>NW_022900913.1:54825587-54855993 GCF_012274545.1 Fukomys damarensis | reverse complement strand
CCCAAAAAAAAAAAAAAAAAAAAAAAAAAAAAAGCCGGCAATCAGTCTTCGTAACAATTCCTGGTCTCAGTGGATCTTCTTCTGAACTGCTTTTTCTTTGCCTCATGTATCTGTTCCTTCAGTTCTACCACAGCAGTGTTAAGTGACTTCGGCCCACTCCATGAAAAGAAAGCTGGCTCAGCTGACATAATTTACACAGTGAAACTGTCAAAGGACTCTTGGCTAAGTTTACATAATCACCCAAGCTCACTTGATCACAGGATGTCTTGCCACTCAATCAGCACAGGTCTTTTCTTCTACCCACCTTCTTACACCTTCAGTAGCTATAGCCAGTCTTTGTACTTATAGGGTACTTGATATTTCCATTTGATAGCAGTTCTTGTGTGTGAATATATTTATAAACCTGTAGAGAACAAAACACAATTTTGTAATGCATAGACTGTGTCAGATAAACATGTTAGGATATTTGTTGAAGAGATGTAATAGAAAATGCTGAGATGTGGTTATCATGAGTAAGTAATAGAAATTCTAAGGCTGATGTGGCTTGCTAAATCTATTTATAATAATGCATTCTTAGATCAGGAGAAAAATGAGACAAAGGTTTTCAATCAGTATGATTGAAACCAAATGTTTTTATCTTTAACTTCTGAAATAATAAATCAAAGTTATCTGGCCAAATGCCCCAGCTTCCAAAGGGCGATCTTAATTGGAATAGAACTTCTCGATTTTGTTGATACTTTGATTGGGGCATTAAGAAGCCCTAGTGATTGGGCCGGGGAGTTAGCTCAGTGGTTCTGCTGCCTGCCTCTCAAGCACAAGGACCCGAGTTCAATCCCCCATACCAAAAAAAAAACAAAAACAAGAAACCCTAGTGGTTGGTAGATGATTAAGAGATTTGCCCTGAATCACCTAAGTGTAGCACCAGCCAGTTTAGCTTAATGGTTGAGCTCTAGAGACAGACTTTCTGGGTTTGAATCCTGCCCATGTTTCGTATTGACACTGATCTTGGTAAAAGTATTTAATTTTTTGATTCAGGTTCCTCATCTGTAAAATAGGGATAACACACTTACCTTATAAAAGATACAAGATTGTTTTGATAAGTAAATGAAATAATCTCTAGGGAGTGATTAACACAGTACTTAGAATGATGAGTTTTCAAAATGGTGGCACACATTTTATTTTGGAAAATTTTATCCATATATTATCAATTTGAGTGCTTAAAGATTAAAAGATTGTGTGAGGAATGGTAAAATAGTATTTCTTAATAAGTATTTATGAGATGTAACTCAATGTTGACTTAACAATAAGCTCTTAAACTGGTCATGGAGTACACATCAGTAATTTCAGCACTTTAGGAAGGTGAGGTGAGAGTATTGCAGGTTCAAGCCCAGCCTGGGCAATTTAGTGACTTAGTGAGACCCTGTTTCAAAATAAAAAGTGTTCAGGCTATATATCAGTGCAAAGGACCTGGGTTGAATTTCTAGTGCTGCAGTTTATAAACAGGCTCTGCCTTTTTTGGTGTTTTGTTTTGTTTTGTTTTACTACAGGATATTAGTGTATTATCCAGGCTGGCCTCGAATTCTTAGGCTCAGATGATCTTCCTGCCTCAGCTCCTGAACAGTAGGGATTACATACATGGTCCACTATGCCTAGCTAAGCTCTTAGCCCTTTGTCCACTTCTGCTATTCTTATTCCAGAGGTTTTTGTGTATATTGTCTGTATACCAAGAAATGTATCCCTGTAATCCCAGCAATCTAAAAGGCGAAGGCAGGAGGATCACAAGTTCAAGCCTAGCCTGGGCAATTTAGCAAGACCCTCTCTCAAAATAAAAAAATTTTTTTAAATAAAAGTTTGTTTTTTTTTTTAAGGCTGGGATGTAGCTTAGTATGGAGGCTCTGAGTTGTATCCCAGTACCTCTCTCCCATCCCCCCAAAAGAAATGTATTACATTTTAGATGTGACAGGTAAAGTCTACTGAGCTAAATCCTGCATTTTACTTTAATGACATCAGATTTCTTGCCAACAGACACTACTCTGAAGAAAAGAACAGTGGTAACCAGAAAGCAAAAGACCATTTTTAAATAGCAATCCTCATTTTTGAATGACCTAAATTCACTAAAGTAGAACTTTAAACTCAATCCTTTGAGTCTTTTTAGAAAATAAATTGTACCTGACATGACTTGTGTATGTCACATTGCTTGTGGCATTTGCAAGCAGTAAAAAGTGTAATCACATTTACTAGAGGAACTAAGTACTATTACATGTTGTACAACTGTAGGAGTAAGGAACCAACTCTTGTCCCTGTTCTAATGTAATACTGAATTTACTAAATTTTGACATTGTGTTGCCTCTTTCTGTTAGGATGTAACTGTCCTCTCCATTTAAAGCAAAAGGCTGGGGAAGTGGTATTTAGCTTTGTGTCTACCCTAAGCATAAAAAGTTATTTTTATTTCCCCTTTCTCTGTTTTGTCTCTTTTCGTCTGCCCTTTCCTTCCTACATACACCACACACACACACACACACACACACACACACACACACACACACAAATGCACACCTTTGCATGCCTAGGCCATGAAGCTAGGCTTCTAGCATGAAATATGGCTCCTGGTTTCCCAGGTGTAAGCAGCCTGCTACTGGAAGTTGTTTTTCCTTTTTATACAAAGAGTAATTGCTGCCAAAATATATTGGAGTGTTTTATTTTCTTTGTCATTACCTTTTGCTATTACATATTCCGTTGACTAGTTCATAGATAGGTCACACAGCTTGTAAAGGTCTTCTGCATAAACTTGGCAGGTTGAAAGCATGTGCCTGTCTGTATTCCCTCCCCAAAACTCTACAGATGTGAAAATAAAGAGTAGCAAGGGAAAATTAAGAAACTCAAGAGGACAGAAGAAGAGACTACAGCAAAAGCTAAAAAGTAGATGGACAAAAATAAAGGAGTTACTTAGCAGAAAGAGCCACAACATGTTGGTGGGAGCAGAAGTCCAAATACAAAGGCAGTGTACACGATAGGCGCTCAGAAAGGTCTGTAATAAGGAGAATCATGAAAGAGGGTGGGAAGTCTGCATTCAAGGTTAAAGTGCCAAGACTTTCTCTCCAACCCTGTCAAATGACAGCTAGTTTTCTTTATGTAGAGACTGAGCCAACAGGACTCTAATCTTAGAAATACAAGGCTTGTTATGCCTTTCAGCAAAGCAGGTGAAGGAATCCTCTTTAGAAAAACTGACCAGCCCAGAGAAAAGACTGAGGGTTTCTTGATGGTCCTCCAACAAAATAGCACCACCAGGCTTTGCTGACAAAGGAATGAGACACAATAAGGCCTTGGCTTTAGTCTGCATTCCTTCTATATGAAGAGTCTGCCTCACCAAGTGCCATTCTGGTGTTCAGAGTGACACACCTTTATAAAGCAGTCTGTCCCAATGCAAGCTCACAACTTGCACTCAACAACAACCAATGGTCTGTTTCAAATGCTGTAGGGAAAGCTACCTGTGTTGGTCTCCTTGTGGGCTCTTAAGCTGGGTTTTTATCTCCTTCAATTTCAGTATCCTACTCTATGAAAGGAGGAAAATGCATTTAGGATA
The DNA here is from genome assembly GCF_012274545.1 of Fukomys damarensis. Taxonomy (NCBI): domain Eukaryota; kingdom Metazoa; phylum Chordata; class Mammalia; order Rodentia; family Bathyergidae; genus Fukomys; species Fukomys damarensis. The sequence continues at coordinate 54,852,410 of NW_022900913.1, read as the reverse complement.
ATGCCTGGTAGGTAATAAGTGCCCAGGACATTGGAGTGAATAATACTATTTATCATCTCTCCATCATTGGTCTCGGGCACAGTTAAATATTTTGCATAAAACCTAATGAGGGCAAAAGAAGCTGTCCTTTAGTATGTTTTTTTTTCTTTTTGAAGATCTAAAATGTAAGCCCTTTATTGTACTGCATCCTTTTATACATATTTATGTGTAATTCACAAAAATATACTTGTTATAAATATTGTTAATAAATTTGACTTTCCTATGGTTGCACGGGATTGTGGAAAACCTTAGAGACAATCAAATTCTATGTCACCATAGCAACAGCTCACACTGTCTTTCATTTTTTTGGACCTGTCTTAACACTGCATTCTAAAATACAGTTATTAGTGGTTATTTGTAGCCATAATAGTTTTCAGTGTGAGAAAAACTATTTTTCATGGATCGTACATTAACTCAGTGACTCTCTGCTTTCATGTGGCTGCTGTGAGCTGCTGTGTCCTTGTTGCCTGAAAGAGCTGATGGCCCATTTGAGTTGGGAACAGAAACAGAAGCTTTCAGCCCTAAACTGTTTTCAGTTGCCACTGGTACATAAATGTCTTTTTAGTAGTTTGATTTATCTTCTTAGGCATCAACTCTCCTTAGCTGTCTGCTCCATCTGCACAGCAGTGGGCACTGAGCGGTATACCGCAGGCCAGATATATAAACTCTGTTGTGTTGTTCTATCTTGCCACGCTTGGGGAAACCAGGTTAGGGGCAGAAGAATGCCATGGGTAAATTATCTCCTCATTAGGGCTGTCTTCCTGTCACTGCCTTCCCCTTCCTGGACCTTTCTCTGTCATAAGTAAGATCAGAAACCCTGCTGTCAGTGATCTCCCTGTCTGGTACACTCCCACTCTAGTTAGCCTGGAGCCTTTGTGATTGTAAAAAACCCCAGTTCTCCCTTCTGCTTTGACCTCCACCTTCTCATTTGAGATAGTCTCAGGAGGAATGAGGAGAAAGTTCCCCAGGGTGGCCCTGTGTTTTGGACCATTAAGAGTAGGGCTGCCTCTCAAGTGCAAGTTCCCAAGTTTGATCCCCAGTACCAAAAAAAAAAAGTAGGGCCTAGCAGGAATTCTTTAGATCAGTGGGACCCTCAAAAGGAATTGTAGGGCTAGTGCCATATCTCAGGGGTCACATGCATGCTTTGTATATGAAAGGCCTCAGGTTCAATCCCTGGCACTGCAAAAGAAGGGTGGGGGGACCTAGACCAGTTATCCAATATGTGCTCACTCCCTCGCATGTGTGTGCTCTCTCCCTCCCCCTCCCTCCTTCCTCTCCCTCTCTCTCTCTCTCTCTCCCTCTCCCTCACCCTCCTCCTCTCCTCTTTCTTCCTCTCCCCCTTCTTCTCTCCCTCTGCCTCTCTCCCCCCTCCCCCTTCCTCCCTCCCTCTTCCTGTCCCTCTCCCTCTCCCAGTTTATTCCAGCATGCATTTCCTTGATGTTGTGCTGCCATCACCACAATCTCAAACCAGTCCTGACCTTGGATTTGAACCTCAAAAGCTATAGGACAGAATAAGCCTCTCTTTACTTCACAAGCAGCCTATGCCAGGTATTTTGTCACAATAGAGGAAAGTTGGCTAATACGCTTAAGCTTAGAAAAGAGGCAGATAAGTAGTACCAGACATAATGCCATCAAGTGCTTAATCAAGTAGACTACCATAATAATAATATTGCTTGTATGTGTGAATATTTCTACACTGCTTGGTTCCAAAAAGGGTTAAGAGCTGTCAAAATGATTTCCAAATTCTCATTTGATTTTCATAGTAAACTGGGAATCAAGGTGTTTTTGCTTCTATTTTAGAAATGCCAAGTGATTCTCAGGATAAGTGACTTGACCATGTCAGTAAATGAGTGAGTCAGTCCTGGGTTCTTATCACACACAGAGCACACACCTGGGTTGTCAAGAAAGTCCTAGTGGCAGTGCCCCTTGATTCCGTAGTGTATTTAAGACCTGAGCCCTTCCTTGGGTCTGAGAAAACAGTAATTTTGTTGCTTCTTCCCCAGGGTAAACCCACGTTACTGTGGTTTAGTTCCATTCTCTATCAGACAGGCCCTTGAATCCAGGGTAAAAGTTACATACACCTTAAAGTACCTGGTGCTGGACACATCCCTGGGTAGTACAAGGTAAAAAATTTCCCGAATGATGGTGTCCACTCGTCTGCTCTGGAAGGTGAGAGAAGAGCCCAGCTTTATCGATATCTGTAACATTTTATATTTTAGATATAGCCAAAGAGAACAAACAAAAAGATTACTGGGAAAGTGAGGAAGACTAGACTCATTCTTCTACTGGGAACTGATTTTTTTAAATGTTGTACCTGAATGTTTTGAGACAATGTTACGTAAATGAGTCATTGCCTGTGATGCTTCCAAAATGACCCTCTAAGCTTGTAGATTCTCAAAAAATACTTGTTTGATAATTCAAATCTAATCTCATTGCAGGTGAAGAGTACATTTCTTTATCTTTGTCACTTAGTAAGTCTAGTTTTTAAAAAAGGAAAAGATGGACAAATAGCTCTCCCATTTGTGTGTGTGTGTGTGTGTGTGTGTGTTTATGAAATGAATGAGGGAAAACTGCCCCCATTCACTGAGGGCTGCTTCATTGTAGCAGCCAGGTTTGTGTGGGCAGCCAAGCTGCCTACCACACTTGAAATTCCACTTAATGTGCACATGTAAAGGACCTCCACCCCTACCTGCACAGTGTAGTTGTCCAGTGTGTGAGCTAAAGGTAGGCAGCCAGGCAAGCAGCAGTCTCCTCCTGGCTTGTTTCTCACCCTTCCCATTGCATGCAGCCATGCTGTGACACACAAGCGACAGGCCCAGCCTTTTTGGGAGGCAGAAGATGCCTCCCTGTGTCTGTGGCTCACAATGGCAAATAAAGACACTTCTGCAATGATATTTTCCCTCCCTGGTGTTTGAATGTCATTAAGCTGTTTGGAGCGTACTTAACTATTACTATTATCCATCAAAGCCTTTTGTAAAAATAACAAAGTAAAATTAGGGGCAAGAGTGAGGAAGAAAAAATTTTACCAAGGAGCTCTCTTTCTTCCCTATGACTTATACTTAGAGAAACAGAAGGACTTTGGAAAGCTGCCTGCAGCCACATTGAAGCAGCTCTCCTGGCACTTTCAGATGTAGCTTTAATTTCTCAGGCAATAAAAAGATGTTTTTCAAATTGTCCATTCCTTCTTTCTGGGCCAACCCAAGAGCTTTTGTTTTCCTGAAGCCTGGTGTTTTTATGAAAGATTGCCAGCCAGAACAGATGAATTCAGACCTTTATATTTGGTTTATTCCCCAAAAACTAAGCCCTCTGTATTCAAAATTTATAACTGTTCTTACGATTGCTGTAGTACTAAAAGAAATTATCTTTGGCCCTTAGCCTTCCTTTGAAATGAAATTTACATTTGGTCATTCCTAATAGTTTTCTTTTCGGGTGCAGGGGTTGGTTTTTTTGAGACAAGGTCTCACTGTATAGTTCAGTCTGGACTTGAACTCACTAACCCAGGCTGGTTTTGAACTTGCAGCAATCCTCCTGCCTCAGCCTCCCGAGTGTGCTGGAATTCCAGGTTTTTGCCACCACGCCCAGTGTTTTTAATAATTTCTTAACATATTTTGTGTATTTGTTCATTGAAACATGGTCTCCCTATGTAGTTCAGGCTGATTTTAAACTCACTATGTAGCCTAGGCTGGTCTCAGTCTCACTGCAATCTTCCTGCCTCAGCCCCAAGTACTGGGATTACAGATGTGAGCTGCCATGCCCAGCCCATACTTTGTTTATATAATTTGATTGTTTGTTTGAGACAGGGTCTCACTATGTAATTGAGACTATCCTGGAACTCACACTATGTAGCCCAGGCTGGTCTTGAACTCACAGTGATCCTCCTGCCTCAGCCTCCCTGCGCCACTACGCCCGGCTATGTAATTTGAAATATTTGGTTTTTAAGACTTTAGTAGGAAAGGGCTAGCTAGAGATGCATGAAGGAGCTGTCTACTGAAGGTCATCATCCTGATTTTTACTATTTGACAGCACAAGAAAGAAAGATCATTGTATTAATCAGCTTTATGTCACTAGCAAATTCCCATGATAATCAGTTTACAACGAGAAAAGCTTTATTCTGGAGTATAATTTTGGAGGTACCAGTCCTTAGCTGGATGGACCTATTGTCTTTAGACCTGCGGTAAGGGTGCGATGACAGTGGTGTTAAGGTAAGAAAATGAAAGCAAGGAGGGAGCCTGGGTCCAGAAGTAAGATTTTTTTAATGGTAAATTTTTAAAAATTGGGTTGACAAAAATCTTAATTCTCAAAATTCCTTCTTTTTTAAACTACAGATGATTATGTTCTTTTATGGTTACAGAACTCAGCTTCTTAATATCCTTCCATCCCATCCCATTCCTTCTTTTTTGAAAGGTTCAATCATTTCTGCTCTAGGAATTGGCAAAAATATCAAGAGTAAGTTTATAATGGTAATCTCTTTGGATGATTATGATTATCACCGATTTTTTTTTTTTTTTACTTCCAGAGTGGGAAAAAGGTGTTTAACAATATACCAAATAGTAATGTGTGTTGGGTAGAATTATTTTGGATATTGACTCTTAGATATAAATTGAACAAAAATGTAGTATCCACTTGACTAGAAAATGCTTTATTAATGGAGAAATCAATTACTGAAAATTTATTTCCTGCAAGACTTGATCTTATCATGAAATAATTTTTAAAAATTTTAAACTTGATCTTGAAATAAAATGTACAAAGGAGCCAGGTGCAGTGGCACATGCCTGTAATGCCAGCTACTCAGGAGGCTGAGGGATGAGAATCCTAAATTCAAGGCCAGCCTGGCCAGTTTAGCAAGATACTCTCAAGAAGAGTTGAGAATGTAGCTCAGTAGTAAAGCATTTGCTTAGCATGCACAAGGCCCTGGGTTCAGTCCCTAGCACTGCAAAAAATAGATAGATAGATAGATAGATAGATAGATAGATAGATAGATAGATAGATGATTGGTTTTTTTTGTTTTTTTGTATGTACTTAGGGTTTGGGTTTAAGATGTTCTACAAATAAATTGAAAGACTGGTGAAACAGTGTATGGTCTAATTTATTTCTATTGCTAGTTATTCTTATCTGAGTTAAATCATTTCATCTCAGTGGACATCAAGATTACTCACATAAAGTAAAAATACTGGACAAAACAATTCCACTTGATCTAGAACAGGGCTTGGTAAATAGTAAGTTCTCAATAAATAGCTCAATCGACAGTGGATCTTGGAGGTCTATCAATGCTAAATGAATGAACCTTTCCCCTACCCCAATTTTACTTGATCTAGATTACTTTCAAAGTCTATTTCAGTGTTGAAGAGTGAAATTCTCAGCAATGGGTGAACCTTTTAGAGCTTTCAATGATATAAAATAGCCTGCTACAGTATACATGCCATAGGTTCTCCATCACTGGCTAAAATTTCTTTTTGTGTGAGACCTTCTTAGAATTCTGTGAATCCATGTTCTCTCTCTTCTGTCTTCATCTTGTTAGTTTCACTCTGTCAGCCTGTCTGGTCCATGAATTATCAGACAACAGGATCCATGTGTCATACTTTTGTGTGTTGTGGCATGGAGACAATAGGAAGAAGAAGTGAGGAGTAGGTGGTTTTTCACCTGACCACATACTAGTCTCTTTCCTCTGCCACCATCTTTGATTTCCTCCTGCTGTGTACTAAAAAAGCAATAAGCAGTTCCTCTTTGCATCAATTCTGTTTATAGGCAGGAGGATACTTCACAGCTGGAAGTGGATTACTGTTTCACATATAAATAATATTCATGAATTTCAATATATATTATCAGTATTTATAAATCTTAGTGGACCTAGCTACTGTTGCCAAATAATCAAGCGCTTGCAGTTGCTTATATGTTGATAGATGACGTTTCCCTGCCTTTTAAGAGCTTATAGGCTTATATAATAGGGAAATGAGTAGAGTTATAGAAATAGAAACTAGCTCTGAACTTGTTATATTACTAGAAGTAAATCGAATCTTATTTTTGCTACAGTTGAAGAATCCCTAGGGATTCAGCTTTTTCATATATTAAGGAATCAGTGTTTCAAACAGATGTTTTTCTTATTGTAAAAAAATTCTGATTCTTAAGAAAACCGAATTGGTACTGAGCTTCTCTTCCCTCAGAAATATCCCTCTAGAAATCCATAATCTCACCCACAAACCCATATAAAGCTGTTCAACACCAGCTTAATTCTCTGCTTTTACCCTGGTCTGTTTCATCTTCTTGGTCTGCTCATTTCTTTTTTGGCAGACCTAACCCTGACTACTTCATTCAGCCTAGAATACTTCACAGATACTTTTTATTTGTATCCTATTCCTTCTTTTTCCTTGTTTTCTTTCTTGCTTCCCTTTTCTCAGAATTAATTATTGTGATTAATTTACCAGTGATTAATTTGTGTGATTTTCCTGTCTTAGTCATAGTATTATTCATGATTTTGCTGAAGTTTTATCTGGAGTTCTTAGCCAGAGCTTTAGAAGGCATCAGGAAATGTTTGCATCTTTTTAAAACTAGCTTATTCATTGCTCAGATTTCCTACTCAAAACCAAAAATATTTCCCTTATCTGTGCCCAAACTAAGCTAGTTCCCACAGCTTTTTACACTTTATAAACAGTACTTGTTCCAAAATCCAGGCTTTCTCCAGTTCTTGCTGTTCCTAACCAAAGGCCCTCTTCCCTTTGCCTCGCCCAGGGTCTTTCATGCCAGCTTCTTGTCATGAAGTTCATCTGGGAGCTAGTGAGTGTGCAGCTTTGGAGTAGCCAGAGAAGTCCCACCAGGGCTTCTGCATGCTGCTTCCCCAGTGATCAGTTGGTGGCCAAAAAGATAGCCATCTCTGCTTGTAGCACTGTCAGGAGGAGGGCACTTCAGCTGTCAGTGTAAATACTTTGTTCTTTTCCCTGTTTCCATTTACATTGCCTTTTGGCAGCTGAAAAAGTAGTGGTCCAGTTCAGACAGAGCAACTAGCTTCATTCTGAATGGTTCCTTTATATACCATGAAAGAGAACAGCAAAGCAGATTCCATCTATTAGGTAATTTCTTATGTGTCAGAAAAGGAAAGTTGTCATCTTTAGACTGGAGTTAGAGGAAATTTGTAGAGCCATAGGGATAGAATTGGTTACTATGCCTAGCATAAGAGAAATACTTGATGAGTACTCATTCCATGAATAAGATATATATTTCCTGTGTTAGCAGAGGTAGATGTAATCATATGGCAGCAGGTCTGAGAGGAAAGTTTGGCAGCAAGTATCCTGCATGTGATTGCTTTCTGTTCCATGAAAGGACAGTAGTATTTGGAAAATGTATTTCTCCTGGAGTTGTTTGTAGCATGACATATTATACTAGTATGCTTCCAGGTGAGATGCCAATGGCCTCATTTTTAAGCCGTGGGTCTGACAAAGTCAGATTTTGACTTTGATATCTCACAAGTCCTTCTGTTATCCATCCTCATTTTGAAAAATGTGTTATTATGCTGCATTTATTTAGCACTTCGCATTTGCAAAATTCTATGCCTGTGTTATTCTCTACTAGAAATCCACTTACTTATCACCCTTTTTAGAATGGCAGGCAGAGATACCAGAAGGTCTAAGGACTGGATATAGAACTAAAGAAAACTACTTGCAAACTGTTACTCACCCCCCTTCTTTCTTTCTTTCAAATTCTCCTTGGAAATAGGAGGACTTTAAATTATGAAGGATGCAACAGATAAAATTTGTGTTTTTTCTTCTTACAAAATTAACTCTGGGTTTGGAAAGGACCCAAGGAAGTTATCTACATAAGATGTGCTTAAATTGTCTGGCAAACCCTAGGGAGTTGACTACAAAGGGGGCATGTGGGAAATTTTAGGGTGTTAGAACTCTTCTTGTGCATTGAATGTGGTAGCAGCTGTCTATACAAGTGGATACATTTGCCAGAAAATATAGCATAATAAACTGAAAGGTATGAATTTCATTGAAAGTATATTATAACTCTGTTAAACTAATTATTAAAAAAAAAAGAATATTGGAAATTTTAAGGAAAGACGTTTTCATCTACATTGTGAGGTGGATGATAGTAAATTCACTGTAAATACTCAAACCCAAACTGAGTGATCTCAGGTGGAGGCTGGGGAAGGTCCTTGCACTTAGTACATTTATTCACTGCAGGATCTAAATATGTTTATCAAAAATTAAGGTAAAATTAACTGAAATTTCTCTTTAAGAGAAAGAACCGGGAATCTCAAACAAGAAAAAGTTTAATCTGTAATACTAATGTTTTTTATTTGTGGTAGTGGGGACAACTAATAGTTGTTCTGAGACTAACAATTCTGAAAACAGTTTCCAGCAGGATGAAAAAGAAAGTAATTATCCTTTTAATTATGTTTTTAGAACACAAAAGTAGATAGCAATTGAATTAGATTCTGGTTTAGTTATACAACACTCTTGCTCTTTGGTTAAAGGATGAGTTATAATAATTACGAACTTTGCTTCATTGATAAGATTCCCAGTCCATACTCCAGGCTTTGGAGCCAGCTGCATTGTCTTTTTGGTGACCTTTCTTTCTCTACTCTCCCTTCTCCCCCTCGACAAGGCTCTGTGGCTGCAGTTCCCATCTGGAAGCCAGTTGCCACAGGATACAGAACTCACTAGGGGAGAGGGAAAGCTGCATGTGTATGGTTAAGCGTGGTGGCTCTCATAATCAGATAAACAACACGGAAAGCTTGCTTGCTCATGTGGAAGAGCCAGTGGTAGGGTTGTTGACATTTATACATGAGGCCTGCTTAGCCTGGAGCACTTTCATTTGTGACAGTAAAAGAGATAAAGGGCATTGTCACTTTTGCCATTTGACAGTAACAAAACCTTTAGTTGGATCCAATTGAAGGACAGCTATCCCGCTTTTTTTAATTAAACGAATTTGATTGCAAGTAAACAATCTCTTATGACATTCATGCACTGTACAGTACCTTCTTTATTATCACAGTAAGTCTGGAGTTTTTCTTTTCACTTTTGATCTCTTTTATGTGATCTTCCTTCCCTTTTCAGAAACCTCTACCATACTCAAGACTTTCACTCCCATGTTCCTTTTGTAGTCTGTGACTCAGCTTCCTGCCTTCCTGGTGACATCAGTGTTGAATAAGCAGCAGTGCAGGCAAATGCCCTGCACTTCTCTGAGCATGGCCTTATTTCAGAAGACAGGAAGCTTCTCGGTTCCTACCATTGGAGCAGTCTTGACTTGGCAGGCTCTGTCTCCACCTGCAAACCTCCTTTCACACTGGGCACAGAGATCTCTCCTGCCTTAGGTACCAACTTTTAGAACCAGAGATAACCCTTGAGAATGTACTCTTCCCTCTCTCCTCTTTATGGCCCTCCTTTCTCCAAGAAAATTTACCCACATTTTACAAGTTGGAACCTCAATGTCTCTTACCTTCATGAACACACTGTTGAGATTATTAGGGTTGCGTTCATTTATCTTTTCCTTACTTACATGGCTTGCCTGTCTTGGCAGCCTGCTGGCCTAGGCAGTGATAAAGCTTTTGTCAAGGTGAGCAAACAGCTCATGGCACAGAGGGGACTCCTACAGTGAGTGGCTGTCAGTAATCTGCCAGGCTGGTGGTGGGAGCAGGCAAGAACAAAAGCCAGACTGTTTGTAGGCACATTGGGAGATCAGTGTATTAGTTGTGTCCCCCCTCTGCTTTTCTCCTGGTAGAGTGTTCTGCTGGGCAGCAGCCCCAAATAATCATACAGGCAAGTCCCCATCCCCCAGCCTTACCTGCCTCTCACATTACTGTTGGGAGTTCTCAAGAGGGCCCACATTTATATATCTGAACTGCTTATGAAGTCTTTGACTGAGGGATATTTCTTGTGCTCACCCTTCAAAATTAGGCTCTTACTTGCACAGTATTTTAACTTGGTTATGTTCCGTGTGGCTACTTACATAAGTTGTGCACTAATTCCTCTTCTAACACTGATGAAGGCTTAGAAAAAGGTCACTGCTGCCTGGCTGGGAAATGCAGGAATTCCACTTTGGGCAGCATGTTTCATAATGTATGTGTTTTCTAAACTGTTAAAATGTTGATAGTTGAAAATATCCTAGATATATGTTGTATGTATAGATCATTTAGTTTTAGAGAGCAGGCATCATACCAAGTAGCACTACCTGATCCATCCTGGGGGAGGCAATGGACTTATTAAAGACCTCATCTCTGTGAGTCTATTGACAAACCTGTCAGAGGGCTGCTGCTCAGTGATGATTATGTTAGATATGTAAAGTTTTAAGTAACTTTCACTTTAGGTTTCTAAGAAACAAAGTATGATAAAAGACTTTTCTGTTCTTCCATGTGTTGAAGTTAGCCTTAGAAAGTTTGCAAATGGCTTTAAATAAATTTTAATTTGAGCTTTAAAGATCTGTAGCTAAGTTCTCCCTGTCCATCTTTGTTATTCTTCAAAGTCTAAAAATGGCCTGTTGACCATGAATAAGAGAAAAGCTGGGTATAATTGTAGTCATGGATGTGGGTTAAAATCCATCAACAGAAAAAGTTAGAACCTCAGTGGTCATTGGAGACACCCTAAGGGAAATTAAGTTTAAGTGAGAATTAAGTATAAAGTAATCTTGGGTAAAGGAGATGGTTGACATTGTTTATTTTGTTTATTTTTAAAGTGAAGAATGGACTAACCATGAAAACCACTACAACCAAACCTCTTTAGCATCTAGCAGTTCCTTTGGTCCTTGGCACTTACCATGCCCCATCTTTATTATTGTTAAATGTGTGTGTGTTTATTTGTAATGTGGCAGTAAGTGCCCAACAGAGGGAATTTATATGTGTTAACAAAATGATCAGCATACAATAGTATTTAAGATGTGTGTTGGTTGAAACTTTTGTTTATTTTACTGTGGGCCAGGAATCGTGTCAGGCACTGAGGAATCAGGTGAAGCATCCCAGTCACTGCCCCACTTACCCAGGTAGTTTACAGCTAATGAGGAAGCGTCACTGCCACTGAGCTAATACACTGCTATTTCACTTGATGTTTCTCTTTTAAAAATAAATGTTGGCTGAGGGTATAGCTCAATAGCAATGTTTGCCTAGAATGCACAAGACTCCCCAGAACTACAAAAACAATTCTTTTAAAATAAAATAGCTTCTCATTGACCATCATACTTCAAATATCAAATTTTCGCAGTCACAGGAGAGGGGCTTAAGTAGCTACCTATTGATTTGGAAATGGGAGTGAAAAGTTGAAATACTAAGGTGAGTAGTTGTTTTTATTTCATGCAGAAATCTCATTAGATTTAGTGTCTAGTGTACCTGTACAATGCTTTTGTCTTTCTGATTTTGAAGGGGTTAATTCTGTACAGAAGATTACAGTAAAAGATTTTCCAACCAAACTTGAAATATTTTTTAAAATGGAGCTGGACACAGTGATGCTGACCCATAATCCCATCTACTTAGGAGGATCACAAGTTTGAGACTAGCCTGAGCAACAGGCTGAGACCCTGCCTCAGATTTTTCAGTATGAAAATAAAAAGGGATAAGGATATAGCGCAGTGGTAGTGTGCCTCTGGGTTCCATCTCCAGTACCATGAAGGGGGTGGGGGGCTAAGATGACTCTATACTTAGAAAACGCCTTCAAATCTTATTTTTCCCAAACCTCTCACCAGAGAACTAATAGATAACCTAAATGAAGTACTGTTTTCCACTTTCTTTCCTTTCTCAGCTTTTACTTTGGCACCTGTTCCAAAGGAAACTATCCCAATGGCAGATGGCAGGAAATAGCAGGTGGCAGGTTGAATAATCAGCCTCTCAAAAACACTGGAATTAGCCTCTGTCCTAAACTCATATATGGTACAGAATCCTTTAGCTCCAAGTTTTTTTTTCTTTTAAGACAAGAATTTGATTTTTAGGGGACCCAGAAACGGGCCTGCTTCTTAATTATTAAAGAAAATATGTAGATTTCAGCTGTCATGACATAACATACAAAGATTCATCCTAACCAAAACAGATATAATGAAGGACTACAGCATTCTCCGAACACACATCCTCCTCATAGCCCTCTTTTCACTCTAATGTAGTCTTTCATTCCAAACCCTGAGGAATAAGGAGAAGCAGTTTCCACCCCAAGTGTTTGCAGTGTTCATAGAGTTCGGCAAGAGCAGCATCAGGAATTGTTTTGTGAGAATGCTTTTACTGTACAGTCATGTTGGGCTGTGTGGAACTTGGAGGACCACGTGGGGAGCTATGGGAGGTGTGGGGATGGAATGAAGGAGTAGAAGGGAGCCGTAAAAAAGTTAACAGGATTGCAACTCTTACAGGACATGAGTACAAAGTTCTGCTCAATCTGATTTTTTTTATCCTTTTTCTTTTTTTTTTAAATTCAGTAGTGTCCTAGTCTCTCTTAAGTGCCATATCAGTAATACCCAAAGCAGATTTTCCTCTAGAATTATTGTGCTATTCTGTATTTTTACCCTCATCTGTTTTAAAGAACTTCTAAAATATCAGCTTTAGATTTTCATCTCCCTTCTACTAATATATATATATTTATATAATGCCACTTAGTATTTTCTCCAAACCATTTCTTATAAATCTCCTTAAAACATATTGAAGCATTAAGTATTAAATAAGGAATGGAATTTTTATAATTTTATTACTTTGCCTTCTCTTTTCATTCAGACTTAGCTGTTGACTTTCAAGACTTGGTCATTTTGACTATTCTTAGTAAATACTCAAGAGAAGGACCTGCTGACGGAAGATGTTTGGCACTGATGTTTAAAAGTAATACCAGTTTTCTCTCTTGTGCTTTGTTTAGATTTCGACACAGTCCCAACTGTTTGTTCCTAAGAGACTGGACTATCCACACATGGATTAGGCAGTGTCTAAAATTCGGTGCACAAGACAAAGCCTTATATACCATTGTCAATAAGGTGAGTGGCTGTCTTAGTCATTTTCCTCATCACTGGGACAAAATACCTGGCACCCACAATTTAGAGAAGTTTATTTTGGGTCTCGTTTCAGTACTCTCATTCCTTACAAGGTCAAGGTAGGAGCAGCATGGTGGAAGGGCCTGGGCAAAGCAAAGCTCCTAACGTCCTGGCAGCCAGGGAGCAGAGGAAGAGGGGAGGAGCTGGGTGGGGGACATACGCTTCCAAGTCACACCCCGCCTCCTAACAGCAAGTCAGACAAACCATCCGTATAATCCACTCACCTGCCTTCCCAAAAGCCCATCTCTGAGAGTAGGAGATCTTGAGGGGACCTCTAGTTATAAATTATAGCAATAGCTTCCTGGCATGTTTCCTGAGCTTAGATGATACCACTGGTGTTTTTACCTATTCTAGTACAGGAAAGAATGGCACCAGAAATAACTTTTTATAATTATTTGCCCTTGGACATCCTTTTTAGAATGAGGTTGGATGTAAATGAATCAACAAATCAAGAATGAAAATTCCCAGAGCTAGCTGGGTGTGGTAGCACACACCAGTTATCCCAGCATTCAGGAAGCTGAGGTGGGAGGATCAGCATGAGTTCCAGGCCATCCTGGGCTACAAAACAAAAATCTACATTAAAAAAAAAAAAAAAAATTCTCAGAGCTGCTGCCTTTCTGAGCAGAATGACTCAGGAAAGTACAGGTGAAAGCAAAATATTGTCCAGTCATAAGAACTCTGCTCTTGTGCTCAATTCATTCTTAATTCCTAACTCTTGAGCCTTGAATTTCTTTCACTGTTCCCGTCTGATGATAGGGAGAGAGGACCACTTTTGCTGGAATGGGCTTTCTGGAATATTCACTCTTAGTTTTTTGAAAGACACTGTTCCTTGGTAATTCATCCTGAGTCTTTCGAGTTCCCTGACTTCTCCCTCAACTCCAAGAGTTCCCTATGATTAAGATGTTTCTGTATATTACTCCACCTAAGGGTGAAGTCTTTATTACCTTCATGGTTCAAAAGAAAGTACAAAATAAACCAGAGTTTACGGTGTTATTATTGTAGGTCTCAGTGGACTTTGAAAGTTTGAATTCAAAAGGAACACTGATTTTGTTTTGGGGTCCTCTCCAAGCAGGATGGTTCTCATTCCCATGACTTGGGTCCAGTTCAGTTTATCGTACATTTTACACGGGTTTGTATGTGAGACATTGTATTGGTTATAGTGATGAATTCAAGAATGAGCAATAGCTACTTGCCCTCAGGAAATGGATAAGGTAATAAAACAAAAAAAGTTTGTTGATAAATCTAATACTAACTAAATGTAAGTGCCATACAAGAACATCAGTAAAAGAGGATTCAAAAGAAAGACCAGTTGGAAGGAGAAAATTGGAAGATACATGAGGTATCATTTAAACTGTTCACCAAAAGATGTATGCTTGAAAAATATGTTGCCCTTTGGCTAGCATATATGGTATGGACTGGGTGGAGGTCTGGGGGTGGGGCAGGGGCAGGCCTGGCTCTGGGTCACTGGGTAAGGGAAAGGATAAGAGACTAAGCCAGTTGCTTAGATAAGGATGGTCAAAGTGATGGCCTTGCATCTCAAAAAGGAAAGGGAAGGACCCAATGGAAGACAAAGATTAAATCCAGCTTTCTTCAGAGTATGACACAGTTACACTCAAAGAAGACTCCTATAACAAAACAGGAAGAGCCTGTAGGAAAGGGAAGGACCCAATGGAAGACAAAGATTAAATCCAGCTTTCTTCAGAGTATGACACAGATTACACTCAAAGAAGACTCCTATAACAAAACAGGAAGAGCCTGTATAGAAACATAGAACAGAATCTATCATTTCTACTGCTTCTAGAGTCTTTTAATGGCGAGACCACTGGTCTAAGAGTTGGAAGAGCCAATCTATAACTCTGGTTCCACCAGTTGCCCAGAATTTCAGGAAAATAATTTTCCCCATTTAGATCTTAGTTTTTTCAACTCTGATTTGAGTGGGCTGTACTAAATCAATGATTTCCAACTCTGGCTCCCCATTAGAGTCACCCAAAAAGCTTTCTAAAAAAAATATAGATATTTATTTCTACCCCTGAAATCCTAAGATACTAATTCCAAGCATTGCTATTATTCTTTCATTTTGCTATTTAATAAATTCTGGGTTTTAGATTCACAGCAAAATTGATCAGAAAGTAGAGATTTTTCCCTTGGTCCTCTGCTCCAAGCACATACGTAGTCTCCCCCATAATCAACATCCTACCCTAGAGTGACACATTTAGAATTGGTGAATTCCATCACCCAAAGTCAGTAGTTTACATTGGGGTTCATTCTTGATGCTGTACATTTTATGAACATTTTATGATGAAATGCTTAATGGCATAAATCCACCATTATAATAGCATACCAGATAATTTGCCCTAAAATAATGCAATGTGCTATGCCTTTTCACCCCTCATAGGTATTTTTACTTTAAGCTCCCAGTTGGCTTTAATTTTTATTGAGAATCATAGACCAGTTGATTTCTGAGGTCCTTTCTAGCTTTAATGATTTATCATCCTAAAATATTTTGAGTTTACCTTGCTCCCAAGGATTACTGCTGATTTGAATGACTGCTTTGAGAAATAATAGATTCTGGCCCCAAGCTACAGCCTTTTGAAGAGTGACTTTTAAACATTTTTCCATTCATAATACCTGAGGCATCCCATGCCTGCTGGTGACAGTGAGTCATTTCCATAGTGACTCACGTTTGGGGTCAGAACTGTATCTGAATCTTCCAAGGGAGTGGGTATAGCTGGAAAAAAGTCCTCAGGTGCTTCTGATAGTTGGTGAGTGTAGAACAGAGCAGTGTGGGACAGACATAGTGGTCAGTCCTTCTAAAGTATGAATGCGAAACAAAATGTGCCACAATCCAGGTCACTGGGAGTCAGGATTGAGTGTGCATGAAAATCTCATAAGAAAGAAATTCATTGAAACTTCAGGTTTCTGTGTCAGATTCCCAGAGATCGGATTCTATGGCTCTGAGATTTAGGACTCTATTGTTCAAAGGGCTCCTGGAAAATTCTGAGGCAGGTCTAATGGTCCACATTTATTCTTAAGATTCTAATCATAAAATTTCTATCTGAATTAAAACATCAAATATTCAGCTGCTTGTAAACATGATATCCTAGGAGACTAGTTAATGGCAGATATTTCTTGGCATATTTCTGGTTCTTTAAAAGACAGAAAATGCTGTATAGAGTCCTTTCTCTTGAGAATTCATTTTTATGTTGTTATGCATGCCTTATAAAAAGAATCACTGAACGAACTAGTTGGGAGGTGGAGTTATTTGGTTTTTTCTTTTTTTGGTTTTAGGTCTTCTGATGAAGTGTTAGAATTGAGCTTTATTTTTCACATATAAATTGTCTTATATCAAACACCCACTCACAAGTTTCTCACCCTGACCAACAGTTCCACTTACCAAATTCATGAGTCACAGCTTCTATTTCACTGTCGCAGATGCTGTAAAATGATAGTCATACTGTTTAAGGCTAACGATGGCAAGTTTTATCCTGAAAAATACATAGGCACATGTTACATACCGAATTAAAGTGAATAAAAATGTTTCCCTTTATTTTCATTTTTATTACAGGTTCAATATGGAATTTTTCCAGATAATTTTACATTCAATTTATTGCTGGATTCTTTCATAAAGAAAGAAAATTACAAAGGTAAGAAACCAATCCCAGATTCAGGAATTTATTATATGTCTTTCAGCTTCCAAAGCAGGTACTTTTCCTTTTTTTTATTTCTCAGTGACTGCTCTTTGCATTATTCCTTAAGTCAGAAAAGTTTTCATGAAAATTAGTATCAGTTATGCAAAAAATGTTTAAGTATTATCCTTTGTACTGTTATTAGGCTAGGAAATATAAAAAGTATATAAATAACTGTAGGAAAAGTTGATTATACAGGCCAATATAATTTTACTTCCTAAACTGATTGAAATACAGAATATAAGTAAAGAATAAAGTAAATTTATTTAGTTTTCATGTGTAATTTTGGATTCTGAATGAATATTTGGCAGAACTTAGATTTATTTTTAAACCAGATTTTTAACCATATGTTCTTTAAAAATATTATTCGCTTGTTTATTTAAAAGAAAAACTTTCCAGGCCCTTATTTTGCTAGCTTTACTAGATCACTTCTTGATCTGCCTATCTGTCTCAGTTTCTCATTTGCATAAAAAATATAGATATTTACACCTATGGTCTCCTTCAGATGCATAACAGTAAGTGCAAAACCAGCTGGCTAGGAACAGCTGCAAATCATCCTGACACTTTTATAATTTTGAGTATATACAAAATTAGTAGAATAACATAGTCAGTGGAAAACATTCATTGTACTTGTTATAGTGCAGGCTTTATGCTTTAAACCGGTATTAACATTCTTTAACAAGAGAAAACTAGAGGACAGACATTATTTGAACTTGATTTTCTTCTAGCTATGTTGTAGAATAACAAGGGAAATTAGGAACTTCTCAAGGCCTGTTCTCTAACCAACATTTGTGTGCAAACAAGTATGTTATATGTTATAGGTGCGGGCTTGTAATTTATGAACATTTTCATTTCCTTTCAACTCTTTAAAATTGAACCTTTATGTCCCTTTTTTACTCATCTGTTCTCTGTCATTGAAATATTTTGGAGGTAAATTACATATTTTGGAGGTAAATTTTTGGTAAATCCATATTTTAGAGGCAAATTACGAGATTTATGATTTCCTTTAACATTTGCCCTCTTTTGCTTCACCTGGGAGAAGGCACCAAAACAGAGAGTCGGGCAGATAGCGCAGCCCTGCTTGTTAGGGAGACTTGAAAATGATGTGCTTCTTTATGTAGTCCTTGGCTCACCTGACTAATGGGCATCATGACTTGAATTTGCTTTATAATTTACAAAGCACTTTCCATATGTGTATCATATAGGATTATCCAAAAATCTCTTTAAATATATAGGGCCAATAGTTTTTTATTATTATATAGATGATACTGGGAGCCAGGGAAGGGGGGAAGTGATTTATTTAATATCCTTGGGCACATTGATGTAATAGCACCTGATTTAGTACATTACAATACATACAATAGAAACTGGTGGCTTGGGAAAGACCTAATTTATATAGGAGCTAGGACCAGGACCCACATTTTTTACTTCTTAATTCTGTTTGTTTTTCTGCTGTGTTCCACTTTTGTAGTTGGAAATTTGGTGATGTTATCTACAACTAATTTCTGCTCATTTTCATTATCATCTTCTTGCCAGATGCTTTATCTTTGGTTTTTGAGATCATGATGCAAGAAGTATTTGAAGTACCTTCCACCCAGCTTCTTTCTCTCTATGTTTTGTACCATTGCCTGGCAGGGAAGACCGACTTAAGTGTAAGTAATCTGCCCTGAAGCAATACTGAGAGTTTTGGGAAAGAGCAATCAGTGGCTACTCCTTTAGGAAGGAGATATGGAGGGGGTGGCTAGCTCTCAGAATCTGGAATGTGTGGCTCTGTGGCCACGCATACTCAGGAAGGAGTGTTCATTCTGTACATTTCAGTTACTGATTTCCAACAAAGTGGGTGTTCTGCCTGACAAACTCAGAAGTCAAATCCTTGTGCACATTCTGGGTTTGTTTTTCGTTTGTTTGTTTGGTTTAGTTTTTTTGGTTTTTGTGGGGGCAGTGTTTGATTTGTTTTGCCATACTGGAGATGGTACCCAGGGCCTTTTCATGCTTGGCAAGCACTGTACCACTGAGCTAAACCCCGGCTCTTTGTGCCCATTCTGAAACTTGAGCTAGCTGGAGTCATTTCAGACATCCAGAAATAGGTCATTAATAATCATTGAGAACTGGATGTGCATGCCATATCAAAGCAACAACTGGGCAGCTAACTTTGATCACAACCTAGGGTATTTAATACTGGTTATTTCATTTGTTTTTTTTGTGTAAGGTTACTCTAGACCACTTGTGTTGTAGAAGTACAAAATGCCAAGTTTTGGTTCCAGCTGTTAAATTAGGATGTTTAGTCATTGTTTATTGTTATCCTAAGAATGACAACAGTAATAACAATAATGACTGAGTTTACATGTCACTTACTTTACATCAGGCTGTGTTCTTGGTGTTTTAAATGTTTTCAATGTTTTCATGGCAGGGATGGCTTTTATGGTCAGACCAGTTTAGAGATTCTTTCATAGTCTGAGTGAGAGATAATTGTGGACTGGCAACCAGGGTGTACTGGAGTCAGAGTACCTGCCGGCCATATTTTGGAGGTAAATTACAAGATGACATTGCATTGTGAGTTGCTTTTGAGTGAAGAAATTTCATGATGGATATTGGGTAATTAATGGAAAGATAGGAGCTGAAGATACAACTTTGGAAATTAATTTATACATGCTTGTGTAAATGTCTGCAAAAGAGCTAGAGAGCAAAAACAAAAATCAACATTGTATACAAGTATCAAATTATTTTACTGTACTTCATAAATATGTACAAATATCATACATCAATTAAAATTAGTAGGGCTGAGAATTTAGCTCAGTGGTTCCTCCGCCTGCCTGGTAAGCACAAGGTCCTGAGTTCAATCTCTGGTACCAAAAAAAAAAAAAAATTAAAATTAGTAAAAAGGAAAATCAGGAATGTGTTAGACTACAAAATCCATGAAAGAGATGTCTTAGAGAATAAGGTAAGGTGGGGAATAAAAAATTCATTGAATTTAGAGCATAGAAGTCCTAAATTGGAACCTTTGTTTCCATAGAATAGTGGAGCAGGAAGCCAAATCAGAGTGGATTGAGGAGTGACTTAGAGGTACAGAAAGGAGACAGCAAGTATAGGCAACTCTTCTGAGATGTCCTGCTGTGAGGGAAGAGCTCCATGTATTAATGGGAGACGCTTATGCATAAAATGGGAAAACCTTGAGGATAGTGGTGAAGTAGGTAGCACCTGAGTATCTCTTTCTAGAGATGCTTGGGACCAGAAGCCTTTAAGGTTTCAGATTTTTTTCAGGTTTTGAAATATTTGCCCATACATAATGAGGTATTTGCATATACAATAGTCTAGTCCTTAATTATCAGCCCTTTTACTTATGTGTGCTGCCCAACAATCTTATTTTTCTCCCAGGGTATCTGTCCTCCCCCGCAACACACACACCCAGAGGTTAAGGAAAACCTTGGAACTGGTGCATGGGTTGCACAAAGGCTATTCATAGTCAAGAAGTTTGGGTGTCTATTAACGTACCATTTCAGCATACAAACATTGTGTATTCTCTGCTTTCTCTCTGACCTCTGAGCATAGGGCAGGCTGAATATTCAGTCTTTGTCTCAAGGCTATAGCCCTGGCCAGTGTGTACTCCTGTGGCACCACAGAGCTCACAGCTCCCTTTGTCTGGGAAGTTGCAAAGGCTGTCCTTGAGGCCCTGCATTTCCAGGGAGGTACCCATCATCACTGCCGTTATACAAGTATGCAGCAGGCTTAGCAGTGCTTATGATTTTGCCCTTCTTATCCCCCATGTCTCAGAAGGCTTCAACTTTATTGAAGTGTAATTGTGCACCTGGATAAAAGAGATGATCTCTTCTGATTGTTTGATTTGTTTTTAAGAAGCATACATCTATTTGAAAGCAACTTAACAGTGATATTTATTTTAACATTGTAAAAGAAAAATCTGACCATTGTGAATTGTTCAGAATTCAAAAGCATTATCCATCCTGCCATAGCAATGTGAGGGAATGTGCAGCTGACTGTAGAATCTTCACTGGTTGTCTCAAGTCAATGCAGGTCCAGCGAATTTTGTTTTGCTTTTCTGATTATAAAAGGAACTCTTACTCATTGCCAGAAATTTGGAAAATAATGAAAACTACAAAGAAGAAAACCAAAATTATTCATAAGTTTGCTGCCCAGAAATTTAACATAGAAAATATTTCTTTTGTATTTTTCTTTAAACATAAATACCTTTATTTACAAAATTAGGATTGAAATTTTATATAGCTGTGTTGTTTTGATATTTTTACTTAATGCCATAGCCGGTTCATTTCCTCTGTGTTGTTACAAATCACATTCTTGCATTAGTACTGATTGCTTAGCTGGACTGTGATCTGCTGTATACCTGTTGCAGTGTGAAGAGGAGAGGAAGTTTGGTGCATCCCTGTTACTTCCCGGCCTAAAACAGAAGAACTCAGTGGGTGTGAGTTCCCAATTATATGGCTGTGCCCTCCTCGGTAAGTCAAGTGATCCTTATAAATGTTGTGCTTCCTCCTGGATACATTAGTGCCATCTTTTATTTATTAATAAAATTACAATTCAATTTAAACTTACTAGTGAAATTCCATGACATTCTTCACTTTTAAACATTAAAAATAGACCTCACAGTTATAACATAAGGCAGGTTTTAAGACCATTCTTAAAAGCCAAAGCCACCACCAACAAGGAAAGAAATGATTCTGGTGGCTCTGTAATGTTTAACGCATTTGCCATGAGGAATGGGTAGAAAACGGAGATCCAGTCACAAGAGTCTTTCTTAGAACTAGCACAGGTCTTCCTGTTTCTTCAGACCTGAAGTCTGGGAGGTAAAAATTAAGAGTTAAAGTTGAACTTGTATCTTCAGTTTTATTTTCAGAGGAGGGAGAGAGCACAACTAATAGCACTGTGGGAGAAGCAGACAGTGGCCCAGAATGACTGCAGGGTGCAATGGGACAGTGGCTTACCTGTGGCACCCTGCTGGCACTGAGAGTCAGGTCAAGAGAAGCAGCATTGGCCCCTGGGTTAAATGCATTCTGGGCAAATAACATGTGACCTAAATGTGTGTTAAATGTGTCCTGATTCACAGAAACTTATTAAATGCATGTTGTTTCATTAGTCTTTTGTTCTCTTTTACAAAGTTAGACCTCTGGGAAAGCACCTTCTCTTGATAATTCATTGCTTCTTTTTGTTTTTTGAAACCAAAGTTACAGCAATTTGACTACTTTTGAAGTTGATTATTGCTTATAAAATGTAATGTGGCATTCTCAGATTCTGATTCAGATAGATATAAACTAACTGAGAACAAGGTTTTTCAGAATGTATTAGAGTAGCTGTTAAACTAACAAGAGTTGATGATTAAAAATCAGCATTCAGGACTGCTGTACTGCATAGACTTTTGGGCTAGGAAAGTGTACTTTGCTGTTGTTTATGAGAAGAGGCCCTAGCCCTTTGTGGCTGGCAGCCAACAGATCAAAAGCTGTTTGCTGTTACTGTGTCACACGCTGTACAGCCTCACTCAGGGAGCCCTGATAGAAGCAGGGGCCCACAGTGACTGCCGTGTAGCCCCAAGCACCTTAAAGGTCTAAATTTAGCTGTTCCCTGATATGTCCTACTGCAGCTTTCCCAAATCCTCCTTCCCAAGAAGGCAAAGTGAAGGTGGATTTAAGACCTGGCAGCCTGAGGTGACTTGGTGCAGAGCAACTTTCTGCTGCAGCATTCACTCAGCCCTGTTTCTACAGGAGCCCCAATTTGGATTGAGGCACCAAGGGAAACACTAAGATCCTAAGATCCAGAAGAATTATCAAGACTCTTAAAATTTAAGAACGGATAAAGCTCAAGTAAAGGAAAGAGAATGAAAATGAGATTTCTTTTTTCATAAAGACCATAGATGGGTTGTTTTGGTGTTTTTCAAAAAATGTCAGATATTTCTCCCTCAGGCCAATCATTCAGGCAGCCTTAATGAAAAAGGAAAAATAGTCACACAAATTTGTATTATAAAATGTACATAGAGAGTTTTGCAACTTTGGTAATTTTTGTTGTTGTTTTTTTAACCCAAGGCCTCTTTTTTTTTTCTTTTTTTTTTTTTTTTGAGACAGGGTCTCACTATGTAGTTGAGACTGACCTGGAACTCACTATGTAGCCCAGGTTGGTCTCGATTCATAGCAATCTTCCTGCCTCAGCCTCTCAAGTGCTGGGATTACAGGCATGCGCCACCATGCCCAGTTCCCAAGACCTCTTTATTTTTTATTTTGTTGTTGTTTGTTTTTTGGTTTTTCATTTTTCTGAGACAGGGTCTCACTATGTAGTTGAGACTGACCTGGCACACTCTATGTAGTCTAGGATGGTCTCGAACTCACAGTGATCCTCCTGCCTCAGCCTCCCAGTGCTGTGATTACAGGTGTGTGCCACCACACCCGGCTTTTGTTTTTTATTTTGAAACAGGGTCTCAGTCTCTAGTTGTTAAATTGCCAAGACTGGGTTTAAACTTGTGATCCTTCTGCCTCAGCCTCCCTCAGTGCTGGGATTACAAGCATGTACCACCACACCTGGCTAAATTTTGCCACAATTCCTCAGTTCTCTAAAATGTTACCAGGTCACTACATGAAGATGAGGCTCTTGGTGCAGATTTGAAATGATCCTGTGTTTCTATAATAGCCAGACTTGGTACCTTCAATCCTGTCTCATATGTACTGGAAAGATATGACTGAGCATTCTTCTTTGTTCTTTCTGGCCACAGGAAAGGTGGAATTGCAGCATGGACTTTGGGCCGTGTACCACAACATGCCTCTCATATGGAAACCAGGCTACCTTGACAGAGCCCTTCAAGTGATGGAGAAAGTAGCCTCCTCCCCAGAGGACATAAAGCTGTGTAAAGAAGCGGTATGTCCCTCAGCCCTCATTTACCCAGGTTCAGCCATCTCTGTTCCTCATGATAAGTTGAGCTTTGATTTGTTTTCAGAATGCTCAAACATGTTATCGACTTTTGCAATTCTATCTTTCCCTCTGTGTTTTTAAATGGAAGTCTGTTTTCTTTGTCATCCATCTTTTTTTACCCCTGTATCAGGGATCAGGCTCAGGACCTTGCACTTGCCAGGCAGGCACGGTGCCATTGAGCTGTATCCCCAGCCTGGATTTGTTTTCATTGTCCTTCTTTTTATATTTGTATAAAATAGGTACTTACCCAGTTGAGTAGGAATAAAAAAGCCCATATTCAATCCTACTGACAAAAAAGAACTAGAAAATAAAATTAACTCACCCCAAAATATATGTCAGTGAGAACTTAAGAGAGGATAAGATTTTGGCGTTTCTGTACCCTTAAGCAGTCCTGAGAAATTACACAGAAACTTTTTCCCCCATAAAAGCCCTCAAGAAATGAATCTGCGGACTGAGGCTAGTGGTGCTTACTTTCCTTCCATTAAGCCATTCTGTGGGGAGTATGAGATACTGAAATCTGAATTGGTGTTTCTTTCAAAGCTCTCAGGTGTTCATTTTGCCCGGTCTCAAGCACTGTCTTCCCAGGAGCCTCAGAGTTCATCTCCCTTAGTCACTTAAGACCTTGAAGCTATGAAGTTACTAGACTTAGCTCAGACTCTGGGAAACAATAGGTCCCATGCCCTGCAGGTAGCCAGTATCTGTGCCTGGCCAAGCATCTTTTCTAGCCAGAGTGAGAATAGGACAGTGGCTGTCTTCTTACATGGGAGAAACGTCACTGTGAAGCTGTTGTTTTATCTGGACCCTGGTCTCTAAGGCGGCCCTTGCTTTTCATTTCAGTTAGGAAATGGCACTGGCACCTCATACTAATGTCTACTGTTTTGTTACATTCTTTCCCAGATGTGTATAACAAAACATGCACATTTCTAAATATGTTTTAAGCCTGCTATAATCAGTGCTGGTGATTGAAGACAAAAATCATACATAAATTCTTTGCTAAGGAAATATTCTTTCTAAATTAGTATTTTCTAATCTATGGGGATGTTATTCACATGTCAGTGAGGATGTGATACATACCCAGGTTAGCTGTCATGTGAGTAGTAAAAGGCCTTGGTGTACTTTTTGGATGTTTGCTGTGATATGACATGGACAGAACTAGTTGATATCCAAGCAGGTGTTTATGCTGGTCTTACGTTGTTTGTCTCTGCTCTGATGACTTGGCCCTTCCTGGCCTTATGGAGGTGTGCCCAAAGTAGCAGAGGGGAAGAGGGATAAAACAAAAGGAAACTCTGTTTTTTAATTTACTTAGTATTTAAGTCACAGAAATCACCTCATTAAAGTGAATTTCATGTGTGTATTGCTGACCTTTGCCTGCAGCTTATGTGGATTAGGCTGATAATTTTAGATACACTGTGAGCTCAAATCTTTCTCTGAGGGAGGCCCTCTCCTGTATCCAGAAGCTTTAATGTACATTTGGCCTGGCTGTGGTCTACAATGGTCTTTCTTTCCCTTTGTCCCAATCTCAAATTGACTCCAAGGAAGACATGGACAAGGAGGTTCTTGATCACTTATCAAGCATAATTCTTGGGTTCCTACCTAGCTAATTAAAAGCAAACTTGAATTCCCTATGTTGATTTCATGCACACAAATAACCCCTCACTGTGAGAGGGTTCTCCCTTTACATCACTTGCTTTGCTCTGTGCTTTCCATATCATGTGAGGGGGACGTTCTGATGTGTGGAAAATGTCATAATTTATGTTTCCTAACTTTTTTTTTAGTGGTTCTGGGGATCAAATCCAGGGTCTCATGAAAGCTAGGCAAGCACTGTGCCACTGAACTACCTCCCCAGCTATTTCTTGCAATTTTATTACAGGAGAAAACTACTCATAATTCTTTAGGGCCCTTTTTCCCTTGTCCTCACCTTTCCAGCCTCTCTTCACAATACTGTATGCTGTCAAGACCACGCCATGTGTAATTCCTGACTCTTTCTCTCCACAGCTCGATGTGCTGGACAGTGTGCTGAAGACACTGACTTCTCCAACTGAGGGGGCTTCAGAGAAAGCTCCCACAGAAGGTGGAGATAACCTGGTCTCAGACAATGTGGTGGAGCAACTAGACATAGAGGAACCAGAAGAGTCCAAGCTTCCCCAGTACCTGGAGCGCTTTCAGGTGAGCAAAAATTGAGTCTCTCTCAGGTGTGCATAATGCTTCTCTGCTGTTTTGATGCACAAGCAGTCTTCTCAGTGTTCATTCATCACTGTTACACACAAAGGGGCATTAAAAACTGATATCAAAATTACATTTTTATTGCTTCACACAGGAAGTGGTCTTAAAGGAAACTGATGGAATTTTTATGCTTCTTTTTGTACTTGAGCTAATTATTCACAGTTTTGCTCATTAAGGCAGCATGTCATTATTCCCTCCTCAAGGATGGGTGCCTGGTGGATAGATAATAGCTTGCCTCCTCGTTGCTGTGACCTGGCTCCCACCATGGTGGACAGTATTTGGTCCCCATATTGCACTGAATGTGCTTGGTCAGAAACCCATTTCCACATTGCAGAACCACATTTGAGCTTGTAAGAGGAAAGGCAGGCATCTTTTGTTGCTCATCTTTGGCAGTTTTGTACTGGCCACTGGGGCCATTAGAAATGCTTTCCTGTACTGTGTGGTTGTGTAACTAGCCCTGAGCATTCAGGCTGTCTTTGGTAGCTTTCAACTCTGTACATCCCAAAATGCCTGCAGTCAGCAGTAGGGAAAAGGAAGCACGTTCAGTGTTTTAAATTCTCAGCCTCCTCCTTGCCTTGCTTCTTACCCATTTAGTGCAAAGAGAAAAATGTTGCCTCAGTGGGAGTCTTCCTAGAGAACA
This sequence comes from Fukomys damarensis, assembly GCF_012274545.1. NCBI lineage: Eukaryota > Metazoa > Chordata > Mammalia > Rodentia > Bathyergidae > Fukomys > Fukomys damarensis. Next base: position 54,825,914 of record NW_022900913.1, on the reverse strand, counting down.
GAAGACTTTCTCACCTTTGCTAGTAGACATTGTGTCATTTTGTGACAGAGAGATAAAAACTTTGCTGGATTATTACATTTAAGTCTATTTAGTAATTATACTGAACCAGCAGTGAGGAACCTCTTTTCCTGTTGTATTTTAAGCAGTTGTTTCTCCCAGTTCTTCTATAATCTCATTTTTAATTTTTTTCTAATTTGAAACTGAGAAAGAAAGAATAATTAATGTCCCCAAGGTACACAGACTTGGTAGTTAGAACTAGGTTGAGAATTTTCGTGCTGATCCTTTCCTCTTTGTCTAACTTTGTAGATTTATTTAGAAAGGCTTACT
>NW_022900913.1:54812630-54825522 GCF_012274545.1 Fukomys damarensis | reverse complement strand
GCTTACTTAAAAAAAAAAAAAAAAAAAAAACCGACTTAGCCCCATAGATTTTCGTCATAACATTCATGTGGACCAAGGTTGTTGCCCAACTCCTAACAATTATCACTTCTTTCTACTACTTTATATATTTAATCTCACAGGATAGAAATCTGTGCCTGCATTAAGTACTCAAGCCATGGAACCTTCATTTTCCACACTTACATGTAGAAATTAGCAGATGTCTGCTCGCTGTGTTAGGCACCCTTGTACTTCCTTTATTCTCACAAACTGGATGGCAGACTCCTTGGGACACATGATGTCAAAGCTGATACTTGCCTGTGAGCAACTGAATTGAGATTTGGACAAGTTTCTGAGTCAGAGCTGAGACCTTATGCTGAGACCCAGGCTGTCTCCTTGGCCCCAAACCATATGGAGAGTGGTATCAGGAAGAAATAATTTTCATGTTAATATCCTTTCTTCCTATTGCTTGATTTGTATTAGTCTGAGATTTTGGGGGACCCACTGTATGACTGACCCATCACACTACACCTCCAATTCATGCCTTGGAACCCACGGACCTTGTCTGCCTCCCACCTTCTTTAATATTAGTAAAGGCACAGCTCTTGCTCCAGAGCATTGGCTTGTGGAACGTGGGAATGTGCAGTATAAGCAGCAGCTGGGACCATAAGTGGCTGCTGTGATGATCTACATCTTGAAGCACTTAAATAGATTAACATTTTAATACTTTACTTCTCCAGGAATACATCACTGACCAAACCAAGCTGCCATTGGGATGGAGATGTAAGCAGGCAGGATGGAAAGGCTGCCTGCAGGGGGGCACAGCAGGTGGAAGCTTCTAATAGTGCAAGTGTTCCTGGGACCTGTTTAGCATGCCATTAGTGAGAAATCCTTAATGATTTCCATCTGCTGAAAAGATTGCTCTGGCAGGGCATTTACCATGGTGCTTTGAAGGGAAAGATAAGAACAGGCTTATTCCAGTCTATCAGATGTCTCTGCCATTTTGTTTGCACCTTAGAATTCTGGCTCATGGAATTGGCTGCTTCAATTGGAATAGGTCAGTGTGGAAACATTCATGTGTTACACCTGTGCCATCTTTATGGTTTTTGTTTTGTTTTGTTTTATTTGTTTGTTTTTTAAACAAGACACAAGGAATCCTAGCATATAGAGTTCCATTTACCATTTGTGAGTCAGTGAGGAGAAATCACATGTCAGGCATCTTAGGCAAACTTCTAAGCTGAGGAGAAAAATGGCAGAAGGGAGCAGAGCCTGGATGAAGAACCATGTGCCAGCATCCCAACAAAGAGCTTTTCCTGCAAGCAAAGTGTGGGACTGTTTTGCAAGTGACTAAGTTGCTTCTCTTTTCTGCTCAACCTCTTCCCCCTTTCTCTCTCCCTGTCCTCTTCTTTCTCCTCTCTCCATTTCAAACAGGTCTGTCAATCTAAGCTGCAGGCTCTTGGCAGAGTTGAGTCAGAAAGCCTTTTGACTCTGACCACCCAGCTTGTCAAGGAGAAGCTCCCCACCTGTGAGCCTGAAGACCTTGCTACCTATGACCAAAAACTGCAGGAGTGGCACTTGGAGCTGGTGCAGTTAATACAGAAGGAGCAGGAGCACAGGGAGAAAGCGAAGCAGGAGTACCAGGCCCGAAAAGCAGCTAAGGAAGCTAAGGCAGCTAAGGCAGCAGCCTAACGCTTCCAGGCCAGGCCTACACAAGGACCTCCCAAGGCCACTGCAGTGCTCAGCAGGGACAAGTGGAGCCTCAAACTCTTCTCTCTGGCTTTTCTTAAAACAGGCATACATGGTCTAAAAGCCACACTATGCTACATATCAAGATGCTGTGACTGCCCATCCAGATGCAAAGAAGGGACAGTGAGCTATGCAAGTGGCAAATGGTTGGACCGAAGCCACCAGCTAATTACCTTTACAGGGAACTCTTGAGGCTCCCATCACATGCTTGACATAGGAATCAATTGTGAGTATGGAAAGTTCCCAGCACTTGGTGAGAATGGTAGGAGAAGCACAGTCTTTTGAATGTTGTATCTGTCACCAGACCAGGCATGTAGGCCCCAGGTGAACTGCAGGTCTGATGCGCTGTGTCCAAGTCTCCTCAATAGTGAAGCCTCCCTGCCAGCTGGCCATGGTGCTCACATTCCTACATCCTCCTTCCCATCACGGATTGCCCCTGTGTTTCTGCTTGCGGGGAAGCCCACGACAAGAGTGACCTCAAGACCAAGACCCCACTGGACTTCTAATTTTAGGCAACCCCAGTGACATTGTTAGAATGTACAGGCTCCTGAGGAGAGTTCTGGCCCCTGCTGTAAAACCCTCTTGCTGTAGCTGCTTCATCGTGTTGGGGTCACTTTTCCAGAGCATCATTGCTACACCTGCCAATGGCCTTCTGTGTACATGCACACACACATGCAATTTGTGAACACACATTTCAGTGAAAGAAGTTGGTGAAAATGAGGGATGGGATTGAGCTCCAAAGGTGTAGCTGATGTGAATAACCATCAAACTGCCAGGAGGTAGGGACTTCTTCCTGAGGTTTCCTTCTGTGACAGGATCGGGGGGCAGCTTTTGCTTGCTGTGTAATGTTGCCTTTAAGTACAATGGTGTGCTTTTATTCAAGATTGTGCTTTTATCAGGAATCTGCAGAAATAAAGAATACACTGAAATAATCCCAGAACGTTTATCTTTGGGGAAAGGAGGGAGAGAGAATGAGTCTTACTACCGTTATCATTACTGTGATTCTGCACAACACATTTTTAACAGTCACCACTCACATTTATTGAGGGCTTATTGTGTGTCAACACTGCAAGCAGCCCCATGTTGTGAAGAAGGATGTGAAGCAAAGTACCTCCCCTGCACTGGCTGCCTCTGCCCTGCCTTCCATCTATCTGTACCTGCAGGCTGTGTCAGCATGGACTTTGCAGACTACTGTGCTGACTGGCTTAGGCAGAGGGCCCTGATAAAGATCAGTACTAACATTTTGGTTTATCAAGAGCAGGGTTTTTCAGCTACCACCTTGTTACATGGAGAAGGAGATTCAAAATAAAAGTAAGTTCTGCTCAATAAATGAAGGACTATCACAGCATAAACCATCTGGTTAATTCTTTGACTCATAATTTTGCTTTCATTTTTCCTCCCTGTCTTTGTTACTTCTCTTATTGCTGAAACAAAATACCCGACACCCAGAATTAAAGGAAGAAGTTTATTTGGCTAACAGCTTGTAGAGGTTTCAGTTCATAGGCAGCTGGCTCTAAAGTAGGCATGGCAGAGGGACATTGCAGAGAAGAAACAGTCCATGGCAAAGCAGGGCAAGCAGGAGGCAACAAGAGACAAGCAAAAGCTCTTTTTGTCCCTTATATCTTATCCAGGCTACCTGACCTTAGAGGGGATAGCATTCACACCCTTAATCCTAGCACCTCACAGGTGAATCTGTCCCAGTATCATATCCTTGATCCAGCCACCTCTGAAAAGTCCTGCCTATGACCATATGAGACTTTAGAAGGACATCTAGACACAAGTCATAACACTCCCCCTGTGTCCCTATTACGATTTATTCCAAGTCCTCAACAAAAGAGGACCTTTTGCCATTGTGCCTCTGCCTCAACAGGAGCTTACCTGACCCCACTGCTCAGATTCCTTCCAAATTTGTGCCACCATTGCTTCTAGCAACTCTTGGAGTATTTCTCTTCCAGTTCTGTTACACTCTTCCTAAGCTCCTGGCTCCTAAGCTATGGAATGCTCCCTTACCTTCCTTGAGGACTGTGACCTGTCATTACAGTCATCTTCCATCCTGTTACCTGACATTGCCTCTGTACTTCTTCCATGCAGTGGAGAAGCTGCTGTCAGCACCCTGACCTCTGGGGGATTCCCCTCCTGCTAGCTGACCTGCCACAGTCCCCGCCGGACCTCCAGCCTTGTAGCACTGATAAAGCCCCGTCCTCCAGTCTTTTCTTCCTATGAAACTTGCTGAACCATCCCCATGACTCCCCACCTGCAAACCGTTCACCCTTACCCTGTCAGTCTGACTCTGATCTCTAGAAGTCAGACCCTATTTGCCTCCTTCCCTTCTCAGACCCCAGGGTCAACCTTCCCACTGATGTTCTCATTGGCATCTTTCATTTTTTCCTCCCTTTAACCAGGTGCATGTGCTATCCTTGATCCTATATCCTTAGACCTGGCATGGGTTTAATTGTATTCCCTGAAAGAGGAATTTTGAAGCATCAGTGCCTTAGAATCTGACATCACTTGGAAAGAAAATCTTTTGTTGAGGTATTAAAATTTAGAACACTAGAGTTAGCGCTAATCCAGCATGACTGGTATTCCCTTAAAAGCAATGTGGGCACACAGACACAGAAGGAAGACATTGTGAAGACACAGGGACGGGATGACCTTACGACTGGAGGGAAGTGTCTATAAGCTAAGTGACATCAGGCTGGCCAGGGAACACCCAAAGCTAAAAGCTCCCCTAGAGCCTTCAGAAAGAGCATGGTCCCATCAACTGTGATTTCTGACTTTTAACCTCCAGAACTGTTACTCTTTTAAGCCACCCAATTTTTTGGTACTTTGTAGACCTATTTAGCAGTGACTGATATAATGCCATTTGTTTTCTTTCTGTTTGCTTCTGACTTACTAAGTGTTGGTATACAAATTTATAATATTAGGCTAAATTCATCTGAAATGTAACCATCATTCCATTTATCTATAAATGACATTTCTACCTCATTAGCTTTGCTACTTTGCATGAGCCTGGTGAGACCCTTGCCTTCAACTGTGAGCAGGTAGTTGTACCCTGCCTCCCACTTCATCAAGAAGATTTAGGCCTCATGACACAGTCTCAGTCTCCCTCTTATTTTTTTTTTTGTTTTTTTGAGACAGGGTCTCACTATGTAGTTGAGACTGACCTGGAACTCACAGGCTGGGCTCGAACTCACAGCGATCCTCCTGCCTCAGCCTCCTGAGTGCTGGGATTACAGGCATGCGCCACCACACCCGGCCTCCCTCTTTTTTAACAATGTCAATCCCCAACATTTTTCTCCATCCCCTTCCTCTTGCCCAAGGTAAGACTCCATTCAGGACTTGACTCCATATCTGCACACCTATTATAAAACTATGAAAAATTCTCTTTGCATCTGGCATCCTCTCTACCCATTTCTTCTTCCAAGTCCACAGTCTAATTTTAAAAGACCATCCCTTAAAAAATAATAAACCTTTATCCTGCTTTCAGTCAGGCTGCCATCTCAGTCTTTCCTGTGCTACCTTGAAAGGGTATTTTCCTGCCATCTTCTGATTTTTCACTAATTCCATTTAATCTTAGACTTGTCTTCTTTGTGCCATCCAGCAGCTATTGGGTCCTTTTTCCATAATCTTTTGGTTTAAGATATCTCTGAATATATTGTAACCTACCTCTGCTTTATCTTCTAGTTCTGACACTATCTCCTCACACTGATCACTTATGCTGCCCACACTTTCTGTGGAATATTTATATTCCTGAATTTCTATTTGGTACCTTTTCATGAACTCTAATTCTTTGCTAAATTGATCATTCATGTTTTGCTTTTTTTTTTTTTTTTTTTTTTTTTTTTTCTGTTGTTTTTTTTTTTTTTTTTTTTTTTTTTAGCTCAGCTAGTTTATTACTGTGTTCTTTTTTTTCCCAGGGGAAAGGGTTCTTTGGCTTATAGTTCATAGAGGTTTCTTTCAGTCCATAATTGACTGGCTCCAAAGCAGGTTGGCATATGGCAGGGTCAACAGTTCATGGTGGGAAAAGAGCAAAAACAAGGGACCCTAATAGTGTTTTTCCACCCTTTTTATCTTATTCAGACCAGCAGGATTAGGGTAGTGCCAAACCAATCACTCACACATAGTAGTTTTAGTAACCACATACCCTTAATCCTAGCATCACATACTGTAGATTCAGCCACCTATGACCACATGAGGCTTTAGGAGGACAGCTAGACCCAAGCCATAACATTCTGTCCCTGTCCTTGGCCCCCTAAAGACTCATGTATATTCCTTTACACAAAAGGCATTTACTCTGTATCTAAGTTTCCAAAGTCCTAACAGTTTCAGCATTGCTGAAAAAATCCAAATCCAAAGTCACCTCTGAGATTTAAGGTAAATTCTTAGCTGTAAGCCCCTGTGCAAATGAAAAGAAAGTTAAACACTTCCAGCATTCAATAGAACGAGACAGACATTTCTATTCCAAAGGTTACAAAAAGGGGAATACAAAGGAATGGGACCAAAGCAAGTCCAAAATCCAGCATGACAAATCCCACAGTTCCACTTCCAGCAGCTCTGGCAATCTGTGGCTATTTGTAGCCTCCAAATGACTTGGGTGGCTCTGCCCCAAAGGTACTTCTTGTGATTATAACTCCCAAGACTACTCTCTTGGGCCACCTCTACTCCCTCTGCAGTTTTTCTCACATGATCCATGCTTCTAGTTTTTCCAAACTTCTGGGTCTCCACTGTACCTTTGGCTTCACACTCACAGCTTCACACACTGCCTCTCAGAGGCTCACTGCCTGGCCTCTGAGGCCACCTTCTGAAATCTGAGTAGAAGACTTCCTGATCCCACAACTCTTTTCATTCTGCATGCATCTAAAACCAGCACCACGTGGATGATGCCAAGGTCTGCTACCAGGGGAAGCAGTAATAGTCTTTGTCTTAGCTGTGGGGATTGAGTGCCTGGATCACTGAGCCCTCTGCATCTAATTCTAAGGAACAAATTCTCTAGGCCATCTCCTTTGTGCAACATGGTGCTATGGGGCTTCCGTCTCAAAGCAAATTCTTAAACTTTTGCAATTCTAAAGCTGTGAAGGGGTGGGAGTCCTGCTTCGTGTGATGCCCTCAGGCCATCTTTTCTATTCTGTTCCTTCTCAGCAATCAAGATTTCTTCTGCTCTAATTTTGTAGTCCATACCTTTATTGGAGCTTCCTTTCTGGCCAAACTCAAAACTTTTAAATCATTCTGTGGGCTCTTTGCTCTTGATTCTCAACGTAGATCTGGCTAAAAGCACCCAACAGTAGCCATACTACAACCTCAACATTCTTAATGTATTCTTTAAACTCTCTGGTCATTGTGTTTATTAAGTCATCTTTGAGCTTGCCAAGCACCTTATTGATCTAATTTTTTATTTGTTTCATCCTTTATTGCTTCATATAATTCTGTAATTGAACTGTTTGGCTTTTATTTTCATCCCAATAGATGCATCATGGATCAGCTTTGGGGAAATTGGGAGTATTGGGAGATGATACAGTGGACCCTTGAATTACAAACTCAGTTCATTCCTGAGGGATGGTTGTAACTCACGTTGGTTAACTGACTTCAAAGTCTCTTTCCTGTGTATTTTTAGACCACACTTTCTTCCAGGCAGATCTGGAATTTCCACTTAACCAGGATTTCTCATTTAACCCCACACAGGAAAGTATATTATAGTGTTTCTTCCAAAAACTTTTTAAGGGTTAAATCTGGAAGCATAAGTAGCCAACATTCAGGTCATAACTCAAGACTTTGTTCGTACATTATAACTAAAATTCTTATTATAACCCAAGTTGTTTATATGTCAGGCTGGTTGTAACTGTAGGGTCCACTGTATTTAGTTGCCTTTGTGGGGAGAGGGGGGCTGAAGATTGAGGGCTGTTGAAAGTGAAAGATTTTGTTGCTAGTATGAAGAGCTCTTTAGTTAGAGTCTAATTTCCAATCTTGCACCCTTGGCAGAGCTAACTCTAGGCCTTTGCCTTTGTCCCAAGATTGAACCACCTCTGTTAATTTGGGGGAGAGTACATTGTAATTAGCCCAGCACCTAGTTCTCTAGAAATGAACTGCAGTAATGCTGAGAACACAGAGACAAACTAGGTATTAGCATATAGTAGATACTAATTAATAGTAATAACTGTTACCCCACTGGCATTTGCAAATAAATCAGATGAAGAATAAAATAAAATGTTTCTTTTTGTTACAGAATTGCACTAAATCACTCAGGTTGGCCCATCTGAAACTTCTATCTCAGAAGTAGAATTACAGGTGTAACCACACATTTGGTTTGTGTGCAGGCATTTCTGGTTGTCACAACTGGGGAGCTGCTATTGGGATCTACAGTAGTGAATAAAGGGCTGGGGATGCCTCTCAGCAGTGGAAAGGACAGCTCCCCTGCCCCAAAAAACTATCCAGTCCAAAATATCAATAATGTTGCTGACACACACTCCAGCCTAAGACACAGGGGCAGGGCACCCACAGGACCGTTTTAATGATGTAGATCATACCCAAGGATATTTGCGACAAATACCTTATTTTCAAATGATATTTTGCAAGCCAGATGAGTAGTATTAGTTGTTTCTGAATGTTGAGTACGTGATGCAAGATCAGTCATTATTATTCCTAACCAAACTCATTAGGGAAAAGAGTAAATGATGATTTATGTGATTTTGCTATCCGCATATAACCAAGTCCAGGAGTCTTGAGTTCCAAAAGGAAGATGCTGTGATGTAACCTTATGTGTGTTGGGAAGATGATGCCACTGGCACCTGATAACCTCACAGCGTGGACAAGAAAGGGATGCAGTGTGAAATGTGCTTAGAGCTTTGGCTTCAGTGAATCATAAAAGTAGGAAATGTGGTGAGATTGTGTGTTCATGAACTCTTCAAACACTGAAACTGATCAATTTTTTAAATCCTGCTTATTAAATAGGGGGAAAGGGTGCTTTTCAACATAGTTATGTCAGGAAAGCTGCCCTTTATTCTATGTAACAACTTCTTAGTTGAAAATAACCTTTTTCTCCCTTTAATTTGGCCTTTTCACTGGCATTGCATACTACCACCAGGATGTTATCGCCTGTGTAGTAATGAGGAAATCCAAACAATAGATGGTGGTAATGCTCCTGAGAGAGTGGCAGGAACCACTGGGATCTTTGTTTAGAACAAAATAGTTACTTAAGCTATGTGTTTATTCTTTCTGAATGTTGGATAGAGATTATGGCTCTGAGCATGACATGCTCAGAAAACAAAGAGTTTATTCTTCAGAAAAAATCAAAATGAATTCCATTATGGGCTTTATTTTCTGGGTCAAAGACTAGCAGAAAGATTTGTAACAGATTTATAAAACAGACATTTAGACCTTCTGATAAAGGTGGATAATAAACTTGTTTGCTTTTTTGTTTCCATGATGTTTCATCTCTGCAGTGTTCAATGTTTCAATCCTTAAAACATGTTCAAAAGGTAATTTGCTTATACTATGTGTGAAATGGTCAAAAATGCCCATTCCAAGTTTCCTCCAATGACACTAGGCCACTGTGTGGGTAGAGGTTTACCAGGCTCTGGCTCACAACAGTCATGTACCCACCTGGATTACAAAAATCATGCTAACTCCTCCTGTTGAATGCTCTCTATCATACCTGATTGAACATGTCTTCTCTCATCCTATAACAATCCTGTAGGCCAAAAATTATAATCCACATTTTACATAGGAGAAAACAGATTTAGTATGACTTTTCCAGGGCTATACAATTAAAAAATGACAAGGACAGTGTTCAAACCAGCCTGATTCCAAACCCGCTTTCCAGCTACTACATGGTACAATTTGTCAACCTGAGACTAAGTATATTCATCCATTAAACAAATATCAAATACCTACTGAATGTCAGGAGCTGCTATAATTGTCACTAAGGATACAGCAATGAACAAAACAGACATGCCTTTGTGCCATTTACATTCTGTAGATGAGATAAGTAGATAGCATGCGATAGAGTTGTAAGTGATGTGAAGACAAAGCATAAACGAGAACAAGAGAGTGCTTCTTAAGTGGTAAGCATTACAACTTCCAATAGAATGATTGGGGAGGACTTCCTGAGCAGATGACATTTGAAAAAAGACCTAGGTCTGGACCTGGGGAAAAAGCATGTCAGATGAACAAAAAAGTCACCATTAGGACCTGGATTAAAGCAGAAGTACTTGAGAACTGCACCGCAGCCAGTGTGGCTGGAGGAGAATGGAAAAGGCAAAGAGGAGGGGGCAATGAAGTCATGGAGTTCATGAAGGGGGATCAGGAGAGATGGGCTGAGTAAAGCCCAGAGCCCATCTATAAGGTCACTGGCATTTACTCTGAAGTGAGGACATTTTGAGTGTGGGTGGTACGACCGAATACAGCAGTTTTAGAGAATTTCTCTAGCTGTTGCCTGATGAATAAACTAGTAGGACAAAAAGAAGCAGGAAGATCAATTAGGAGGCCATGGCAATCATCCAGGAGAGCCATGACTGATGGACAAAGGAGGTGACAGGCACTGTGGGGAGAATGAGTGGGACTGGATGCACAGTCATGTATTGCTGAACATCAGACATTCTGGAAAGTGCATCATTAGGTTATGTGAACACCAGGAAGACAACCTATAGCAGCTAAAGCTTACTACAAGCGGGGTCTGTATGGAACACACCATTGCACATATGATCCACCACTGACCAACGTGGCATTATGTAGTGTGTGACTATTTGAAGGTTAAGCCAGTAGGGCTTGCTGACAAGCCAAGATTTTTTTGACCCAAGCAACTGGAATTTTGCCATTTATTGAGGCAGAAAAGCACTTTGGGGAGGAAGTTTAAGGGTTTGAGGGCAGTTAAATTTCACTTGGGGTATTTTAAAGATCCCTATTGAACATCCAAGTGAGGAACTTCATAGGCAAGTGGTAATGGGCATGGAGATTAGAGAAGAGATACGCAGATGTGACTGTCAAAGTCATCGGTTTTACCCATGGCATCAAGCCCTTGAGTCTGCATCAGAGCAGCACGAACTTCTATTTGAGTGGGAATGTCTTGGCCACAAAACAGAGCTGTGTCTACAGGTGCATGGACCCAACTCTGTGAATCAAGCTCTGTTTCATCTTCTGGGAAATATGGTCAGTAGCCCTCAGAGTGAGCCTCCGGAACTGCTCAAAGTGAAGGAACTGTAACAGCAAAACTAAAGACATGGCACTGGGTCAATTTCCAAGACATATACTATCAGAACAAAGAAGAAATGGTGACCTTGAATTATGCATGAACCCAGGAATTCACAAGTTAAGAGTATGTTAGAAGGTCATTGTAGGAATATAGAAAACCATCCACAATGAGCAAAACAATTAAAAAGCAACACACTCCTAAAACCCCAGCACCTGGGGAGAGGCTGAGGTAGGAGGATCATGACTTCAAGGCCAGCCTGGACTACATAGTGAGATCCTGTCTCAAATACACGCACACACATGCATATACACACACATACAAAAGGAGAAAATATGGTCACAGCACCTCAACAGACCTTTTCTGACTTACTTGGAAGACAAGAGAAGGTAAACAAAACCTACCTCCAGTGTAGAGAACCAGAGGGCATTAAGTCTTTTCCGTCTGAATGAAGTAAGGTCAGGGGTCAGGTAGAATGACCAGCTCTTGGAAAATCCCTATGACTGAGAGTTTCCTGAGGTACCTGGCCTTGGGTGCTGAAGTTGGGAAGTGCAGACAAACCAGGGTGTCACTATAGGATCATACCAGAAGGAAAACTTCCTTGAGCTGAGCAACTTGGCAATACATAATGGAAAACAACCTATTTATTCAATGTTACTCTGAGAGATGTAATTAAAATTTCTTAGTGATGATTTCCTACCCCCAGTTCTCACGTGCTTAATTAACCCTTTAATTTGCAGAGGGTTTCAGAACACCTCTTAAGCATTGCTCAATAAAGCCCTATGCAGGGCCACAATGCAAAATGAAAAAGCGTATGTGACAGACAAATGGACATCACAGTGACTAAGGACAGGCTGCAGTGACTTTTTGAGGTTGAAGAACCATCTTAGAATCTCGGAAGACAAGGCCACGAAGCCCAAGTTTTCTGTGCCGATGGAAGAATAGAGCTGCCAGTGGCACCCACTTCATGCTACCATTCTGAGCAGTCTCTTCTCTCCAGTGTATGTTGACCTTGCTCTCTGCTGAGCCTGAGTATCACCTCTGCTTGAAATTTGCTTTCTCACACATGTATACACAGACACACACCCACACACCATTGCTCTATATAAACACTTCTGGTGCTTCTGTGGTCACCTAAGCTAATTCCTGTCACAATGTGGTATCACTGCACCTTAGCTAGTCTATATTCTCCAATCAAATAGGACATGTTATTTTTTCCCCCTTTAAACTCCCATGGCAGATATAACCTACTTCTGGGTATGGAAACCATAACCATTTGAATGGCAGAGGCATTGTACTCACTTAGATATTCTCATCATATACAAGCACCTTTCTTGTTAGCTTCTGGGTGTCAGATTCACAACATTCAGCAGTAATGAGCACGGAACTAAAGGGAGATAAGATGTGTGTGACCACTGAGCAGGCTGACTTTACAGAGCAAGCAAGGAATGTCAGTGTCGGAAGGGACCATCAGATGTGACCATTTCACCAAGCCTTCTCATTCTTCTAGGAGAAAAAGAGCCAGACAGGTTAAGGGATAGGCCACCTCGCTGGGTGAGGCAGAGCTAGGATTAAAACCTGGTTTTCAGTTCATTTGTTTGTGCAGGAAGCCTTCAATATTCTCCAACCACACTGGCCTGTTTACTTTTTCTTTCTTGGCAATAATTGGAATTGTTCTTTCCTCTTACCTCCCAGTTTGTTCTTAGACTCTAGCATCCTTTAGGTTTAGAGCTTGACTATAAAACATAACAAGATTGCAGTTGCAAAGTTAGTAGTAGGACCCTCACAGGCATTCACCAAAAGCCAAGGAGCCTACCCTGAAGAGTACTGTTAGCCCTTCATGGATGGCAAAGCCCAATTAGAAGCAAAGCCAAGGACAGCAAAGCACACACATGAACTTTTGCCACTTTTGTATTTTATTGTGGAACTGAGGTTTGTTTTTTTTTTTGTATGTTTTTTTTTTTTTTT
>NW_022900913.1:54714105-54812587 GCF_012274545.1 Fukomys damarensis | reverse complement strand
TTTTTTTTTTTTTTTTTTTTTTTTTTTTTTTTTTTTTTTGGTTTTTTTTCCTTTACATCAAATATCCTCAATGGAAGAGGGGATATTGCACACAAATATCATAAAAGCACTACATATTACTTTCACTGGAAACTAATTTTCTACATTAGATATGACTGGATAGGATAGAAGTGATGCAGGAGTATAAGACATAATACCATACACAGCTGCAGACTGACACAAACACCATTCAGAACAAGAGAGGAGTGTGAAATGCTTCTCGACCAGACTCAGGGCTGCTTCTTTCCAGGATGGAAAGATCAGGGCTGTGTGCAGTGTGGGAAAGCGTGACTGAGCTGCCTGCCCAGCATGTTCTCGAAAGGGCAGCCCCCTCTGAGCCTCTTCCCCATGGCTCCTGTTTTGGGGAGCTCCAAACAAGTGCAGAGAAGCGGTTTCTTTTTTTTTTTTTTCCCTTTTCAGTTTCTGATGCTGCTGTTTAAATTAACTTCATAAAGTCACAGATTTTTAAAAAGAGTAAATATATTTTAATACCAGGTGAATAACCTAATTGCTTTCAAAGAATGCTCATCCCTAGGCTGCTTTTGGTGTGTTGTTGGAAAAGATAAAAGCTTCTGTTTCTTTCCAACGGAAGCAGGATCTTTTCTCTTAAATCTGAGGTGCCAAAAAAATAAAAAGTTATTATCCTAATTCACAATATCATTACTGAGCAAGACTAAAGAGAGGCAAGAAAAGCAATTCTAGAATTGTAGAGCAGCTCCTGAGAGCTGAAATTTGGTAAAAGAGGGAAAATGAAAGGTGGTAAAATTTCCATTAGCAACTGATTAAATCTTATTAAATGAGTACTGGAAAGCTCCTAAACTTCATAAGCTATTGGAGACACTTAAAACATTAATATACACTGGGGAAACCATTCACTATGATATGTAACATTAAGAAAAAAAATTTTTTTTTGAACTTCATGGAAAATGGTGCTGGGCGGAGGGGTTATAATTGTATCCAGTCCCACCACAAGACTGAGGAAGCATGCACAAGGGTTGCGGGTCTCAAGAAAGGGGACAGAATTGGTTAAAATTGAAAATGGAGGATCATCTCTAACATTTATTTAGTCTCTGCAGAATTTTGTTTAAGAACACTACCCAAAAGGTCATGATCATGAGCGCTGTCTTGATAGAATCCCATCATTTAAACAGGGTGGAAATTCCTTCCACTCAAATAGTCAATCTATACAATCAGATTAAGTAATCGGTATAAACAAAGCTCCTAGAAGTCTGTGTCAATTTTTAGCTTACACCATGAGTGTACATGGTACTCTGTGATTGTTACTAAACTAATTGTGTACTTATGGAACTAGAAAAATTAGGTTAGTCACTCAGGTAGGAAAAGTGTCTAGAAGGACAGGAGCAACCTGTAATGCAAATATTGGTTTTCCTGGTATACTCAGGCTCTGTGGCCATCTTTGAGCACAAGAGATGTAATATGGTACTGACAGATTCATAGGAAAAAGAGCCAGCTGACCAGTGACAGTTTTTTATATTTTTCCCATTAAATCCCATAAAGGGGGGGGTGGATTAAGAAATAAAGGGTGTGCCTGTAACCCCAGCACTTGGGAGGTTGTGAAGCAGGAGGATCACTGTGAGTTCGAGACTAGCCTGGGCTACATAGTGAGTTCCAGGTCAGTCTCAACTACATAGTGAGACCCTGTCTCAAAAAACCAAAAAAAGAGAAGAAGAAGAAGAAAGAGTGGGGTATGGTACAGGGGTACAGGGATTACAACTGAAGGCTGGCTATAATTCTTCTAAAATGTTTGTATTTTAAAGGAAAATAATATACATGGTTAAGAAACTTAATTTGGGAAACTGGAAAATAACTTACAAAGAAAAATCAACCAGAGGTCTAGATTTGGCAATAAGGCTAGAAATTGTTTTCTTCCCCACATATTATGTGGACCAATTCAATAGGCAACCATTAAATAATTATCTTGAGTATTTTAGTTTTTCTTACAAAAGAAATTAAATGTATTTATACTCAGTGAAATCCATTTCTGTTACAATCATTTTCCATCATGTGTAAAACTTTTGTACCCTTAATGTGTTATTTTTAAGGACGTGAAAAAATAGGGTAATAAATAAAAAGTATTCCCAGAGAAGCCTAACAAAAATAGAATATTAATATTTTTAAAATTAGACATTTGGAAAATGTAATTCACAGCATTAAGTAGACTGCACAGGTCCTCACTGAAGGGACCCCGAAGAAGCATTGTTTAAACCCTCATAGTAGTTAGCAGTGCAAAACATACTCATCACAAAAATAAAACTTAAATGTTAAATTTTGAAATAAATAACTAACATAGAAAATAAAATGAGGTCATTGTTCACTACTCCATAGATCTTAAGAGTCTGCAGGAAACAGAACATGACAGAGCACAGGACAGTTGTCACTGAGAAATTTGCCACATCTGAACACTGGGTGAACTGATCTGCAACTGAGACCTGATGTCAGATGTCATCATGATCTGGCTTCCCAGGTTCATGGTTCATTGATGACAATGATTGACATTATGTAGGCATTCTACAAGATGAATGTAGGAGTTGGGAACTCATTTTGTTTTTGAGCTATTTTTTTTCCAGAAAAGAAAATCCCAAAGCAAATTCGTGCTAGGGTTCTTTTGAACTTGGCTCTTTTCCCTCATGGTTGGAGATCTTAAAGAAGTATGTAGGGTATCACTGGGTGATATACTTTACAGGCCCTGAAACAGCCTACCATGCCATTCGCCCCCACTCTCAAATAGCACATACTCAGATTTTTTATGTTATGGGAACCAAGGGGTGGGGGTATCATTATTCCTGGTAGTTACAGGTTTCTAACAAATATTACTCCAATATCAGACTTCAGTCTTGCCAGAACTTCAAAAAACATTATTCATTTTTTTGTCTTATGAAACACTTAAAAAAAAAAAACTATCACTTGAAATTTTTCTTTGCATTTTCCTGTAAATTAAAACATTTGTTAAAAAGTTCATCTATGAAAAGTTCTCACATAGCTAAAAAAAAAAATTCTGCTGTACACTTGTTCCCATAATTTTGTTGAAGTTAATGGAAATTAAAAAAGCCAATGTAAGACAAAGGGAGGTAAATACTGTACACTTGCCAAAAACCTCTTCCACCATAAGATTCACTGCTTTCCCAGTTCTGATCACAGAAGCCATTTCAATCTTGAACTTGCAGTAGTAAAGAAGCTATGAAAGGCACAACATGTTTGACTGAGAAGCCAGGTGCACTAAAGTGGTATTTAACATGCATGACTCAGTATCAAACGGTTGGACCAATCAAATCAGCTTCTAGTACCCCCACACTCATGGGCTCCTTTAACTGGAGTATCTATAATCCTACACTGATGTTTTATAAATTTGCTGTCTCACATTAAAAAATAAGTGCATCAAGTATCTTTGTACATTCAAGTCACTTCCTAAGGCAAACTGTCTACCCTTTGTACTCCCAACTGCTTTGGTATTTGCTTCAGTTAATTGGAGTGGACGTGGGTGTTGCTGCATGCAGGTTAATTAACTCAGTGTGGACCACGTGGGTGGACAAATGCTGGGAGCATGCCTTAGATCAACTTACGTGTGTGGTCAGAGTCAGAGTTCTGAATGGGGCTCGTACCACTTGCATGTCCAGTCTACACTCAACTACATCATGTCAGTGTGCAGTCTTCAAAGTGAAGGAGCTTAAAGAGGCATGAACATCTCACATGCCCTCATAACAAGCTGTTTTTTTAGCCAAATTGCTTTAGAAAAGTAAGACCTTTTTTGATGACTCAGACTGACAAAAATGGAAAGCTTTGCATATGTAGACTACAGAATATCTACTGCCTGAGAAAATGCAGACCTCACTGTTGGTTTTCTTCTTTTTCCCCATCCTGCTCTCTTTCTTTTCTCTGGGTATCTCACCAGAACTCTCTACCATTGTATCTCCTTCTTTTACATTCTTTTCTCATTCTTTATCTCTTTCTCTCTCTCTCTCTCTGTCTCTCTCTCCTGCATTCTTTGTGCGCTCACTCCCTTGCTCCCTCTCTCTCTCTTTCTCTCTCTCTAAGACAAATGTCTCTACCTAGCAGAAGTCAGTTGGGCTTGCTAGTGCATGGTTTCCAAATGTTCAGCAGAGGTGAACTGGGGTAGGTAATTTTGCAGTATCTTGAACCCTTTTGGGAATACTGTTACTTCCCTTAGCAATCAGCAAAAACTGAGAAATATTAGTGACTTGCATCACCATGACACAGTATAGCATTTGGCAGGTAATTGTTCAGCGACTTAATCAGATGAATTGATGTTTTAGAAAAGGTAGTTTCAAATTGAAGAATTTCTGGAAACAAAGTTCAAATTCTGTGGTGTGGCTGGCCTTGTTTTTACAGTTCTATCTTGCATGCAGGGAAGGATTCATCTTGCATAACCACCGTGCTGCTGCTTGCTAAGACCATGATGTTGAGGTCTTGCTGTTTCTCATGCGTCTCCTGGTACCATTCCCTCATCACTTCTGAGTCATGAGTTGGGATCAGAGTCACCTGCAGGAAGAGAGAACACAGCTGTGTAAGGGCAGACAGAAAACAGATGAGGAAAAAAAAAATAGAACAAAGTATTAGACCACTAAACTTTCAACTTTTAATTTCCAACTTTCAATAGACATGCAAAGGAGTTTTCAACTTATGTTTTCCAGGAACCAGAGTAAATCTGGGAGGAAACTGAAGATTAGAACTAAAAGCAACTAGTTGATTTTATTAGTTGCTTTTATCAATTAGTTGATTTTTCAATTAAGATATAATTTCTTATATTTCCTTTAACAAGCTGATAAATTTTGTGTGAAAGATAATGCATATTTAATCCAAGGAGTTTTAGTTATTATTGAGGCTCAAAACCTTCAGAAGCCTACCCATTGGATGTAACTTTTTTCCCTGAGAACAAAGATTTATATTTGCAATTCATATATAGGGCTGATGTTGGAGAAGTGGGGTGTTTGGGTAATGGCTTGAATAGTCAAATTTCCATCTAATATTCAGTAAGATGTAACTGGTACCTTCAGTTAAGATTTTATAGGATTAAGTAATTGTATTAATATTATGCAAACAGTTTATTAGGTAGTTCACAACTTAAGTAAGGAAAGATTACAGCTGGATTGATGGGCTGGCTCATAGACATGAGGTTTGGAAATAGAAAGCTTCTTGGGGAGCTAGAATAAAAACAATTCTCTAGCAACTCTCCTGTGGAAATATGACTGCTTTGGTTCACACACACACAATACTCAGTACATTGAGGGGAAGGGTAATTAATCTTGGGCCTATTTTGCAGATGCAGAAAGATGAATTCTGTCTTAGGCAAGGAGGTTTTCCTCCAAGGCAATGGGTGTCAGTGCTATCAAGAATACTACTTTTGGGCTGGCAATTTAGCTCAGTGGTTCCGCTCCTGCCTCACAAGCGCAAGGACCCAAGTTCAATCTACGGTACCGGAAAAAAAAAAAAAAAAAGAATGGTTCCAGCGCCTGCCTCACAAGCACAAGGACCCGAGTTCGATCCCCGGTACCAAAAACAAAACAAAACCAAAAGAATACTACTTTAGACTATCTTCTGTGTGTTAAATTGACTTTGTCTTCAGGATATTTCATCTGTGACAGATTCAGAAGGCAGCACATGTGGACCCATACTCAAAAAAGTTATTCTTTAAACACTGGTCCTTCCCCGTTTCTAGGCCCAACTCAACCATGCCATAGACATAGTCCTGGAGCTCTTACCTGCATGTTGCTGCCCCACTGAGCCTTCCCTTCCAACAAGGCATCCAGAACAGCCCGGCTGGGCTCCTCAGCAGCAGGGTCGTTCCCACTCACCACATAGTAGGATGACCTCACTCTCTTGAAAAATTCAACATCAACATTCTTACTGTTGCTGTGGTTGGGGATGTAGCACAGGTCCAAATACACAGGGAGGCCTGGAGGCACAGTGGAGGACTTGGCCGTTTTTGTGGTTCCTAGTCCTTCAGTGAACAAGGATAAAGCAAGGGTCACAGTAACATAAACAAACCTGTACATCCAATATGCCTTTCCTACTGCACCCAATACACCTTCCCCACTTATCCCCAGGCAGGTCCTCTGGCACATGCAAAGAGGTGCTGTTAACTTGTAGACCATATCTGCTACTAGCAATCTGAGAAAATATACCATGGTTGGTTTTTTATCAACCACAGCACAAAAGCAGAAGCAAAGAACAGGATATTTCCCATAATAGCCCATTAGGAAGTAGAGTTTCAAGCCCTTTCTAAAAGATGGCATTAGATAATAATATCTCTCCTAAAGGAGCTACTAACATGAGCTTTAATTTGAAAAGTGATCTAAGAAATAGTCAAAAGGAAGCATCTATATCAGGTAAACCACAGTCAAATGATCTTAATAATTAACATTAGGGTCTCATCTGATAGCAGTTTTGTGCATAGTTGATAGTACTTAACTCTATCTATATATAGAGTATATATAGAGTAACATTTGACCTATTAAATGGTTCAGATCCTAACCCCATGAGATCTCCAACACCCTCAGCACCTTAGCCTCATCCATAACCTAAAGGAACACTGTATTCCCTCCTTAGCACAGTGCTCTGAAGTGGCACACTCATCCCCAGACAGGGCTGGACATCAAGTTTTGGTAAAGAAAGGTTCAGAAAGACTGTTTAACCTATCCAGATATACCCAACTGGGGAAGAAGGCATCCTCTGTAACCCAATTTCCCAGCCTAAATAAGAAAAACCTGGGAAAAGCAGAGATTTAGATGAACCCCAAAGTTTCCTGGCACCCTGTTTGGGGAGCTCACTTGCTTGCTGACTTGTCCCAGTTAGAAGGTTTAGGGTTTTGGAAATAGTAGAAATACCATTCTAGGGCAGTGGCTCTTTGTTCTCACTGCATAATGAGAATCAGCCTGGATGCTTTTTATGCCCAGGCCTCCAAAATTCAACTTAATTGGGCTGGGAATGAAGAGTGATCACCACCACCCTTTAAAAGTACCCCAGGTGATTCTGAGAGACAGCTGGTTGAGCCCACTGCTGCAAAGCCATTTAAAATGCCACCTAGACTCTACATGCTTATTGTTCTTTCTTTTCTCCAAGAGATATTTTAAAAAGCCTCATCCCAGAGTCAAAACCACCAGTGAATCCTATCAACTATCCAGTTTTACTACTAGTAGAGTAAGGGAATGGTGATAATCAGCCAAACATACTTGGATAAACTGACTCATTTTATACATAAATTAGCAGGATAGTTCAATGAGTCTAAGCTTAAAGCCTTCAAAATATCCATTTGGGACCCTCCTAAAGAATTACAATTTGTGAACCAGGCACAGTGGCTCAAGCCTGTTGTCTCAGTTATTCAGGAGGCTGGAGGAGGAGGATTCCAAATTCAAGGTAAGCCTGGGCAGTTTATCAAAACTCTATCTCAAAATGTTTATAAAGGACTGGGGAGGTAGCTCAGTAGTGGAGCACTTGCCTGGCATACATGAGGCCCCAGGTTTAATTCCCAGCACTACAAGAAATAAAAATGTTTCCATTCTAATAATGAATAAGTCTGCAACTTTCCCTTGAATACTGAATTACTACTATCAATTCCAAATGAGTATTGTTCATAAAAACCCAAGCTGGAAATTGTCAACCGTCTAGTCAGGTTTGTTTTAAAATTTTGCCTTTTAAAAAAGTGTCTTCAAAACTAAATTAACTCATCTTTGTTACGTTGCCTTTTAAATTATTTCTTCAAATGTCCAAAAAGGTTTTTAAAAGAAATCAATTATGTGGGTTACAGGATGTATGTTGTATGTCCAAGCAGAGTTGGCAGCAGGTTTCAGCTGGTTTTTAATCTGTTTGAAAGGGTGTCACACTCCCCTCAAACCAGGGATCAAACTCAGGACCTTGCACTTGCCAGGCAGAGGAGGAACCACTGAGCTAGCTACATCCCCAGCCCTATGCTTTCTCCTAAGAGCAGGTCAACTGTTAACTCTTTCAGGCCAAGGAGTTAACCTGACCTAGTGGCTTTATCATCATTCTTAAGCATGCACAACTTGTTTGTTTTCTATATGTAAAAAGACCAAATCTGATGAGAACATGAGTCCTAAAATTGATGCTCCATGCAAAGTAAAAACCACAGCTGTAATACATCCTAAAATGTCCCGAACATGTAAGCCCCAAAGATTCATCTATCAGCTTTTTCCTAATAAATCAATGAAATGTTAATTTTTTTTCTGTGTGTGTTTGGGTCAATTTATATTATTTTGTGAGCTATGATCTAAAATCCTTGGATCGCTGTATATAGCAAAAAAAAAAAAATGTATTAACGCAAATCCTTATAAATGACTTACAGCAACAATATGAAGTTGGGCTAGCAAAGACCAGTTTTAACAAAAATCAAATCAGTGCTGAGAAACAGATAAATCTGAGAATTCATGGAATGAGCCAAGTCAGAGACACCTGCTGCCACCAAGTGGAATTTCAATCAGAAATGGCATTCTGTGTCTCTCTTAGTGTGCCTCAAGGTAAGAAAGCAAATAAGAAAAGAGCTTCAATGTTTTTCCTCTTGACTTGTGCTGGGCACTCACTGGTCAACTGAAATTATGGTATTTGTTAGCTGATAAGAAAAGAGAACATTGCCTATTATGGGAATGTATCAGCAAAGAGTGATTTTTCCTTTTCTTTCTTTTTTTTTTTTTTGTACTGGAGATTGAACTCAGCACCTTGATCTGGGGAGGCAGGCGCAGTGCCACTGAGCTAAACCTCTGGCCTTAAAGAGTGAATTTTTAATTAAAAATTTTTTTATTTAAAAGAAAATCCTGACCTCTTGGTCTAGGCTTATCATTTCAGGTTTGGCATGGAACCTCTTGTTTTCACTAGGCCTTTCAGAGCTCCTGGCCTATGTCACCCAGCTGCTTTCAGGCCAGTACACCTGAAGCCAGTCTTCCAGAGCAGCCTGAAACGCACATCCTAGGTCCTGAAGGTTTAGAACGGGTACAGGGGCTGCATTCCAGGAGGGTGCAAACCCAGGAATCTCATCCAAACTCATCAAGCTGCACTAGGCCATGTGCTGAGCTATCCCCAGGCCTGAAGGCCACACTGGACTAAGACACATACCTTTAGATAGAAGAGACTAGCAGGGGAAAGGGAAGGCATTAATTTGTGTGCCCTCATCTTCCCAGCACAAATGGAAATATAATGGCTCTAAGTAAAAACATGGTTGTGGCCTACATCAGAATGCCTGGCATCCTACACCTACCTGGAGTTGTGGTCTTTACTGACTTAGAGACGTTGGCAGCATTCTTGGTCTCCTTATCTTTTTCTTCCCCACGTGCAGCTTTGACCTCAGGAGTGGTGGTGGATTTTGTTGCTTTTTCTACAGATTCTTTCTTCTTAGGAGAAGCCACTCTGGACACTTTATCTGAAGGTTCTTTCAAGGGCCCTGGTTTTGGTGAAGCTGCTAAGGGCTTGGACTTCCCATCTCCCTTTTTGACAGGTGAGGAGGACTTGGTCTTGGTACCTGGTTTCTTGGTCTTTGTCTTTTCTTTCAAGTCTTTCTTCAGTGCTTTTCCCAGGTTCTGCTCAATGGCTAAGGCCTCTGGATCCACCATGGTCACATCAGGATGGCGTGGAGAAGGGCTGCGGTCTTGCATGGGGGCCGGAGGTGGGTCCATGTGTTTGTATGTGACCGTTTTATCAGTGGGGATAGTTTCTGACTCATCTTCAGAGTCGATGTTTGCATCAGCTGTAATGGAAGGGCACTCTTCAGTCTCTGGGGGAACATCAGAGTCGGTCTGGGATGGGGCTGACTCACTGACTGAGGTGGGAGGGGTTTCGTCACACTGTCGGCCCTGTTGCTTTCCTCCTGGAGGCGGTGGAGCTCCCCCTAACTGAGTGAGGGGCTTCTCAGATTCTTCAGTGGGTTCTTCACTGGCAAACCACTCCAGAGGATTGGGATTGATGAAGGAGGGTGAAAGCTCTGTCTTGGGATGCTTGTATTCACAGGAGGACACAAGACATAAATCCACCTCCTGGCGGGCCTCTGAAGGGGACTTCTTTTCTGCAGAGTAGCATCGGTCTGAGGTCTCGTAGGAATATGTAGATGTCTGGGGAGTCTTAGTGATTTTCTCCATTGTCTCGTAACAGTATGTGGAAGAATCAGGGCTTCGTGTTGTTTTCATAGATGTCTCATAGGAGTAACTTTCAGATTCAGGGAAACTGGTAATTTTCTCAGTGGTCTCATAAGAGTAACTAGAGTCCCCTAGTGTGTGGCCACCATCCTCAGAGTCATCATAGCCATTGCTGATGTCATCCAGGAGCCTCCTAGACCTTTCAGTCACTTCATAGCTGTAACCGCTCACGTCAGGGGTCCTTATTGTTTTCTCACTGATTTCATAGGAGTACCCACCTTCTTCAGGAGTCCGTGTGGTCTTCTCAGTAATTTCACAGGCATAGCCACCATCTTCAGGGGTCTTGGTCTTCTCAATGGTCTCATAGGAGTAGCCACTGTCACACGGGGATTTCATGGTTCTCTCTGTCTTCTCATAGTAATAGCTGCCCACATCTGGGGTCCGACTGGATTTCTCATAAGATTCATAGTCATAATCTTCTTCTTCATCTGGGGACCTGGTAGCTTTCTCAGGCTTTTGATAGGCATAGCTAAAGTCACCAGGTGTCTTCCCTCCACTATCCTCTACTCTAGATGTGGTCAAATCTCTATTCAAGGTGAGATGATGTTGCACTGTGTCGAATAACATTGAGGCACGGAAACCATAGGGCTCTGAGGATGCTGCATCTACTGGTGGAGAAGATGTGTGGCATGCTGCTGCATTCTCTTTGACTGCAGAGGTAGAATCTGAAAAACCAGGGGAATATAAAGGAGAGGACTCTCGTGGAGTGAGTGGAGAGATATCAGATTTGGGAGAGAGCTTCTCTCTTTCCAGACTTTGCACTTTCTCAGAGGTGAGTGAGGCATATAAGGACATATCTCTGGGAGGAGCAACATCGGATAGAGTGTCTTCTTGAAGAGGAGAAGCTATCTGAGAAGGGGTATGAGCAGAAGAGGTGGAAGGGGAGGCCTCCACCTGAGACACTGAAATGAGCTCAGAGAGATCATTATCTTGGGTATAGGACGGCTCCTCCGTTGGTGGGATCTTGTGTGACAAACTGGAGTCCTGCAGATCAGAAGGACTGTAGTCCACTTCAGTTGGCCCATTTTCAGTGATATGCAGCACACTTGCACCCACAGTTGGGTGATCTGGAGACTGGCGACTAAAGTCCATAGCAAGGGAATGCTCAGGAGATTCCTGGCCAAATTCAATAGACATTGAGGATTGCTCAGATCGGTGATCTTGAACTGGTGTCCTGGATTTGGCAGTCTTAGGGGAGAAGTCTGGAGGAGAAATTGACATTGGCCTTGGACATTCTTCTTTAGAGGGGGACATTTCTGTTTCCTGGAAAGTGGTAGGCGTTTGCACAACAGATACAGAGAGGGAGTCGTCTACTTCTGTGGAATGTGGGGAGCCAACTTCAGCATGCAAAGAGGGAGACACATCATCTGTTGTTGGCTCTGGAAATGAGCTTGTGGCCACAGAGGCTGTGGAGACTGAGGCCACACCCTCCATGTGAGAGTATGTGTCTTCTGCTACGCCCTCATCAACAGGTGTGGCTGATTTGTCAGAGACAGTACCTTCAGAAATGGACATCTTGGTGTCTTCTTTAAATGATCCAAACTGAATGGCATCTATTTGTGTTGGAGAAACATCTCCCAATTTCCTTTCATCCAAAGCCAGTGTTGCATGTGAACTCATGGTTTCCATATCATCAGTTTTCTTTTCTAGGCTAAAGTCTTCCTTTATTGGTATGAAGTTTGTGCTCTTCCCTTCCTGTCTGTCCTGGTAAAGGCCAGTGGAAGTCATTTCAGAAACTGGACTTATTTCATCTGGAAAGCTTTGCTTTCCATTCTTTCCTTCGAAGGGGCTTTCAGAACCTCTACTGGGAGCCTTGTCATCCACACTGAGAAAACTTTCATATGCAGACTCTGATCCAATCAAGGGAGGGCTGCGCAAAGGAGACAGGACTTTTTCAATAGGAGACTCTGAGTCAGGCACAGGTTCATCCATGGGGCTTATTGAAGCCCTTTCATTCTCATCTTTGGCATCACTGAATTCAAAACTCACTGGAACTGCCTGTGGTTTTTCAATGACTTCTGCTGGGAGGTGACTGGATTTCTCATCAGTGGGAGACTGGTAGTAAGGTGTGTGGCCAGCGCTGCCAGTCACAGACTGAGATGGTGATACCACTTCCAGAGTCTTCTCCTCAGGGCTGGCACAGTGTTCTTCAACTACTTCTTGGGTCACCTCAGGAGATACAGAGACTGCTTCTGCCTCTGTGGAGACTTGAATTTCATTGGGTGTCAGAGAGAAATTCACACTGCGTTCACCCAGCGGGGTCTTCTCTACAGGTGATGGTGGAGATGGACTCAGGGATGGACTCTTGGCTGGACTAAGTCTTTCACCTGAAACTGCTGAGGTTTTATCTTGGATCTCCAAAGCAGCACTGGCTTTCACTTCTTTCTCTTCAGAACAATAAGCATCACGTAGAGCAGATCTGGTGAATTTATCTTCTTCCATAGATGAAGGTGGTGATATGGTGGAGGCTGAAACACTGTAATCCTTGCCATCAGTGGCATCTGTTTTTGACCCATCAGATAAGCCATTGAATGGTATAACACCAGGTTTGGTGTATTCCTGAGAATACAGTGAAGACTCATATTTGGTGATGTTTACGAATTCCTGGGATGGTGACTCTGTCTCTTCATTGTTGGTTTCATCACTCATCACATCACGAGGAGTAGACATCTCATCCATTGGAGTAGGTTCGCTGGATATCTCAATGGTGGACTGAGTGTAGCCAGAGGTGGCGGTGAATTCCTCCGGCTGGTCTTCCCGATTCTCCTCATCAGAGGCTGTGGCCTCACTCTCGGAGCCTCCAGGTAAAGTCTCATCATGGATTGAAGATGCAGGTCCTCGGCCAGGAGACTGGGCTCCAGGTTGCTTGGCTGATGTGGCCAGGAATCCATACTGATCTTCAGTGCCACTAGCCTCTGTGGCCTTGTCAACCACAGCCATCACATAATCTTCAGCTTCTGCCTTTTCTGGCTCATATTCTTCCTCTCTGGCATCCTCTGCTTTGTCCTCCTCTTCACCTTCCTCCTCAGATAATTCAGCTTCTCCTTTCCCAACTGCCTCATCCATGTCTTCTTCTGCTCGGTCGTCCCCACTGGCCACAGACTCCCTCTTCTCCTTGATGTGCACATCAGCCTCAGCCTTTGCACTTTCATCGTCTTCAATGGGGCTGTGCTTAGAGGTGCTCACACACACATTTTCTTCACTGTCCTCTTCTGGCTCCTCAGCCTCCTCCGTTTCTGCCTTTTCTTCATAGTCTCCAGTCTCTGAGGATTCTTCAAAACCAGCTCCTTCATCTTCATATTTTTCAATGTCATCTACCCCCTGCTTCTCAACTGGCTCCAATTCTTCAGGTGTTTGCTCACATTCACCCTCTCCTTCAGTGGTAGTGATGCCCTCATCAGGGGACTCAGCAGAGCCTTTGATGACTTCTGTCTCCTTCTGGATGACATAGGCTTCAACTGGCTCTGTTTCCTTTACTTTTTCTTCATCTTCAATGAGCTCTAGTTGAGGCTTGATGTCCTTGGCTACATCAATCTCTTCAGCCTTTAGTTCCTCAAAGTCCTTGGTTAGATCCTCAGGGGATGACATAAGGGACCTCTCGGCTTCAAGTTCTTTGGCAGGGCCGGTGGCTGCTATTCCAGCTGCTGCTACTGCAGCTGCTGTGGTGACCACAGTGCCAATGGCCACAGCCTCTGAAGTCTTGCTTTCTTTTTTAATGACTTTAATTTTCCCCTTCTCCTTTGGCTTCCCAGCAGCAACAGACTCTTTCTTGACAGTCTCTTCCTTCTTAGGTACTTTTGGTTTTAAAGCAGCTGGTTTTTTTGCTTCAGATAGAGGAGTAGTTGGTTTCTTTGAGTCCTTAGAGAGCTTCTTAATTTCTTTTTTGGGTTCCTTTTCGTCCTTTTTAATTTCCTTCTTAACTTCTTTCTTGGCATCCTTCAGTGGTGTTTCTTTCTTAACTTCTTTTTTGAGTTCTTTTTTCTCTTCTTTCTTGATTTCTTTTTTTACTTCCTTTTTCAACTCTTCCTTTTTCAGTTTTTCTTCCTTCTTGACAGGTGTTTTTTCTTCCTTCTTAGCCACTTCTTTCTTGGGCTTTTCCTTCTCCTCTTTCTTTTCTTCCAATTTTGGCTTTGTTTCCTTCTTCACCACCTTCTCTTTGGCGATTTTGGGTTTGACATCTGTGCCTTGCTTCTCAGCCACTTCAGCTTTGGCAGAAGGCTGCTCTTCTTTGCTGGCCACTTCCTTTTCTGTCACTGGTTTGGTCTCTGTTTTTATGGGCTTGTCTTTTTTCACTATTACTTTTTCTTTGCTTTCAACTTTGGGTGGCTTTTCCACCTGATTAGCTTTTGTGACATCAGGGGTTTCTTCTTTAGACTCCTTTCGCACTGATTTGGTAGGGAGTGATTTTGCAGCTGGCTTTAGACTTTCTCGGCTATCGGCCCTCTGCTTCAGTTTTACTTGTTTTGCGGTGGTGGGGGTGGGCACCTGGCCAGTGAGATCCTTTTGGGTAGCCAAAGGCTGCTTTAGAAAGTCCAAGTGTTTGAGCTTTTCTAGCCCTTCCAGAATATTGTATTGGGTGCTGTTTCCAGGAAACAGAACTCGAATGATTTTTTCAGCAGCGTTTGCTGGATGCCACACGATCAAAGATGAGACTGAAGTTAAGTAGGAAATTGGAATATCTACTTCTTGACCACTGGGCAAAATTAATTCAGCCTTGTCTTTATTGGTGCCAGTCCACTGCTGCAGAAAGTATTGCATTTCTTTGCTGCTTTTGACAGGATTAAGCACATACATCTCAAGCTTGCCCACTCCCATTTTTTGGAAAAGAATGACAGGCTCTATGGTGTTGCCTACACTTCTAAATAGAGGCTCTGGTTTCATAGACAATTTGTTTAGGTACTGAAGAGTGAAGCAAGCTTCTTCTATGCTCCTTTTCATCTTGATGTTGGGCTCTGGGTTTTTCAGATTTTCAGGTACATTGAGAAACACAACACCCAAGTCAGGGGAGATGAGGTTTTTCATCCAGTCACTATTGGTGGTGGAGCCCTGGGACTGCTCCTCCTCCAGCTCTGCAATCTTCCGCTGCAGCATGCTGTTGATTCCAGGCAAATTGTCATCCCCAATGTGGGTGAGCAGAATGGAGTCCACTCGGTCCAAGTGTCGGATAAGTTTCCAGAAGCAGGATTTTCTTTCTGACCCTCCATTGATGAGCATATTGAATCCATTCACTGCGAACAGCGCAGAATCACCCCTCCCTCCTGGAAAAATGTAACAGCAGGGCTTGGAGAGCTTTAGAAATCCACCCGAGGTGGGAGGTTCCAGGATATCAAAGGGAGATGGGACTTCCACCGATTCTGAGAGATACTCAGTAAACTCAGAAAGTCCTTCCATTTCTGGCAATATAGAAGCTGAGTTGAGTTTAATATTGATGAAGTCTTGGAGATTGTGTCTGTCAAGATTGGAGTTCTTCCAGTCACCCTCTTCAGGACAGAACAGGGTTAAACTGGCTTTGTTGGCAGGATGGGTAGTGCTCAGTAACTCACCAATCTGGGTGAGGAGGGGAAGAGAGGAGGGGAAGGGAGGGGAAGAGAGAGGAGGAGAGGAGTGGGGAGGGGAAGAGAAGAGAAGAGGAGGTTAAGTAGTTGTCACTTCAGATTCATCATCTCCACTACTGCTAAGATTATATAGCTCACTGACTTACCCATAGGGTCAGTTTCAGAGACACACTCATGGGGTGATGCTGACTGTTTAATGACATGTTTGCACACTGGAAGGCGAACAACCTCTGTCCTGGGCCTCCATATCATCTGCTCTGCTACCACTAGCACGCCTCTGTCTTCAACATCTCCCCTGTAATCCTTCACACACACCTCCCTGGCCAGCAGGGAAACTCCGTATCTAAAACCAATGACCATCCAGGTGACCTGTGCTTCAGCCACAGCAGTTACAAATACTCTGCATACTCTCCTGTGGGGATTTGCCATTTAAAGATGTCCTTAAACTATGATATATTAAATGATCATGGGGAAAGCTTATGTGAGTCATTCCACCACTTATATAAAACCCTTTCTTTTAATCCACTGGGCTTGGCAAAAAGCATCCTGATCAGAAAATTAAAGGAGGATAATAATAGTGCATTTCTTGTCTCCTTTTAGAATTCGGTAGGCACAAAAGCAAAAAGTTTGGTGCCACCCTGCAGGAAGTTATGCATTACCCATTACTCCAAAAAAGAGACTGGTTTCTGGCATCAGTACACACTGCTTAAAACATGAGTGCTTCACCCTGCAGATCCTCTGCAAATACAAATGCTTTTACTGAAGCTGTGGTGATTAAAGTGGCTGGGTAATTAATTATACAAACCCATGGCCAAATTCATTCCCCACTTGCTCACATTTAAATCCAACATGAGGCACTATGCTTTTTCTCTACTCTCGTTATTTTCAGGGCAAGTGGGAATGAGTGGCTAAGATTACATTTGGTTCAGATGTGTTTTTCAACACACTGTTTAGTACTTCCCAAGGATAGGAATGTGGAAAAGCAGATCAGGACCTGAACAGGAATGGTGGGTTTAACAAAAACATCATTTGCTTTCTTACTCCATATTAAGGCCATATGTTTCACAATCTTGGCAAGGGAGGATCATGCCATAAATTCCAGATTTCTTTCCATTTCAGCAAACCTCATAAATAAGCTCAGAGTTTCAACAGCCAAAGGCTCTGTATCCTGGATGGCAACTGATGAAGGGCAAAGTAAAGGTTTTGCTTGGTTCAGTCATCCCTGAGCCAGCAAGCCTGAACTCTTCTGGTCTCATTATTTTTTTGTCATTAACCTCCTGAATATTTATATTAGAAGGCTCATGCTTGTTTATTTACCTACTCATTCTCTCTCTCTCTCTCTCTCTCTCTCTCTCTCTCTACGATTTCTGAATTTTTCTATATTGGATTACCTAAAATTGTCATTTTTGTTTTACTAACCTGGTAATTGAAGTGTAACAATTTACATGGTCACAAAATAGCAAAATAACAAAAATTTTGCCATTTCCCTCCAACTTAACTTCACAGTCTCCTATAAAAGGAATAAGAATCAGCCCCTGTTTGTTTGTTTGTTTGTTTTGAGACAGGGTCTCACTATGTAGTTAAGACTGACCTGGAACTCACTATGTAGCCCAGGCTGGTCTCGAACTCACAGCGATCCTCCTGCCTCCACCTCCCAAGTGCTGGGATTACAGGTGTGCACCAACACACCTAGCACAGCCCCTATTTTGGAAGCTAAGAAAACTGAAAAAGCAAATGGTAACCATCTTTGGGAGGAAATCTTTATCCCAATTATTTCCTGCAAATGGAAACCATCTTTGTTCAAATTATTTGCTGATCAAAGCAAAACATGGGCACCAAAACAGGGTTTCTGTCCAATAATTAACAGAAACCCCCATCACCATCACTATATCATGAAGAGGATTCCCTCAATCCTCATTTCCACACAGAGCATATACAAACTATTCATGTTTTACAGTACAGTTAGGGAGCAAATCCAGGTTAACTAACTGCTGAATCTTTAATAGTCAAAATTTTAAAGGTCTGGTTCATTTTAATCTTTTGAAATTCCACTCTAGCTGAGAGGCAGGGTGGTTGAGGCTTAATTTAGACAGCCTAAGGAGAGGCTATTTAATAATATCAATCACAAACTTTTAAGTATGTAATCACCAAATTAAAGTGGAAGGTAAAAAGACCTGAGGAATATCTCTCTATTTTCCATTTTTTTCACCTCTACTCAGAGAGTTTCTATGAAATGATGAAATGAAAGAAATGACTGAAAAATCAAATAAAGCTGTACAGAATTCTGAGGAAATGTGGGAATATAAAAGAGAGTCAAGACAGGTCAGTGAATAAAGAACCATGACACACAAGGCAAAGGAGAAGAGCAAGCCAGGTATGCTAGACAACTTCCTTTGTAGAGAGGGAAAATGTGGTCCCTCTGGAAAAACAACATCCCGTACATGAAGAGACAAGAATACCGAGACAAGGGCTACAAGAGCCAGTCAGGGAAGTAGGGGAATGAGGTGAGGGCAACAATAATGAAGTCCCCTTTCCTCTCACAGACTGATTCCAGACCTGCAGGCCCACAAGCACCACACACCCCTGAGGGCAGCGGCTGGGTGTAAGAAGGCTCGCTCGCCCCTCTTAAGGGATGATGATGAGGGATGGCTCAATCACTGCTCGTCAGGGAATGAGAGAACAGCAAGGAATCCTGGGACCAGGTTGTAGACTTGGAAACAGAAGCTTCTTCTAAATGTACTGGGAAACTCTTAAAAATACCGTTACAGCCCACTGTAATGAAGGTTTCTGGAGAGCAGAAACACATCTGTTGAAGATACACTGCTGCTGAACTGCATTTAGTCAATTCAACACATGCTGTCATCCGGAAGGAGAACTCGGGATGTGACATGAGCTTGCTGATATTATCAAACAGTCTGCTCCTGTGGTTCTTACAAAGACAATGACAGACATGAACAGGAGGAATACTGCTGTGAGCCAAAGAAAATCTTTTTTGTTAATTACTTTTCCTCATTAAATGCAGACATACCGGAAGAGGAAGGAAAAGAAAGGAAATAAATGGCTTTACTACAGATAAATGAAACAAGATTTTAATTTCTAAACCATAGCCTGCTAACTATATTTCCTGGTTTGATTAGGTTACTTGCCTGGCTGGTGAGGAAATACTATAGACAGTGTGCTACTGAACTTTAGCAAGACGTTTAATGGGCTCTCTGAACACCGTGAAAGCAGAATTAGGGGAATCTATAGCAGCCATATAAGTAGTGCCTAATGTCAACATGGAAAGAAGTTCATGGGTTCACTTCTAGTTAGTATTCACTCGGATTAAAAATGCTAAAGACAAGTTGATCAGGTCTGTGGATGACATGAAAATGAGAATCATAGCAAAATATGGGAAGGCAGAATTAAGATATTTATGAAAGCTCTTGACATTGGCATGATGATGGCTAAGTAAACTTTAACATCAGGCATTCTAAAGAGATAAATGTAAGGTTCAATAAATCAGCAGGGCAAAGTACAGCATGGGGAGATGTGGCTTAACAATATCCATGCAAAAACACAGGGATTTAACATGAAGCTAAAAGAGCTTAAATTTCAAGGCCCCACACTGGCCTGGTCTCCTCCCTAAAGCTTTGTAATTAATATATTTTATATTAATAATTGTGATTTCTTTTATGGTACTTGAGATTCAACTCAGGGGTGCTCTGGCATTGAGCCATTCACCCCTATGCTTAAAATTTTTATTTTGAGACAGGATTTTATTAAGTTAGTTACCCAGGCCTTGAACTTTTGATTCTCCTGCCTCAGCTTCCCAAGTAGTGGGGATGACAGGTGTGTAACACCATGACTGACTCTTTATTTTTGAGCACTGAGGATTGAACTAAGGGACTTGTATGTGACGTGTTAGGCAAGTACTATTACCACTGAGCTACATCCCCAAACCTTTTATATTTTGAGACAGGATCTTGCCAAGTCACTATGTAGTCCAGGCTGAACTCAAACTTGCCATTCTTCTGATTCAGCCTACCAGAGTGCTGGGATCACAGGCATGTGCTACCATGCCCACCTTCCTGTTTGCTTTTTTAAATGAGAGTCGCCAGATTATTTCAATTGCAGAGCTTCTTAAAGCCTGTAGATTTTCCTCTCTGACGTTCAATTATACATGGTGATGGTAAGTTACTTTTAAACTTATTTAATAAAATATTATATTGAAAAGTACAGAAGTCATTAAATCCTGGAATGTGGTCTTGTTTAAGGCATGACATTTTAGAGAAGCTAGACCAAAAAAACAACCTGAAATAGGTATACTTTGATGGCTCCTTTTCCTTGACTTTAACCTCTAAATGCTAGACTTGGCTCTTTCCTCTTATAACATATTTCTCTCTCTCTAGATCATTGGGCTTTAAACACCTCTGATATGCAAATAGGTTATAAATTAGTATCTCTAGCTCCAGTCTGAGTTCTTTAGCTCTGAACTCTTACACCCATCTCTTTAATAATTCCAAAGGACTAAAACGTGGCCAGGACCGAACTCCTGAATTTCTTCCCTACCCACCCCATCCACCTCCCCAAATGAGCGAACAGATTTGAAGGACACTGAGCAGGGAATACAAGGAACTTTTAATATTTTAGGCAGAACTGTGAGTAAAGCTGAAGTGATTAATGGGGAACTGTGTTGATGAAGAATATCCAAGACATTGTGGGTAGAAGAAAGATTAAATCTCTGCCCTGAAGATATATAAATAAGGAAAAACTTTCCAACAGAGAATCTGGGAAATGCCCCAGGAGACGATGCCTTCTGGAATGGGATGATCTCGTCCCTGGATTTCAAAGACAGATGCGTTAGCTAGATGACTGTTCTATCTGTGATTTTGTATTTGTTCTCTAATGATTAAGACTCCAGAAACCTAAAGCATCAAGTGCACTGATAATTCTGTTTCTCAGTACACTCATTTTTAGCTGCTCTTGTCAAAAATATAGCATTTTTGTTTCTATAAAACTGTGTTTCTGTTTTATCTACCTACAGTCGACTAGTATGTGCCAAAGCCTAGATAAAAGGGAAAAATGTAAACATCAAATGACCTTTAAGGTCCTCTTGTAACTGAATCATTCTGTATTCAAACTTATTCCCAAGCCAGAGATAGGCTATCACTGCTCCAAAGACTGCCAACCATTGGTCTAGTCCAGTGATTTTCAACACACTTGAACTGTGTGACATCCTGTTTACAGTGCCTCTGAGGTAAAAGAAGGAAGGCTGAGTTGCTTTGAAAGTGCCAGAGGAAGAGTGAATTTTATCCAGTGTCCTTCCCTCGCCTTCCCCTCATCACCCCAATACCACTTATTTAAAGACTCTTTTCCATATGCGTTGAATATTACTTTGGTCTCCAAAGTATTAGGGTAGGGGAGTTATGAGAACAGCAAAGAAGAATTCATAGCTTCTGGCCTTAAAGATGCCTGCCAGAGTGTAACAAACACACTCCTATGATTACAAACCTTGGGGAATCCACCCTTCCACAGAAATCAAGATTCTTTGGTAGCACTGTTTCCTTTTCATCTGTAATTAATGGCAAAATATGACATATATACAGCCCACTGTGGCAAAGCTCCACTTCCATGGCCTGTAAAAATGATTTAATATAGCAATTCTCATAACACTATTCCTTGTTTAAAAGAGGGTGTGTTTGTTTTATTTAGGGTCCAGATGTATGAAACACGATAATTCCTTATGTAAAGTCTTTGCAATGATAAACACATTTCTTTACATATCTCCTTGCTTGGTTTTATGGCAAAAAGATAAATCAATAATGTGGGTAGAAACCACTTACTGGAAGCTAACTGTACAATTAGCCAGGAATGCAGAAAGGTACCTAAGGGCCTGTAAAGGAGCCAAGGGGTTCAGGACTGAACTGAGCTTTGCTCACCATATCATCGGCTACTTCCAGATCTCTCTCCTCCCTGGAATAAGATGTTGACAGTATGTGTATGATTTGAGATACCAGCCAAATGCCCAGCTTCCCTGGGTACAGATGAACTTAGGACACAATCTTGCAAAAGATTCTGATATTGTAGCAGCCATGCACCCATTCAGAACAGTAAGCAATTAGCAGAGAGAACTGTAGCTCCAGCTCTGGAATTTCACTGTGGTTGAACAGTAGTTTAATGGGCCTTTACTATATGCAGGTGCAATGGATATAAACACAGATAAGACATGGGCCTGACCCTGGCAGCCTTGGAGGAAGATCACAAGCTCTGGAAAAGATGAAACCAAGCTTTTATTTTAAAATGAAAAGGACAGACCAGCTGCTGTGAGTGAGCCCCAAAGCTTTTGAGTCCCTTTGTCACTTTGGGGGTGATAAGTACTTCCCAACGTAGATGACGCCACACCTCTAAGAGTGGGAGCTTTGAACACCAAGTAAAATATCCTTTTTCACAGCTCTGTATTGTCCTTTGCCCTCCCATGTGTGGAGAGTGAAAATCATTATGTCCTCTGTCCATGTTTGATGGAGGTCTGTAGGCAAGTTTAACGAGGCTGGGCAGTTGCTTATGGGTCTTGCCAGGGAGGACAAGAACACAAACATCTCCCTGTGGGGTGTGGGGCTAAGGAAGATGGCAGAAAGCCACAAGGCCCTTCGCAGTGCACATGAGATGAAGAAGCTGTCCCAGGAAAAGTTACCAATGGGCTCCTGATAGGATATCTCTTGGCCTTGCCATTTAGAATCTACCATAAGGACCATATGTAGTTCAGCGGTGCTGCACCTACCTGGCAAGTGCAAGGTCCTGAATTCAATCCCTGGTACCAAAAAAACCAAACAAAAAAAGAAATCTACCATCAGCTATGGGTGGGCCCCAACCTGCTATGATGATGACCCTGAATTGTATCTGGAACTGCTATAAATAAATATGCTAGATTAAAAAAAAAACATATTATAGAAATTTCCCCAGCTAGGATAAATTCTCAAGCAGAAATAAGCAAATTAAAATCTCTCATCTGGTTTTACCAAATACCACTAATGCCCTATAGATTTCAATACTTCCCTTGAATAAGATATATTTATGATACATATTAATGACAAAGCTCTAGCTACTTCAACCATCTTTTTCTTGGGTCAAAAATCATGCCCTGTTTTCCTACCTATCTCCTCTCCCACAGGCCCTTCATACAGTCCCAGTTCAAACTCTGGGGTAGGCATCAGAAGTAAGAGAAATCAGAAATAATTAGACCAGGAAAAGGAGGTACGAGTACTAAAAAGAGATCAAGGTAGTGACATCCTACCCAAAGCCCAAGAGAGCTCTGGAGTATTCTTTCAGAAAACAGGAAACCTGGATTTTCTCTCAGGCTCTGTCATTTCAAGTTTCTCTATCATTTCTGCCATCTGTAAATGTCGAGGGTCCCAAACCCATCTCCTGCCCATCTATATGACAGGTACACCGAAAATGGTTCAATTAATAATGGACAAGTGCTTCAGATTCTTTTGGCCATGAGCCACAGGACTAAAGTACTCTGGATCACCCAGTTTTGCTTATTTCAAAGGAGCCGTGTCATTCCCTCCCCTTCTTGCTCCCCAGTGTTTTCAAAGAGCAGCCTGAGTCTAAACAATAACCAAGCAACTGTAAGCTGAGATATCTCC
Organism: Fukomys damarensis; assembly: GCF_012274545.1. Classification (NCBI taxonomy): domain Eukaryota; kingdom Metazoa; phylum Chordata; class Mammalia; order Rodentia; family Bathyergidae; genus Fukomys; species Fukomys damarensis. The sequence goes on along the minus strand of NW_022900913.1, from coordinate 54,789,190 downwards.
TGACAGGAACCCACCTCTTGATCCGTGAAAATTTCTATGAAGTTCTGGAAGGAAAAAGAGCCAGACTGAAGAATGAGCTCTCCGGTATTTTCAAAGCACTGTCCAGTCAGCACGAGCAGTTTGTGTCGGGCGGCATCAGTGATCATCAAGCGCACCTGAAACAAACACAGGGAGCAGGGTGTGAGTGGGAGGCAGCACCCCATCCCACCTCCAGGAAAGTGACAGCCCTGAGCACAGGAAGCTCATCACCAATAAAAGGCATTCATTTCCTGAGACTCTCATTTCTTCCCTGGGGGCTGAGAAGGCTGGAGGAATCATCCAGAAACTTATTAACTGTGGCTCTCAGCTCCCCCATGAATATCATTTTCAAAGTTCTGCTGCAACCAAGACAGCAGTGGTGGTGGACTTTCTCCCTCTTCATTTACTCTTCCTTCTCAAAGCAGTCATCACAGCTGGAAGCATTTGTTCCACAGCTGCTCGGAAGTGTCTGCTAGCAGCACGCGGTCTGTGAGACCAGGAAGGACTTGCAAATGTCCCACAGGCTGAGTCACCACATGCAGTCCAGGTCCCCCAACTGCCCCCTCAGGAAGGACAGGTTCCCACTAAGGTCCCAAGTTGCACGACCTCTTCCCAACCCCTGTCCAAAACCTCTTTCCTTCCAATCCATGTAGCGAGCACACGGCTCCAAATGCAGTCTCCAAATGCAGTCTCCAGTGGGATCAGCAAAGTGCTTGACACTGAACATAAAGAAAATGCTACTCCCTCAGTAGCAATCTTTGAAAGGGACTGCAAATGGTTTACACTACAGAACTCTCTGTGAACTTTAAGTGGCAGGAAGCCTGTTGCCTTTCCCAGTAACACCAGACCAAGCACCAAGATATTTGTTCTGAGCCTAATTCATGTGTGTCCAGCAACATATGTAACCAACCAATGGTCTCAGTCCCATCTGCCCCACAAGCAAGCCAGGGTTCCTTTAAAAAAAACCCTTATTTTTCCTTTTTCATTTCTCACAGTTGTTTCTCAAGCAGTCTGCCTGAACATAGTTTATTCCTACAGCTCTTTTCAAGTTGTAATTACCTCCTGATTCAATTAGTCATAGAGAGATTACTATCCCATCACTTTTCTCAACCATGTTCATGAGTACACTGTCAAAAGTTTTGCTGATCTCAAGCAGGCAGAAGTGGGTCAAAACAAGCTACATACATCATGAGAGCCAAAAAAGTAGAAAAAACTCCAACATTAAGCAACTGAGGAACAGACAAGCAATGTAGTATATCCATATAGTGAAATACTATATAGCCATAAAAAGGGAATGCAACACTGATCTATGCCATCACATAGCTGGACCATGAAACAATTACACTAAATAAAGACAAAAAGACCATATTTTGTATGATTCTATTTATATGAAATGCCCAAAACAGGCAAATCTAAACAGAGAAAGTAGATCGGGGGGTGCTAGGAGCAGAGCAGAGGGAAGAATAAATGCTCACAGGTTTCAGAGTTTTGGGGAGTGATGGACATGTTTAGATAGTGGTGAGGGTTGCACAGCTTTGTATATATCCTTAAAAAAAAATCACTGAATTGCATACTTTAGAAGGATAGGCTTCATAGTACCTGAATTATATCTCAATTTAAAAGAAACAAGATATAACAGAGATGCTCAAAGCAAGACACTGTAGATTACAGAGGATCCAGGAATTCTGGCTGCTTGGATGTCCAAGAAGCAACTCCACCTCCGGCCTCTAAATTGCAACAAAGGAAGTGGGAAATGGAGATATATGAACTCCTTGGCCTGGATGGCCTTTTCTTCAGCCAAGTTCTTATATCATGTTGGGCTCTGAAATTCCCTGTCACTCTCTCTAGCAACAGCTGCATATGATAATGTCATAGTAAGAGCCAGCACCAACATTTCAGTCAGCATAAGCCACAAGCTGTCCCGAACACTTGACACCTCAAAGCACTACACAGAGAGTGGACATTAAATGTAGAAGCTGTTAGTTATGATCTCCATTTCACAGAAGTGCAAACTCAAATGAAGACAGCCAATGACTTGTTCTAGGCCACCAGCCAAGAGGTGGCAGACCTGGGATCAAGAACCCAGGTAAGGAGACACCAGCTGCCACTCTCCTGAGCCCTGTGCAGGGGTGGGGTGCAGGGAGCTTGGAATTGGACTTGCATCTTCTCCATGTTCTCAGCACAAGGGCTTACAGTCTAGCTCCTCTCCACCTCCCTGCCAGATCCACCCTGCAGAGCACACCTCATGTATGCCCTCAATTCCACTCCCTCACCTCCACCAAGTGCTACAGATCCAGCTAGCACCTCCGCATGTGTCCTTACCAGGAGCAATGGTGTGAGGTGATCAGATGCAGAGAAGCAGGCACCAACTGCTTCAGAAAGATCCCTGAACCAAGCACTTCTCTCTTCTGTCCTCCTCCGGTCCCCACCTGTCTGGCTCCTCCAATCCACAAGTGAGGCCCCACCCAAGATCCCTGGGAGCCCACTGCTTACCTCAGTGCTGACTGCCTCATCGGAGGGATTGATCAGGACCACTGTTTCCAAGACGTCACTTCGGTGATGAAGGATCTTTTGTCCTGCAGGCACAAAAACACAAAGAGGAGACCTTTAGCTCTGCCTGCCTGCTCTGGGGACAGCAGAGGAATTTTGCTGACAATGACAATGACCACAATGACGATGTGGCATAGGGCTTGGGGATTCTCCACCCTGTCTCTGTGCTACAGAACCAGAGGATGCACACACAGCATGCTCATCGCAAAGCTGGGTCTGTGTGGCCTGCAGCTCCACAGACTCTCACACTCACTGGTTTGCAGGGCTGACTGAGAGGCAGCCTTCGTGCCCTAATGGTGGTTTTCATCTGAAACAAGGCTTCGGATGCCAGGAAAACTCAACAGGGCTCTTGACATTTCCTTTCTCATGGTAATGGGGGATGTTTCTCCCTATCAGCCTTTCTTCTGGTGAGAAATGCACCCACATTAATTAGGAGCCTTATTGTGAAATGAATGACATCCAGGAACCCAGGCTAACAATTAGCCCAGCAGCCGGAATGGCCATCTGAGGCAGGCTCACAGTCTGTTGGGGTAGTCATTAATTAATTCACTTGCTCATAGAAAAGTACAGAAACTACAGGCAAATGAAAAGCGGAGAACAACCCTCCCCTTGGTCAGGGTGGCCAAATTGCTCCCTAAACACGAGCAAAGTTGAGGGGGAACAATAGAGCAAGGTGTCATGAGGGACAAGGAAGCCCTGTCTGAGGAGGACCCAGACTCAGCAGGGCCCCTGGTGTGACGGCCCTGACTTCCCACACCTGACAAGTCCTCGGTCATCCTGTGGCTGAGCCAGGCCTCCAGCCAAAGCAGACCTGGTCTACAGATGGTCTTCTACAAAGACAATGAAATCAGAGCTATTGGGCAGATGTGTGGCCAAAGCTAGTAGTGTGTGCTCTGAGAAGGGAGTGTTCTCTCCAAAAAATGGGAAGAAGACACATGGTTAGGAGGGTAGACAAGAACAGGTCTGCTGCTTAGAAGAACGAGGAAGCTTGGATGACAGGAGGAGACAGAATCCAGGAGATGCCAGGGAAATGGGACTAATGGCGCAAAGCAACTGTTTTCTAGGAAGATAGTTCAGCAGATCTCTGCAAAGCTAACGTGGAATTATATATGACCCAGCCATTCCATGAGGTGGAAGCAAGGATTTGAACAGCTACTCATGTCTGTGTTAGCTACAGCATTATTCACAACAGCCAAAAGGTGAAACAGCCCAAATGTCCAGATATTGGATAAAATGTGGTACACCCATACAATGGAATATTGTTCAGCAAGGTGAACAATAAGTACAGAAACTACAGGCAATAAAAAGAACGATGTTCTGATAATACTACAACACAGATGAATCTATAAAACATTATTCTATATGAAGTAAGCAAGGCACAGAGGGCAAATACAGTATGATTTCACTTATTTGAAATATCTAGAATAAGCAAATCCACAGAGAGTAGACTAGAGGTTACCTGAGCTAAGGGAGGGGGCATGGGGAGCTTTTGCTTAATGGGAACATTTTCTTCTTGGGGTGGTGGAAATGTTTTGAAAACAGAGGGGATAATTATGATTCACATCAGTGAATTCTATAGTTTAAAACAGTTAAAATGGAAATTATTTTTATATATTTACCCTAATTTTAAAATTTAATAATGCATCAACTCTTGGAATAATGTACTTCACCTGGATAAATGAAATGGTTTGCAAACTTGATAAAGTGGTTAGATAAGAAAGCAGGTCAGGGTACACAGCTCACTTACAGCTTTTTCCTTTATATCACCAAGGACCAGAAGTACTAGAGTCAGCGACATGTCAACATTCTCCTCTACCAGCTTACTCTTCCTAACAGCTGGTATTTGCCAATAAGCCCTACTCAGACATAGAAGCCAAAAATAAAGGATAATGGTGCTGGAGACTGGTCTAAGACTTCACAATATACTGCTTCATTTAATCACCCACTAATCACTCAAAGAGCTCTCTGACATAGGTGTTATGATTGTCCCTCATTACTGTCAAGAACAATGAGAGCAAGCAGAAGAGTATTAAGTAGCCGAAGGTCACACAGCCACAGGTCAAACCAGGGTTTGGACACAGGCTGCCTAGCTCTAGAGCCCTTTTGTGCCACTGCCCTACAGCATTAGCTAGTAGGAGGATTTGGAAAAACAGACCAGGCACAGATACCAAATGCCAGAGGAGAGCTAGGAAAACAAATGAGATGTGCTTAAAGAAGCAAGAATGCAGAAAGCATCAGAAAAATAATATTGGCAAAACTAAATAATTAAATAATAGGTAAGGGGGCAGTACCTCTACATAAAAGAAAATGAAATAGGGCCGGGGATTTAGCTCAGTGGTTCCGCTACCTGCCTTGCAAGCACAAGAACCCAAGTTCAATCCCCGGTACCAAAAAAGAAAAGAAAAGAAAATGAAATAAAGCAAAAGTACAGAATGTCTTACTCCACATGCCTCAAAACAGAGAAATTCCAAAACATAAAAATATCACACAGTTTGAGCAGAGAACTGAGGTTTATTTAAAACAAACTAAACCACAGAAAAGAAAGTTTACTTATTCTCAATGCCAAATTCTGTAATTTGTTGGAAGTTGCCTGTTTGGGGGGACTTTTTAGTTTTATTTTTGATATACATGTACATTTAAAACAAGAGTAGAATAAATAATAAAATGAAGATCAGAAAAATGTACAAACCCATCTTTCATCAAGTGGCCTTTTAAGTCCTCCCATTAGTGGCCTCCCCAGAACAAAGATCTCAAAATTTTTTGAGGCATCGAGTTGAGACAAAGTTAAACTAAAGCCTAAGGCCAGGGAGAAGTGAAGAGTCATTTTGTCACTGTGCTGTATTTTAATGTGGGTACCAAAGCATCAGGCAGTAAATGCCCACTCACTGATCATACACTGTGGGAATTCACATAAGTACACTGGAGGCAAGGTTCAGAGAAGCGGCTCCCTCCCCCCAAAAGGACAGCAGACCCACAACCCTGCTAATCACACCCTTCACAATTCAGACCAGCACAGCCAAGCTCCTACCGCCCCTACCCCCCGCGCCCTTCCCTAGGCATGGCGAGGTTCCTCTGCCAGGCATTCCTTGGCAGGGGCTTCTTACCATCTACCAGAAGTTCCCTTCCTCTTTGGCTTCATCACTGGCAAACAAAACAAATGCCATGTGACAGATGCCGTTGACCTTCAGTCCTCCCAGACCAATCTTCAGAGCACTTTACACAGGAATTCAATGAAGTGTGCCCTTTGTGTCCATTTAGGAACTACTGAGGGTAAGGACACCAGTGATGTGCACCAAGGTTCCTTTGCGGCTCAGTTGACAAAAGCCTCTTTAGCGCACTTCTTTGTGCGAAGGAGAGGATATGAAGGGAGAGAAGTTTCCTGCTCTGGTCGAGGTGGAGAGTTGGCCAGCTCCCCCCCTGCCCCAGAATATAACCAGGGGCTGGGCCTCCCTGGCGTGAGGCAGAGCCACTGCCTGGCTGAGGGGCCGGTCATGCTCCCCGACCCCTGGTATCTCGTGGGTGCCAGCTCTCCCGTGGCAGACGCCTGCCAGTGCAGCGGCTGCGATACTCACACAGTTACATACTTGGGGAATATCTCACACTGGGAAACGTGCCAGGCATTCTGAAGCAGAAGCCACCACCCTCACTTGGGAAGGTCTCATTCAGTTGCCTCAGGAAAGAAGTTCCCAGGAAACAAAGTTACCCAAGGCCCAGGCTCTCTCCCCACCACTGGAGTCTGTGATCTCCAAGGACACCTCGAGGGGAAGCCTGCAGGCAGCCCCCACAAACAGGGGAGCAAACCGGAAGCTCAGTATTCGTCTGAGGGCAGCAAAAGCAGAGACTAGAGATGGAACCATTGTGCCACTTAGTGAATTTTCTCCCCACAACTCAGGGTGATCAAGGGGCTAAGTGTGGTGGGGATGGGGCAGCAGAGATGGGTGCTGTATACCAGGAGGAGTCCTCACAATCAGAGGAGGATGCATGAGACTCCTCGAAGCGGCAGGGACCTTGCAGACAACAGGACTTTTGTCTGTGTTCTTCCAAAGCTGTGTGAGGAACTCGTAAAGAAGCCTGTATTTCTCAGTTATTGCTAGGACTTCTTTTTTTTTTTCCTTTTGAAAACCTGACAGATTCACTGAATCTATGTGTCTTTTAAAGTGAGGTTGCCAAGTAATTTCAAAATCTCTTAAAGCAAAATGTTATTCCCTACATATGTAAGTTTCTAGCATATTTAGAGGGTCTCTCCCTTCCACAGTTTAAGACTCACCTAAATGTATACGCACACACACCCATAAAACATGGGCTCTCTCCTTGTTCTCAGAAGGTAACTGAAGTAGCTAGGAGGCTGTCCTGTATCTACGGGGGGACAGGGCAATACCACCACTGCAGTCTGAGCCAAGTGACAGCTGCTAATGAAACAGCCAAGTGTGGAGAAAAGAAGCCTGGACCCAGAGCAGCGAGGCAGCTTGGTGCTGGAGCAAACCCGGCTGTAAACAGAAACAAGTACGGCTAAAACCTTTCAGATTGTCCATAAGGAAAAGTAACTAAAGGTCTTAAGGATGACTAGTCACTTCTTTTTCCATTAATGATCAAAAACCAGAATTTTTTTTGATAACCTTCTTTTCCCCAAAAAAATTTGCAAAGCACAATCTAAAAATGGTCGTGAAAAATAAAGCCTTTTGACTTCTATGCTGTATGGAAGGGAGATGAGGAGGGTCTCGAATAACTGATAACTAGTACTGAGGAGGGTCAGGGTAGAGCAGGGGCTTCAGCAAGGCTCCCCCTTTCCCCCCTTTCCTGCCGCATGTCCACAGCTCTCATGCCACTGTGGCTACACTGGTTAATTCCTTCCAGGACCCTGCCAGGTGAAAACCAGGGTGGGTTCTGTCGGAAAAGGCCTTTGACACTGTGATCCAACCTTACAGAAATTCCCAGTTTGAAGAAACAGAAACCTCAGAGAAAGGTTAAAGCAGACTACAGTTACAAAGGGAAATGCATGGGAAGGAGGAGGCCTGGGACCATTCTGCCACAAGTAAGATCTAGCAGACCAAGATAAAGCCACATACAGAAAATGCCTTGGTGTTAAGGAGGGATAAGGGGGTGTCCTTAACTCTGCCTCTTCGCCACATTGGATTTCTAGAGAGGAAACCTTTCACTTCAAACCAATGTACACAAAGCGTTCCCCAGGTAAAATGTAGCTAAATGGATAAAAGCAAGAAATAAAAGGTGCTCTTTGCGGGGACTCAGATTACCAACAGGTAATGACCAACAGGTCTCCCAGCAGCTTTTAATAACAGCGTTTTATGTGAAATTCTATTCAGCCTCTTTGCTGCAGGAACCCACATTCTACACAAAACAAATGTGTGGTCAGTCTGAAGAGAGGCGGAGCTGGTAGGGAAGGATTTAACACTGGGATGCACAGCAGGCACCAGCCCAGCAGGAACACAACCCAGAGCCCCCATCTAGAAGGAGGGAAGATCAGCACATGAGGAGCAGCATAGGAAGTAGAAAGGCCTGTTCAAGAGCCTGTGGTGGTTCTCTGAGCTCTTGTATCTCACCTCAGTATTTCTGAGCAAGAAAAACACAACTGGGTGAACACAAGTTTTCCCTGTAACAGAGCTTCTGAGAGGCTACAATTACCAGATCTCTTTCTCAGGAACTCCAGGTTTTGGGCTCAGGAGAAAGGTTGAGGCAACCAACCCAGGCTTCTGAAAGCTTCCCTTTTGTTCCCTAGAGCAAGAAATCACCTCAGCTCTGAGGGACAGCATGGCTACCAGGCAGATCAGACAACTAAGTCCCTCCACCTCTGCCACAAAGATACTGTACTGGAAAAAACAAAGGTATTAGGGGATTTAGTGTCTCCTGAATGTCCATATCCCCAAAGACCAACACTGTCAGCACAAAACATGAAAAGTCAGCTGTTACCAGGGAATTATACAGAATCCCTCTCTGGGGAAAACCACTCCTAACACTGGAGGGAGTTTGATTTCTCAAGGGCCTTTACATTTCAAGTCAATGTGTTCCTCTTTTCCCCTTTTCTCCACCTTCAGTTCTTGGCCTGAGGCTTGAAAAAGAACCCTTTCTAACCTGGTATCTCAGAGGTGACAGGAACCATGGCTAAAAGACAAGCATGCTGATTCTATAGCCACATACACTCAGGGCACCTTTTATGAGTTAGGTGCCATCCTACCTGGATCAATAAACAACTAAATATGGGTTATAATGTACAGAAGCAGTTAGTGATAATATCTAATCTTCTGATCACCAGAAAGCCCAGCCCAAGAACACAACAATAAAATCTTACATGTAAAGAGTGCTTTGCAGCTTTCTAGGCTCTCTGACCTTCAGGTAGCACCTTATCTAAGCTTCATAATGTTCCTATGAAGTGCTGGACACAAATATCCTTCTCCTTTCTACACAAACTGCAAACCTACAGTCTAATGATTTGCCCAGGACCTCACAATGTGGAAGAGCAGGCTGGGGACCCCTGTCATGTTATGCTCATGACCCAGGTCATGGCTAGGACACTATCCCTTTCTCCTTTTCCTGATCCACTCACAACCAAAATGAAGGTTTTCGAGTTGGGATGCCAAGATTCCTCTCTGTAAAAGACACACACACAGCCTGGGCTGGCTGCTGAGTTGCTGGGAGAACACACACTCACCCCGGGCAGGGCACCATGGCTGCCCACATGCTCTGGAGGCCAAGGCCTTCTTTGTTCTGCTGAACAATCATCTGGGTTCTTTCCCACTTGTCCTCTGATACTCCTGGAAATGGCCATTTATTTCTGTTCAAAATGAATTTTTTTTTCTGTATTTCAATTCTTTCTTTTTGTTTTTTTGTTTTGTTTTGGTTTGGTTTTGGTTTTTGGTTTTTTGAGACAGGATCCCACTATGTAGTTGAGACTGACCTGGAACTCACTATGTAGCCCAGGCTCGTCTCGAATTCCCAGAAATCCGCCTGCCTCCACCTCCTGAGTGCTAGGATTACAGGTATGCACCACCACACCTGGCTTGGGTTTCATCTCTTGATGTGTTTCAGAATGGCACACCACTCTTCAAATTCTGAGCATTGTTTTTTAAGAGAATTTTAAAATAATTCCACTGTAAACAAGTTAAGGACCCTCTGTGATAATTTTTTTCAATACAAATAAGTTGATCATCTCTTGGGAGCAATAAAACTTGTTTTTCTCACCTTGGGTGTCTTGGGTTTTGGAGAATTTAGTTAGTTATTACTGAATTTGAATCTATACCTCATTTTCTCTCTATTTCCTGGACTTTGTAGCTGCTTTGGTCTGATTTTCTATGTGCTTTGCCACATCTTTCCCTTGGTGGTTCTATCTTCTGCTTTGTTTTCCTGATCTTCATGTGCCTGGATAGACAATAACCAAAGCCCTCAAACTTCCTAGTTTTTCTCTTTGCTCCAAAGTGTTCCCAGCAGGCCTTTTCCTCCTGGCAGGAGCCTGTTTTGAATATTCCACTTCTCCTATTCCAGCTGCCCATGGTAGGAGCAGAGATCCTGGGGACGGGATGCCAGGTGACAATGGGTCTCATTCCTTTGGTAGGGATCTCACTTCACCATTCCTCTCTTCAGTGTTTTTCTCTTACTGTATCTCATTCCCTTAGGTTCTTCCCCTGCTTTTGTTGATTTTTTCGCTGTGTCTCTGTCTCTGTCTGCCTCCCCCCTTTCAAAGCCTCAAGGCAAATGGATGATGATCTAGAATCTAGACTATCAAGGGTTAGAAGAAAAAGACAGTGGAAGACAGAAATTTGCTTCCTTTTTCTTTATTTTACCCTGTGGCTAAGAGAGGTAGAAATGAACAACACAGGAGGTTGATAAAATTTGGGCTCCCTCGAAGACACTTGAGGAGGACCAGCAACACCCAGTGTAGGCATCAGCTGAAGAGGACAAGATAGCCTGAAGGTTGTATCTTCAGCAATGCACGGATGCTACAGATTTTTTTACTTTTAAGGCACAGTGAATGCAGGCAGTACATCCACCTGTCAGGGAAGCCAAAGCTGACATGGGGCAGCAACTTTCTCAACATTTACTACTTTACCATCTAAGAAGTGTGATCAAAGCATATGGCGAATGTATTAAAAAGTTATTATAGTAAAAGACACTGCCACGAATCTCCCTCAAAATACCCCCTCCCCACTTTGAACTCACTTATCCCATTGTTCTTGTCACTTTCTGAAGCAGTTCTAGAAGTCTCCCTCCTGAGTCTTTAGTTGTGCTATTGTGACTGCCATGAACTGGTTCAAAAGATTTATCTTTCATGGTCATTTTGACTTTGGGGAAGAGCCAGATGTCACACAGTGCTAGAGCCTGTTAATAAGATGGATGAGGATACACCATAATGTTTTGATGAGCCTGTCTTTCTTTAGATGGCATGCAGGACTAGCACTCACTTTAGTTTTGAGCACACTCATAAAGACACTAGCAAAAGAGAACTTTCAGAACTGCTTCAGAAAGTGGCAAGAACAATGGGATAAGTACGCTTGAATCAAGAGGAAGTATTCTGAGGGGGATTAATGACAATGCATCTTTTATTGTAATTTTTTTAAAGACAGAGGCTTCACTATGTAGTTCAGGCTGTCTTTGAACATATGGCAATCCTCCTGCCACAGCCTCTCGAGTGCTACAATTACAGGCATGTACTGCCACTCCTAGCTGGAACAGATTTTTAAAATATAATAATCATTTGCCATATATTTTGATCCCAGGGGGAGGACCCAAAGGAGTCCTGGTGACCACATCCTCCCCACTCACTTCTCCCTCTCATTCTACAGAACAGGAAGCTTCACAGACAGGAGTGGCCTATCCCAGGCAAAAGACTTGTATTTGTACAACTGCCAGAGGCATTTCCTATGTACATTATAGACACTTCTATTTCATGATGTTTGCTGAAATACTGACACTATCTTTCTTTTCTGATGTACTTGAGAGTTAACAAAACTTTTTCTTGCACATTATAACGATCAGGGACAATAATTCTTCCTATTTCACAGATGGAGAATTTGAGGCTGACAGGACAGATGGTTTAAGAAGAGTTAGCTCTCTTTATCACGGAGATGAAGCTACTGAACCAGGTCTTCAGTCCATCTGACTCCTTATTCTTGCCCCTTTCACCGTCCTTTACTGTTTTTTATATTGTTTTAGCAGGTTACATGTCCAAATCCTTACTTTTTAAAAATAAAATTTATTGGAGATATGTTTTCTTTAGAATACCACAAAATAATCCCAGCATCTAGGATACAGATTTGGGGATTATTTTTATTTTGAGGTACACCTGCTACATGCCAAGTACTTAACTAAATATTAGGTAGAACCAGGAGCTTACCAATGTCAAAAACAGCCCCTTCTGCCTGCTACAAACAGTTCGGAACAAAGAGAGGTTTGACAATTAGACCTAACTTTCTTGAGAAAAAAAAAATCTGCTGCTGTCCTTGTAAGAGATGCTATGTTGCTCTTTGGATAAGATGTGATTCGATTATAGAAGACACAGTTTTCTGGAATTTAATTTGGAAAAATCGATACTACTTTCATAAATTGAGTGCTGACGTTAAAACCTAAATGGGATGCTATGCTTACCCTGCAGGGAAGGCAGGTTAGTGGGAATACTATCGACAGCTAAGTTAGATAGAAATATCATGGGCAGTCAGATAGGGCCCTTGAGAGAATCAGTGCAAAAGATGAAAAAGCATCTGCGGCTGGAAGAACACTTGTAGGAGGCCAGGCCTACTTGTCTCCCCAAGGGACAAGTAGTAACACTTGGCCAAATAAGGTCTGGATGGACATCAGTCACCCCATGGGTGCCTAAGACCACCAGGTCCATCCTTTCCTAGAAAAGTTCTTTGTTCTTTCTATGTACATTTGCTATGTGACCTGCTTCCCCATTGGATTAATTTTACCTAAGCAATTATACTAGTAATCTTACTGATTGATCATAATTTTGTCCCATGTTGTACCCACCTCATGATTTTGCTCTATAAAACTTCCCCTGGGACATGGGGTCCTTGGCAACCACTCAGGCCCCCTCCTGCCTCTCAGGAGCTAAAATCTGTCTCAATAAATATTTCCTACTCTTGACCTCCATCATTCCTTAGAATTCATTCTTCCACTTTGGAGAACACGAACTCATCAGCATAGCTGACATCTAGCAGGTTGGGAGTTATCTATCTCTGTCATATCATTTGGAGGTCCTATATCAGGAAGACTCAGTATTTGGACTATTTCTAACTTAAGGAACAGAAGTCTGAAATAGAGTCTGATACACAGCAGGAGCACAGTTAATATTGGATAAAGAAATAAAAAATAAAAATGGATACGATATACTCAGTACCTGCCCTGTGCCATACACCAGCCTAAATTCTGTACGTCTGCCAGCTCATTTAATCTGCACACAAACGCTATGAGGAAGATACTACACCTGCTTTATAGATGAGGAAAATGAGGGTCTGAGGGTCCTCAGAGTTAGTCCTGGAGCTAGGATGAGAAGTGGGTGGTCAGTGTACACAGCCCAGGCCCTAACTTATGCTGTTTTTAGAAGGAGGAAGTAGACAGATGACACTGAGTTGGGGGGTAGCACACAGTGTACAGTCCCCACAGAATCCTCAAGTGGCTGTCTAGTAAGCCGGCAGACAGATCCACGCTTAATTGATAGGTAGGGCCATGAACACGGTGTATTTTTAGTCGACACTCTTCGAGAGCACAGTAGAATCCTCATGCTGAGAATGGTCTTGGGCAATGTCCCTATTTGAAAGGCTGGCAAAGTCTGCTGGAGGTGACAGAGAAAAGGGGTGAGCTGTTAATGAAATCCCACTTTCTCTACTTCCCTTCACTCCACCCTAAGGTGCTCTAAACCCTGGAACTGTTGAGCCCTAGACTAAGCTAAAACTCACCCCTTATAAAGGAGAGTTAGAGCAGAGTATTTCAAATGTATTAAGTGATCCACTGAAAACTCACACCTGATTTTAAAGAAAAAAGACAAAGAATAGTAGAAATAGCTGGCATAGCACATATTAAACCCAGACTGTAACAACTGCTGGCCTCTTGGCAAGCCTTTAGCCTTTAGTCAGGGAGGAAAAAGTAGGAGCTGTTTTTTTCCCCAGTAAAGTCTGGAAGGGGCAAAGCTACTGACAGAGGTGGCATCAGACTGGATATAGCAAACAGCCTTGTGATTGCCTAGGAAGGACTTCTCTTTTGTTTTGTGAGACAGAATTTTGCTATATAGCTCAGACCGGACTCAAACTCAAGATCCTGCTGCCTCAGCCTCCCTGTGCTGGGATTACAGGATGTGCTCTGTACCACACCCTGCTCCAGAAGAGACTTAAAGTCAAGGTCCTGGCCTAAAAGGATGAAGCTCAAGAATGCCAACCTGGTCCCAGGTGAAGTGGTGCCTGGGCTGCCACCATCTGTAATGGGAACATATAGGTAGATCCTAGCGCTCCAGCTCAGAGAAATACATCTAGTCATCACACCAAATACAGTAGTTCACATAAAGCTGCAGCTAACCAAAGGGATCTGGAAGTCCTGTTCATCTGAACCGTTCATGTATACACTACACTGCATCTTCAGAAGAGGCAGTGTGGGTGGCTAACTTGCACACACACACTGACTCACATCTACATATTTCCACGCTGCACTGTGTGCGGTGCTCAGTCACAGCTGCATGCTTGGCTACCCAGAAAAGAACACCTGGTTCTTACCGATCATGGAGCTTCCCTCCCAGAAAGAAGGGTGGTTCTCTGCATACCAGGGCACAGCCCTGGGTCTTCTGCTTTCCTGTTCTTTGTTCTCAGGTACATGTCCTATCTGGGGACCCAAATGACAGGTCTTTGGGGGCTGATTCTCAACCTCTCTCATCTGGGTGTGACTGAATCTTAATCCTGCTCCTATTTTATGATGCTTTTTCTTTAAACCTAAGGCTCACAGTCTTCTAGATTTCTACCCTATTTGAAGGCTCTATGTTTTGTTGTACTAATCTCACAAATATCCCCAAAAAACAGTTCTTATTTGCTCACATTCTCCCCTTACTATTTGCCTTTTCCTTATTCTAAGAAGGGAAGAAACCTCTCCCCCTCCCCTTTTCTACTCTGTATCTGTTTGTTTTCTTAGGCAGCAGCAGGAAAAGGCACCATGTTTGAAGACTTGATAAAGCACATAAACAGAAAACCTTGGTGGACATCTTAGCTCTGTTTACTGAACACAAAATCGCTCTGAACACATCACCAGAGACTCTGCCCCAGGGGACACTGAACCTCTGGGTATGAGGTAGCTCTAGCTTTTCTCTGTGAGCACAGAGGCAAGAAAAAAATTAATAGAATTTTCTCCAACTCTTCAAGCCCTCTTCCTTCAACCAAATACAACCCTATATTTCAGCAGCAGTACAATATTTATTAAAAGTAAAGGAGAGTGATTGTATGATCTACTGCAGTATTAGGAACATACAGGTTTGACCTTGCTACCCTTTTGTGTTTTCAGAGGGGAGAAAAGAAATAAGGAATCTTTGGGCCTGGGATGTAGCTCAGTGGTGCCATGCCTGACTGGCAAACAGAAGATCCTGTGTAGAATCCCTGGTACAAAAAAAAAAAAAAACAAAACAAAAAACCAAATAAGAAATCCAGCTTACTGCTAAGTAGGCCTATGAGGAATTATACTTTGATGGGTAGGAGGCAGGCCCTTGGTTTTCAGCTTCTGAGTGTTTTTCATTTCAGCTAATAGCAGTCCATTTCAATGAGCCATATTAAAATAGCTTAAATAAAATAAACAAGTAATTTACAATGCTGATGTATTACTCAAATATTAATTCCAACTAATCACTGCACACATTTTTTTTTACCCCAGTGGGATAATCTACTTGAAGGTTGTTTTAAGAAAGAGTGTTATTTGCCATTTATAGTGCCATAAAATAAGGTAGCATATCTACTTAACTCTAATCCATTCCTTACAGCTCTAGCTCACATTTATTTCCTCTGGGAATCTCTCTTTCCCTATCTACTTCAATTCCAGAGTTTTCTCTTCCCCGCAAATCCTGATGGTGATTAACAGTAATTAATGTCCCAAATGTGAGGAAGTTCCTTAATATTTATATGTCTCATTGCCTCCAACAAAATTATAACATCTTAATTAAAATCTTTCTATACTGTCATATACAGTATCTCATTTGAACTTCCTATGAAGGTGACAGCTTCTGTGTAAACCTGAGTCTAGATCAAACTTTTCACATGTAAGCATTCAGATGGTGGTAAGTTTTTTGCAAAACAGAACAGCTATGGATACTAGGCCCAGGGATGTAGCTCAATGGCACCACGCCTGCCTGGCAAGAACAAGGTCCTGAGTTCAAGCCCCAGTACACACACAAAAAAATATGGATACTCATAATACACAGTCATTCAACTTCTGAGTTGGATTTACCATAATAGTATAGACTGAAATGTAACTGTTAGCCAGGCATGGTGGCATACTCCTGCAATCCCACTTAGGAAGCTAAGGCAGGAGCATCAGCGCCGTTTGAGGTCAGCCTGGGCAGTTTAGCAAAATGCTGTCTCAAAATTTAAAAAATAAATAAAAAGGCTGAGGATACACCTCAGTGATAAAGTACTTGCTCACTACACATGAGGCCCTGTGTTCAATCCCCAGTATCACAAAAAAAGAAAGGAAAGAGAAGAGGAGAGGGAAGGGGAGGAGATTGAGAGGAGAGGAGGCTGTTAAAAGAAAGCTAATCAGGTGATCTATCTGCTGGATCTGAGAAATACACTCCTGTTTCATCATTAGCAGAAAGCCCACTGTCCTACATACATAATTAAAAGGAAACACTGCCTAGCTCTTTTTACATGACTAGAGTCCAAAAATATGTACAAGTGCCAGGAGTTGTTTGTGTTTATCTGGTTTTTCTCACTAGTACACTGGCTTGTGCTTCTCATTACTGAGCCAGCCTTTAAGACCCCTTAAGGAATTAAACCGAGCATTGCTAGGAGACTTCATTTTAACGGCAAGGTCCTCACAAGGTCACCATCAGTGGTTGCCACAACATATCCCAAAACATCCTTTTTGCTAAAGCTTAATTTCTTAAAATTTATTTTTTAATTTATCTTAAAGTGAATACTACTGGCCTTCTTCAGGGGACTATGGCTGAACAAATACAACTGTGGACTTAGGAAAACTTGATGTAGGAAACAAAAGGAGTATGTTCAGATCATATATTTAATGAATGTTTACTTAACAAGAGGAGATTTGTTTCTGGCATAATCCTGTCAAGCATGGCCAAGGGGCATTTTCAAAGAATTGATGAATATATTTTGAACTAACAGATACAGCTCTCCTGAAAACCAGATTCAAAACCTGAAAGACAGAAATAATTCAGACAGGCTACTCAAGTAAATTCTATCCTCTTCTATCTTCTTTCAAGAAATTCAGTTTAGAATGAGTTCAGGAAGAAAAGAAACTAATCTAGTGACTTTGGGAAAACTTGAAATAATTATCTCCAGATAATTTCCACAAGCATACGAAAGTCTGCATGCATAATATCCCTTTCCACATTTCCACCTCACACTGGCCCCTTATGCTTATTTTTTATGTATTTCTACACTTGGAATATATGCAAGTATCCATGTGTATGCTAATCAAAGTTCTTACATACATTACTCCTTGCTCTTTCATAAATAAGAGCGTAGAGTAAGAGTACATTTTGTCCCTGTAAAAATACCAACAGGTAAGCCAGATCCGGAGAACAAATCAAACCAGGCAGTGTCCTCTGCCAAAGCTCTAGAGTATGACTGAAAGAAAGAACATCTAAAGCCAGGTGTGGTGGCGCATGCCTGTAATCCCAGCACTCGGGAGGCTGAGGCAGGAGGATCGCTGTGAGTTCGAGACCAGCCTGGGCTACATGGTGAGTTCCAGGTCAGTCTCAACTACATAGTGAAACCTTGTCTCAAACAAAAAAAAAAAGAAAGAAAAAGAACATCTGACTCCAATCCATAAAGCAGTGCAGAACATGTTCATTTGAGAGAAGCTACAAGGTGAGACGGATCCCTAAGGTTGGAGGGATGCAGCAGTAGGAACTGGGTGGGGACAGGAGCCAAAGGGAGGGGGAGTACTCAGTCTGTTCTGACTTCCAGCCAGGGGAAAACCTAACTTTAGGCTTCATTCTAGTTTATCTGAGGTCAAAAAAGACTCCAGAACTACATGACCTATGTCCTGAGCTGGGTCTGAAGTTGGAGATCATTTCTATACAGGACAGAGAACACACTGCGCTGTTCCTAACTGTGACATTGACATGCAGAAGGCTTGCAGCACACTGGTGGCTATGCAGGGGCTGCCCTAGGATGCAGTAGCATGCTCCTGGCATTCTCTCTAATCTTGTTGTTGGGAATCTTCAACGCAAGGCTATCTGCATGGGGACCCAGGTACCAATGGGTTTGCTGCAGTCCAGATAGGTATTCTGCAAGCTGTATTACTGAAGCAAATCCACGCAAATCCAATGGGATCCACCCTTTAAAGACTCTTTTTCCAATGAAGAAGTTCCAGACTGTGTGTGATGTCTTCCCTTTTTGGAAGCACTATTCTGGGTCAGGCTCTAGAAGAAGTCTCCTAACTGAAATGGGACCAGAATACCAGACCCTACTGAAGATGATCCTCTTTCTCTCCCAACTAGCTTCTCAGCAGGAATCTTAGGGGCTCAAGGCATAACTCAGTGGTAGAACACTTCTTAACATGTTCAAGATACTGGGTTCTATCCCCAATATTCCCCCCAAATTAAAAATACTGAGGGTCACTGGGGAAGAGATTAAAAACTTTACTTACCAATAATTCAACACCTGGGATTTTGATCAGTGATAAAGAAAAATGTGTTTCTCTTTTCTGATTCATTTTTCTTAGTATAATATGTCTACACACTCTAGCTTCATTGGATGAATTATTCTTTTAATAACTTGTTCTGTTTTTATTTGATTTAAAGAATGCCAGTCATCCAAACAGATCTATCAGATCACTAGAGGTGTAAGGTTTGACACATAAAAAATAACCTGAGTCTTTCCTGGGAATGAGTAATTATTTTAAGTAGGCTCAAATTTATCCTCCCTAGTTTGCATGTGAGCCTTGAGGTCAACTGAGAGGTATCTTGTATACAAAAGTCGAGAGAAAGCCAGCTCACACTTTTTAATGAACATTTGCTAACAGCTATGATAACCACTCTGGAATCTCACCTTAACTTGCTAATTTTCTAGTCTTTTTAGTGGGTAGAATTTTTGCTTCTAGTTTTTAAAAAAATATACAATTAAAAAATTTCAAATAAAATGGCCCAGATGCTGAGAAAGGCAGCATCACACATGAAATCCTAACCTTCTGCTACCTTCTGCTATTTTCCATCAGGCTCATGGGGATCAGAGGGCACTGCTGAGAGCACAAAGCTCAACCATTCTGTCGAACTGGATCCCTGTTTTGTTTTGTTCCTCTTCTCTTTTTTGTAATGTCTACATTTTGTCATTTCTGTGTTGCCTCTTTGCTTTCCGAGCTTTCCAACTGAGCATTTTCCGTGGGAAAAACAACAACAACAAGGAAATATAGCAATTAGCATACATTGTATGGCTGCCCCAAATACACTCCCAAAATACATCCCAAATACATCCGCGTGACAGCCGGGTTTTGTCTCGTTTCCTGGTCTGCTCACCCTGTTCAGAGCCTGCCTCTTGCCAACTGGAGATGCCCACCCCTTCCCTTCCTCCACTTCAGTTTTCCCAGCCACTGCACAGCCTAGCCAGCCCCACTTGCTCAAGTACTTAATGAGCTTTTAATTCAGTTTTGACTGGGGAACCAGCCAGCCACTGCTGCCCAGGGCTTGCATTTCCCTTTATACCTCATCAGAGCATAGTCCTAAAGACACCTTGCATAACCCTGGGCTTTCTAGGGGAGGATTCGCTAGGCCTCACTTTTACCTCAGGCCTTGGCATCTGCAGACTACGAAAGGAGAAAAGCAGGGAGTAGACAGAGATGTCTCTGAGGGCCCAGATGCAACTGCTCTAGCCTTCGTGGGGAGCACACACTGTTCTGAGTATCAGAGGGCCTTCGTCCAGTAGGGACAGCGAGGAGGACACTGGGTAGAATGTTCTTTGGTCCAAAAATCACAGGCATTCTTGCAAACAGATGCTTATCCTGTAACAGGATCTTAAAACGCTTCTCTCCACCATGATCCCTGAGGCTAGTTCTCCCTTCAGATGCTGAGAAGGTGGCTGCAATGCACTGTACTCACATGGATCATCCAAAGGTCAGTGACCCTTGAGCAGGCACTGCACCAGCCACAAAAGCTCTTACTCTAGGCAGTGATGGTGAACCTTTTAGAGATGAGTGCCCAAACTGCAACCCCAAACTTACTTACTT
Organism: Fukomys damarensis; assembly: GCF_012274545.1. Lineage (NCBI taxonomy): Eukaryota > Metazoa > Chordata > Mammalia > Rodentia > Bathyergidae > Fukomys > Fukomys damarensis. Next base: position 54,769,243 of record NW_022900913.1, on the reverse strand, counting down.
ATCACAAAGTGCCAACACTGCAATTAAACCTGAATACTGAGGTTTTCATTTAGAAAAAAACAACTGTTATCTGATGCTTGGCTGCTGGGGCGACTTGGCTTGTGTGCCAACAGAGAGGGTTCTGTGTGCCCATTGTGGCACATGTGACACCGGTTCTTCGCTGCTGCTCTAGGAGAAAAGGTTAAAAAAGCTCTCCAAGGCTTAATGTGCTGGCATATACCTTGTACATGATGCAGTTTTCCCTCTCTTTGTCAATTCAAAAGCTAGGATGTCACTACACCAATTTAGGGGTGTGGGACAGCAGCCAGAGGACCTAGGTTTAAGTCAAGTTCTCTGGCCAGCTGTGCAACTGAGCTAAGTGATGCTGAGCCCTCTCTACACCACAGTGACAACAGTAATGCCTGCCTCTGACAGTTGTTGGGAGGGGAGAAAGGGATGGGTTATATGAACTATTAAAATATTTGGTGTTATGATTTCTCCCTCCGGGTCTGTCTAGTTCCACAGTTAGGCTTTGCAGCTCCTGTTCCCTAGCACTTCGCATCCTCTGTGGCCGTTTCTCCCAGCATGTCCTAATTTATTTTAGATTCTGGGTCTGTGGACTTTGACCTAAATTGTATGACTTAAGTATAGCCACTCATAACAAATATATATGAAGAACTTCCTGGGTGCTGGAAGATATGGTGGTTAGCAAGACTTACTTTATAGTTGGGGTAAAGGGCAAAAATAAACAGGTCAATAAGAAAAATGCCATTTAGAGACTGGCAGACAGAAAAATGCCACTTAGTGATTGGCAGACAATTAAAATATGGGCAAAGAGACAGACAGGTGAGTATTTTTTGACCAAAAGGCCAAGGAAAATTACACTAAGAAATCCATTTAGAATCACCCAAAAAAATTACATTCTTAAGAGCAGGGTTTGGTGGTGCCTGTACCTTGGTTTAAGCCTATCAACAAGGTTCTCAAAGAGTTTAAAGACCAACCCCGGGGAGCTCACAGGTTGGACATGCCTGACTTTCTCGGGCTGCACTGAGTGAAGACAAATTGTCTTGAGGCACATATAAAATAGTTAACATAAAAAACAAAATTTCTTTTTTAAACATATTTTTTATTATAACATGGACAAGTCCAATCCATGGGATGCAGGCTGGACATACCCATGGCATATATGTAAAATGGGTAAAAGTTGGACTCAGAACTTTAAAAGAAAGGAGTAAAGGTAGCAAAGAAGGAAGGAAACTTCTGGGGAAAGTATTATTAAGTAAGTATGACCTAAGAGGCAAAACTCTGTAACAAATTAATAAAACTTGGACAAAATGTCTTCACAAGCAAAATACCCAGAGAAGCAACAGTGCACCCAGCAGACAGAGCTGCCCAAGCCAGGGCACAAAGGGAGGCTCCCGAAGGTGCACACAGGAGCTGGACATAGGGTCTCACGCCTCAGGGTGGACATCTTTAACTACAGAAAGAACTGTGTGGGCTCTGCATGGTCCCTAGGACTCAGACATGAAGTGTCAGTGCCACCAGGGAAAGGGTTTTCATCATCTGTCCCTTCTAAAATCATGCAGCATTCAGAGAATAGCCAGTTTAGTGTCGCTCAACAAAAATGGCACTGGTCTTCAAGTGAAGATGTCCCAAAAAGACATTAACCCATAACTGACATAAAACAGTGAATTTCAAGTCAGGGAATGGGGGCACACACCTATAACCCCAGCTCCTGGAAACCTGAGACAGGAGACTCACAAGTCTGGAGCCAGCCTGGGCAATCTTATCTTAGCAAGACCCTGTTTCAAGATAAAAACTAAGAAGGGCTGGAGATATAGCTTAGTGGTAGAGCTCTTGCCTAGCATGTGCTAGATCCAGGGTTCAATCACCAGTCTCTCTCTCTCTCACACACACACACACACACACACACACACACACACACACAGTGAATTTCAGGCCACAAGGAGTGTTAGCCTTGTCACAGCCCTACCTGGGTTATTATTGTCCCTCATATGATTGTGAAATGACTCCTTGTCCCCAGGTATGTACCTGTCCAATCCATTCTATACTCCACAGCCAGCAGGACCTTTTTAATGTATGATTTTACTTATTAGTTATAGTTAAGAGCTCAGACTTTGGAACCAGATTTCACAGGTTCAAATTCCAGCTCCATACATTATTGGCTATGTTAAGTCAAGGTAAGTTACTAAAATTCTCAGTAACTCTATCACCTCATCTGTGAACTGGGAGTAACAACAGTACTACCTCACAGAGTTGCTGTGAGAAATGAGTTATCAGATCAGGTAATGCTCAAATAGTACTCTAGTGGTAAATAAGTATCTGTGCTATGTAAGTGTTAGGTATAAGCAAAATGCTTCATTCCAGTCCTCAACATTATCCTGCTTCTCTTCTCCTGAGAGATATTTCAGGTGTCCCTAGTACCTTCAAGATGAACCTAATGAGTGTGGTAGTACACACCTGTAATCCTAGCTCTTTAGGAGTCTGAGGCAGGAGGACTGCAACTTCAAGGACAGCCTTGGCAACTTGGTGAATCCCTGTCTCAAAATAAAAAAGGGCTGAGGATGGAACTCAGTACTCCCTGGGTTCAACACCCAGTACTGCAAAAAAGAAAGAAAGAAAGAAAAAAACTAAGCTTTCTAAGAACAGTTCCGAAGGACACTCCCAATCTGACTTACCGTCCCCCCTTCATCATCGTCTCATCCCTGTGAGAGGGAAAACTGTAAGAGGCCACGCACACTGCCCTGAAGTTGCTCTGTCCTCCCTGATCTTTCTGGGTCTTTGCCCATGCTATTCTCTGCCTAGAATGCTCCTCTCCTCCTATTTACCTGGCTGCTTCCTACTTGTCCCGCAGCTTCTGCGGGTGACCCTCCCTCTTAGATCCTCCCAAGCCTGTCACCTGGAGCACCTGGTGTCTACTCCCAAGGTCACCAACACCACATTACACGTTTCTCTGTGTGTCAGGACTGAGGCAGCTCTGATGTTGGAAACCAGGGCTAAAGATGACAGCTGGCATTTTCTTCCAGAGAGATGCATGGCCTTTATTTATTATTAATCATCAGGGATGACTGGGAAAAAGCCTTCTGAGACTGTAGATCAAGGTTTCGCAAGAGTACAGGAGCACTGATTAAATAAATGGATGGAGAACAGATGAAAAGAGGCTTTGCAAGGGAGGCAGATGGGTACAGAGAATTCTTTAGACTAAAAGCTATAGTATTTTTGTAATAGCCACATAAATACATCCCACACAAGGTGTAATTCCATCTATTCCAACCTGAGAATGTTCTTAAAAATAGATACCTGACTTACTCTAATCATCAAGTAGATTACCTCAACTGTGGGTTTTAAACTCCGATTGACACTGTGCTTACAGTCCAGGCACACAATCAGAGGTGGATGAAGTGGAGCTCCCTCAAGGAGGAGCCGAAGTGCCCCCTGTGGAGATAGGTCCGAGCCCAGGAGCTGTGGTCAACCTGTCAGCACTTCCAGATCGGTGGTCCCGGTCCCAGTTACCATCAGAGAAGCATGACATACACTTTGCTGGGCTCAATCTGAACCTGATAAATCAGCAGCTTTGATGGCAGGGTTGAAATCTTGGGGAAGGAAGCAAAGCGTGGTGACTGGACGCCAGGTAGATTGAGAGCCTCTATTCTAGAGACTACTTGGTGCTGGGTGGACGGCTGACCTCCCTGAACGCTTCCCTCAAGGCCCTTTCAATTCCAACCTTCAAATTTGTCCCACTGTCAAATGAAGTGGGACACCTACCAACAATGTGACTAGGATTTGTAACCTGAGAAAACTGTAAGGGGCTCTCACAAGTTAGAAAATGAGAACAAAGTGACTTCCCTGAACGAAGAAAAGGCCACCAGCCAGAGGAAAGCCAAGACAGAAGAGTCAAAAAGTAATAGTCCAGAGCCAGAGGCTGATGTGAGAACCAGAACCAATGAGTGGTCAGGAGGGCTCGAGTACCACACAACCCACTGAAAATCAACAGCTGATCCTCAGCACCGTGGGGTATAGGTTGGCACACACACTCAGGCAGGGGAGCTGATGTGCTAAGAAGGACAGAAGAAGGCCACGGAGGTGCAAAGGACTAGGAAAGTTTTCCACAGAAGATGGTGTGGTAAGTGAGGCAAGGGGCACCCAGCAAGGAAGCTATGAGCCCTGGGAAACAAGTGCTCTAGGATAGAGGAATGCAGTCCATTAGACATCCCGAAGTCTGCAACTCAGGGCAAACCTCGTTTTACATCGATATTAAGGTTCAGAAAGACGAAGCAACGGTGCAGAGTCACAGAGCAAGCAGCCAAGTCTGGCGGCTTGGTTGCCTGTCCTCCAGAGCGGCCACCGCAGACCTGGGGACCTCACCTCGGTGGCCCAACTCCTCCTCCCACTTCCGCCCTCTATCACACGGCAAATGATGCATTCCATCACGCGCTATCATTCCAAGCGGCTCAAAGGGTGTCTTTTGATTCTTAATCTAGATACTGCTCAAATCCCTTCTAGAGAGCCACAGACCGGCTGCAAGAGAAGCCAGCTGAGCTCAACTCCTAGGTTATCAGTTTGGATCAATGATAACAAAGACATGGAATCTCATCCACTTGGCCTAGAGCAGACCGCACATCATCTCTTCCCTTAGAAAAGCAACAGAATAGAAATAATAACTGCTTTATTTACAAGTGTTTCTGATGGAGGGAGGGGACTCTCAACCCAGACTGTACACCTTCTGCTCTCTACAATTTGCTTTCAGTCTTCAGAGACCCCTTGTGGCAAACTCTAAGTGACGAATGGGATGAAAATCCTTACACATCACAAAGGCAGGCTTCAAACAGAGCAGTATAATCACTCCTGAGCAGCCTTCGCTGTGATGTAATTAATATTCCACCCATGTGCATTCACAAAGCTTAAAGGACTCAAAGTGGAAAGGGAAGTATTTTTTAATGATGATGGTTTAAAAGTTATCAAGTTCCTACTGTGCTGGGCCCCTAATAATGTATGCAAATAGCAGGTACACTGGGACAATAGAATCTACATTAAAAGCGAGAATTATGTGAACATCCCTACATTTCTCAGGAAAACATTTCACAAACACAACTATAAAATGCTACAGGGGGTAGGTAGGAAGCTGCTTAAAGGGGGCTATTTGCTCCTCTTTTTTTTCTTAATCTTTTTAGGATGGCTTTCTTTTTCTTAAAACTTTCCCAGGAGTAAGAAAAAAAAAAAAGGAGGAAAAAAATAAGCCATCTGATGATCCTTACATATAGCAATGAGTTTTCCCTTTGAAGACAGCTCAGAAGGGATGTACAGGTCTTTAAATTGTCGTGTTAACAATGACTTTCACAGGAAAAAAATAATTCTGCCACTATTCTGCTTCTGCTCCTCTCAGACACTCATCTGTCACTCACTCCAGTTTGCTGAGTGGCACAATTAACCTTCAACAGCCTCACCTCTCAGATGTCGTGGAGTCCAGTCTCCTGCTGGGTTACCTGGCAGGGCAGGATGTGCCCATTGGCCCTTTAAACCCTCTGGTGATGACAACTTAATGTTAGTTCATCATGGTGCTTCAGAATGGATGGTCATTTTGAGGTTTTTTTGTTTTCTTAACACCTGTTTCTTCTGCAAGCTATCATCCCCAGGGCCTTAGTGTGAGCTGAAAATACAAAAATCCCTTGGGGGTAGAAAAGAGGGCAGAGGACATGGAGAACATCTCTGACTCCGACCTGCCCTGTGCGTGCATCTGCAGCAGCTCTGACTGTTGGGGTCAAGATGCCTTTTTAGTTCCAAGAGGTCTCACAGGGAGCCACATTTTTAGTTTGTTCAGTAACACCAGCACCACAGTAGTGAGTATTCACAACAGCCTCTGCTTACTGATGATTTATTTTGTGTCCTTTGCACGTTCTAACATTAATTGTAATGCTTAATAAGAGCTGTGTAATCAGCTTCATTATATGTATGGAGAGGATGGGGTGCAGAGAATTCAGATGATAGGTCTAAAGCCATATGGCTGATGGGCAGCACGGCTGGGAATCACAACAAGGGGCATCTTCTTCTCTTCTTATACCTTAGTCTCACTGAGTCAAATGCCTAGGATGAGTCAGGGCTGTGCTCTTCTCTGCCTCTTACCCTGGATTCTTGCACACAGATGCCTCAGAATCTTAATAGAGAAACAACGGGTTCCCCTCAGCACCGCGTGTTCCGCAGGCCCGAGCATCACACAACAGTCACATGCTGCAAACAGTGTGCTCTAGGGTTAAGCCACAGAACAGGACTGTGTTCTTGGGGCCTTCTGTCCTATGAAAGTTCCCCAAACCCCCTGAGCCTGTGGCTAGACCCATCCATCCACCCAGGTATCACTGAGCAGTTGCTTCTGTCCACTGCCAGGCTCACTTCTCTTTGAAATCTCCAGACACAAAGATCTTTATCAAGTCTCACTGAGGACTTCTCTCCCTGAGCTGAGAGAATGGGAATCCTACTGTTTGAGTTTTTTTTCACTTCTGGAAAATTAAGAGATTTCTCAAGTCTTTGCTATTATATACAGGTATATACCTGTCTCAAGAACCAGCCCTGCTCACTCTACTACAGACTGAAAATGAACAGGAATAAAATGATTACATTTTGAGCTACCAGACTGACAGAAACAGAAGTCACTATGGGATAATCACAGCAACAGTTACAAACTCTTCCTACCTAAAGGGAGTACAAAAAATAAGGTTTATTTCAAAACAGTGTAATCAATGAGGCTATTCTCAGCCTACACACATTTTCTTAGACAACAGTCATGGTTGTTTAAATAACTTCAGCTATTTCTAGCTGGCAAAATAAGTATAGGCTCACAGAAAAATATAACTTGCAGTAAAAGACCTAATATTATTATTGCTCTTGATTAAAGATGCTATTCATTTCTCAGAATCTTCTTCTAAAAAATAGCTGGGAAGCAGCTACAGGAAAATGTATTTTTGGTTTGTGGCGGATTCTTTTAGTTCCCAATGTACAACTGAAAACCAGCCTTTGTCCTCTTTCCTTAATCCATAACATCTTCTTCCTTCCTGCTTCCCAATTCTCATTTGTGGTCAAAGTGCAAATGGAAATACAAAGGAGGAGCTGGGCTAGTGTCGTCCCAGCTACGCAGGAGGCTGAAGCAAGAAGATCACAGGTCAGAGCCCATCCTGGGCAGTTTAGCAACTTAGTGAGAACCTGTCTCAAAATAAAAGAAGAGAAATGGCTGGAAATGTAGCTCAGTGTGAATGCCCTTGATTCAATCTCTAGCACTATAAAACATAAAGAATAAAATTTAAAAATGGCTGGGCCCGGTGGTAGAGTCCTTGCCTAGCATGTGGAAGGCCCTAGATCCAATCAGACAGAAAGAAAGAAAAGAGGAAGGGAAAGGGGGAGAAGAGGACCAAGGAGGAAAGAAGATAAACTGCTAAAGCTTCTACCCTTGCTCAGTTCAAAAACTCACTTTAACCCTTGCCCACAAAAACCAGAGCAGCCACAGAGTTCCCCCATAAGAAGACACTAGAGAAAGATACGGTGACAAGGAGTGAGTGGAACTGCTTTCTGTGGCTACAGGCTGCTCCTGGCTGCTGCTGTCATCTTCTCCACTGCCCCCTCCACTTAAAACAGCCATCAGTAAGGCCTAGGTCTCACACCATTCAGTCATGGAAACCCGTTCCCCTTACAACTGGACTCAAATGTGAATTTCCCATGAAACGCTTTCATTTCTGGAGGGCCATGAAATCCCTACGGAACGTTCAGAAATGTTCTTTTCTTTATTTCCATCATTTGATGCCCTGAAAGCTTCCTCTAAAATCCATCAATGCCAACTTTTCACGACCATTAAGAGAATTAGAAGGCCCTTCTTTCTCCAGGGCATAAGTTAAATCACTGGCATAATGGTGTTTAACCAACAATGCAATGCCAGATGGTTGACTCAGACAGATCACTGTACACAGCCAGGCGAAAGACGGCCCAGTGTTAATGACTCACCAGTCCCCAGAAGCAGGCACCTCTGATTCTTCACTGTTAACATGCACTGCCTCCCTTCCCATGGGCCTCCACACACTGTTGTTCTAACAAGATTGCAAAGAATCCCCAAAGGACTACAAAGAAGTATGTCCAAAGGACTCCCAATGAAGGCATAACCGAGCAGTAATATGTTATTTCAATTATCTAATTTTTTAACTTGAATCTTGACTAAGTCTCCTTCTATCCTAGGGGCAGTGAAAGAGGCTTTGGCAGACCTGAGTTCAAATCCTAGCACTGAAACTTTTTAGCTATGATCTTGGCAGATTATTTACCCTCTCTGGCCTTTGGATTTCCCACTCTCAATGGGACCAACATTACTCACGCTTCATGGGGTGGCCGTAAGACCCGAGTGAAATTCCATTCATAAGGAGGTTGATATATGAGTACTCAATAAAGGCATAGGGCTATAAGGACTATGATAATTATAATTAGATTGCTCCAACCCCTAATTTCCTGCATATATGAGCCCTTGCAAAATCAAATTACACATATTTATATAAAACCTCTTTAAACCTAGAATTCCCCTCCCATCTCAAATACATCTGTTGTCTCTGGCCTGTTCCACTCAAACTATCTTCCATCCATCAGCATGTAATGCCCACAGGGAGTGTGGGGGTGTCCAGTCCCAGAACAAAACAGCACCTTTTAGTGTCATTTCTCAGAGTCCTGAAACAATCACTGGAGGGGCTAGGACTCAGGTTTTATAGCAAGAACCCACTAGCACAGTGGTGGTGAACCTGTGGCACATGAGCTGCAGCAGGCTTTCTGTGTCACTGAAAGCTTATCTAAGAGGTTCTCCATCACTGTATGAGGGGATGTACAGGCTGGCTGATCATTCTTCACCTAGGGAAGGAGATAAAAAAAATTCTCAGCATATTCTGCCGCCCACCTGCCCAGAGACCTCTCCTGTAACCAGGCCCCTCCCCTGTAACCCAAGGTGCCCTCCTCATTCAGACCCCTGGCGGATGGAAGCCCCTGGCGGGCAGTCCCTGCCATCCCATCTCCAGCTCATCCCTTGGTTTCCACTGTCTGCACCCACAGCTGCAGCTGTTGACCTGTTTTGCTGCAATTTGATTTTCAAATCAAGTTAACAAAAGCAAGGGCCTAAATAATAAATTGGAGATTTGTGGTTAAAGCAACAATGACGAAGGCCTTTGATTAACCCACAGTGCCACAGAAAAGCAGCTCAATAATGTTACTACTGGTGTTTCATACACAACCAGGGCCTCTTGGCTATCTTAGGATTTTTTTTTTTAAACAAACTAACCTCTCAATCCAAACTGAGTGAAAACAACATCTTTGATAGAAAAAGCAAGCCAAGACAGAGATAAATGAAATGTGCTGATTTATATATGGTAACAAATAAAGTCAGTCCATCATTCATCCATTTGTTTAACACACATTCAGTACTGACTGAGTGCTGGCCACTAGGTCAATGGCCAGCGTAGTCAGGAAGTGGGGGAAGAAGTAAAAATGACCAAGATGCGGTATGTGTAAGTACCATTTCCCCAAGATGAATGGAACTATTACATATGACAAACATATGCCGATAATAATGACAATGGTGATGCTGAAGAATCCCTTTCTGCCTTTGCAATGGTAACTCTTGAGTGCCGGTCTCACGCTGCGTCCCTGTGCATGTGAGAGAAAACATGCACAGCAAGGGACACTGGAACAATAAAAATCATGTTTGAGTCCCTAAATGTTACCAGGTCCTGCGGATGGAAACATCACTGCTCTTGCTGCCACAGACTTTGGGGACAGTGGGTGGAGAGACCCCAAATGAGATTGTGTGCCAGCCATGATATTGCATAATTTCTCAGTGCAGGACATTACCTCTGTGTAGACTTAAACACAGTCCTGTTTACTGAGAGATTTTCATTTAATCCATCACATATTCTTGTTAGTATAACTATCAGAACCTGGGACAGGAACACAGCAAGCCACAGCCTTCATTCTCTTGCCAAGTCACATTTTTCATCACTTTCATGTTCATGTTAAGTCCACAGCATGAGACCCACCAGTAGCCCCCCAGTTCCTCCAGGATTCAATCCAAGCTCCTCTGCCCAAAGTCTAAGCACTTTCCCCAACTTGCTCTCTTCTCCTACCTAGGAGGACTAAAACGTGAAACATACAGGATCACTGCTCTTGAGGAGTTCAACATCATAATTCAGGCAGCCAGATGTTAGATATAAAATATTTAGAAAATAGTCTAAGCTACTCTATCATCAAATGCTAAGCCAGTGAAGGGCCATGCTTCCTCAGCACATGGAAAGGATGTACCTCCATTTCACCAGCATGTTCAGCCTTCCTTGGCAAGGTATACGTACGTTCCTCACAGAAACACTGAATCCACCGCTCAACCTAGAGACTATAATACTCTTGGCTTCGGAGCACCCTGTGACACTCAGAAACCTGCAGTGCACCTGTAATGCTTACTTCTGGGGGTTTCTGGAGGAGAGTGGTGTGTGAGTGGCAGGATGAGTCCAGTCCCCTGGGGACCCCCACTCAACAGAAAGGCAAAGAGAAGGCCAACTTGTTCTCTCCAGAGCTGTCATCTGCAGGACACTCTGATGCCCTGAGACATCACAACTCTGGGTTCTTGGCCTTCTGCACTCCAGGATCCATGCCACTGACCCCCAACTTCTCTGATCTTCAGTCTCAGACTAAGGGGGGGCACCTTTGGCTTCCCTGAGGCTGAAATTTTGGGTTGAGCCATACCACCAGCACCCCACAGTCTCCAGCTTACAGATGGCCTGTCGTGGAACTTCTCAGATTCCATAATGGTGTCAGCGAATTTCCCTAATAAATCCCTTTCATGTACACACACACACACACACACACACACACAAACACACACACATACATAGAGGAACAAACTCATCTATGCGTATCTCCTACTGGCTCTGTCTGGGGAACCCTGATTGCTACCACCTGGATTTCTCAGGGCAAAGTTCCCCACATGAAGCATTTCTAGTTTAGAATATACCTCCAGGAAATTCAGCAATTAGCAGGAATTCTTAGGATACTTGTTCAAAGCATAGGGAAGATTGCACAAAGGGGAATGAGTGAACAAACTCAGTACTAGCCAGGTAAAGTGGTGCACACCTATGATCCCAGCTACTCAGAAGGTGGAGGCAAGAAAATGGCAAATTTGAGGCCAGCCTGGGTAATTGAGCAAAATCTAAGTTGCCTCAAAATAAAATTTTCAAAAGAACTAGGGATATGGCTAAGTGGTAAAGTGCTTGTCTAGCATGTGTGAGGCCCTGGGTTAAATCCCTAGTAGCAAGGAAGAAAAGGGGGTGGGCAGATTGGTCAGTACTGACCAGAATCCCTAGAACTAGTGATCTGGGAAAAGGCTTAAGTGAACAAGTGGCCGCTTCTAAGCCTGTTCTCAAAGAGTGGCACAACCAGCAGGCCTTTGTCTGTCCGGCCTTACCCCTCACCACTGGGTAGGGGACCTGTGTGTTTATGCAGGAAAACTCTGGCTGGCAAAGTTCACGGGCTCAGCGAGGCAGGGTGCTGGGCACCACTGAATGATGAGCTGTACTCTTCCAACACTGTGCTGACTCTCACCTGCCCGTGGCCATCTGTATTGACCAAATTAACTCCAAGTTGTCAAATTCCCTTCGCATTGGGTAGACACCACCCCTGTGTCTGTTTACAAATAGATGAAGCTGTTAACGGAGCATTGGAAAGAAACCAAAATCGCTCGATTGGTCCAAAAATATGTCAGGCTAACATACATTTGGAGGAGAGTCTCCCAGCCTGGGTGTAATACACATGGGCAAGGAGTGGGTCTCTTCCAATCCCCTGGACCTAAATCCTGTTCCTTCTGGTCATGAAAACAGTACTTCTAGGAGCTCCAATGGTGTCTCCTCATCTCCATGCGGTAGAGGCATAAGAAAACCTGGGAATCAGAGACAATGAAGTAGTAAATGCTTCCCCTAGTAGGATTATAAGCTAAATAATAAAAGTAGTAATATTTCCATCCAATTTTTTCTGGTACTGGGGAGTGAACCCAAGCTACATTTCCACCCTCACCCACCCCTTCCCTTTTTGAGACAGGATCTTGGTAAGTTGCCCAGACTGGCCTCGAACTTGTGATCCTCCTGTCTCAGCTTCCCACACAGTTGGGGTTATTGAGTGCACCACCACACACAGTTTACACTAATATTATTTTGCTTTGTTTTCACTTTTGTTCAATAGGTGAGAGATTTGCAAGACATATCAATCAACTACAAGTTCCAATTGGCAGATTTTGTCAGAAATTGTATTCCCTTTTTTTAGTTGTTTTTTTTTTCCCCTGGAGAAATTATGTTTTAAAGATCATCTTGTCAATGTACGGTAGAGAAAGGTCTTCTTAAATTGACATCATAAAAGCAGAAGTGCAATACTCCAGGACTCTGCCCACAAGGTCTCCCAGCTGAGCACTGAAGAAGCTTTTGGTACTTCCATTTTCATTTGTTACTCAAAGCCCAGCACTGTCTAAACAAAGGGAAAGAGATCCCCTCTTCTGCCTTGATTCAAGGCCAAGAGAAAGGAACCCAGGAAACAATGAGGGAAGAAGACTGAATCCGGCATGTGCTGCAAGGGTTTTTATTCTGAAGCACCCATCCTTTCTCTACCACCAGCCACACCACCACCCCTCAACTGTGTGGTCTCTACAGGACTCAATTCACCATGCTTATCAACAATCACCACACTGATTCTAGGCCTCAGTTCTGCCAGTTACTGATTTACTTTTGAGTAAGATTATAGAGGAGTTTTGGGGCTCTCAGAAGTGGCGAAACACCATTGCCTCTAACACACAGTTTCAGGAGTTAGCCAATTAAGAACTCTCATACCTTCCCATGATGCATTTCAGGGAGTGAATCTTGTCATATTCATTGTGGTCCCTGCATTATCTGTGACAGTTTCCAGCAAGGAAGGTGCCATCTCCTGGGCTCTATTGTGTGAGAACCTGGTCACAGTGGGCAGCATTGCCTGTTGCCAGGTAACTGAGGACAGCTAACATGCCATCTCGTGTTTGTGAATGGAAAAGAAAGAAACACAAACGTGTGCAGAAGGACTTAGCAAACACAGATCTGAGGCTAATTTGAGGTGACTCAGCAAATACTTGGCTATAGTCTGGCCAGAATTCACACAACCAGACACCAGACATACCCAAAATGCAACATCCTGACTACACTTTGTGTTTTTATGTTCCCTCTTGGGACCCTAGACAAACTTTCTCCTCGGACTTCAGATGGCCCTGGTTTCCTCATGGCTCCCCCATCTGTGAAGCCGAGTTAACTGCTTCCTATTGAAGCAAGATCAGCCAGTGGGCCCGAAGTCCAAGTGTGGCCTTCAAAGACCAAGCTATACAATGTGCTCTGTGCTTCAAAGTCTAAACCAAAGCTGTCTTTTTTTTTTTTTTTTTCAAAGCTACTTGATATGTAAGAAATGCTGTAAAAATAGCATGGCATTTTTTAAATGCTCTTTTTATTCTACAATTTTTCCTCTGCAGATCTGCTGTTGGCCACAAAAGGGCCAACATTATCAGGGTGGAAAGAGGAGGAGCAGGGTTAGGGCTATGGGGTTTGTAGAACAAGGAATCCCATTTCAAGAGGTGAGGGGTCTCCTGTTTCACTCAGTCATTCTTTCCACCCCCAAGGAAAAACAGATCTGCAGAGAGGAGAGGCCACACTCACAGCCCATCCTGCCCTGTTGGGCCCTGCAATAGTATAAGGACATAGTGTGGAAAACCTGGAGGAATCCCACTTAAATCTGCACTTTAATTATTAATGTTAATTGTTTTGATAAACAGTCACATTGCTAAGTACATTGTTAACAGTGGGGAAAGGTGGGTGAAGGGGATAGAAGATCTCTGTACTGTCTTTGCTGGAAATATTTACTGCTCTGGAAATCTAAAACTTCAAAAAGCAATTCTTAAAAACGTCAACCTAAAACCTCAAAAGTGATTAAATACACAACCATGACACAGTAGTTATTTATTAGGCACAGAACTAGTAAGGACGGACTTCTAAAAGCTACAAAGGGACAGACACCAGCCCCGGGTTCGGCCCAGCTCAGTACTGCCAATTTTGGACCATACCTACTTCCATCTCATGGAGAGGAATTTTCTTTTAAAACATTTTTTAAATTATGAAAATTAACATCATGCCCATGGTGGACAATTTAGATACCACAAAAGCAGAAGTGGCCTCCCCAACAGATGTTATAATAACTTCACTCAGAAATGATCATTGCTGTTCTAGGTTTTTGTTTTTGTTTTTGTTTTTTTCAGTACTGGAGATTGAACCCAGGGGCACTCTATCACAAAGCTACATTTTTAGCCCTTTTTCAAGGTGTTTAAGACAGAGTCTTGCTAAGTTACTGCTCAGGCTCCTTTGAGCCTGAAATCCTTCTGCCTCAGCCTCCCCACCAGGCAGCTGGGATTTGACATGTAAGCCACCCTGGCTTGCTCTACTGTTCTTCTTTGAACAAGTTTCCTTCCAGGGTGTGAATCTTTCCACAAGGCATTGTGCACACAGAAGAAGGCAAACTAGAAACACATTTCTTTGGTCCTGGTTTCTTCACTTAATGCTCCATGATGAATGACTTTCTCATGAAGCTGATAACCCACCAGCTTCCTACTGGCTCCACCACACAGCAGAGCCACAGTTTACCTAGCCACATACCAGTCACTGCATTAGACCGGAGCAGAGGCTGTGAGGTGACCACACAGAGGTGGTGTAAAGAAAGAAATCATCCTATATCTGCTTCTCTCTGGGTCTAAGTTACTCCTACCTATTAACTTAGGCAGAGCAGGTTGTTGCAGAATGTTTGATGTCATTTCAGCTTGTCGTCAGTTACTAATGCTTAGATTAAAATGTCGGTCACCACCAGAGAAAGGTTTAAAATAGGAGAAAAAAGTGCAAATTAAGAGTTTTGAGTAATAAAGATATAAAATAGTAAATGAAACCAGGATGCAAAATTAATATAATAATACAAACAAAAATAGCAGACATCAAGACCTGGAGAGCTGGGTGTGGTGGCGCACACCTATAATCTCAGCACTCAGGAGGCTGAGGCAGGAGGATCGCTGCGAGTTCGAGACCAGCCTCGGCTACATAGTGAGTTCCAGGTCAGTCTCAACTACATAGTGAGACCCTGTCTCAAGCTCCACCCAAAAAAAAAGACCTGGAAAGTTGTGATGGTATTTTAATGAGCCAGTCTGCTTACAATGCGCACCAAGTTGACACACTGACTTTTATAAAAACTAAGTAGGAACAAATACCAGCACAACTTAAAAGAGGTTGAAAACCTTGGCATGTAAGAGATGCAAAAACAGCTCAGGACCACCTCCTGTTCTGGAACATAAGACCCCCATGTGATCAACCTATTCAGACACACACTTATACCACCACCCCCGCCACACACACCGAGCCAAATCCTAACATAAACGTTGTTCAGCTAAGAGTTTTTTCTCCCTGCAGTGTATTCAAATGGCCACATGAGTATTTAGGAAGAAAAACTAAACATACAGCAAGAAGTCAGCTTTGATGAATAAATTTCAGTTCTTATTTGAGGTGCACAGGGCCTGGAACCCCAGGACAGAAGGAAAAACCTTCCCTGAGCTTCCAACTCCTGCCCCTACACCCACGTTCATTTTTGTTCCAATCTATAACTCCGCCATCCCAGAGGGTCTTGATAAAGATACAGAGGAGGACAGAGGCAACCCCACTGAGCAAACAGACTCTGCCCAGGTGGCTTTCTGGAGACTAAATTACCTGTTTGGAAAATCAAGTCCACTCTTAGGAGTCTGGACCAGGGTTTTTGCTGATGAGCTTACAATCTTTTCAACAAAGCCAATATATCACCAAACATTTCCTATAAAATCCAGGGCTTATCAGATAGATGCTGAGTGTATACCACAAAAATCAATGTTTACATTTTTAAAAAGAAAAGCAAGAACACTGGGATTTAGCTCAGTGGTACCATGCCTGCCTTGCAAGCAAAAGGTCCTTAGTTCAATCCCTGGTCCCCCCCAAAAAAGAGAGAAGAGATTTTGCTGACTACTCACCCCCCCAAGGTCTCAATAGGCTTAACTAAGGTATTTTTCCAAGAGTGGCTAAATCACTGGTGAGAAACAGGACATTTCTCCCAAGCTAGTTTGACAAAACAGTAATGCTTACAGCCTTAGTTGCGGTCTTCTACGTTCTCAATTAGCTTTCTGAAGTCTAGGAAGAGCAGAAAACTATTTGATCGAATGTACAAGGGTATTCAATGAAGCCAAGCATGATGACACACACCTGCAATCCCAGTCCATTGAAGGCTGACATGATTTCAAGGCCATCCTGGGCCATACAGTGAGACCCTGTCTACCCATGCCCCCAAAGTATTAAATCAAAACAAAACAAAACAAAAAATCTTTGATGAGCTCCTGCGATATACCAGGTACTGTGCTGTGTGCTGGCGGACAAAGTGGTGAATCAGACAGTTTCTGCCCTCTCGGGGCGGGGTTGGGCTTAAGCAGATGATCTCACACATACACAGTACCAAGATGAGGGCCTAAATTCATCCAGGTGTCGGGAAGCTGGGTCCTGAGGGTATACAGTGGGTCTTAGTTGCGACAAAGGAAGAACCCAGGAAGTTCAAGGAGAAAGGCCAGCCTGGACAGTTCCAAATCCTCCAGCCTGGAGATGGGCAGAGGGGCGGACAAAGGCTGCCACTGCCTCACTCCTCCCCGAACTGCTCCTCTGCACACAGTCCACACTCATGACCTGTGCAGAACTCAAGAGTGTCGCAGAGCCTCGAAGACTTGCCTTCCATCACCGCCAACGCACTTCCTTCGCTCTCTTGTCCTTTCCCTGCCTCCATGGCTCCCGGGTGTGTGGCAAGTGTGTCAGTGACTCTAGAGTTCAACAAGAGCAAGACTCATCTGGACAGCTTGCTCCAAAAGCAGATTCTGAGACTTGGGGATCCTTACTTTCATGACAGGCAGCCCTGCCCTGCCAAGGGCCCCAATGAACATTTCAGCCATTCCAGTCTTTCCGAAGTTGATTTGAAAGGAAGAAATTCAAAACTTGAGGGATAACACTGAGGACAGGAGGCCGATTCTATAGCTGCTGTGAGCAGATGCGGCCCCGTGTGCATCTCCTTCCTCTTGAAGCCTCCGCTGGTTCCCTTGAGCAGACGACCAACGGGCTGTGCCCTGAGTCCTCCGAAGATAGGGAGAAGAGGAGCCTTAGTGAGCCCTCCACAGGCCCAGGCTAAAATGGAAACTTCCACGGGGAAAGCTTCAGAAAAGGTTTAACTAAGCTGGGTATGTTTCTTTGGTTCCAAAAGACCATTTCAAAAGAACTGTTTTTATGAGCAAATACTTTATGAAATCATTCTTATTTGGAAAAACCTCCAAATCCTTTGCAACTACCATAAAATTCATATTTAATTAATAAGGATCTTTTGCTGTAAACTGGTAACAGCTTTGCAACTGACAGGTTTTATGTTTAAGGAAATGTACTATCACCTAATTTGGGTGATTTTCCTTCTTCTGTGATCAAAGGAAGTTTGGAAACCACTGGCTTGAACTCTACTCTGTGGAGATGTCCGGTTTCAGTCTATAAATCTGTCAGGGAGGACAGAAAACTAGATCCTCCTCGAGGCGAGGCTCCAGGCCATGTTAGGAGAGGACACGCAGCCCCTGGGAGGACCAGAGCCCAGTGACCCAGCAGGGTGTACAACAGTCCCAGATGCCTTCACAGGCCTTGCTGGCTCGCTTGGGTCCTGCTTTCCTCTCCGACCCCACTGCTCAGTTTTCATAATCACTGAACAGGACTCACCCAGTCCCTCGTGTTCCCCAAGGAACAGGCAGGCTCAGCACAGGTGACGGCACACAAGTGTTCTCCCAGATGTCTGCCCAGTCACTGAGCCAGCTTTCTTGGTGCAGCTTCACTGAGAACAAGGGTGACAGTTTCATTGTAGGGTTTTTTAAAAGAAGATTTTAATAAAACGTATCCTCCCATCAGCATGGAAGGGCGTATCCTCACACACATCCACTGCCACTGAGGGTCTGCTTTGAAGAAGGGGTCTGTTGGCCCACAAAAGTGCTGATGCTACATTCTAAAGCAAGTATTTCCTACACTTGACATCAGACGTACCAAGTCCTCTGAATTAAGCAGGGAGCCCTACAGCAAGACTGCCAGGGCCTGGGCCCCATCTTTGCAAGTCACTCTGACTTTGGATTTGCTTTCCTAACCACTGGTGGTTAAACAAGTAGAAATCATGGAACCTCTCTCTTGGGAGACTGTGACGATTACATTAGTTAGACATGGCAGCATGGTGACTATTCAGTAAAGGTTAGTTCTGCTTATTACTAGCTCTCATTGTGACTGAAGATCAGGGCAAGCTGGCTTTACCGAGGAAAGTCCAACAACTTGCTCAGAGAAGGATAAGGCCTCTTCCCTAGAATATGATTTACCCTGGAAAAGCAGCCTGCCTAAAGTTATTTTTAGGCTTAATGAAAAAAAAAGCCCCCCCCCTTCAAATTAGATGAGCTAGGGGAGAGTGGGACCCAGCCCCAGGGCACTGTGCAGATTCTCCACTCTCATGTCAAGCTGGGCTGAAATAAATTGATTTAAATGAGCTAATGAAAAATTCAGTTTCCTTCCTTGCAACTGAGAGCAAGCATAGTCTCCTCAAACAGCTCAAGTGAACAGATTACTTTCTTGTAATAGAGATCATGTAAAACAGAAGAGTGAGTCTAAGTTGAGTAGCTTTTTCAACATCACTCTCTTGCCCCTCTCTCCGATGTCTTACTTGACTCCTGCACGGAATCTAATGGACTTGGCTGGGAGTTCATTACTGGAGCCATGTGAAACAATCCACCCTGCTTCAAGCATAATATATAATTGACATTTCTCAGACAACTGGGATGAACAGAACGTAAAATTGAGAGCAAGACCCTCTCTGGGACCACTGGGCATCCTGTAATTAGCAAGTGATTTAGGACAACTCAATTTCCCAGCATCACTGCCCCGGGCCTGCAGGAAATCCACCAGCCTCCCTGGCTGCTTGGAGGAGATGCGAAGAGCCTGAATGCAACACTGCCAGGTGGAATTAGGCCACTTCTGAGTTGTGCAGCATCTCCCTTCATGATCTTGCCGATTACCAAACACTGAATAATTACACTGATTTATGCATTATATTCTATCTGCGTGACAAAGTATTCGCATTGGCACTCTGCTAGTGAAAAACAGCAAGCTTTTTAGACCCCCATCCACCCAGACAGAAAAAGAACTCATTCAGCAGTCATGACAGGTGCATGACAATGGGAAAGGGGCTTGTTTTTTGGGGGGTTCTTTTTTTTTTTTGCTTAAGTACGAAGGCTGCTGCCAAAGATTAAAATCACTCTGTATTTAACAGTGTTCTCTTTCTTTGTGTTCCTCTGAGATTTAGTATTTTCTTTCGCAAAGAAATGCAAAGGTTGATGCAAGAGACCCCCAAATCCCCAAGAGGATCTATCTATAATTTCAGATTGAGTTGGAGAGCATCTCCCAACTGGGCTTTCTCTCCAGCCTTTTCACTGCAGGCCAATGCCCGCCTTTCAACAGACGGGGGATGAGTACACAAAGGTAGGTCTCAAAAAATACTAGCAAACTGGATGGAGAAAAGTGTCTGTGCCAGGCAACGTCCCCCACAGCTGCACAGAGTGTCACTTTCACCAAAACAGAGTGTAATTCACAGGCAGCACCCGCGATAGGCAGAGACAGGCCCTTCAGAGTCTACGCACATGCAGCCACAGTCTCCTGCAACTCAGATGGCCCAAAGAAAAGCAGGGTCTGTGTCCCAGCCCTAAGAAGGAATTTATTCTAGAACCTCTTCCATGCACTCTCTTCTCTCACTGTTCCTGCGCCCAGTCTTCCCCTCAGAAGCATCACATGGCCCCTTTCTCCCAGCACTCGAAAACACTGGGTCTGAAAGACCCAAGCAAGGGTAACACTGTGTGTGTGTGTGTGTGTGTGTGTGTCACAAGTTCTTTATCCAGCAACCTCAGCTGTAAGCAAGTCAGCTTAGAATCTAGAAAAAACAAAAACAACAAAAAAAAAAAGAGGAGGTGGGGCATTAAGTCAAAACACTCAAAGCTCCAGGACTTGAAGCCAGGGACTTGGGATTTAACACTAAGTACCAGTGCCGTCTCTCTTTTCTCCTTTAGTTAGCAGATCTAGGAAGATTAGTACTGGCTTGGTTATCTACAGTAAATTTAAGAGAAAACAACAGAAGAAAATTGAATTGAATAGTGTTCTCCCAAAATTCACATGGACTTGGACCCTCACAATGTGACTTCACTTAGAAATTGAGTTCAAATTCACTATGTAATCCAGGCTGGCTTCAAACTCAAGACTCACCTGCCTCAGCCTCCTGGTACTGGGAATATAGGTGGACACCACCACCCCTGGCTGGGAAATAGAGCCTTTATATCTGTGATTGGTTACAATGAAGTCATATAGGATTAGGGTGAGCCCTAATGCAATGGCGAGTATTCTCCTGAAAAAACAAGCAGACACACAGGAGACATGCCATGAGACATCAGAGGCAGGTTCAGAACGACAACACCACAGTCTGAGGGATGCCAAGGCAGCTGCAGCCACTGGTCTCATGGAAAGAGTCAGGGACCAGATCTTCTCTCAGTGCCCCCCAAGGGCACCAGTCTTATTGACACCTTTCTTTGGTTCTCTGCAACTGTGACAAGAGGCACTTCTGCTGTCAAAAGCCACTCAGGTCTAAAGGGGAGGAGGAAGTAGGAGGAGAAGGGGAAAGGAAGGAAGGGAAAGGAAAAAATGGAAATAAAGTCTTTGTAAACAGGGAGGGATGCAAGGGTTGAAGGGAGGGCAGAGCAATGGGAAAAAAAATAAGAACCAAGATATTATCATGTGAAGGTACAAGTTCCCAATGATGAGTGTCATCATATTGTTCATGTAAAATGTACCAATAAACTTAATTTTTTAAGAAAAGCCACTCAGTTTGTGATGCTGTGTTAGATACCTCTAGGAAACTTAGAAACAAACGTGTCCACTGCAGGAAACTCTGGACATCATGATACCAAGGGAAGAGACCAAGAGGGCCATGTCCTATAAAAGACACAAGAATTAAAAAATCACAGCTGGTGGGCTACAGGTTTAGCTCACTGGTGCTATTGCCAGCCTCGCAAGTGCAAGGTCCTGAGTTCGATCCCCGGTACCACACACACACACACACATACACAAATCAGAGCTGGCGCCGTTTTGTTGGATCACAAAACCAGCAGGTCCTCTCCCAAAAGAGAGGACTCGAGCTGGGGTGGTGGAGCTCATAATGCCGACCTTGCACTCGTGGACAAACGGCTGAATGCTGCCTCGGGTGTTGAAACAGGGCCTCACTGACCTGCCTCCCCACAGCCCGGAAGGGAAGGTACTGTTTGCTCTTGGATTGCACGGACAGTCTCCTTCACCCTCAGCATCCCAACAGGGCAGTGTGCTCTTCTGCTGCTCAGCTGTCAGGGTTAACACTAAACACGTTCTCGCTGAGCACCCTGACCGTACTGTACAGCTCATCTACAGTGCGCCCAGAGATTTTTCTGCACTTGGCCAACACTTGCCTTTCTACTGCAGCTGCACACACGTGTGGGGTAACACAACTTCCCCTGCTTAAGAATGTCACATAAATAAGAATCACTTATTAGAACTCTAATCCAGTGGTACCATGGTTCACAAATTTGATTCTTTCCATGATTCTGGTTGCAAACCAAGTTGGATGAGAACTGAATCAAATCCAATCATTACATTCAATGTTGACCTTATGGGGAAATTTGATCCAGACCTTGTCCAGTTTGCAACCAGAATTGTGGAGAGAACTGAATTCATGAACTGAGGTGCCACTGCATATCAACAGCTAAGCAATCCAACTTTTCACTGTAGATTTCTCAAAACTACCAGAAAAATCTTATTTCTGAAATTAGACTTAAAATAATTTCATCTTGTCCTCAAATCACAAACTCTGTGCCTCAGTTTCTCTCATCTATTAAGAAATAAAAGATAAATACCGCATAGCTAAGGATGTTCAAATATGAACTACAGTTCATATAAAAATTATAATAACAGCCCTATTTTATTTTACTCTGATTCTTCTGCATTTGTACTGAACTCAATTTACATTTTTTTGTTTTGTCCTTTGACAAAGGGGCTTGCTATTTAGGCCAGACTGGCCTTGAACTTGCCATGCAGACCAAGATGGCTTCTAACTTGAGATCCTCCTGCCTCAGACTCCCTACTGCCACAATACCTAATTTATTTGTTGATGAAATTTATGCTTTCTCTTGTTCCAGTGAGGAACATTTTTCTTCCCTGAGAAATCTCCTTTTTTTGTTATTTCAGGTCACTTTTCTTAGTCCTACATCTTCCCAATACACACAGCTTTGAAGTATTTTTTAATTATCTTTTCAACGTTTTTCTTTATATTTGTTTCTACATAATTACTTGCTGAAGAGCTCCCATGTCTTCGCCTTGGTAGTTTCTCTGGTGATTGAAGAGGTGTCACATCATCACTGTGTTAAGCAGCAGGGCAGAGTTTCGGAGACAGCCACTCCTCCCGCCTCAGGAAAGGAGGAAATGGAGGCCCAATCCCACTTGATCCGTACCACAACCCTGAGGCTCAGTGAGCACAGAACTGCAGCCCTACACAGAGAATGTCAATCACTTTGTTCATAAGGCTTTAAATAAATTCCAATTCGCCCTCTGACCAATCAGTCACCTTCAGGGAGGCGGGAGGGCCACAGGGTGGCCTGATCCTCAAGCCTGGCACGCGCTACAGCCACCGGCTCCTCCTGCCAGTCCGGCTGGGCACCAAGCCGAGGAAGGGCAGACTCCCAGACTGCCGCTGGGCAGGGCTCCGCAGGGCTCTGCAGGTCTCCTTTGCTTTTACCCTGACAACATCTGAGGATTTAGGGCTGGGGACTGACTTCCAGAAATAATGAAAACCACCAATCTGCAGGAACACATGGCAGGGCCTTCCAGCCTTGCAGCCTCTCCGCTGAGCCACACGGGGAGAAGTGGACAGTGTCTGCCCAGTAAGGGGCTCTCGGTCCAGTGGCACAGACACAGGGAGGCAGCCAGGGCACATGATGGCAGGAGTAGGTTTGTTGTGGCCCCATCATCACCAGGGCAGGGTGGGACGATTGGTGCAAACAATTCCAATGAGTATTTTCTTTAACCAAGCCTCTTAGTAACGTGATATCATTGCCTTAGGCTTTTCTTTTTTTTTTTTTTCAAAACTATGATCCTCTTACAAACCAAACATAAAATAGACCCAGAACCTCTCCATATAAGGCATTTCCAGACAGACTGATCCTATGCGCTGTTTCTTGGGCTCAATGCAGAAAGTTATTCTGGAGTACTGCCAAGCTCTCCACACTGCGTGACATGGGGCTGAGCAGGTGGCCCACATAGGACAAGGTCCAGACTTTCAAAGCCCTCCAGCAGCAGGAAAGGAAGGGCACCCTGCCCACTAGCCCTGGGGCCAGGGTTCAGGACTGCCAGGAAAATGTGCAGGAAAAGATTCTGAATTGGGGTCTTTTCACTGATTTCTAATTCGACACCAGAGGCCATTAAAAACCTGCTAAAGAAATCAAGTGCCAAGAAGGCACCATGAGGCTACTGCCACTCACAGAGCATAGACAGAGGGGAAACGGAGAGACAGGAAAACAGCAGCTGGGTAGGAGAGGAAGAAAGTATAGGAAGAGATATTTTGGGGAGGTAAAATAGCTCAGGCGGTAAGTCAAGCTTTGGGCTCGGGGGCTGTAGCCTACCACTGGCCCAGCCAGTGCTCCACAAGAGACACCAGAAAAAGCACACAAAGTCTTCAGAACACAGGCACAGTGGCACACACCTATAATCCTAGCACTCCGGAAGGCTGAGGCAGGAGGATTCCAAGTCTGAGCCCAACCTAGGCAACTTAGCAAGACTCAGTCTCAAAATTAAAGAACTAAAAAAGGAGAGGGAGGCTGGGCATGTAGCTAACTGCAAAGGTTTTGGGTTCAATCCTCCATACCGAAAAAAGAAAAAGGAAAGGAAAAGTCATAGGACATGGGCACCTACAGTCACTGAGTGGCCCAGAAACGACGCAGGAAATGGACAGTGCACTCCATCTCCTATCTGCGGGTACTGCTGGGAGCCGCTTTACTGCGTGGTCCTTTCAATTCACACAGACTTAAACTCTGAGGTTGGTGCTGATACAAAGAGGGGAAAGTCCGAGATGGATATCAGGAACAAAACCAGGCTCATGGACATCTTGGCTCGTTCATTTTTTTCATTCACCTTCACAGATGAAGTATGGTAATTTCCATAAGCAAAATTAGGAAACTCTTTTCAGAGGCTTGCTCTTGACCTTACTGGTTGTGGACACATCTTGTATGTGTGCATGTGTGTGATGCTGGGGATCAATCCCAGAGCCTCAAACCAGGGCTCTATTACAGAACGACACCTGAAACCTCTTGCAGATCCTCTTTTAACACGTTACTTTTTTCTTTGTTTCTATTAAAATTAGCTGAACAAATGATCTATTTTCCTTTTATGTTTCTCTGCAAAGAAATTTTTCAGTGATGTTTTATAGTTCTGGGGATATGCAGCAGTTGTTCTCTTGATGCTGGGTCCTTCTTTTCTTTTCTTTTTTTGGTACCAGGGATTGAACTCAGGACCTCGCAATTGTGAGGCAGGCACGGTGCCACTGAGCTAAATCCCCAGCCCTATGCTGGGTCTTTGGTAAAGCTTTTGTTTCAATTTTACATGTAAGCATGGGTCACCATGTATTTTCTATATGGTGGCCACGATAAAAGTCCTATATAATACATCTCTGAATATAAGTTAGTCTGTAAGGTTGAGTAATAAAACCCTCTGAACTGCAGAGTGAGACCAGGAATATATGATGCCCCTTGTAGTCTCAATTTTACCTACCACTGATAGGATGAAAAGTAGCCTGAGAGTAATTATAAACTTAAATTTTAAAAAATGTAATTAAATGTTTGTAGTACATAATGACTACATTACTGGGGAGTGACATGTACATAGCACCTCTTGATTTTTTTTTTCATTTTTTCATTGTCAAGATCTATACCAGGTTTGCTTGTATTCTGTGATTTATCTCTGCTTTCTCTTTGTAATCCCCAAGAATTAAATTGCCTTTCTTACCCTCAACTGTAACCTTTTCCAGGTACATGTGTCATGGTGATTTATTACTCAGAAATAACTGGGGACCACATAACTTCTGACACACTGGGTCCAAGGGTGTGACCGGAAGGGCCTCTGTCTGCTCAGCTTTGGCCAGACACCCCGAGGCTCACAGCTCCCTTTATGGGGCCAGAAAGCTGTATGAGGATGCCAAACCCCACAAAGGAATAGACATCCAGCACGGAAGACCTCAGAGTTCAGAGAACCTGGTCACTTGCCCAAGGCTAAGTACAAAATACAACTGCAGAGGGGGTTGGTGATTTAGCTCAGTGGCATCAGGCCTGCCTCACAAATACAAGGTCCTGAGTTGAATCTTCAGAATGGAAAAATATATATATAACTTCAGAGTAGGGAGAAGAGGAACCCAGGCCTCCAGATCCAGGCCCAAAACAACAGGCTTTTCCAGATCCAGTATGGAGCCACCCACTGACCCCAAGGTTCCCAAGCTGGGGATCTGAGATGAGCACATCCCCCCACCCCGGCTGTTTTATATAACTGCTCCAACCTCCCTAATTCAGACTGACATCTGTGGCTTTTTGTGCTATGTCATTATTCCACTACATACTAGTTTGAGGTTTCTGAGGTTAGTACTCATAAGAGCTTTCCAACCTCTGACTCAAATGAGCTCTATTTTCCCCAGACATAGAACTTACTACTGAACCTCATTTCCATGAGAAATATAAAGATAATAGTGATTCACGTCTCACATGCTAGGCTTATCATTTCTAAAAATGCTTATACTTTTTCCTGGTTGTAAATAATATGTACACAAAATATAAATAGCACAGAAAAAGATACAGATAAAAATTAGTGTGATAACTCATATTTAAATTTGAGGGTATTTTGTCTATAAACACAAAAATTATTCTGATATCAAATCCTCTCAGGAACTTTACCCTTTTTCAGTCAATATATAGCATATCAGTAAACATTCCAGTAATATATGACTTATATTGCATCCTATTGATTAATCGATAGTAATTATACCACTATTATTGAAAACCTCATGGTTTTTCCCCAGTTTTTCACACATAAAAAAATGTGGAAGTAAGCAAACTTTGGGGGTATACCACTGCTTATTCTAGAGAATAAATTCCTGGTAGTATATTACTGAGTTAATATGAGCAGGCTCTGGAAATATATTGAAAAATTCCATTCTGGAAAGACTGCTTATAGCCAAATAGCAGAATATGAAGGTGCCTATCTTGCTAGTGATGAGCAGTGGCATTTTTAAGGCCTTGTGATTTACAGGTAAAAATCTGTATCTTCTAGTACTCATTCACATTCCTTAATTTATAGAGAAACTGTATTTTTCATGTTTATTGGCTAGTTTGTATGTGTCTTTCTCTCTACTCACCTCCTATATCTGTATAAATTGTATGTTCATATCTTACACCCAATTTCTACTGAAAAGTTAAGGTTGTACTTATTTATTTGTAAGAGCTCTTTATATACTAAGGATATTAAGCTTTTGACTGTTAAGTTTGGGGCAAAGACTTTGGGAATCACTTTAATTGTACAACTATTTAAACATAGTGAGATGAATTTGTTTTTTACACTGTCACCAGTATTGCAATAAGTCATGCCACCTGCTGGTAAAACACAGAATAGTTGGAAATTCTTTATGTTTCTAAAGTAGGGTGTATATTAAAATTTTTTCTATGCCAATGATCCCTTTTAAATATTGGACACAAAGGATGAACAGTTCATTGAAGCTACTTATGACATTCCATACACAAAATTCTGAGCTAGGAATTTTTTTATCACATTTAAATATTTTTAAGGTTACTTCTCCACCTAAATGGAAAAAAGAAAAAGCTGTGACTTGTATTAGATGTTAAGAAAATGCAAAGTTTAGTTTTGAGTCATTTCAAAGCCACTCTGGTGCCAAGTTTGGACAAAGGTATGTATGCCCTATTTTGTTAATGTTTTGTTTTGGTACCGGGGATCGAACTCAGGACCTTGCACTTGTGAGGCAAGTGTGGTGCCACTGAGCTAAATCCCCAGCCCTGTATGCCTTGTTTTAAAGAATCACTGTAATTGAAAATCCAAATTTAATAATCAGATAAATGCAGAGAGGTGGTCTTATTATTCATTTTTACAAAATATGTTTTGAAAGGGACATTTCCCACACAGATCATTTAAAATCAACAGTTGCTTGATTTGCCCAGGTATTTTAGAGGAAATCTGCTACCATATAATTCTGAATAAAGATAGGTCTTACCAGTTAAAGGTCATAAAGTTTTCATGTAGTTCCAACCAAAAACATGATTTAATTTGTGGCCTACAGAAAACAATAATTACGGGTCATGTTTATTGCTTATAAATCCCTTTGGAAACTGATGTAGGAAAGCAATATGCTCAAAGGTTAAACAGAAACTGGGGCTAAGAAGATATCAATTAACTACAGCAACAAGGTCAATAGTGCATTGATTTCACACACACACACACAGAGATATATAGATAGATAGAGGGTCCTGCCCAAGCCAGGCATGATGGCACATGCCTGTAATCCCAGCACTGAAGAGGCTGAGACAAGAGGATTTCTGTGATTTAGAGGCCACCCTGAACTACAAAGTGAGACACTGTCTCAAAGAGAGAGAGAGAGAGAGAGAGAGAGAGAGAGATCAACAGCCAAAATACAGGTCTGTCATCAAGTTCTCTGATATCCCAAGGAAGATGAAAATGGAATACTTGCTTTATTTATACTTGATCTTAGCCAAAAGGCCGAGAAGCGATTACTTGCTTTATTTATATAAGAAGCCATCATTATGAATGCACTAAACTGATTTTTTTTTAATGGAGATTACTCAGCTAGAGAGAGAGATCAACAGCCAAAATACAGGTCTGTCATCAAGTTCTCTGATATCCCAAGGAAGATGAAAATGGAATACTTGCTTTATTTATACTTGATCTTAGCCAAAAGGCCGAGAAGCGATTACTTGCTTTATTTATATAAGAAGCCATCATTATGAATGCACTAAACTGATTTTTTTTTAATGGAGATTACTCAGCTTCTGACAGCTCTGATGTAAACAAAATGCAAACCACCCCAATAACCCAGACAATTTGATGCCATAAACACTACCCTAAGTAACAGTGATGGACATTTGATCCTTTGGATGGAAGAAGATGTAGATATCTGGATCTCTCTACAACCAAAATGACCAAATGCATAAATTTTTCCTGTAGGTTAGCTTCTGCTCAGTGGAAAAAATCTGTAAATTTGTAGTTTTTAATTAGAGGAAGACGCAAAACAACTCAAGGACATTACCCTAATTGGAGGGGAAGGAAGCAGCTGGCTAACAACTGAGTGAAGGGAACAAAATATGAAGCCAGGTCCAATTTGGTAAAAGGCGAAAGATTTATATGATCTGAAGAGAAACCAGAGTATGCCAGGTCCATTTTGGAGTGGGATCTGACAGAGGGCAGGAGTAAGATGATTATGAAGAATAACAGTACCATCTAGAGGAGAAGGTCTTACGGGAGGGGAGGTGGATTTTAAGTGATCCCAAAGAACCAAACCCACAGAGAGTTAAGCTTTAGTTGACAGCACCACACCAGGAGGCTGGGGAGGACATGACTGAGGCACTGTGACAATGACCCAACTGGCCCTTCAGCCATCAGGCAGAGCACCTGGCCACTTCTAGACAGGACTTCAGCTTCTGAAGGCACACATAATGGCCTAGCTGTGGACTGCATGCACTTTCGGGTCACTTGGGATAAGACAGCTCCCCTGTATTTCAAAATCCAAGGAGTGCCACAGTTAAGAGTGGAGAAAACAACGGCACTATTCTGTAAACTCAGAAGAAACTCAGGTGAGAGCTCATGTCCATAGTGTGTTCAGTGCAGTACCTGGCTCCTCAGGCGGTGGGCAGCAGCTCAGCACAGAGCAGCACCCTTCCACACAAGGGCAACAGGGCAGGTGACTCAGTGATCTGGTCCTGGCTAGGACATTCAGACCCTGGCAAACCCCAGGATCCTTCCAACCCAATCCACTGCAATGACCTTGTAGAACTGCAACTGAAATCTTTTGGTCAAAGTCGGTGGCACTATACCTTGAAACCCAATGTGATTCAGAATCTTATTCCTAAAATACCATTCAGCGAGATAACCAGATCTGAAAAGTCAGATGAAGAAAGAGCAAGGACTCATTGGCTGCTATTCCAAGCACAACAAGCATGGAAATAGCAAAGTCCCAGAGCAAGCTGGATACAAGATTATCTATCACCCTAGCAAGAGGGCCTGATTTACATGGACTTAACTATGCTAACAGAACAACTCAGATCCAAATAGAGACGACTAAGTTAGGTAGAAATATTACAGGCAGTCAGACAAGGCTAGGCCCTCGAAGGAATCAGCACAGAGGATGAGAACACATCACCACTGTGGCTGGAGGCACATCCGTTGAAGGTCAGGCCTCAAGATAAAGACGGAATGACCACGTCTACATACCTCCCCAAGGGATAAGATAAGGGGTAAAACCTGGTCCAATAAAGTCTAGATATACATCAGTCACCCAAGTGGGTGACCAGGACCTCTTGATTCATCCTTTCCTAAAAAGGTCTTTGCTCTTTCCATGTACTCTTGCTATGTGACCTGCTTCCCCATTGGATCAATATTACCTAAGTGGCTATATTTGTAATCTTATTGGTCAATCGTAATTTGACCCATGTTGTACCTACTTTGTAATTTTGTACCCACCTCATGATTTTATTCTATAAAACTTCCTTTGAGAAGTGGGCTCACTGGAAACCCACTTTCAGGTCCCTTCCTGTTCCTCAGGAGCTATATCTCTCCATAAATTTTTCCTACTTTTAATCTCCACTGTTTTTTAGAATTCATTCTTCAATTTTGGGAAACACGAACTTGGTGTATCTGACATCTAGCAGTTTAGGAGTTATATTATTTCCCCTATACAAGACACTGTATATTAAGAACATTTTGGTGTCCAAATAAAACTGAGAAACATTGTAAGGCCTTGTAAAACCTACCAAGAAAAATTGTTGGGGACCTTTTACTCCTAATGCTTTGCAAAAATTAAAAATGGTTGACATTTCAAAGCTTCTAATACAGCTGGCCCTTGATCTCACAGCTCCTAGGTCCCTTCCACAGAGAAGGAACTGGCCAGAGTCAGTTCCCTTACCTGATTCACATAAACACCCTCAGAAATGAAGGAAGAAGAAGGAAAAGAGGACCTTCCATCATTACCATAGCAGGCTCATACCTGAACACAAGCCTGTTTTCTGAAAGGAAATTATTTTTGGAGGTGAAAACACTGCTGATGGGTACTGCACACAACCCGATGAGATGTCAGTACTACTGCTAGTTAACTCCACTGAACAGCTGAACAGAGAGGCTCACAACCACTCAGTACGTAACCAAGGTCACTCAGGTAAGTAAGCGCCACAGATGATATTTGAGCCCATCTTTTTTGACTTAAAGCGTTATGGTTAATCACCCCAAAGAGACCACAACTCCCCTTCCCCAAAGTCCAAGTTCAGTGCTTTTCTGTTTATGTTTATTTTTGCTGGAGGAGTCAAAAATGATTGATAAACTCAGCTCTGGGCTCAGAGCATCTGTGACATCAGGCTTCCACCGCAGTCCCTGACTGATTTTTTTTCCTATGGGAAGGGAACTAAGCTTTACCCTGAGAAGTAACTAATGAGATTTGAAGATGCACTCCATCAATGCCACCAGGAAAAGTGGAACATTTCAGAGGCCTCCCAGGACCAGCTGCCTGTGCTCCCTTTCTATCCAGCAGTGGCCTGGTCTCGGCCTTCAGTTTTCAGGAGCATTTTCTGTGGCAGGGCCAGGGCCATTGTGGGCTTTAGAAGAATGATATTCTGCCTTTGTAAGAAAAGGAGATTTCCCAGGCGCGCTTTGTGTCCTAGGCGCTTGCACTAATTGAGAGAGGGGCTCGACACAGCACATCCCCATTCATGCAGCCACACGTCTACATCAACATTTTCAAGTTTTACTTGCTTTTTTCTTCTTTTTAAAAATTTCTATGAAGACCACGGTTCCTGTTAACAAAATGAAGCAAAACCAAATTCTTCTCAATGAAAATGAACATGTCAGGAGGGCTTCTTTCCTCATGCTAATCCCCTGTTTGACATGCAATGACATCATTCCACAGAAGCTGGGGACAAATGTAGTGTCTGCTGTAATTACAGGGCTCAGCATGCAGGATAAGGGCGATGGCTGAGAGGTGTGGGGGAGCCCTTCCCCCTGATCCTCCCTGGAAAACACAATGGGACTCACTGATGAGGCAGTGGAGTCCTGCTGGGACAATACTAAAAGGAGCAGGAATCAAAGGACTGTGTTGGCTAGGGATTCGGGTCGGATTTTCAGCTACAAACTTGCATCCCCGACGGACCATTTAACGAAAACTGCATTAGCTCATTCAACTAAGTCACACTGTGTTGTCACAAAAGACAACTTGTACACATACAAAATTCACTCATAGACACATAAAAAAAAGAAAGCTGTGATTCATTAGGTTTTCCTACAGTGACAGTAAGAAGGAGTATGTGGTGCTTCTTAGGTGGGAACTGGAGATTGCAGGAAGCGAATTTCTACAACACCATAATGAAGAGAAGGATGTAAACGTCTGGAATGTGGAAGGTCCTCATTAGATAGAGAAATGAACACATTTGCCTCTAGGGAACTTCATATACAGAGAACTGATAATGCTCATATAGGTAGGACTGCTCCAATAGCAATTAAAATGCATATTTTAAACACACATTCCACTTCAGGAAAATAGTAATTATTTGTAAGTAACATTTATGGGGTACTTAATTTGTTCCACTCAATGTTTCGATACTTTTCATGTCCTATAGCCACTGAACATTCATAAATCCTCTAAAAGGTAGGTTTACAAAGGAAGAAACTGAGGCACAAGGCATATAAGCATGAGTTAGAGTTTTATCTGAACCCGGGTACTCCAGCTCCTGAGCTCCCACCCTTATCCATACTGCTGGACTCAAAGAAGGCTGGTAAGATTTGGACTCCTTAATTCCTATCCCTACTTGTAGATGTAGGGCAGGAGAAAGTAGTATGGCACACTGTGGGGGAAACTGATACCTCCTTCCTACCACTCTCTACCCTGGCTCTTGCTCTCATCTTCAGAACCCCACAGAGGTGGGGAACACAGCGGACTGCTGCTGTCCTGCATAACGACCTGAGCCCCAAAAGCTGTCTCTGGAAAAGCACTTGGAGGACTGAGGAGAGCGGAACATCCTGCTGCATACTCTTTCTCAGGGTCTATAGAATTCTCCATCAGAAGCAGAGCTGTGACAGTGAACACACAGTTCTCCTTACAGGTGAGCGCCCCATCCCAGGTGAATGACTGCTGGGCTGTGGGCACTCTGTGGGGTACGCACCTGAATCTGAGGCCCAGGTTCCAGTTATGAGAGAAAAACACCAAAACCCAAGTGGGCCGCTGGCAAATGCTCACCCTAAGCAGATATCGCCCTGTCCAGGGAAAAATCAAATAGAACCCAGAATGGGACCTTTGAAAAGATTCTGAAACAGCACAAGAGAAAAATAAGCATGGGCTTGAGATAGAGGAAAACAAATGGTGAAAAATGACTTTCTGTGGGGAATAAGAGAGATACACTTGTAGAGAAAATGGTGTTTAGAAATATGGTTGATGTTTCTATGAAATGATAGAGAACAATAAAAGCAGGGTGGGCAGAAATACAGGCAGAGATATAAAAAGAGGTCACCAAAGGACTGGACAAAAATTCAAGGTAAGATAAAATACAATAGCAGAATTTAAATCTGCATCAGAGGCTGTATGGGACAGAACAAATAGTGCAGAACCAATTCTAATGCACAGAGCAAATGTGAAACGTCCTACACACAAGAACAACGGAGAAAAACAGTTATATGATAAGGAGAACAAGTTCCACCTTTAAGAGTTACACTTATTGCTTAAAGTTGAAATCAGAACAGAAAGAGAAAGCGTGAAAAAGACAGGAAAAAAACTGTGCTGTTTTTAGGAGAAAAAAAAAAAAAAAAAGTCTGCAGACTGAAAAGAGCAGTGAGTGAGCCCACAGGTAGAAAGAACCACACCAGAAGGTTTCTGAGCCCACAGGTAGAACCACACCAGAAGTCTATGGCTCTCCATCCATCCAGGCAAAAGGCTGTCCAGGTTCAGCAATCGCTGACAGGCAAGGTCGTACGAACTCCGCAGAGAGTCCTCCCGTCCCACTTCCATTCTGGCATTGTCACTTTCTCCTAACGAAAATCTGAATATCGGGCTCAGTTGGATTTCCATCAACCCACATCCATGGGGGGGTGGGACCCCAGCCTGGGAGGACAGTGTCTTGTCTTTGCTGTTAACATTTCAAAATAAATGAAAAAGACTCATCTCTGAACATCTCTTTACAATATATTTTAAGTTCAGATAGACCCAGGGATCAGTCAAGATTTGAGCAAATGTTCCTGAGTTACTCTACAAGTGAGTTATTACCATCTTCAAGAAAAAGGCCCCATAAATGGAACAAGAAAATCTGTTCTTTATTAGATTTAATGATAAAGTCAGGATTTTTTTTTTCCAATAAGGAACACTGGTTCCAAATAATATACAAGTTGCTGCAGTTATATTCTCCAGGTTATAAGAACATATTCTGTGAGCAAAATTTGGAACTTTAGAGAGTTCATCAAACATAGACAAAAGATATTAATCAACATGGGAGAATGAAAGGGGCCTTTCAAGTGGATGTTTCATTAATCAGAAGATAAATGATGAATGAAAATTTATCTGATATGCAATACGAAAAGGCTGTTTACCCCTCATCTGAAAAAAGCAAAGCCCAGCGAGAAATGACTACGAGAAATGACTACCTAACCGAGACTCAACAATTACCAGTTAAGCAAGTGTAAGCGAACACAAGCAAATCATCACTGAGAAGATGTGTGAATCTCTGACACCTTAGTCACAAGGGATGGTTCTACTAAAATTATGTCACAACCTACATCTTTCAGCCTTGATGTCCAGAAATTTTGGTGGCTTCCCTTCTCTATTTGTCATCAGAATTCATGCATCCCAGAACTTGTAATTACTCCTGTCTTTTTAAGAGGCCAATGGAGACTCAACGTTGTTCTCTTTTAAAAGATTCTTGAGTCACAGCAGAACAGTAGACTCCTTACAAGGATATTAATAACTTTATATAAATATTTTTAAATACTACAGAATTTTTAAATAATTAAATAATATCCTTGAATAATTAAATCGTTTCTATTTCCTAAGAAACGTGCCACTGTAACTTCACACTGATCTATATCAATTTCAGAGGGAAAAAAAAATCTCCCTGTAAAACTAGGTTAAATTGCTGTTATATTAAAAGAAAAACAATAGAGTGTCCAATCTCCAAAATGCAAAATATAATTTTCACAAACGTCAGTTCTAAAGTTCACTTCTCCCCTTATTAGATCAGTTCCCTCTTGTACATGTATGAAATAGCACTATACTGCCTTCTCTTCCCTCCTACTTCCCACTTTTGTGATACAGACTTGGGTAACTATTGTTAAACAGACTCGCCTCACCTTGACCGAGACCGTAGAGGGGCTGTGTCTCATTCATTTATTTTGCTTGTTATTGCCCTCAGCATTTGACACTGTACCAGATCCTATTCGACAAACAATATGTATTTGTGGAATGAACAGCCATGTGCACATGTTTTTACACTTGATCAGCCACAGAAGTTCCCATGTCCTATCAGTGCTGAAGAGCTTTACACAAACAACACATCTTGGCTTTGCACATTAGCTATGTTTATCAGTTTTGCATATAAACTTTTTAATATGTCTGAATGACTTCAGCATGAGTTAAGATTATTACATCATTGAATACTAAATATGAAAGGAACTTTAGAGATGCTAAAGTTCAGAAACACTAAATAATTTTTCCACAGTGGCACACATGGACTTATCAGTGGAAATGGGGTTAGAGCTCAGACCTCTGCCCCCTACCTGACTCCTGAGGGTACTGTCCTTAATCCTCTGCTTTCAAGAACCTGGCTCTTTATCAGTGCTCTTTGCCAAATCTCTGAAAGTGATCAACAGTTTTTAAGTAAACACTTTACCATACTCAAGTGTTTAAAGGAAATCTGTAACAAAGAAATTGTTTGCTATATAAATAATGACTACAGATTGTCTGATTTCTTAGACAGCTTATTTTTCAAACCTGAGAGCTAAAATACAGTTTCTCAAGCCCCTGAGACTTCGTCATTCACAGTCATACTCTACTAAGCCCATATTCCTGGCATTACTCTGAGGCTCTTTATCCAGGTACATTGTAGGCCTCGGTATCTGAGTGCTCAAAGGAAAGTTGCACTCCTGTCTGACGAGTCGGCTGCAACTAGGAAAAGGCCATTTCTGGAGGTTAGAACTCTGAAATATTAAATATATATATACACATATACATATATATATGTGTATATATATATATATATATATATATTGCTCCTAGATTAATTTAATCTCTTTGGTGTCCATTTTTCTCATTTGTAGTATGCTTTTGTTTGTTTGATTTTTTTTTCTTTTCTTGTAAGCTGTAACGTTTTTGGTAGCTTCCAATTTGTGATGAATCTGCTGACCAAGCACAGAAAAACCTATTTGCAAGCTAAAAGATTCCAGCAACAGAAATTCCTATCTGATGATGAAATCGTATTTCTAGACGACTCCTGCAGTGAGTTAATTTGCCAAATTATTTCATTTATATTTATATGCTGGAATGTTATTCCAAAAGCTCCAAATAGTCTCTGTTCTATGTATAAAATAAAACAAAAATAAGACAGAGCTTAGTAAGTATAACTAATATATAATGTTACACTTCTTTGAAAAGCAAACACTGACCTCATGTTAGACATCTTAAAATAATGCAAACCTACAGTGTTTGTAGAAAGGGGGGTTGGAGAATGGGGAGAACTCACTAAGCAAAAGGAAATGGAGAGAAGAAAAACCAGGAGGGAAACAGAAGACATTAGAGGGGAAAACTCTAAGTGACACAGATGAGAAAACTAAGGTCGGTAAGGAGGTAAACAAGTGTGAGGTCTGAGGCCACTGCTGGTGTCACTCGGGATACTGTTGCATGGCGCCCTTTTTCTAAGTAAAAGGAGTATACGATAAAATAATGATCAAAGTGCAGTACAGTATATGTAACTCAGTAAGCGTTATACCCAGCAACAGATTAAAGTATGTGGGACCCAGTAAGAGCTGTTTATTATCATTCCAAGTATCACATACCACACATAATTGTACGTGCAGTATTTCTTCACGACTGGCGGTGGCTATCACCACAAACACACGGGTAATGTGTTGTACTACGCTGGTAGGATGGCTAAGATGTTAATAGGCAACGGGAATGTTCAGCTCCATTGCACCCTTATGGGACCCCTGTCACTCACTAAAATGTCATTCTGTGGTACATAACTGTGACATAAAAGCAAAGTAGCCCCCCCCCATGCACATCTTCATAACTGCACATATACCCGTAAATGGCTATATACTTTAACTTTATAATTATGTCTATTTCTAGGATCTAGATATAGTATGAATAATCTTAAAGCAAAGATACTTTAAAAATACTTTTCGCTGCTTGGATTTTGTATTTATTAGCTTATCAGGCAGGAGGAGATGGTACAATGGAGATGATTATCTATTTAAAACATGTTTTTGTAGGCATGGTTGGGACTTAGTAATGAGGTATGCCTATTGTATACATACCAGGACACTGTAAATGTCATTTGTTGGTACCTATCTTACACACTGAGTTTTTTTCCAAGTTACAAAAAGATTGTCATGGTTTCTCTCTCCACACTCACTTTCCCTCTCTTTCCTTCTCTTTCTTTTGCAGTACCTAGAACCAATGACTTTTTCAGAAGCATTATGACATTCAGAGAAAGCTGTAGTTCTCTATGGAAAAAAAAATTATGTTAGTGTTGATGTGGCAATCTGTTGGCTACCTCAACATAATTGGTTTGCCCAGTAGTGTTTCAGTAGCAAGAACTCCCCAGGCATCAGCACACACTAAGGGCTACAGCATAATAACCACTGAGGTCCATCAAGATAACCTTGGGGTACAGGCAAACAGCCTTTGTCCTGAATTATCCAAGGGAGACTCTGAGATTATTCTGAGTGGGGGTTCCAAGTGGGGAGCAAAGTGTATGTCCTCTTGGGTGAGTGTGTCTCTCTTGGCCTGTGCTTCAAATAAATGTTGATATTTGCTTACATCTCTTTTAAAATAAACTGAGAATTTCACTCTAGGCTGATAGTGGTAACACATGCCTGCAATCCCAACACTCTGGGAGGCTGAGGCAGGAGGATCACAAGTTGCCCAGCTTGGGCAATTTAATAACTTAACAAGATCCTGTCTCAAAATAAAAAATAAAAAAAAAGAGTTGGGGATGTAGATTAAAGTGAAGCCCAAGGGCTCAATCCACAGAGAGAGGAAAAAGAAACAGAGAGAGACGGAGACAGAGAGAGGAGAAGATTTCACTCTATTTGAGAGGGAGAAAGAATAATGGAATTGTAAGTAAGTTCATGTTTCCTATAAATAGTGTAACAGTATATCCTGAGTTAATGCGCGAATTTGGTTTAGGAATCTGAAGTTAATTCTAAACAAATCTGAGGTGCTTATAAAGAAGGAATGATCATTAGATTCTAAAACCTCAAAAACAATAACACCACAAGGAATGATTGGCAACTCTATTAACTAGCCCACTGAACTTTTCATCCACTGACATATTGTCATCAATAGTGTTACTGTCTATAAATTATTTCTTTCAAGTTTCAGAACACCCTGGAAGTTTTGCTGTAAGCACAATATAATGCCACATTTTGGTTTTATGCACAAATTCAATCATTTTCAGGAAACATGATCAAATTAGAGGCAGGACAAATTGAAATCGTTACCTTGAAGGCTAAGTACCAACAGCCAATGGTAAGATGCATTACCATAAAAATCACTCTTCCTTCTGGATAATCATGACTTTCTGATAATGATCACCTGCGTGCAAGTTGTAGTGTCGGTAATAATTTAAGCACTGCTTCCCAAGGGCATTCATAGCTGCACATTCTGACTTGTTAAATTACTTTGCACTAATTGATGGTTCACATGATGGATGAGATATGCACAGTTGATCATGCTTATGAAAATGCAGGCCATCCTCAATTATCTTTAACAAACAATATAGTTGGGACTTTTAACATATACAACCTAACATAATCCAAAGAACACATGAGGTTCACTCTTTCACCCTCTTTTTGGAGCTTTGGTTAAGTGGCTGAACTGAAGCTTTTCAAAGCAGCACCAAATGTCAAACGTACAAGTTCTTGTTTTAATGGAAAAAACGAAGCTGTTTCCAATTTGGGACTGTATATAAAACATATGACTTTGACTTTTGAAATATTTTCCATGCAGGTGTTTGGCATGGGACAAACATGATTAAGTTTTGTCTTGTTTGGTCTGTCTACAGAGATGGGAACAGCCAACAGGGAGAATCCCCAAACTAGAAAATCAACCTCGGTATCACCAGGGCCACAAATCTCCTACAACTGATAATCCTAGCAGGTAGGATGCACAGATTTTCTAAATAAAATTCTTTCATCGACATTTTAACCTAAATGAAAAGCCATTTTTAAGCTTAATGAAGTAGGACAAGTACTTGTCTACACTTCAATGATGAGGCAATTTGGTAAAAATTCATGGAATCATGAAACACAACCTGGAAAGGATTCTGCAATCCTTTAGTCCGCCTCTTTCTAAATGATGTACAAAAGCGTTATGATTAAATAAAATTAGGCAAGTTTATGCATATATACTTTAGGGCCAAATTTTATGATTACACAAAATTAGGCAAGTTTGCACATATATACTTTATGCTTCCATAAAAGTAAGACCAGGGATGCCACTCTCCAATCTTACTTTCCCATGGAATTCACCTCCACTGATCATTTATTAATGCTTTGCAGAACAAATAGCTGGACGAATACAATTTATGATGCCTTGCTCTGGTTCAT
Organism: Fukomys damarensis; assembly: GCF_012274545.1. Classification (NCBI taxonomy): domain Eukaryota; kingdom Metazoa; phylum Chordata; class Mammalia; order Rodentia; family Bathyergidae; genus Fukomys; species Fukomys damarensis. The sequence goes on along the minus strand of NW_022900913.1, from coordinate 54,729,944 downwards.
TCTTTATATTTTCAGGAAAAGAAAGGTCTGATTTTTCAGGGAGCCGCATGGGTGATGACCATCTCCAGTAGGGCCCAGAGCTGCCACATAGATGAGGCTTGCAGGACATCTCTAGAGAAGAAAGGGTCCTGGGACGCAGCTCCCAACTGTCTACTCTCCTGACCCCCTCACACACCAACACAAGAACAGCTGAATCACACTCTCTCCACAATTCTAGCCTTGGCAGTGAACCAATCATTTCACCCTTATTTCTGTACAGTCTTACACTTTCACCATCTCTCCTCAGTGTCTTTCGAGTTTGTCAATGAACAATTTTCTAGCAATCAGCAATAGACAATCTTAAACATAAATCTCTCTCTCTCTCTCTCTCTCTCTCTCTCTCTATATATATATATATATATATATACTCAGCAGACCATATGGTTTCAGAGGTGAATCCTTAAAATATCAATTCATCTCTTCATTGTTGAATTGTTAAAGGATTTAGTTTAAAATGCACATTCGAACTAGGGAACACTTTAGGTCACAAAGAAAATGTAAGGCCTTAAGATGTGTTATACTCATGCTCCAATTTGCATAAATATTATTTTAGTGCAGATTCTTGTGCTCATATATATATTTTTACATACCCTCATCAAACAGAACTTTCAAAAAGAGTACCTTGTAAAATTCTCATTTGGCACATTTGATAGACTTATTAAGTTATCTTATATACACACTCAATTGTAAACAACTCTCAGGCCAGGATTTATTTGCAAGCCTTCTCCATGGCCTGCAGAGCTAGGGATGAAACTGTGCCTTGCTGCAGAACATAAATATTAAATGACAGACTGGCTGATAATAGGGCACCTTCTAAAGAGATAAACCATATAACATGAAAAGATTATCTCCTTTCCAATGAGTATAAGGTATTCTCCTACTCCTCCCCTATCTTACTTTCTCATCCATGCATGTTCACTTGTATGTGTGTGTACACACACGTGCGGACACACAATACTAAACCATCTCTAAGGCATTTGAGCATCTAATGGGACCCCTACGACTTTACACCACATCTTCCTACTGAATTGTGCTGCCAAAAATTCTTAGCATTTGAGCTGAGAAACTAGAACTCTAGATTAAAAAAAGCAGCTGCACCAATCTCTAAGTACAATTAAGAAGAAAAAATTGGTTTTCATTGGTTTTTCATAAGTCACAATTTGTAAGCTTTGAAAAGGAAAAGCGACAAATGCTCAAAATAGCCAAGGAGCTCTATGCTAATACTGTTCATCTGGGCTGCAGAATTTATTTCATCTTAAATGTTGCTGCTATCAGGTTAACTTCCCCAAATGTGACATTTCCACTGATTGACATTTCCAGAAACCAAAAGCACTACTGGTGAGGAGCAGTCTCCCTGGGGAAACCTATCACTCCTGGGAGTAGCCCCTTCCTCCTTACACCAGCCTAGGAAGGTGACACCTCGGAATCTGGGAATTAGAACCAAATGCGCCACTGCGGCTTGTTTACTCATAGCTCCACAGAAAACCTGTTTCAGCACTGAGAAGGAAACAGCCTGATTAACAGCAATGTGCTGGTGGTGTAGGTGCCTTTGTTGTCTCCTCTCTGACAACAGAGGCAGTCCTTAAAATGTTTGTGTACTGCGTTCAAAGCTCAGGAATACACTCAGGAATTGCTAGAAGCAACCCCCACTGGAGTCTTCAAAATGAGGTGCTGTGCACTAGAGCTCTGAGTGTTCATTTTTAATTTTATATATATATATATATATATACATTTGTGTATTTGTTTAGGCTCAGGGCCTCATGCATGCTAAGCACACACACTTCACCACCGAACTACAGCTCCACCTCCTAATCATATACTTTTAAATCATTCTCTTGTTGTGTTTTCCACAAGCATGCATTTCACCCATCCTGACTATAAGTAATTCTTTAACCTAGGCTGGAAGAGTTTATTAAAATAACATTATTTTTGTCTCGTATTTATGTTAATTTCCCTGCAGGGAAGCTTCTTAGTTTCTCACAAGTCTCTAGGACTAAGGAAATCTGACTACACAAGAAGCAGAACTTACCCTTCAACTGCAGCCAGAGAAACAAAAGGAGTAAGCCCGAGTAGGACATTTGGGGATACTTGATGGTTGCCTTGGTAGCGTTTAATTAGTCCTGAGTTGCTGCTGGGGGTGGGGCACTGGTACCTGAGTAACTTTTGTCATTGTGACTAAATCCATCATTGAACAATCCAAACATGTTTGTTATAATTCCATTCTCATTCCCTGACTTCTTTATTTAAGTAAATATCAACACCCCCTTTCTCCTCTCTCACTCTCTCACACTCACACACACACACACACTCAGACACATACACACGGTGTTGTGAATTAGGGGCACAGTGTGAAAAAGAACATAGTGCATCTAAATGCTGCAAACAACTTATTTTCCCAACTAAGTTATAAACAGTGGAGTTACCTTATTCTTGCATTCATGCTTTTATTGTCTCATGAATACTAATAAACACTCAAAATACTATGTACTTGGCATTTAAAAAAGTAATATCTAGTTTATGCTTTAGTGCTCATCTTCTACCATAATTTCTAGCATGCTACCAGAAATGCAAAAAATGCCCCAGGAGGAAGACACAGAGGCAGTAACAGGAAAGGAATGGTTGCTGCCTGGTGACTTGCTGTTGTTATCTCCTCTCAAAAAGGCTCAACTGACAATAACCATGGGCACTTTGGTCTCTGAAAATGCGGACAAAAGCCCTGACATCCAGCCCAAGACGCTGTCCCTTGTTAGCAGCTGTCCTGAAACACACGGAGCTGGCTTAATGGAAGGTTACTGACGTCCCCTAAGATGGCTCCTGAGCCCAGGCTGCCAGTTTCCTGCCTGTACCTGTCTGCAGTGAGTGGTTCCACAGTACCCATTAGGAACCGCTGGAGAGCCATTACAGGCGGCAGACTAAAACATGCGTTTTACACTTTAAAAAAAAAGTGAGATGAATGGGTATTTCTAGGGTGGTCTGAATGAGCCATCATTAACCCCTGAGGAATGAGGGCTCCTGAATATACCAATGAAACTTTTTCCTCCTTCTTTTTGGTCACACCTGCACCAAAAAGAAAAGAGAAAAAAACACAATTATTACACGGGGTGCGCAGATGTAAAGAAATCCCTGAAATTTCAAAGTTGAGCAAGATATAAACTTTGCAGAAATTAACGCTTTGTACTGTGCACACCACAAAACTCTGGCCCTCCTCCTGGGAAGGTTGGCTCTTTGATGATCTCAAAGGAAGCAGGCACTCAGCCACAGTCTGAATGGGAGCACTGGGCCGAGAGCAGGTAGGGCAGGGGCTGCTGGTCACTGGGCCTCCCAGCACCAAGGCCAGGAAGGCTCAGGGCAGGGGCCAAGGGAGAGAAAAGCTAGGGATTTGCATGAAAATGAATCTCCTTCCCTTCCCAGCCGCTTTGACCTCAATAGAAATTAAACAGAGGTCTGGCTACTATAATACCAAGGAGGCTCTCTGTTATTTTCTTCTAATACCAAGACTCCTCTGATTACTTCAAACTCTGATGCAATGAGGAAAGGTGAGCAAGCCACATGGGCATGGGGACAGGCACCCAGACCTGCATGGTGTGACCTCTGACAGAGGAAACACAGGACATGCATCTGCTTCTCCGAAAGTGCAGCTTCCCTGGGTGCTGTTTGCCCCCTGCATGCAATGGGGACATATATTTGTGCTTTATCATTTAAAGGTTGGGAGTGGGAGTGAAAATACATCTACTACATCCTCAGAGCAGTTGATATATTCTATGCATACACAATTAAGCCATGGTTCTACACAATGACAGACTAAATATACAAGTCTAGACAGAAAGATAATTAAAAATATTGTAAGGCCCTTTTCTAGGGGCGTTTTAGCATTTTCTTATTACTCTGACAAATATTAGTTGTAAAAATCTTGCCTCGTTAATGTCACAGGGAGGAGCAGATTTGCATGAATGAAATTCAAAGGGCTAATTTTAATTCTCCATCAAAAAGCCATCCCCTGGCAGGATATTTTTAGCAGTCACTCAACACAAATCTAAAGATGCTCAGCTGTGGTTTGTTTATCTTCTAGGGGAAAGGCATGGGTTTTTAAACGAAACCACCCATCCCCACATTACAAAATCAATCATATGGTATGAAGATTTTTGTGAATGTCATCTACGAATTATAAAACTAGTGGCAAAGTGTAAATATGCTAAGGTCTTATTTATTCGGCTGATGAAAAAAATAAGCCTCAAGAAATCTCCATTTCTTAAAATTTGCTAAGCTATATTCACTTGTTGATTGGAGCAGGTAGAAGAGAAATTTGAGGGGTGGAATACAGCAGCAGTTGCTCAGGGACAGGTCACAAGATGAGCAAGCAGCAGCCCACAATGCACATCTATGGGACCATTTTGCAAATACCCTACAGCCTGCTGTGGTTCTGCCCTGCCAGCATCTCCTTTTTGCACTCATGCCCAAAGGACCTCTCTAAGCCCAGTCACAGCATGCTGCTGCCCCCTACACACAGCCAGCAGGTTGGTGCCATCGAAAGGTAGCTGTTTCTCTGAGAATCAACTTCAGAACAAATTAAAAATGATCACAAGAAGGAAGCCAGACATATATTTAACCCCAGTATTTCCTACAGATAATAATAATTACCAAATATGCAAGTCAAATGAATATGAATTAGTTGATATTTATTGTCTGCCACAGGATAAAAACTTTAAAGAATTTTACACACATTAGCTCACTAAATCCTACTGAAAACTGAGGTAGAAATGACCATTCCCATTTACAGACAAGAAAAGTGAGACAAAGAATGGCTAAAGTACCATCCAAGATCATCTGGCAAATCAATAGCAGAGCTCAGATCACACTAAGGAGTGTGGCTCCAGAAGCTGCACTTTTCTTAATCAGTATGCTATACTGTTGGTGTGAAATTGGGTTACCCAATCATTTCAGCTATTTTAATAATCAGATACAAGTTAAAAAATGAGACAGAACAACTGAAGTGGATTTTCGGTTTGGTGTCTGTTAGGGTTTACATCTAATGTCCCCTGAAAGTCCCACGTGCTCCAAGGTGGGGCTTTTGAAAGGTGATTGGGTCATGGGAATACAAGAGCTAAACATGATATTAGGAGGTGGGGCCTGGTCAGAAGAGGTGGGTCACTGTGGGTGTGACCAAGAACACTCTACCTCCCTCTCCGGCTCCCCTTTATTCTCTCGGCTTCCTGTCCAGCATCCTGTGAGCAGTTCTCTGCCCAGCCCCTCTGCCATGTCATCCTGCCTTGGAGCCAGGCAACTATGGACTGAAATGTGAGCCAAAACTAAACACCTTTTCCTTTAAATTGCAGGTGTCAAGTATTTTGTACCAGAAATGAGAAAGTGACTAAGACAATGTCCTTTGGCCTAGCAGTGGTTTTTATTTATTTATCATTTGAAATTGTGCCTGTTGACCACATGGTAGGCACTCCCTCGAACACCCACATATCCTCTTCCATTTCTGTACATAGCTAGGTCTAAAGTCAACCTGGGAAAGAACCAATAGACATAGAAAATGAACTAACTTCTATACAGCATGGTAAACCTATGCTTCCGTCGCAAGTCTTACCCTTGTGGGGAGAATCAGAAAAATAATGCTCATCTAATAAGATTAAGTTACAAAAGGGATAGGATATAATATGTAAATAAAAACTTGATGACAATGAAAGAAATGTAAGACATTTGCTCTATTTCCAACAGACTTAGCAGCCAAACTGTCACTTGAGGGAAAGACTGGCCAGGACTCTCATGAGAGTGCCTGGCCTTTTCTCTGAGGTGGATGCCAGCCCAGGCTACTGTGCATGTGGCCAGGAAGCCCTCACGTGTAAACACACAGCGAGTACTCGCTGAGTGATCTTCAGGCAAGTCAGCACCACCACAGGCTCAAGATCATTAGAGGAATGGAGATGATGGACCACTCCAAGAATTACAGACTGCCAGAGTTAGACAGAGTTCTGAATGTCTTAAATGAGACCTGAAATCCTGAGAAACAGCCTAACTGAATCTCAAAACCCCAGTCCAAGGGACAAACTAGCACAAGGGAACAAACCTAACAGTGTCATCGGCAGGATCTATTAGCTGCAATGTGAGGCTATCGCCAGTCTCTTATAAGGGAATGGATTCCTAAAAATAACAAAAGGCATGAATGTAAAACCGATGTAACAACAACCTGAGTCATAACCTACTGTGCTGGAGAAGGCCAAGAGTATTTTACTATAATTCTACCAGCCTGAAACCTCCCCAACCTTCCCTAAAAAAGCCAGTTTGAAGCTTGGATTTTGGATTTGAGGCAGACTTTATGCTGATTTGTATGTGATTTCTCTCATAAGAATATAAGAATGATAAAGGTAATCATGACTGAATTTGTTTTGCTCATCACTTTGGCCTTGCCAACTCCATATCCTATAGTGCCTGGCACACTGTAACTATCATTTAAATACTTTAAACTAAATGAATATGAACATATATATATTTCTTAAAACTCTGAAGTACATGAGTTTGCTTTTATAGAACCTAAAGTGAGTAGGGAAGAAACCACTAGATATGGACCCACTTAGAAACAGGATTCAAATTTCTCCAGTTTGTTCAGGAAAAGCTATAGATTTCCTTGGCCCCAATCCAATGATCATCCTGGGATGTTCATGCACCATTATCCATGAACAGTCCTCTAGCACTTCTTCTTTCTAACGTAGGCTTACCCGAAACTGAATCTGATACGTACTTCTACCCTCTACATGTTGAGAACCCAAGGATTTTAGAGACTTTAGATTGGATTTTTAGATTAGGGCTGCTCAGCTGGTAACATCCATGCCAATATTCCAAAGTCTCAAAACTCCAAAATCTGAAGGCCTTCTAGTCCCGAGCATTTGGGATCAGGAATAGTCAACTTGCAGTACAGTCTTGGTGAGAAGCCTTCATGCTCGCCACACAGGGCCATCACTACAATGGCCCCAGAGGGAGGGTGAGCCTGCATAGGGTTCAGAGGGAAAGTTGTAACATCAGGCTTTTCTGCAGGTGGTGAGAGTGGTAAGGCTACTCTGCGTCCAGCAGCCAGTCCCTATGCACAGCATCAATTATAGCACTAATACAATTAGGCAGGTGACCATTCTTATTGTAGGTGACATCAGGAAAAGGAGAGAATAGAGCACATTAGGCTAAAGTGGAAGTTTTGGGGGCTTGATCTTTCTAGTCCACAACAATACTAGCTAGGCCTTTGGTCCAAAAATGGTTAATTCTTCAGGAATTCTTGTAACCATTCATTTTGTAATACACAGTTGTATTCTATAAGGACAATCCAAGTATGAGTGAATACAATGAGAAACATAAGACTTGTTTACAGCAAAGAAAAAAGTAGTAGTTTAACCAACTGAGTAAGAAAGCCAGAACAACCTACAGAGAAAGGATAAAACTTGACTTTTACATGTGGAAATAAGCATACTTGTTGGCAAAGGTCACTTTTCTTATTTTTTGTGAGATGCTTTTAAAAGTTATGGAGATTTTGCAAGATATAAAATTACAACACAGTAACAAAAGAACCTTATACCACACCTTTCCTTCTGCAAACCATTAGTCTCCGTGTCACATTTATATTCTGTCTCAGTGCAAGGTTATTTGAGAGCTAATTTTGCACAAGACTTTGCGGCAAGTTTAAGTTTGAAGATTGTTTTACTAAGATTTTCTTCACATCACTCAATTCCATGTTCAACAACTACAATTTGTTTAGATAACTGAAATGTATGGGAAATATAACATCCAACTCAAAAGGAAGAACTGGGACACTCCCATGGGCATGTTACCGCAGCCAAGTAAGATGCATGAAGGAACTGACATTCCATAAAAGTAATTTCAAATCTCAAAATACATTTCAAATCTCATGTTCCAGGATAACGGAGCATGAGCTAATCATCTAAAAAGGCCAAACCTCATTCCTGATGTTATATCAATGCCAATAAAATTAGTAATCGCAGAATGAAAGCATATAGATGGAAGAATTTACTTTACTTTGTACAAAACTCAAATGCTACTCAAGAAATAAAATGCAACACAGTTCTAGTGATGAAGTTTTGAGAAACACATCTGGCTTTGGAGTGTTTATGGGCCAGAAACTGTCTTGTAATCCCCAAATGTGATCAGTTGGTACAAACAGAGGACACAGCCCATGGGGGTTGGAAGAGATGGGTCAACACAGACACAATGCGCCAGGGAGGCACTGGTCAGCAGGAACACCTTCACTAAAAACAAACGTTTGTGTTCTTACCTTTAATTATTCTGTACTATTCTTTTCTGTTTCTGAAAGAAAAGCTATTTTATCAGGAGTTTGAAATATCAGACTCTTTCACCAACACTGAGAAAGACAAGTGATAATGCAAAGGTGTGTGATACAGCAATGATAAAACAATGATGCACATTTCACTTTGAAAAGCCAAAGATGTCTCCTTTTACCTTGAAAGAAAGGAATTGTGGGATCCTGGGGATATCCAATTTGTATTCCTAACTTTATCTGAGCAAAAACAACATGTAAATAGTTTATAATCCCTTGAGCTTAGAGTACAGTGAGATGGCAATAATACATATATACACAAATATTATTATATAACTTAAAAATTTCTCACTAAGAATCTACAAAATAGACAACCTGCACAGTAATAATCTAGAGATGACATTCTTAAATTGTGGCTGCCGGCTAACTTCGTTGATAATAAGCAAACACAAACAATCCCTTAGATCCAGGCAAAGATTTTTCAGTCAAGGACTCTTAATTCTTTTAAATTTCGACTACTACTGGACAGAGGCCTCACCTGGGACTTCAGGAGAGAATCTTGCAGAGTGTCGAGAGACAAAAAGTTTGAGTTCTTGGTCCAAGTTGCACTCAATCAAGTTTGTGTCCCATGATCGGATCCCTAAGGAGGAAAAGGAAGAGAGTTGAGAGACTTCCAGTCAGTCATTTCAGAGTAGTTTGGAAAACATCGCTGTAACATTTCTCAGGCTTCAGGGGAGGATGTGGAGTCATTTCTAAAGAGCTCAGTGACTAGCAGTGGATGCCCACAAAATAGGAAGGCCAGGGAGGTCTCTCTGCCAGGCCACAAGGGAAGGATAACTAGCAGTGGGGACTGAACTTGTGCCCCTCATAAAATGGAAATGCTCCTTTGCTGGAAGAGTAAAAGAAAACAGTTATTAGGAAAATGACAGACTCTCTTCCAGGGAGGGAAAAGAAAGAGCAGGAAGATAGCTAGTTTTCTGGCAGCAAGAAATCATCAGACTATCTCTCACTTTCTATCAATCCACTTTTAGGTGACAAGAAAGTATAGCAAGCAGGTAGAATACAGGGAGAATGTGGGGGCAACCATTCAAGCCTAGGCCTTTGTTTTTTTAAATGATGTTTTTTAGTATGAATACATGATTTCTTTCTTTTACCCACCCCATTTCTGACCTTGGGTTTTCAACCCCTGGATATCAATCCAAACTTTGTGCGATCCCTGATAAGTAGGCTGGATTTCACGTCTTGGCTGAGTGTCCTCTCAGGACTGGCAGACAGTGCTGTTGCTCACAATTGTTAGTTATAATGAATTTTCTTATCCAGAAACAAAGAAATGTGGTGACTTTTTTATACTTTATAAAACTGTGATAGAGCTGGGGCCATGAACTTCCTTTCAGTCCATACTTCCTTTTACTAGACTGAAAAAAAAAAAAACATCGGGGGTGAGAGGAACAAAGATAAAGAAGTAGGTGATAGTGGTTTCCTGTGTTCGCGCCCTGCCTCGACAGCCTCTCCTTTCTCCTCTGTCTAGCCCCTCATCCCAAAGAGGATACTCAGAGGGAAACCCAGACGCCATCGGACAAGAGGGACCTGGAAAGCAAGCCAGAGAAACACGAGGAACCGTAGAATTCTGGAGCATGTATCTGTTTATTTTTCCCAAATAGCTGGCTCATGGTGCAGCCAGTGTGTTCTACACATGATCATATCCTTGGATATAGCATCCTCAACTGCCAGGAACAAATCTCTGGAACAACAAACACATACTGCCTACCTCCTATGGGAAGGGGCTCGAATCTGTGGCTATAACCCTGAAAATGAATTATCTCTAAATAAACAGCCAGTCATTTAAGCATTTTTATTGATCATTACTGGTACATACTGACTTGGGGATTTAAATTACAGTGTATTAAATATACCTCTAAATCCTCTGTATCTGTGTTTACCTCCATTTATAATTAGTTTTCTTATCTTGCAAAGTATTGAGGTATTATATACATGTGCTAAATACACTTACAGAAAGATTCTGGAAACACTATTTCTTGCACATCTAAACTATCGTCCAATATCATTAACCACGAGAAATATTTCTAAATAGATGTTCACTAACTAGAAGCACGATCAATGGAAATAATTCAGGTATGGAAGAGTTAACCTTCCCAAAGAGAGGCTAAATCATAAGGGAGAATTTTATGGATCTCCCTGGAAACATTAATGGTCTCAGTTTGCATTTGCGCTAATGGAGTATTTAAACTTTTAACAAGAAAGACATGTTGAGGTCTTGTGGATCTTTTTAGTGCAGAAATGATAAATGGATTCTTTTTGTTTCCTGGATAGCATGACAGGTTGAGAGGTCTGAATTCATTAGAATATTTTACTTCAACATATACATTTTATACTAGCCCAGTGTGAAAAATCATTGAGTTCCTGTCTCAGCTGCTTAATTGGTATTGTTGGCTGAAATTTCTGTGCGCAGGTTGAAGCTCCATTTTGTCTTCTGCCTTGACAAGCTGGGTCAGTAAGTTAACAAGGAGATATATGTGTTTAAATTAAATTCATACAGTTTTTCTGTCTTTGTTCCAAGGAATGTCTTAATTGCTACATTATTTGAATGACTTCATCCAGGGCTATACACACACTTGCTCTTACACTGCTGTTTGTCATTTTTCGCCCTTAGCTTCAGTTAACTTGTTGTGACATAAGCAATTAAATGTTTGCTTATATACACATATGCAACATATTTTATATAACATTATACATTTAGCATTAAATAAATTATATTTATAAGTTAGCAGTGAGAAAAATTGCTTATTATGAAATCCACTTAGTAATTTTATATTACACTAGTAAATGGCTGATAAAAATATTTCTCATTTAAAAAATATTTCTCATTTTTATATTGTTAATAAAACTAAAAAGTTTAGGGCTCTCTTTCTAAGAGACTAATTCCCAACCAAATTACTTTTTAACAATGTACATCACTACTACCATTTATGAAATAAAGATCACAATGGGCTTACTAGTTATTGTAGCTGGAAAGGAAAACTTAGGAACCAGGCCACTTTTTATACTAACTTTAGAAATAAAATATTTAGTAATTACTTCGTGCTTTCTGCTGGATAACAATAGTGGAGGGAAAGAGTATATCTCAGTGAATGTTCATATGCACTTAATAGGTTTCTGTCTATCCTCCCCATGCCTAACAGGAAGCCAAGAGTGGGCACACTCAAGTTCATAGAATAGAAAACTGCTGGTCTTTTCCATATTCTTCCTTCTCTGTGTCCCTAACTATGGAGGAGACCAGGGACTTGGGAAAGAGGTTCAAAGCAGCTTTCAGAAGTTGGTCATCCTGGCCTGTAATGGAAACAGAGAATCCATGATAAACTCCTGGCCCTTTTTCTGGTTGTCCTTCCAGTACACCCCAAGTCAAGCTCTTCCTTGAGGCTCTGCTTCACCAGCTACCAGATGATAGCGCCCTTACCAAGTGGGTAACAGCTGCTAACAACTCCAGCATTTGGAGGCAGTGAACCACTGCTTTTTAAATGTCTAGGCCCAAAGGGCATCTGTCACCCTGAAAAGCACCCCTGGCTACTTTCTGACTGCAGTCAAGCCTTGAACACTGCCACTGGGTCTATCCTTGGTGACAGGCAGGCACCAAAGGGTCTTTTCTTCTCAGTTCTCTGGCCTCACATGAAGTACACAAAGAACAGGCAAACATGCACAGCACATTTGCAGATGGAAAAGGAGAAAAGAAAAGACAGATGGGGGAGGGGTCATCACAGACCAAGTTGGGATAAAAAGGGAAGATGAGCCAGGTATCCTTGCCTTCCACAGGCTGGACTGCACTAATTTCCCCCAATTATGCAAGCACTTTGCAGGATTGTTTAATGAAACCAACAACTAAAAACAAAACAAAAGCTACCCTTTAAAGGTCAAAAAAATCCAACCCAAAGCCTGTATTTCTTAAAGAGACAATGGATTAAGGAAGCCCAAGAAATAATTTCTGTGCATGTTAATGGCTCATTGGTGCTACTGGGCTTTTGACGAGTTGATTTTCCTCTATGCACTTTAGTTGCTTCTCTGAGAAATAGGTATCTTGAGGATTTTCTGCAAATACCTAAAAGGTTAACCTATAAAAGATTCCATCTGTAAAACTATGCTGAAACATAATCTGAAACAGGATACAATCATAAACTACAGAAACAATTAAAAGGAAATGCTAAGCTATGGAAGGCTTTATTTTTCAGAGAAAAGATTTCCTATTTTCCCCTTTTCCTAGCCCTCAATTTGTATTTTTTCCCTTTTTTAAGGCAGCAACTTTTTGTTCATAACATACATGTCATATGTAATAGGTAATATCTTACATGCACAGCTCATAGTTTCAAAGCACTGATAATAATTCAGGTCTTAGATAACATTTTGCTATAGAGGCAAACAAAAAGAGCTTTATAATAATTTATTGATCTAAAAGGTATTTTAAAAAGTAAGCCCCTAGAGAAGATTAACAACGAGTGATCAATTCAATGCCCTTAAATTTGGAGATGGGTTTGTGTTTCATCATGGTTCACAGAGTCATTAATAGGTGAGCACAGCAAGTAGAAATCCACATCTTTCAACTTTGAAAAGTATAAAGATGAATATCATAAATTTAATACTTTCCAACATTCCATTTAACTCCTATTACACATGATTTTTGGTTTTTGTCATTTCCTGTTAAAAGAAAATGAAAATTAAACCCTCAAGTTTTCCTGGATTCTTAATTCTCTTACCATTCTAGACTGAACACATTCAATAAAGTGACTTCAAAATGTTACAATGCAATCAGCTCCATTTACAACTAAAAATCCAGGGCCAGAGATATTACACACATCTATCTTCTCATGAGCAAATCTTGCTGATTCCCAATGTCAACCAGAAGAAAAGCTACATTCTAACAGTAACTAAAATCATCAAATTGATATTTAGCATTCCTTATTTGTTTTAGCTCCTTTAAAAGAGTAATATGAAACAATGAAAAGTAATTTCACAAGGCTCTAGAATTCAGCCTGCAAAGGATGGATGCATGATGAGTGGATGCTCTGCTAAAACTGGGAGTGACTGGCTAAATCCACACTGGGGGCTAATTAGGGAGAGTGCAAAGTAATTGCCAAGGAATGGTAGATGGTGATAGCCACAAGGGCCTGGGATAAAGTCTTGCATAACTAAGTAAGGCTTGTTGTCAGTCAAAGGAAGCACTATTGTTTTCAACTCTGGAGAAAAAATGACCAAACACAATATTATGCCTTTTGAATATAGCTGAGAAAACAAGAGTGCACACTCTTCTAAGCATTTACTAAGCAAGCATCAGGCCTGTAGGCCTGCGGCACTACCAGTCTCTCTACAGACTTACAGAGATGATTTTCGAGGCCTCTTTGGGAATCCTCAGTAATCAAATGGCAAGAATCCAATTCACCAGAGCCTCCAACCCCATTGAGATGGGAAGGGAAATAGGAAGAAAGAGTCACAGATGAGGAACTGTTTTCCCAGCCCGCACACCCACAATAAGAGCTGAGACCCCTGGAGCAGCTCCATCTTGCTTCACACAACAGGGCCCACAAGCACCAGGGACAACAGCAGTGGCATCAGAGTGACCTCTGGAGGAGGCCCAGCTGAGGACCCGCTGGCTCAAGCAGTAGCAGCATGTCATGCAGAGGGAAACAGTCTGCTGCCCTGTTGCTAAGTCATCTCAGACCATCAGAAATGCGGGGGGAGGTGGGTATTCTCACTTAGCCCTGGAAGGGCCGGCTGCACCCAAGACCCCAGGACCCAGGAGGGCAATCTCCAGAGCGGCAGCATCTGTTATTGTGCACAGGAAATGGCTCTGCTCACTTCACTTGGTTGATTCTTAATGCGATCGATACAGCCATTTCAGAGTTCAAGGAAAAAAAACCTGACCAAATTAAGGAATTAAAAATTAGGAAGACATAATGATTGCAAAGGGAACACGAAGGGCGGGGGCACGTCTGGGACTCTAGTAACGTCTGTTTCTTATCTGGATAACACACGTGTATTAATTTTGTGCAAATTACTTGAGCTGCTCATCTGTGATTTTGTGCTTTTTCTCTACACACAGGATTTTTAAAAACTGTTTTAAATGAAGAAACTTTTAAAGGAAGACGAATCTGAATTTTGCAATAACGCCAGTAGTAAAAAGGAGTGAAGATGGGAGCAGTGTTTGTCTGCATCTATTTTCTCCTCCAACAGAAGGTCTTGAATAAGCCTCCAGATGTACAGAGCGCTGAAAGGCGCTGATCAGCTGAGTAACAAAGCAGAAAGACAATTACGGTCGGAAGGTGTCTGCTGAACCATCTCCCTGCATGGGGCGCTGCCCACAAGTGAACGTCTGTACAAAGGCAAGCTCTGAAAATCGCCCCGTCGTCTCTCCCTCTGATGTTCGCCTGCCTTGCACTAAGACCATGACAGGGTCAGAAAAGGAGTGACGCTGCAGTCCTGGCACTCCGTGCTGTGACCTTGAGCCGGTCCCCTTACCCTTCCTGCCTCATGGGACCTTATCTCTAAAATAGGGGTGATGGGCCCTCTACTGGAACCACAGTGGGTGGTTAGGGTAATTTTGCTGATGGAAAAGCATTTTCTAGCCTATTACTATTTCCCAACAATGCTATGGACTAACGATTAAAAAAAAAAAATCCAAAGTCATTGATTCCCACAATAACCACACCCAAAGTCAGTACACATGAATTTTTTTCCAAGGAGAAAAATGAGCAACTAAAATAAATTTGAACAGATCAGACCCCAAAGGCCTATGGTTTGCAAATGAAGAATTAGAGGTGTTCAATAAAGGCACTTCACTTTTGAAATCTCTCTCATTCTTGAATTTTTTTTTCGAATGAAAAATCATGACTGCTTTCTGTTCATATTTTGGGGTTTTTCTGTTTTGCTTTTTAGCAGAAAGGGAAAATCAAAATCAGTGCTTTAAAGTTAAACAAAAGAACCAAGTCTGCAACTCCAGTCCCCACCCTACAGCCTTTTGTTCTGGGGACAAGTGGCCATTCCAAATGCAGAAGCAAATGACAAGCGTTTGTTTATTTATTTATTGATTTTGTCCACCTAAAACAAGGTTTTTCTTCCTCTTTTATTTGGGGTAAAGAGGAGCAGAGAAGGAGGGCTGCGAGAACGCCCTTTGTCCGCCTCGGGCTGCCGTAGAGACCGCAGTGCGGACTGCACCACGCCCACCAGCCGGTGTCTCTGGGCAGAAACGCCAACCCGGGAGAATAGAGCCGGGATGGGGCTGTTCAGGGACCCAGCGACCTGCGTCACGGTCGAGAGAAGGCCCGGGGCGCCAGGGGAAAGCACAGAGCAAAGACCAGAGCGGCCCACCCACCCAAGGAGCTCAGAACGCAACAAAGCCGGGAGGGAGTGGTGGGGCGCACCGCCCTCCCCAGTCCGAGGCTCCGCAGAGCGCACACCAGGCCGGCAGCGCCTAAGGGGGGCACCGCAGTGCTGGGGGCAGGTGCGGGCTCTGCGG
>NW_022900913.1:54713580-54713940 GCF_012274545.1 Fukomys damarensis | reverse complement strand
CCCTGCAACTTGGGGGGCCCATTGTCCTTTCAAAAAGCGTCAGCAAGGACCCCAGGGGCAGGCGGCGAGGCGGGCTGCGCCGGAAACCTGGCGCGGGCGGGTCTCCATCCCTGAGGCCCCAGGGTGGGGGAGCGGGCGTGGCCCTGAGACGCGCCTAGTCTTCCCGAGCAAAGAAAGGGTCGGGAAGTTTTGAGCCAGAAAAGGCATTTCTTGGGGGCTAAGTCGCCCGACGAGGATGATTCCCACGAGGGCCCTGGCACACGGTGTTTCAACTCCAGGTCTATGGGCAAGGCGGGAGGGGCGCGGACAGGAGCGGTTGCATCAGGTCCCCACCCCCACCCGCGGCTGCGGCTTTATCTC
>NW_022900913.1:54711118-54712937 GCF_012274545.1 Fukomys damarensis | reverse complement strand
CCTCCTTCTCCCAGAGCCGCGGAGAGTGCGCAGGGCGGGGAGGCGGCGCCGCTTTTATATGAGGACTAGGCTCAGCGCCCGGAGGAGGAGGAAGAGGAGGAGGAAAGGACCACCCGGCACATCCTCGCTCGGTGGCTGCCTCCGCGCTTCCAGCCCTTGGCCCAGGGCTGATGTCATCCGCAGCAAATCATCTCGCCCGCGGCCCGGAAGCTGGAGGGACGAGGTGTGCGGACAATGGTCTGGGCAGGGCCACGAGCCAGGGGATAGGGGACCCGAAGGGCTCCTGCTGCAGCCACGAAGGGGGAAGGCACTGTCAACCAACCTACACCTACCCTCTGTTCGCACACCCACCGCCCGCTCCAACCCGCCACCCCTCCCCCTTGCGGGAAAACGCAATGAGTTTCCATTTTTCAGAGCGGGAATCTTTCTTATGCACCCGAGGTGCTCGAAGTCAGGTCCCTGCCTCTGTCTGGTCAGTGGTGAAGCTGTGGTAGCGGCAATGCTGTGGGCACCGCACCCAGAAAGGCTGGAACCTGTCTTTTCTTTGACCTTGTGCAATTAGAAGACATGTTTACGATATTTACCAATAGCGATATTTGCCACCTCCACTTAAAAGAATGCACAAAAATGACAAAACCTAAACCTACTTTTGTTGAGGCTTTACACCCTACTCTGCAAGGGCCAGTGGTTAAAAACTGCTGGCTTTTTGTGCTCCTGGGAAATTTGAGGGATACGGATATATTATAGATACAGATTTCTTAATAATGTGCTGAACAGATAGTTACCAGGCATGACAAAGAATAAAGAGAAGATACTGTCTCTAACCCAGCAGGAGTACGGTGACTATAATGTACTTTTCAGTTCCTTGGGGAATACACAGGCAAAATCATTTCATATGACAATGATGCTTTTTAAAATACATGTCGCATAGGGAATTTTTATTGCCTTTGTCTATGTTTAGAAGAACTCATAAAAATGCTTTTTAAAGGCAGCCCATTTATAAGCATTTCTCACAAATATACTAAATCCAGTTTCTGTCCCAGGAAAGGAGGGGAGGGCGAAGAAGAAACAAAAGGTGCAAACATGGTATCTTCATAAACACTGGGAGATTTAGAAAAGAAGAATGGGTGGAAATTAGTAGAGCTTTAATGCTAGAATACATATCGGTAAAAAAAAAATCACTTAGATGTTCTAAGATGTTAAAAATAACCCAGTGTCTTTGGTGTTAACGATCATGACTTACTGGTTATGAACTGTGCCCTATCAGTGGTAGAGAACCTATAGCACACGTGTTATTTTTCTGTTAAGACAAAAGATGTTAGTGTATGAGTTGTTTTTTCTAAACTAAAACCTTAGTATTCAGGTTTAATTGCGGTATTGGCACTTAACGTTAGATAAGTAGGTTTTGGATTGCAGTTTGGGCACTTGAAGCTGATAGGTTCCCCATCACTGGGAGGCCTAGCTCTTTCTTGAAACTCTGGATAGGAGACAAGGTGGACAGCCCATCACTGTGGGTTCCATTCACTATGCTTCATTAATCAAACTGGCTGAGAGCTGTGACAAGCTCAGTGAAAAACTTCGGTCACCAAGAAACAGACTAAGTTTCTAGGAGAAATGGTAACACATCACATCTTGGTCAGTTACTGTTACAGAGGAGAGGCCATCATGGAAAGGCCCATAATTGGAGAAGGACAGTATGGTAAAGAGCACTCTTCCAATGGTCAGTCTCATGACTTTTTTCCACTTCTCTGACCCACCATTACTTTTGTTTATGTAACAGTTTTCTTTTACTTGCATTTCTTTTTTTTTTTTTTTTTTT
>NW_022900913.1:54643502-54710865 GCF_012274545.1 Fukomys damarensis | reverse complement strand
TTTTTTTTTTTTTTTTTTTTTTGAGACAGGGTCTCACTATGTAGTTGAGACTGTCCTGGAACTCACTATGTAGCCCAGGCTGGTTTCAAACTCACAGTGACCCTCCTTGGCCTCCCAAAGGGCTGGGATTACAGGCATGTGCCACCACACCCATCTACTTACATTTCTTTTTAAATACAATTCTACATTATTATATACATGGATATACCAATACTGTTTACAAACAGAAGGTATCCCTAGAAATTGTGATTAAATTATTGCTACATACAATTGTTATTTGCTCAAGACTGAGTTTGAGGGTGCCTGTCTTGGATAGAAAGAGAACAGCAAGGAGAGGTGTAACAAGTCATAATAACACTTGAGTAGTTTCCTGTGTTGTAACAGAAGGCTGGATGGAAATGAAACAGAAGAGCTTTCTCACTGGGATAGTCTGTGAAATCCAATACCATGACCATGAACCACCTAAAGCATCACCCACACTTTGAAAAACAGGGACATAATGGGAGAATGTGAACTGTGAATGCAGACTGCCACTTTACAACTCTTTGACTTTGAGCAAGAGACTCTTTTTGGTCTTCAGTCCCTCTTTCCCTGAAAATAAGACCTAGCTAGAGAATAATCAGCCTTGAAAATGAGATAAAAAATGCCAGTCCTGGGCCAGGGATTTAGCTCAGTGGTTCCACAGTCTGCCTTGCAAGCACAAGGACCTGAGTTCAATCCCTGGTACAAAACAACAACAACAACAAAAATGCCAGTCCCCCCAAAAAAGAAAATAAAAAGCAGTGGGCTGCAGATTTAGCTCAGTGGTGCCATGCCTGCCTGGCAAGCACAAAGTCCTAAATTCTATCCCCAGTACTGGAAAAAAAATGCCAGGTCCAATCAGCCTTATCCTTGACTTACCTGTCCCTCCCACACGCCCCAAAGAAGTTCCAAGGAAGAAAGAAAACATGTAAGAATGCTTAGGTTGCCAGCTATCCAAATGACATCTTCTGGATGTCCCAAAGGCACCTCAAACTCAACATGCTTCAAACCCAAAACATCAGTGACTTCCAAACTTGATCCTCTGTCACCTTCCCTGTTGTTGCAATGAATAACATCATCATCTATCCCTTGAAGCAAGCCAGAAACTTCACAGATATCTTAGAACCTTCTCTGCCCTTGAACTTCATGTGCATAGAGTCTGCTCAATTTTACCTTTGAAAAATCTCCTTGATCTACTTCCTCACTCCACCATCATCACCCTGGTCATCATCATAAGTGTACCAGTGCATAGGTTTGAAAATGGGTTCTGGAGTCAAGACTGCCTGGTTTACAATATTAATACCATATTTTTTTCTTTTTTCTTTATAGTGCTGGAGATTGAAGCCAAGTCTCACACGCCAAACAAGTGCTCTACCACTGAGCCACAATCCTCAGCCCCTAAAACCATAATTTATTAGCTGTATAACCTTGGACAAGGTGCTTAACCATTCTGTGCCTTGGGTTTCTCCTTTGTACTGAGCATTGAGTACCTATCCACGTCCTGCCTGTGGGATAGTTTAAAGGTATAAAGTGCTTAAAAGTGCCTTGTGTATAATAAGCGCTCAGTAGGGGTTAGTTGCTCTTTTTGTTATTATTTGTCACTTCAGTATAAAAATGTTCAAACATATAGCTCTAGTCAAAAGATTTTTATCATTCCCTGTATGTTGATAGGTGAATCTAAACACTTGATCAGATGTTGGTTTGATATTTTTGCAGGTATACCTTATAAGTGACACTGTAGTCTTTCATCAGGAGGCATGAAGACTGGTTGACTCTCATTCTGTGATTTTAGTAGCTATTGATGATGATTATCTAGATCAGAAAATTATGTCTAATTTTAGAATTCTTCATTCAACAGCTGCAAGTCTTATTTCAGGAGAACTTCACCCCATCCATTGGTTAACCTGAGGTCCATTTGTACAGAGAAAAAAAAAACACATGCTCATTTCTCTTTATTTACTAATTCTCAAAATAAGGAATTCATTTCATTGCATCCTCCAACAGTGATGATTATTTTTATCATTAATAATATAACTATTATTCATACTGATGCCTTAATTTCCTCCATTTTTGTTCAAAGGTATGGTAAGATACTCCTTGCTCAACTTATACTTACCCGGCCTTAGACATTCCTCTGAGGAATCCACATTCCTTAAGTAGAACATGCTATGTAGAGAACATAATCTGAATATAAGTGTGCTGCTACTATCTTGCTCATTTTTTTCTAGATATTTTCAGTGGACAGAAAAAGAAATAAAATTACATTGATGAGATACATTGTGAGTTCATAGTGCTATTGCCAATTTAGGATCATGGCCACAGGTACTTTGCTTAACCTTTTATCTTTCATCTGTATTTCCTTTGTCCTATACCTAGAATTCCCATTCTCAAAGACACCAAAGATAATAGAATTAAAAGAACAATTATTCATTATACTTGTCTCACAATATATTCAAATTATATTCACAATGGCTTTAGATAAAAATGGAATACTTTGATCCACAACACAATTACTGAAAACACTTTAAACTTTTTTGCAGTTATTTTTGTTTTTAAGACTGTATCACACTAGAAAACCACAACACCAAGTTCCTAGACTGATTTAAATGATTATTCTTTTGTTTTATCCCACATTTTAGAAATAATACTCTCATGACAGCAACAGCAACAACATTTACTAATATCAACAAGATTACTAAAAGAAGTTTGGATTTTTTTTTCAATTTCCTTTGTTGGTATATCCCAAAGGCATATAGTTTTATAGTTTAATTACTTTCTTCTTATATGATTATGTCATTCACTCAATAGTTAGCTTTATAAGTTCCATTTTGTTTCCAGTATTTCTAAATTGATTTTCTAAATTTAATTTTGCTTCATAATTATGTAAAATATTTATATTACTTCAGGTTCATTTACAAGACAATTTTTGTGCTACAGAAAACTTCAGCCTCTATCCCTGTCCCTTCCATTATGCTCCCTGTATTTCCCTATAAATAATGCTTTTTAAACTTGGTTTAGCTTTTCATTTTAAATATTCACACATAGTCTGGGGGTGTAGCTGAGTTGTGTAGTTCCTACTTAGCATATGCTAGGTCCTGGGTTCAATACCCAGCACTGAAAAGAAAAATATGCATACTACCCACTACCTTTTGAACATAAATAGCTGTGTCTAAATATATAATTGTTTCCACTTAATATATCCTGGAGATAACTCTATAACAATATATATTTATATTGCTCATATCCTTTTTACAGCCACATAGTAACCCATATTTGTTTACTATAACTTAATTGGCCAGTCCACTTTTGGTAGACATTTGCATTATTTCCGGTTCGATTTATACTATGAATAGTTATAGTGTACAACACTGGTCACTTGACCGGCATCCTTATGCCCATTCTGACCCTCAACCAGTCTACGCTCACAACACTAGGAAAATAAGCTTTTTTGACCTGGCCACACTACACTACTTCCCCTGGAAATCTTTAAATGGCCTCACATTGTTTTTATGATAAAGACTAAACCTCTTAGCATGGCTATGTTAGTCACCTTTGAATAGCTGTGACAAACTCCCTGAGCGTATCACCTTAAAGGAGGAAAGGTTTATTTTGGCTCAAAGGTTTCAGAGATTTCAGTCCATGGCTGCTATGCCCTATATGTTTTGGTATATTGTGTTTTTATTATGATTCACTTTGTAATTTTTTTCTAATTTCATTATTATTTCTTTTTTCCCATGAGTAATTATTATTCCTATTTGTCAGATGAGAAAACCAACTTACAGAAAAGCTAAATAACTGACTCCAAGTCTGACAGAAATAAGGTGAAAACTCATGAAAAGAAGTTAGACTTCAAAGTTATATGTTAGACTTCAAACTCCAGGACTATAGTATTTGATACGTATTAGTCTACTTTTTGTTACTATAAAGAAATACCTGAGGTAGGACATTTTTTAAGAAAAAGAGGTTTAATTAGCTCACAGTTTGGAAGGATGAATGTTCAAACAGCATAAATGCAACTGTGACAAGGGCTCAATGGCAGATGGTGAGATGTCACAGGGAGCAGTATATCTGGAAGCAGCAAGCCCAAGAGATACTAAGAATCCCACAGACCCCACTAAAGGTATGCTCTCAATTAATCTAAGGCCCTCCCACTAGACTGTGTTGCCTATGGGTTCCATACCATGGCCCCTAGCCGCCCTGAGGATCCAGCTTCTAACACATGGAGCCTGGGGGAGAAACCATAGCAGTTCCTTTCCTCCATGCTGTAGAAATTAAAGTAAATTAAAGGAACCAAAGCAAGCAAAAGTGTTGGTTAGGAGAGAATATAAGAGGAAGACCTAGGAGTCAGAGTAAATCTCACATCAAATGAACTTCTAATATTGTTATTTCTAATTAAAGCAATCCTTGAATATAATTTAGGGCAACATCTTATTAAGGGTCCAGCAGTAGTCATTGTTTACTCAGCACTGGTCTTTCTTTTCAAATGTCAAGCTGGCCGGAGGAAAACCAATAGAGTCTAGGATAGAAGCAAGAAAAATTAGAGAAATAAATGACAGGATGCCCCATCAGAGAAGTTTAACAATGTGAGTTATATGCTGTGTATATAACAGCATGTGGGGGCAGGTATTCTCCAATGGCCATCTAGTTTGGTTATCAGAGGGATATTTCTGAAAATTCAGGGGTAATATTAATAACTAGAGGAAAATGTCTTGAGCTTTTTTTGATTTAATCTACCTGGACTCAAGAAGTACCCCTTTTCTTCTGGTAGAACACTTGGAAAGAATATCACACTAGGGGGGCCAACGAAATGAGAACAAATCCTTTCCAAAAGCTGCATGAACCAGGCCTTTTCTGGCACTGTTTTCAACAAAGAAAACAAAACCCTATAAATGTATAAAGCACAGAATAAACCTTCCTCATTCCAATCTAATTCTACTCCCCTCTCTGCTATTCCGCCAAACTATACATGTTGGCCTATATGACAGTATGCATGTGTATATGAGTACATATATATATATATGTATATATATATATATATTCTGTGAACACATGTATATATATATATATATGTATATATGTATATGTATATACATACATGTGTTATGCACACACAGAGCTTTCCTCCCCATACTTGGAATATTATTTTATATACTGTTCTTCAAATGACATACTCCTTTTGGAGCTGTCTTGAAATATATAAAAATCTTACCTATTTTAAACTTGCCACATGGTAGTACATATTCTGAATTTATCATAATTCATGAATTCCTCCCCAAATCAGTGGTCATTTAGGGGATCTTTGGGGTTTAAATAATGCTACAATGACCATATTTATAAGTGCTTCTATGTGCCTTTATGTCTAAGAGTAGAATAATACATGGGTTGAAGATGATATGTAATTTTGACATTTGATGACTGCTGTCAAATTACTCTTCAAAGAGAATTTAACTATTTATACTCCTACTGCATTATTGTCTCTTTCCCCAAATCATGCCTTTCAAATTTAGCTCATCAAAGGAAGAAATATATTTATTGTTTAAAAGTTAAAGATGTTTTAAATCATATTTCTTTTTTTTTCTTTTAACTAACTACATTTGTCCTTTCTTTCTTTTGGACTGTTTCATCTTTATTGCCTTGTAGAAGCTTTAGTATAACCCAGATAAATAAACCTTTGTCATCAATTTATGTGGCAAACATTTCTTCTCAGTGTGTTAAATTTTGTGTTTAGGTCCACTTCTGATGTCTTTGGCCATGGAAAAATATGAATTTTTTTCTCATTGAGTTTATTAGTACTGTTTAGGAATACAGTACAGTTACATTCATCACTGGGATCTTGTACATTTACGTGACAGGTCTTGGTTAAAATATTAAATTTCTTATAAGGTTCAACCAATCTTCTTCTTTTATGAATTCATAAATATTGGGAGTTATCTTAGAAGACTTTTTCACCCCAACCTTAAAACAATTTTTTTAGAGATTTGTTCAGTTGAGAGTATTTAATTCATGAGCTCAATAAAGGTGTATAAAAGAAAAAAATACTTGAAATTGTTCTGGAAAAACAATATTTCTACCATGTAGAGATGGAAATAGGACAATGTACACGAAGAGAGAAGGCATGAACAAAAGCAGCCAGCAGGATTACACTGAGTTTATTCCTCAAAACAGCCAAGGATTGAATCCTCCATCGTATATACTAATGACAGAAGACAGAACACATTTTCCTACACTTTGTTGTTGTCATTTAACAGCACATCTTTAAAATATTTCCATATCACCATAAATGGCATCCCCATTCCTTTTGACCAGTGCAAAGAATTCCGCTGAGTGTGGAAATCATACTTATCACACTTTTCTCCTTCCAGTCTTTTGATGACAGAGGCAGTACTGCAGTAAAAAGACTCTATGTGTGTCACTTCCCATAGCATAGAGGTTATCTATTGGGTGAATTCATAGCAAATCACCAAGGCAAAGGATACACATTTGGAATTTTTAAAGATGTTGAAAATTTGCCTCCCATCAGCTTTGTACTGATACGTGCTGCTACAGGTCCTTGTGCTTGCAAGGCAGGCCACCGTATATATCATCTTTAAAACACAAGTATTTTCAAAGTTTTTTACTTTTATCAATGTAATAGGCAAAAAACTCCAAACCTATGTAATTTTAATTGCATTTTATTATGTGATGCTGAACATCTTTTAATATGTTTAAAGCCCATCTACATATCCTTTGCTTATATCCTTTGCTCATTTTCTTTTTGGATGGTTACTACTTTTCTTATTGATTTATATGTATTCTTTTTATATTAGGGAAAATTGCCTTTTTCTGTAGTATGACTTGCAATATTTTCACATATATCTCAGATTTTGCATAGGGAATATTTTTTATGTAATTAACTGTAGCTTTTTTTTTTTCATGGCTCCTGGGTCCTGCATTATACTCAGGTCTTAGAATAGCCTTTCCTATTCTGAAATTATATAAGAAAATTTTTCCCAGGGCTTTTTTAAGTCTTCATTTTTAATATTTGAATTTGTTCAGATATAGACTATGAGATACAGGATCCACTTA
The DNA here is from genome assembly GCF_012274545.1 of Fukomys damarensis. NCBI lineage: Eukaryota > Metazoa > Chordata > Mammalia > Rodentia > Bathyergidae > Fukomys > Fukomys damarensis. The sequence continues at coordinate 54,703,779 of NW_022900913.1, read as the reverse complement.
TTTTTCCTCAGCTTCTTAGCACTTTGTTTATACAAAATTTTTCAATATTTTGTAATGATTTGATAATTTATCTTTCTCCCCTGATTGATTTTGAAATCTGTGAGAGCAGATTTTTTTTTTTTTTTTTTTTTTTTTTTTTTCATACCAGGGATTGAACTCGGGACCTTGTGCTTGCGAGGTAGGCAGCGGAACCACTGAGCTAAATCCCTGGCCCAAGAGCAGAAATTTTGATTTCATGCTTTCATTCCCCTTACTTATCCCACCCTTTAATTTACTTCAACCCCAGCCTCAGACTTCCCCTCGTGCCCGGCAATTAAGACAGACAGCTCTTACTTCTGCATTTCTCCATTGCTGGAGAGGTAAAATTTCACCCTCGTTAGGTGGAGGCCTATCCAGCGAGTGGCTGAAAATGAGACAGGGGAGTTCTTGGCCACTGACTTTTTATTAAACTCCAGCTTTTCCCAGGTACAAGGGCCAAGTAAATCGGTCCAACACATGTAGAAGATGGCATCCTGAGAGAGGGTAACCACAGTGAAAATAGCCAAGCCTGCATGGACACAGGATTCTCAACTGGCACTGCAGACAAGCAGCCACTGTCATAGTGAAGAACAAAGCAACAACAAACCAGTCTGCATAAGGTGGGAAGCTGCAGGTACAAATGCAGCTTCCCTTCCCGTACTCAAAGCCCCTGGGGACAGGAATTCTAAGCGGGCAGCCACTGGGGCATCCCCTCTCAGCTCACGGTTGAGGAATACAGCCCTGGCTAGCAGAGGCTCTCTGGGGTGGAGAGGAAGGTATGTGGTTTGGGGATTCTTGGGAGAAACATCTGGATGGCCCCCATCCAAGGAGGAGTGGCTCCCCTGCCACCCACTGAACACTAACAATGACTGCAACCACAATCTGCCCCGCACTCCAGGCCCCAGGGGGTTCAGAGTTGGTTCCTGGCCTAGGTAAGTCAGAAAAGTGACATATGCACACATAACTGAAAGGAATACCCTGAGCAAGGGACAGCCTGCATGAAGGAATATAGAGGAAGAAGCAGTGGCATCCAGCTGGGAAGACCAGGGAAGCAGGAAGAAGTGTCCAGGACGCCTCCAGGAGCCTGTGAGGTCCTCTGTCTTGGACAGCGGAAGACTTCCTGAAGGCCACATCTAGGAGCTACTTGGAAGAATGCTGACAGGGTAGGGTGGTAGGAAAATAGTGTCCCCTCTCCTAGAATGTCCCCATCCTAATCCCTGGAGGTTGTGATTATGTTTTTACACGGTAAACGTTTTTGTAGATGTGATTAAAGATCTTGAGACAGGGAGATGTTCCTGGATCACCATTGGGTGGGTCCATATGATCACAAGGGTCTTTATAGAGACAGGAGTGGCCAAGAAAGTGTGATGATGTGAGCAGAGGAAAGGGGAGAGACATCCAAAGAGAGGAGAAGCACAGGGAGGAGACAGTGAGAGGAAGGAGGACATGTTGAGATTAGAAGATGGGAAAAGGCCATGAGCCCAGGAATGTGGGTGGCCTCTTAAAGCTGTTAAAGCTAGAGGCTCCAGAAACCCTGCCAATACCTTGATACTAGAACTTCTGACCTCTAGAACTATAAAATAACTCTGTTGTTGTAGGCCACTGAGTTTGTGGTAATTTGTTGCCATAGTAAAAGGAAACTGAAGCACTGGGTTAGACAGTGAGAGAGAGATCATTCCTTGAACAGTTCCATCTAGGAAGCACCCATGTATCCTGGGATGCTAGACCCCTGTGCCTAACCCTGCCTCACACTGCAGGCTGGGGTGTGGGTGGAATAGAATCAGCATGAAGATTAGGGCTGCTGGGAGGCACCTGCTTTGGGATTTCTTATCACCATGCTTTTCATATCAAACACAGTCAGGATATGCGGCTTTCAACTTTTAAATGGATTGGAGCTGGACAAGGGTGTCTGAAAACCACGGACTTTTAAAATAGTGACACAATCGAAGTTGTCCTTTAGAAAATTGGGCAATATCTCTCAAATCCCCTGGTCAGCAAGTATCTGATTTCTCCTTAGGTGGTACTTTGCCAATCCTATATGGAGCTTGTTTCTGTTTAGAATTCTATAGTTGCTTATAGATTTGTTACTTCAGAGAGAGAGAGAGAGAGAGAGAGAGAGAGAGAGAATGTTGGTGTGTTGGGTTTTTTGGGGTTTTTTTGGTACTGGGGATCAATTTCAGGTCCTTGCACTTGTGAGGCAGGCAGTGGCACCCCTGAGCCAAATCCCCAGCCCTAGGATCTTTTAAAAGGGGCTAAGAAAATAGGAAGTCATATACAGATGACCAAATGAAAGGAAGTTTTCCAAGTTGTAATATCAGAGAACAAAAAAATAGCTACTTATTTAGCCATTCATGCATTCATTCAATTAACACCTCATTAATAGCATCTACAAGGTACTAGATACAGTTAATTGAAGATCTGACTCCTACCCTCGTAGAGCTCTCCAGAGGAAGAAGTACAGATATAGGAAGTCAAGAAGAGTAGAGAAATGGTATTTAAAGCATTCTCCCACTTCAATTTATTGAGGTATAATTGACAGTCATTTATATTCTAGGTGTACAATATGATAATTTGATATACACATACACTGTTAAACGATAAATGATTACCACAGTCAAATTAATATATCCATTGCCAGTTACCATTGTGTGTGAGAGAGAGAGAGAAAGAGAGAGAGAGAGAGAAGGATTTAACATTCTTTAAATGGTAAGAGAAACTTTACTGCCCACAGTGCAATAAAGAATTGTGAAATGGCTGGGGATTTAGCTCAGTGGTTCCGCTGCCTGCCTTGCAAGCGCAAGGACCCGAGTTCGATCCCCTGTACAAAAAAAAAAAAAAAAAAAAAAAAAACAGAATTGTGAAGTGGCACAGATTCTGTGTGGAATGAGACGGCATCTTGAGTGCCCATAAGACACTGTTTCTTTATCCAAAACAGGAAGGGAGAACCAGGCACAGGACGAGTCCACCGGCTGCATGTAACGTGAAGGCTCATGTGATGTAAAGGCACACAGAACTGCGACCAACCTCCTCACATCCCTGTGCTCTGGGCATTTGCACTGGCTTCAGCATCCAAGTTCTTATACTTTCAATCTCCAGAATATGACACAGGCCCAGGAGGGTCACCATGGTGATTCTCAATCACAGATACTATTATAACCTTGAAGAAGTAGAAGGAAACTGTTATTTCCCAGCCTTTCAAACCATATGCCCTCCTGTGGTAAACATAAAAATTGATTCTCGTTTAACTACTTGAAATGTCAAACTATATTAATCAGCGTGACTAAAAACAAATCAAAGCAAAACAAGAGGGACGTTGTAGAAGGTTTTGGACTTGACCAAAGGAAGCATTTTACATCACAAGTGAAACAGTAGCTCATAGCAGGGAGAGGTAGAAGAAGGGCTTCTCTCTGTCCTGATGTGCTCTCCTCCATTCCTCCCTGACCAAGACCAAAGAGATGATCTCAGGGGGTCGTCACTGGAAGTGAGGAAGTTAGATCAACATTTGTGTATCTGATTTCTCACCAATGTAAAATAATAATTATCAAATATTCAATTAGTGTTTTTAATAGAAAAATATCACGCCATCTAAATAAAAACAACTACCAGAATTGTCACTAAAATTAAGTTACGGTATGGTACAGTTAAACAGGTGAGCTGATAGGTTTCCCAATGTAAAAGCCCAATCTCAACACTTGTTAGCTGTCAGACAGGCTACTTCACCTCGCTATGCCTTCATTTCTTCATTTGAAATATGTAGAAATGAGAGCTATTATTTCTATACCATAAATTTCAGTCATTGGTTCATGTACTCTTTCAATAGATATTTTATACCTACTGGGTGTCAGTTACAGTGCTAGTTGTTGGGGACACAACATATTTCAATATCTAGCATATTCCAAAATCTTTCCAAAGATTATAGGTGGTGTCCATAGTTTCAGAGTAGGTCTTTATTTTAAATTAATTTTATTTTCTTTGCATGTTTTTTGCTATTCTATTTTTGTTTTTGCTAATGTCTTAAAACAGCATATAATAGATGTTTTAAATATCATGCTATTATTATCCATTCATTATTTTGCCCTTTAGAATTTTCAGGAATTATGAAATATATAGAAAACAAACAAACTGACAGATAATATAAAATATATACAATCAATCAAAGCAACATGCATGCAGGCTTATAAACTTTAACAGATAATAATCCTTGGTGAGATATTCTCTGGGGTACCTAACAAGTAATCGGCATTTAAAAACAAAACATAGCTCCTCAAAAGGGTTTGTGAGATGTAGCAATTCAGCCCCATCCACTACATTTTCCCGGAAGTGAATCCTAATTCTATAACACATAACAGCAGCCTGTTACTTAAAGTTGGTGGCAACATGACTGTATGTGGCTCTCTTTTCTAAGATGCCAGTTATGTTAGACTTAACCTCTGAACTAGAAATGATTATCTCTGATGCTTCCGAATTCTCAAGAAAAAAACCAAAAATCCTCCTCCTCATAAAGTCAATGTTCCATCTCCGAAACACCTGTGGAGGAAGTCAAAGGCTGTAAGTACGGTCAGGGCTTTCCAGCTGGTTGCCTGGCCTCATCTTCAGAGTGCATGCCTATCTTGGAATGTGCCAACGTGGTACTTCTGATAGAAGTTCAGGGGGTATTTGATAGAAAAATTTGACTTAGGGCAATTGGAAGAAGACACTCTCAAAACAGAAGAGAAATGGAAAATCAGGGAACTGTAGCCAAATAGCAAACATAACGAAGAGACCATCAGGACATGAAGAAGTCCACCTTATAATCTATGCCACTTTTACAAAAAATACTATTAGCCATGACTCAAATTCATGTCATAACTACCACTAACCTGGAAGAAAAACCAGTATAAATAAGAAGCTTTAAACATATGCTATGTATTGTTTCCATTTCGTATCAGGCTTCAAAAATCCCCTAAAAAGACCTTTAAAAAATAGCCCAAAGTTCAGCTTTGATTTAGAGATATCATGAATTAGAGATTACCTGTCTAATTACGTATTTGTCACCACTTATTAAGGTGGCCCTTTTAAACTTTCTATAAGTAGGGACAGTGTACCAGAAACAATGTCCAGCTCATTTCCCCGCTTTTTATTGTCATATGTTCTTGACACCAGGGTCAGTTTTTAATCCTTCATTAGGCACATTGCTTACTAAAATAATAATATAATGAGTACAACCTAACTTATCACAAACCTTTCTCCAGCTCTACCAAAGAACTTTAATTGTCATGATTGAGCCATACTCTGGCTCCTGGACCCTTGCAGAAGCCGTTCCTTCTACCTTCAACACCCTATCCCTTAGTGCTCACTTCTCACCTATCAGGTCCTGGCCTAAGGTTAAGCTCCTCCAGGGAGCCTCCCTGACAATCTGAGATTGGGCTGGCTGCCCTTCCTCCCCCTCCATCCCCACATTATCTTATACTTCTTCCTAGCATAGCTCATATTGCAGAAGGTTAGAATTACTGAATTGTAGGTCTATCTATTATTTCTTCTTAGGCCAGGGTTCTCAAGCTCTATGATCTCAGGACTTGTTGTACTCTTAAAAATTATTACGTATCCCAAAGACCTCTTGTTCATATGCATTATGATGTTTATTCTACTGGAAATGGAAATAGAACTTCTTAAATTTTTTGTTCATTGATTCATTGAAGTATAACAGTGACAAATCGATGAGATGTTGATATCTGAGTAAATATTTTTATGGAAGCAACTACAATGTTTTTCAAATATGAATTTCAGAAGGAAATGTGGTATTGTTTTACATTTTTGCAGTGGACTTCAATACTGCAGTAAATTGTGTTGAAGTATGAAAAATCCAATTACATGTATACAGTTGAAGAGGTAATCTAATATCTTTCATAGCCATCATATATATTCATCATGTATATCCATCATGTTTGTATTCAAGTATGTATATAGATTATATATGTATATGTATGTATATATCATATATGTATGGATATGTGTGTGTGTATATATAATATATATATTAGGAGAAGAAAATGACATTTTAATAATCTTTTCAGGTATCTGTATATCTACAGATATTCTTCAGTACTATCTGTAGGAGACAGATGATGAGGGTTGAGGCCTAATTGACCTTCTCTGTGAGCACAGAGGAGATAAATAGGCTGTGCCTCCTTCGCCAATGTGTAAGCATGCCAGCCCACTGCAAGTCCTAGAGAAGAGTCTACACAGCTGAGATCTAGCTGTTCACATGGGTGTATGCTATAAATAACAGGGGGCAGATAAGTCTGCTATCTCACTCATTGGTTATCCCTGCGTCTAAGAGAATAAAAGGAAAATGAGCCAAATGCTCCAAGCCCCTGTCCACTAGAGGGAGAGAGCCCCCTGGGCTCCTTCATTCTAAATTAACTCTGTGTCTTTTTGTCTTTCCATCCTCGTTTGCCCTCCAGTCAGGCCAAACTCATAGGTCAGCCCCCGACAGCTATCTAGACAAATGGTGGGCTCTTACAATTTGGATTAATGTGTTATCTGAAATCAGATGAGTAACCTTTTTGTATTCTGTTAAATTAAAAGCTATTGGTTTGTTTTTTACTTTGAATGGATTTTTTTTTAATCCGCACATGAGTTTATAACATCATACATTTTGCTCCTTTGGAAAAGATCAGCTGAGTTACGCACATCACTTTCATTTGACAATTTCATTATTAAAAATCAATTAATATCACCATTATTCTCATTAGAAAAATCTAATTATTGGTAAGCTGCAAGCTGAAGTTTTTGAAAACTCTAAATCTCATTTGAAAGCTCAAAGTTTATTTTCAACAAATATTATCTTCTCCATGGTATGACAGGTTCACATCACTCATTTTTGAGAAAATGTTTGCCCAGTACCCAAGTGTGAATAACCAGTTTATCATTTTTTCAAGTAAAATTAAATTCCATGAAAACAGTGGCAAGTTCAGCTTCCAACTCAATCACACCAGGGTTTCTTTCCTACTGCACTGCTTAGCACAGCTCTTCTTAGGCTTCCATTGAATTATATGGACTATTAGAAACATGTGTACTGCAAGCTGCAATGTAAAAAATAAATCATGTTTTCTTGTTTTGTCAAGTGAAACTGGCTCTGTGCATGTTGGGGTGACAAGAACACAATCATTACTATCATCTTTGGTGCCACTTCCTGAATTCATGCGAGGGCACCAGTCGTTTTATCCACCATTACTTTTGTAAGTGGAAATACCATCTCAGTATCATTAGGAAAATAGACTTGACCTTGAAGATTCCCTGGAAGGCCCTCTTGAACTCCACTCCAGGGGTCCTCTTGCCACACTGAACCTTCTGACTCGAATACAAGTTTTTGGAGAACAGAGTCTGCTGTTTTGCCATCCTTATGTCCCCACACCTGCCTAGTGCAGGCCCAAGCATGCACAAATTATTCCATAAAGATTTGCCGAATGTATGAATAGCTCAGAGGAGCTGACTTCTTTTTGGGAAATTCTAGTTTTCTATTCCATTCTTTTGGTAATTTTAATGAAGTATTATCTCTAAAGTACACTGAACATTTTTCTCCACCTCATGGTGAGTGTTCTGAGCATAGCTTACCTTTCTCTGACGACTCACAGGGCTCATTGTGAATACTGGGCAGGACATAGCAATGGTGTGTTAGATGTGGACCCTGCGATAAATCGTCAGGTGTCTACTTTGTGCAGAGAATTTTACTTGTTCATTGATTTCTTTTTTGTTTATGCCTTCATTGCTGAACAGCTGTCAGTCATCACTTACAGATGATGTTAATATTAAAACCCTAAAGAAACAGCTTGTTTTTCTTTCTACCTTTTTTGTGAGGATTGTAATGTCTAAGCTTAGAATGTTAAGTCAAATAGGCCTAGAGAATGTTAAGTCAAATAGATCCTGAGTTGCCCTTGAATAAAATGCAAGAGCTTTTAGTGCAGGGATTCCCCAAGATTTATTTAGCTCATTGGAGGCCTCTATTTTGTTTCTGATCCTGTCAATCTGAAATATCAGGATAGCTGAGTTCCGAATAGATGACGTTTTGCTCTGTGTATGACTGCTGAAAGAGAAGGAAAAGAAAGAAAGAGGCAGAAAGAGAGAGACCAATTTATAATTCAAGTTAAACGAATCCATATGTCTGTTGTTATAGAGATAAAGGTAGATCTTGTTTTGAAAATCCTTCAAATTGCCATAATTAAAAAAAATTCTAATTATTGGAATGAGGAAAGAGGAGCTTCTGTAGGCACGTCAGGACCCTGCTTAAACAGAATCTGAACATTCACTGCTATCTTTAAAACTTTATTCTGAAGCTTGTGAACTCAACCTGTATTCATTTAGTCATATTGTTTTGGAAGGAAGCTAACAATGGTATTCTTAAACGAGTTTAAGGCACCACCTCTAAAACTGACAGTAAGCATGCTTTCAAAGAGAAGGTGGTGGTGTTTTTTTGTTTGTTTGTTTTTGTACCACTGGGGACTGAACGCAGAGTGTCAGACTAAGCTGCACCCACAGCCCTTTTTACTTTTTGAGAATCTCACTAAATTGGCCCCAGATGGCCTCAAACTTGTGATCTTCTTGCCCTCCTGCCTTAGCCTTCAAAGTAGCTGGAATTAGATGTGTGTGCCACCACAGCCATCTAAGTAGATGGTTCTTATTTGAAAACTATCAGGCTTCCAAACTGTGCTCATGGAATACTGACTGTGACTTCTAGGCATATGGACAACAGGCAGCAACAAACATTAAAAAAATAAATAAATACGTTCAACTGCATTGTTGTGATTGCTTCCCCCTACCTACCTTAGTACAGAAATACAGGAACTTGACTTGTCACACAGCTCTCTTTGAAGAGGTAACCTTAGCATATGTGCCAAATGCAGCCCAACCTTCATACTCAAATGAGAAAACATGCCAGTTACAGCTTCATTTACATAGCCTCTCAAAGAACGACAGGCAGCTTGCGCTGGCCTTGCCTTTCAGCCCCAAATAAAGGAAACCAAGGCACTTCTTAGTGGAAGGATTCCCCACTGGCTAAAGGAGTGTCTTGGATTTCCATCTTCTTCAAGCCTTGGGGTCTTGAGAGCGTTAGGGTCCAGCTCCTCACCCTAAGGACCACAGTGAACCTGGGCAAACCCAGGATGGAGGGGCCAGTAGACTGGGGCATGCAGCCAACTTAAGTGGCCACAGGGTAAGGACCTTGGACATATTCTGGTGGATTCCATTTTTCTCCAGCTACTCACAAACGCAAAAAATACAAATCTTTCCACCCTATTTCAAAAGCTTTAGCAATATGGCTTGTCTAATTTTTAGGCAACCAATTTCTTGATGGAACTTACCAGCTTCTCTGCTCCTAGCATAGCTGCACTGGGAGAATAGGTTCACCCAAAAACATTCAACCAGTGGGCTTAGGGGTAAGGAATTCACTAAAGGTTCAGGGTGTTACCAAACTAGGCCTGTTTTCTTTCCCAGCGTGCCACTGAAATGAGTTTCATGAGAGAGTTTACTCAATAGCTGGTCAAGTGTGCAGAAAAGGAAGAGCAAATCTCAAACCCAGCTCCCCAAGGGTAGGGTTTAGGGATATTTATGGGCTAAGACTTGGGGGCGAGTGATCAGATCAAACGCCATCAACTGTTACCATCACGACCCTCCCAGAGATGCTATCTATAGCCAACCAAAGGGTTTACTTAGGAACTAAGAACTGATAGTTTATTCAGTTTTATCTGATTTTTAGTAATTGTAGGCCAGGAGCCCTCCAGCTCTCCATTCAATGAGCTCTGTTTTGTGCCACTGACAGCAGAAGCAAGCAGGATGCCAGCAGCCCCATGCCCTCTTACCCAGTCTCCCCAAGTTGAGTTGTTTGGAGACCTGTGTGCTGCCGGGAGGATGAGCAGCAGGAGGAATTGCCCTTCGCATCCCTCCATGTGCGCTCAGAGCTTTCCAGGGAAAACACCTTATGATAGGCACTGGGCAAATTGAAATTTTTTTTTTCAGCTTTAATTGAGTTTATTGGTACATTTTAGGGATACAGTACAGTTACATTCATTGTTGGGATCTTGTACCTTTACATGACAGGTCTTGGTTCTCATTTTTTCCCCTTACTCCTGTCCTCCCTTCACCCCCCAAATTCAAATATTTTTGACAAAGCACCTCCACTCAAATTTGGGTTTTTGTTTTGCCCATTTCCTGTCTTACGCTTTCCACGGTGACTCCTGAGCCTGTGCCGTGGGAGACTTAACCCCTGCAGGAATTGAGTCTTGATGGGAGGCAGCATTTTTGGCCATTTGACCTAAATCCCATCTCTTCCTGGCAACAGTGGTTTTCTGCAGGGACCCCACTCATCCTGCATCAGGCAATGGAGCCAGCAGAGGCACTGATCCCATGCGGAAGCTGTCAGGTGACTGATCCACAGGAGGCTGGGGCTACTGGTCCCACTCTTGTCTGATACTGCTCTCCTGGGATCTGGTTATGGGAGTGTTTTCCTTCCTGGACCATTCTGTGTCCAAAGTCTTTTTTGTATACTACTTTCTTCCTAGCCCTGAGCACACTTTTAGGAATGGCCTCTTTACTCAATGTTCCCCGGTGGTTCTGTGACTGTGCAGCTGGCTTCCGTCACCCTCCCCTCCAGATCTTCCTAATGAGACTGATGGCCTTGCCACTGTTTGAACCATTTTGCTGGTGTCTAATACCCCTTGTCTGAGGGCCTCTGTTTTGGCCCATGTTTTAACTTTAATTTATTTGGTTTCTGACACCACCCTTAGCCACCTCTTGTTCTTTGAGAGAGAGAATGGGTTAATTTTCTTTCACTTCATCTTTTAAACACTCTGGCAATTTAATCACAGAAAGGTCATGTTGACAGAGTGAACAGCAGGGGCAATGTTGCAAAAAATAAACCTCTCCCCCCAGGGTGGAAGCTGTTGTCTCTGGAAGGCAACAACCTCTTGCTGCTCAGAGGTTACAAACAGACTCTCTGGTCATGCTAGTTCTTGGATTCAACAGCTGACTTTGCCAAGGCAGATTGCTTAGCCTCTCTGTGCCCTTTCTTGTCTCTAAAATTGGGTGAAAACAGCAGTTATTTTGAATGCATATTGAAAGATGTTAAAGTGCTTAGCACAGTGGCAGGCACAGAATAAGTGCCCAGTAGAGGTTGACTACCGTCAGAAATGTTGCCAGCTTCTCTCCTGTTGGATCAGAGCCTCCTGCTAGCCTTGGGCAATGGGACTCATTTCTTGTCACTTCTTTCCCCCTGGATGTGATCCAGCACCTGACATGACTGAGTCTCCAGGATGCAGAAATGTGAACAAAGGGTTCTTTAGAGCTTCTCATCACCTTGCCCACACTTAGAAGTTCTTTTTAGATTGCTTATCCCAGCCGGCTGCAGAAAAAGTAAGCAAAGAATAATTTCCTTTCCAACTGTGTATCTGCAAGACACATCCCCAGACTTCTGTTTGTCACATTTCAGTAGAGCCTGACCTATCTCATAAATTTTAAGCTGTCTTAGGTTCCTGTGGGCCTTGTATTTCCATCTCTCATTAAACGCAACACTCATGATAATCACTGGTTTTCTCCCTGAAATAATCCTGATTTATCTGAGCTCCATTTTTCTGTATTTCCATTTTTTGACCTTAGGGGTTGGTTCCTGCTTTTGGGAGGTGGTGAGTTTTTCAACAGTACAGGAATTCAATCCAAAAGATTTGTTATTTTTCAGAACAGTTTGCTCCTCAAAGAGTAGCAAAAAGTATCTTCTGCCTCTACAGTTTATCTGTACTCTAAATAAAACTAGACTTCTAAAAAAGTCATCTGATCCAGCCCATTTACTCTGTTCAAAACAAACCTAACTATAGCTAAATTTCTACTGTGCAAGGTAAAAAGGTTTTTTTGTTTTTGTATTTATTTATTATTTTTTGGTACCGGGGATTGAACTCTGGTCCTTGCGCTTGCAAGGCAGGCCACCGAACCGCTGAGCTGAATCCCCAGCCCAAAAAAGTTTTGAGGGCTATGTATCCCAGTAGTTCACAAGCTTTGGATCAGCAGGTTCATCAACATTATCCGGCTGATTCATTTTGTATCCCTGGTGCTGGTCCACAGGAGTCCGTCAATATTTGTCGAATGAATATGTGCAATTTTAAAAAGCTGGTCCTTTCATTAAAGAAACTCCCCACTTGAATAGTCTGCATGATTTAGCCCTGTGGTAGACCTGTGAATTAAGAGTGGACAGAAAACTTCTCAGACGGAATAAAGGAGCTTAGCAGAAGGTGAGTGACTGACTGGCCAGAGCCAGTCCCTGCTCCTGCTAGGGCTTCCAACATGTCTTATTTGTTGAATTTTAGAGGCACATTCGCTGGGGAAAGTAATTTTCTGCAGAAATGTTAGAAATTATAAATACATAAACTCTAATCAAGTGCAGAGGAATTAAAATTGTTAACACTGAGTAAGTGAAGTCCCCACTAAATTTTTCTTTAGGAAAAATTTATAAGATGTTAGAAAAGATCATTAAATCTGAGCTAATCATACATTTGGCACTGAATTGGAAATAGTCTGTGTACATGACAAAGGACCGTCGTGTCACTGGTTTTATTAATCTCATTATTCAATGTGTTGAGTTTACAAGAATCTAGAAAGTTGATAGCAATAACTAAGCAGGGGAATGTGACAAATCAGAGAACCTGTGTAAATTGGGAGGCACTGGGTCATGTGCTTGTAACCACATGGCAGACATGTTTTTCAGAGGAGAAAGAGAGAGGGAACAGAAAAAGGAGGAAGAACAGTTTTGTTCCTAGTTATGAAGTTATTGCTCTGCCCCCCACTGCTTCAGTGACTGAATTCGTTTCAGTCACACTGAAACATCTCAACTGTCCACCCCCTTGGGTTCAGTGATCCTCAGGATGGACGGGAGCACGGCCAGTTCTGTGCTGGCCACTCAACCCTTCTTCCTCTTTGCCTGCTTCTTCTGGCAGAAAGCAAGGCAGATGTGGGTGGAGAGAAGGTGAGGAGGGCACCCTGGGGTCTGGTTTCCACTCCTTCACATTGCGTTTCCTGAAGTATATTCTATGAACTCCTACCCCACACGAGCTCCACAGGAAGGAGTTTTCAGTGATGAATGTACATAGGCAGAGGAATATTAAATGTTATATATCCTTTGGGGGAGTCACAATAACCAATAACATATGCAAGGTGTAAAAAGTCTCAAAGTAAAAAAAATCATTTAACAGTTTTACAAAACCTCTTTGGGAGACCCCCTGTTAACATCTCACATGACAGTGGAAAACTTACTGTGGAGCGAGGGTGACTCCTATAGGGTGAAGCCAAGGTGGTAAGACTCCCAGATGTTCCTGTTTCTTGGAATATCTTTTTGGTCACTATTTCTTGGCAACTTAGTGCAATTTGCTTTCACTTGAGCACCACTGTGCAACTTGAATTCATGCTGGCTATTGTAGGGGTGGAAAGATGGGAGAAGGTTTTACCTGACTCCCAAGAGTGTATGATGCTTTGCTGAGGAACAGAGAGGAGCAAGGGGCAGCAGAACTTGGGAGGAGATTCAGGGTGGGGTTCAGAGGTGGAAAGGCACAGCCCATTGTGGGTCTAAGAAAAGGATTCAGAGGAGGCAGCCCTGAGAAGAGCTTAGCCAGGGTATAGATCTCACAGGAATGAGGTGGGACATTCAGGGAGGGCCTGGAAAGCTGGCGGCATTGGAAACAAGTGGACCATGTTGCTAGATGTGGGGAGCATGTGAGAGATAGACCAAGAGGACCCAGGCTGAGCACAGCCAAGCCAGCATGCAAGCTAGAGACAGTGGGCTGAATTCTGTGGACCATGAGTAGCCAAGAGTAAGAAAGTGAGGTGAGGGGTGGTCTATTTTAGAAATGAAGGAAATATATGACAACTTAGACTAGGATACGGCACAAGAGGACAAGGGGGAGCAAAGAGGTGATGCTATTCCATCTGAGTAGAAGTCAAAGGAATGCAAATGAGACCCTCAGTGGCAGAGAGATTAAGGCTACTGACACGCCAGGACCAGAGTCCAAAGTCCTTGTCATGACTTAAAAGGATCCCCATGCTCAGTCCCCTCTCAGCCTAACTCCATCCCGCTACCCTTGCTTCTCTAACAAGTTCCATTATATAACTTGAGTACACGGCACTCTATTCTCTTCCCTCTAAGCCTTTACATATGATGGCCCCTTGGCTAAAATGATGAAGACACTGCCAATGATGATGGCTGGCACTTAGCGTGCTCGTGGTGACCCTATCACCTGTTCTGGGTGTTCTCCTGCACTAACTTCCAGAAGAAGCCTCCTGTTCTTGAAGTGATGATGCACCTTGTTTCATCCTCCATGGGCACCTGGTACTGTCACTATGAAGGGCTGAATTGAGGCCATAAGCCAGGGATGGGTGGTCCATGCTAATATTTTTGAAGTGCGCACTTGCTTGCAATTAAATTTTACTGGAAAGTCTTAAGTCTGCTATTCTCTACTGTGTTTGTTTCTGCATCTGCTTCTTATTTAAAAAAATTAAAATTATGTCATCAATGACCAGAAAATGAGTTTATCACATTGTGAATACCCAAGTGCAAAGTTAACTTATTTATTTTGTTCACTTCTGACTCTATCCATAGCACATAAAATGGTTCCTGGAACATGGAACATGATGTAAATTTGTTGAATGAATGGGCGAATAAATAAATTAATAAAATGTTAGTAGGGATATGTTATGGTTGCCCAGTTAGCTCCTTGATGCTTAGTTCTGCTTTTTCTCATAGTCAAAACCGCCAACACCACAGTGACCCATTCACAGTCTGGTCTTTTCTGTCATGGCTTCTTTGTGGCTTACAGGACACAGAAGGACAAGAAGAATGAACCCAGAGCAATGCCAATGAACTTGCCTTCTTGCCATGCCTGGGTGCTGGTCTTGTGCTGTCCAGGGTCTCAATAAGTCACTAAGTTGTCCAGGCTGGGCTCAAACTTGTGATCCTCTTGCCTCAGCCTCCTAGAGTGCTGGAATTACAAACCTGGCTTTAAAAATACAAGTTTTAATATGGCACAAATCAATCATTCTAGTCAAATTGAAAATTGAGATCATCAAACTATAGTCATGCTGAGAGAAAAATAGCTTTAATCTATGTATCATCCTTGGCCGGTGTGTGTTGCATATATTTTTGTTTTTCAAATTTTGAAAATCAAATCATGTTTATATGTTATTTTGTGCCCAGAGTAGATACAGATTTTGTGAATCTGAAGCTTACAAAAGCTGAGGATCTTTAAGAAAATATTTCAAAATTATGAACACAAGCCTAAGTACAGAGCCTTAGAAGAGGCCCATTCAAGTGAAGGGTCATGAGTTTAAGTTTCTTCAGTTTGTTATGCAGTAAATCCCTCTCTTTATGCCCCAGTTTGTTTTGTTTTTACTCATTTGATAATGCATAATGGATATCCACAATGTCCCTACCGTCCCATTTTCACAACAAGGTACCCAGAAAGCTCAGCTCAGTAAGCATACATTGAGCACTGAGGGTGTACGTGGGCCTGGGACCACAGTGACCCAAAGTTGAAGTCCCCACCCATAGCTCCCATTCATAAAGGAATCACAAGAAATAGAGAATGTGGTGGGAGGGGAGTAAAAACCCAAATAAACCCTCTCATTTCATTTGCTTTCAGTTACGTGCTTCTATCACCAACTTTAGAGTTCACATTGCTCAGCAGAATGGCCCAGTCAGCTCAGCTCTTGCCCACGCCTCTGATGTGCGCTCACCAAGGTGACAATTGTTTACCGTGTTCTTCAGGCAATTGGAGGCCACTTATGTCCACCTCACACCTAGCACTTGGGCAGGTTCAGATATCTGATGTGCGTCTTTGGATATCAGAGGCCCTACCCTTAGGTCAAGCTAACTCATCCCTTCCTGAGCGTGTGTCTACAAAGAGCCATGCAGTTTGACCACACGCAGACCACACACAGCTTGTTATTGCCTCACTTTCCTTACCCCACCTGCTTTCCCCATACTTTTTATTTCTCTCACAAATACCCTTAAAACCTAACCCCAGGGAGGTTGGTTTGAAATGTGGGGCCTCTGCCTCCTCATGGCTGTGTTTGTGAATAAATGCTTTCTCTTTTGTGAAACTCACTTCGGTGAATGACATACTGTGCAGCAGGCATCTCCCAATGGCCACGCACAACTTGGCTACTTCCTAGGCTCCTTAGAGTGAGGTGGGGAGGTGCAGTCCTCACCAGGTTCCAGCTGAGAAGCCTCTGCATTCACCTCAAATCAACTCTGCAAACTGTGTTTGCAGGAGGCTGAGCTGTCCAGCATGCCGCTACTTCCCCACATACTGCATTTTTACTCCTGAAAGAGTGTGTTCCCAACCCTTTGTTCTAATGACATGGCTGATGGAGCTCAGTTCTGAGAGCGATCAAAAATAGATGTCAGGTGATATAAATAATGTAGCTCCAAAGATGGGGAGAGCAGATTTGAAGACTATAATTATAGTTCAAATGTTGTTTAAGGTTAATCACTGGAGCTTCAATTTGAATCTGTACCGCATTGGCTTCGAAGGCAATTAAATCTTTTCTACTGCATTTGCATACCATAAGGCAAAGGGAGCTTTACCCTACGTTCAGTGCAATGGCAGCACAGAGCAGATGTCAAATATGTTTTCTGCTTTAATGTGCTAACTATAGTCCTTTAAAAGCAGTGTTAGAGTAATCCTCATTTAAGCGCACACTGATATGCTTCTGGGTTATTATAAATGCTATTTATTAAAGTTTTCACATTTGTCAGGTATGGTGGTACACTTCTATAACACCAGCACTCAGAAGGCTGAGGCAGGAAGATGGCCAAGTGTTTGAGGCCAGCATGTGGGCTACACAGTGAATTTAAGGCCAGCCTGAAATGTATAGCAAGACCCTGTCTCAAAAAAAAGTTTCTATGTTCATTTATAAGAATTCTGTCAAAGTAGATGAATCCTTCTTAGCAGCTACCCAGTGCCATATGTCGTGGTGTAGAAAGATTCTGGAATTTCACTCCTGGGCCATCTCTAGCTGAGACTATCACTGTTCAAAAGGAACAGTCACCAGAGACCCGTGTCTCCTGAGTACTTTTTTTTTTTTTTTTGTACCAGGGATTAAACTCAGGACCTTACACTTTCGAGGCAGGTGACGGCACCATTGAACTAAATCCCCAGCCCTAATGAATACTTTTCAAACCACCATATCTTGAGAACTTACTTCATTTTATAATGCCTCCAAGGAGACAGGTTGCAACTTAGCTCAGTGACCAGACCAGATTTGAGTAGCCAAATCATAGAAAATTATTGGCCAACCTTAGAGGACAGTATTAAAATAAGTACATTCACGTAGTGGAATACTCTGTGGCCATAGCTTCTTATGACTGACAGCAAAAGATCTCTAAGCTATACTGTAAAATGTAAGAAAGCAAGGCGTGAACACAATGTTCTGTTCTTTACAGGAGAATATGGAAAATAATACAGTACATTCCAGCTCTGGAAGGATACACAAGAAGGAAGAAAGCATTGGCTGGGGCATACAGAAGGGTAGGAAACGTGTCAGTGTAAATGCCTCTTTGTCATTTTGACCTATGTGACCATATTACTTACTCACAAGTTAAATTAAAAATTAAAGCCTAATTAAGCATTGCATAGCCAAATCTTACATTTCCTTCACTATGATTCGAATCTGATTTCTGGTTTAAAAGTCAGATGCTTGCACATTATTCCTTGCTTAGGAAATAAACCACAGGGAAAAGTTCCATCTTGATTTCCGTTTGAAAGCACTGCCTTTGAGAATTTCTCTCTGCATTGCACAATGAATAGGAAGGGAAACTAAAGGATCTAATGTCTTGATCCTTGGAAAGGATGTCTTTATTTTCTAGATCACTCTGTCAATTTTCGCAGGAGAGAGAGGGAAGGGATTTGCAGGTTTCTCAGAAGTGCTAGGAAGGTTCCAGCAAGAGACACTCAGCTGGTTGTCAAGTCAGGTTACTGCATCCTGTGAAGATTGGCTTGGCAACATCTGCAGTCAACTATGCCCTACGCCTACCCACGTGGGGACTGTAGGAGCATCGGCAGAGGCACAGAGCAAAGCTTTCCAAGCGGCTCTAGGACTTCCTCCTGCTGGGCGGGGCTTAGCGCTGCTTGTGCTTTTGTGATTGGCTGCTCAGCCTGCCTGGTAGAACTTCCTGATTTTCTGGAATAAACCAGGAAGGGAGACACAACCCTAACAGCCGCTAAGGCCCAACCCCAAGCAAAAACGGTTTCCATGGAAGTCTCAACCTCACAGAGGCAAAGGCTGAAGGCTTTTAAAAATCTGACTTCTGATAATTGACAAACTAAAAGCAGGACTGTAACCATCTCCAATCATGACAAGTCTGTTCGAGGAGAACTCTGTCATCACTCCCATTCTGTTTCGTGGAGGTGAAGTTTTGTTCTCCCAGAACCGTATCTACCTGAAATAAATCACAAAAGATGACAGGGTCAGTGGAAAATAAGAGACATCTCAGCTCATCAGTAAGTGGACAGGGATAAAAATAGGCACGCAGAAGCCACAGTATAAATCATGACGTCTAAGTTGTGTGCTTGCGGGAGGAAATGGATTCTTTGGCTGCCATCCGGGAGCTCCTCAAAGGCAGTCGCTCTTTAAAGAAGCCCCATAAGGCCAGTCTCTTCTAAATGTCCTCTTTTTTCAACACATCTCAGCAGTCTCAGGAGTCAGACAGGAGGCCTCTGTAGGGCAGTCCACAAAACGGCCCACTCACTCCTGCCAGCACCCCGGTCATCAGTGGCTGGCTAGGACACCTGACACAAACGCAACTGATGCTCACAGTCATTATTTGCTTGTCACTTCTTGCAGTAAGAACTTAAACACCATCCCTAAAAAGTTGAAGCCAAGAGGGCTCAAGGTCAATGCAAGCCCTTGGGAGTAAGAGAAATTGAGAAAAGACGAAATGCCCCAATATTTCTGTAGCTCAGACTCCTCATTCATAAAAGTAGGAAAATAATAGCTCACCTCAAAGAGCAAACGAGATGGTGAGAGCCCGCAAGGCACACAGATTCTGCCCCCTGCAGAACTAGCAGCTGGGAGCTATTTCTCTTATTACTGGAGGAGGTGGGGAGAAAGCAAACGGTAGTGCTCCCAGCAGCCTTATCCAGGCAGAAACCCAGGTGAGAGTCGGGGTATGAGCTGCTCTGTCAGGCCACGTGCAGGCCTAGAAAGCAAACACAGGCATCAAGATGTCCATCATCTGCTGTTGTCCTTTCTGCATTTCTGGGGACACTTGTCCCCAGCATGTAGACTGTGACACCAGCATCACCCTGCCCCCTCTGCATCCCATAAGGGCAGCCTTCCCCGTCTATCTGCAGCTCTCTGCCACGCTGTCACCCAGGCCATTCCAGAGCTGATTTGTGTCCCCACACAACTGTAATCGACACAGTCATCATACCATAAAACCCAAGGTCATGAGAGGGTAACGATGAGCTACAGAATCTATTATGTTCAATGAAATACTATGAATAAATCACCTTGATAAAAAAACATGACTATAGGGAAACACATAAACCAAACAACACATCACATTTCTATGTGATTTCACGGCTGCTTTTTCTCCTTTATGACTTACTTCCCTGGCTTTGGGTACTTTGGCCTTCACTGGTCTGGGGCCAGCCTACCTGCTCATTGTCTTCTGTCCCAATAGTGAGAAGATCTGTCCTGGGGAAATATTAGAGAAAATATATATATATATATATCGTGAGACCAGGGATGATTTCGGCCAAATAGTTTCTTAATGGGCACTTGAAGGCAGGAGGTGGCTGTTGTTAGTTCTATGGGCTATAAGATTCTTCCCCTGAGAAAAGTTTCCAGAAGTTTTTTTCCCTGAAAACTGGGCCCTGTGTGTTGGTGAAGGTGACATGCAGTGACTCAGTGGAGGAAATGAGCTTTCTGTTCTTTCCTGGTGCAAACAAGGAAGTGGACTGGAAACAGAAAGTTCTGTTGGACTTTTTAAGGCTCCTCTAACACATTTTGGCAGAAATTTAAGAGTGCCAGCTCTTCCACAGCCACTTTGTGGAGTTTGGTTTTATTTTGTTTTGTATGGGGGATGAACTGAGGACCTTCACTCTGTGTTCTCCAAACCTTTTTAAATTTTTTTATTTTGAGACAGGGTCTTGCTGAGTTGCTAAGTTGCCCAGGCTGGGCTTACACGTTCCTTCTGTTTCAGCCTCCCAGAGAGCTGGGATCACAGCCTGGCTTACTCTGTGTTTTGAGTCCTGCCCCTCTCTTATAGCTTATGTGATTGATGTCTTATAAAAACACCAAGCTCAGTTTACAGAATCAGAGAAACACAGCGTCAGGATAAAAACTACAGGACTATGGGTTGCTTGCACTGTGAAAACAGGTGAAGCAGTTCAAACAGGGTGAGCTTTTTAGCTAGGTGGCCTGAATTGCCTAGAGCAATCCAGTTGACATTGAACTATCCAGGCAGGGGTTTTTCGTTATCTTTCTGGTTGCACAGGCCTAGTCTGTTTTTCAGAATTCTCCCCAACCTCAATCACCTATAAGGTTGAGCTTCATCACTGCCTGCAGGCTGCAGTCCTCTCTGTTTGTAAACAGCAGTGATATAGTGAATATTATCTTATTTGAACAAGCCTGTTAATATGTACCAAGTGCTTTCACATGTATTTGTGAATGACTTTAAAAGCATATTACAGTCTCTGTTGTTACTGCCCTAAATAATTATATGTGCAGCCACAGCTTAGAGGTGTCTGAAGGGCCTGCAATTTATTTTATCTTATTATTATTGCTATTTATTTATTTATTTTTGGTACTGGATCAAACTCAGGACCTTGTGCTTGAGAGGCAGGTGGCGGCACCACTGAGCTAAATCCCTGCCTTCTGCAATTTATTTTAAAAGCTGTTCTATATTAATCCAGCAGAAGGCCAATACAAGATAAACAGATCCTAGTCCACTTCTTGTCTGCTACACGCCCCCAACCGCCGCAAAATAAAAGCTACTTAAAGAAATAGCTCACACCACACCAGCACAGCTGAGCATTGTGTAGGGATGCTTTTGCATTTTGGCTTCATGAGGCAGTTTTCGCTGAATAGCTCAGCAGAGTTCAGATACATGGGCTCTTTTAAGGGCCAATATCTTGTACATTTCGCCCAGCTCCAGCTTTCTCACTGATCAGGGGCTTTGAATAAAATGTGTAGCCCTGAGGGAGCCAGATAGTTCTGTCATTCTAAATAGTTGGGGATCCATCATTATTTGCTGGCTTTGAAAGGATTTCCCTCTTGTGGCATTGTGTTGCAGGGTCCTGGGGTGCCTGTGGCAACAGGAACTTAGGATCTCTCTTTTTCTATTAGGATTGTAGGTGAGAAAAATGACACACAGGGTAATTTTTTTTCTTTGTGGCTAGAAATGTGACAGAATAATTCACTCTGCATTTGCATCTGTGTAGGAGTTGTTGGAAAATGAAATTCCTTCAGGAGAGACAAAATCTATGGCCTATAACATAGCTTTTATTTTTGCATCAATGGCCTTGGTTAGGCAAATTTGCTGAAATACCATATCTAAGTTTGAGGTAAGGTATTTCTAGAAATGTTCTACCAGGAAAAGAATATGTCCTTTTTCCTTCTTCGATTTTACAGAACACATCCCTCCTCTTAAAGGGCCACAGAAAATTGGAAGCTCCAGCAAAGAATCATGTTTCCCAACACAATTAGGAAAGAGCGGCAGAGTCAAGGGGGAAAATAGGCTGTGTGCCACAGCTCTGGCCCTCTGCTCACCCCACAGCACGTCCCTTTGTGGACAGGGGCAGCAATAACAGGGAGGGCATTCAGGTTTGCTTAGGCTTAAGGCACTGTAGATTGTACTAGGGTTGTCCATTTAAGAAAAACATGACCCCAAAATGGAAAAATTGATGCTGTAAAAAGGAAAGAGAATATTACATGAATACTTTGATCATTTTGCCAAAGAATTCAGCATCAGGCTACCTTACAGTGTATACTACCTGGTACAGTTAAAAACTATATTCAATTTTTAAAAGATGTTTCACAATATGATTAGAAGACACACTGTATAAAATTTTAGATATATGTTTTCATATATGTTTTACATATGTACTGAAAATGACATTTTGTCATTAATGCCAACACTGCACACAAAGCATTACTCCAAATATTTTTAAATAACATGTAGTTTACCTACTCTAAAGCTGTATTAGGTGAGCAGACAAAAAATGTCACATGTTCCAATAAGATGCATTCCTGACATTAGGCAGACCTACTTAACCTTTACACTATGACTGACACTAGATGTATCTAGGATGAGCATTAGATCCCTGCTAACAACGTCCTCACATGCTCATGCATTGATCTGCTTGGGCTCCAGCTCACTAGCCCCAGCTGCTCCCTGCCATCGGGGAGAACACGCTGAATAAGCAAAGGAAAGAAGGGACAGGCAGAGGGGACCAATTCTTTCCTGTCCATTCAGGAGGACTTACATGACCTTTTTTTCAGCAGCAACTACTAAAATTGCGCTCAGAGTCTGTCCATGGGAGGTACAGGGAAAATGATGCTAAATTCTGCTTGGGGACTATAATTTGGACCCACCATGGTATTGGAACCTGGCCCTGTGTTTATCTGGCTCCTTTCACAGCCCCTAGGATTCCCCCACCAAGGCCACAATGTTTACTTGACTTTCTTCTCCATTGCCAGCAACTGAGCTAATGCTTTGTACAACGGAAGACTCTAGATACAGGGGTGTTGTTCTGCTACTTCCCAAGCGCTGCCTCCGCTTCCATGTCTGTAAAATGGGCTGTACCATTTACCAAGATGATGTTGATTAAATGAGATAATGCCTGTGCAGTGTTTACTATGCTGCCACTCCCGGGGTTACTATTCAAAAAGTGTTTATGGCTCTTTTGCCATTGGTCTCTGAGCAGATGATAAACAGCAGCATTCTGATCCCCAAAAATGAGGGCCCCAGAGAATAGGGGAAATAAGAGCTCCTCAGATAGCCTTGCTGATTTGCCTCCGTTCTTGAGGAAAGAAAGGAGTGAAGGAATGTGGAGGCTCTCTTGTGATCAGAATTCTCCAAGGGGTGGAGATTTTTTTTTTTTTTTTTTTTTTTTTTTTTTTTTTTTTTTTTTTTTTTTTTTTTTTTTTTTTTTTTTTTTTTTTTTTTTTTTTTTTTTTTTTTTTTTTTTTTTTTTTTTTTTTTTTTTTTTTTTTTTTTTTTTTTTTTTTTTTTTTTTTTTTTGAGACAAGATCTCACTAAGTTGCGCAGGCCAGTGATCCAGTGATGACGAGCATTCACCACCACAAATCTGCTATTTCTTTCAAGGCACTTCAGTGTGTGTGTGTGTGTGTGTGTGTGTGTGTGTGTGTAGTGCTGGAAACCAAACCCAGGGCTTCACACATAGTAGGCAGGCTCTCTATCACTGAGCTACAGTCCCAACCCATGACCATGCCTTTGTAATCTGCCGTGTTAACCTCTCCTGTCTTATGTCTCATATGTTAAAAAATAAAGAAGCATGTTTCCAGCAGACTATTTGCTCTTTGAGAAGTTTTATATAGGATTAAGGGGAGAAATGCACAGGTACATAATTCCAAGCAATTAGCTTGCTTGTGAAAATGAACGTGAGCAGACCCAGGGCTGTAATGTCTTTTCCTACTTACAAGGACAGTCTGCTTTCTTGAGAATGCAAGCTCTACATTGCTATGTAGTTGTTGATTAGCCTAGAGATGTGCTTCCAAAAATAGAGCCAAGGTTCATTGTATGATTACCATTTATATCAGTGGTGGTGAATCACGTGTATTATTCCTTTTTCAAGACAAAAAGATGTTGATGTATGAGTTTTTTTTCTAAACTAAAACCCCCGTGTTTGGGTTTAATGGCAGTGTTGGCACTTTGCAATAAATAAGTGGGTTTTCAGTTGCAATTGGAGCACTCGTCTTTAAAAGGTTCGCCATCACAAATATGGACAGTCCCTTCTCTTCCAGGTCATTAGATATGGAAAGAACTGAGATGGAAGGGTTTCACATCTTCTTGACATGCAGGCCCTGTCTCAAGAGATGCTTAGTGATGTGATAGGTTAAGAGCACATTGCTTTAAATGTTCCTAGTAGCTCCCACAACTGGCTTTCTTCACCCTCCTTAAAAATGCATGAAATTCAAAAGCTACAGTGCTGAAGCCAAAGGACTGGCATGAATGCCTTGTTTCATAACTGGTGGTATGAAGCAGGCCCTTTGCAAGATTTACCACATAGTTCTTTCCTCTGCTCAGGGTGGTACAGAAACTTTCCGCTCTCTGCATCGGAGGTGAAAGTGGGGGCTGACTCTCTCCCATCAGCTGCTTCTTAGTTTCATGGTTTTCTTCTGTTTCTCCTGCTTCTTGGAGCCCTTTCAATCTACCCTATTCTCTGTGGCTCCAGCATCCAGAGTCAGTATGAAGCCACAGTTCTACTTCCCTGCAGAAGGGGAGAATTGGGGGTTGGAGCACCGACAACTTCTTTAGTTGAGCACTGAATTCATATGTTCGGAGGCCATAGGAACAATTTCATGTGTGGTAGTGGTCCTCTCCTGGACAGGGCAGGAATAGATGCAGTGGAAGGAGGCCAATGGTGCCCAACTCTGGCACTGTATGGGCAGTCCACACACATATAGGCCTGCCCAGTGCTAGTGGCATTCCCACTGCCTCTGGACTCTTCTAAATCACTCTTCTTTTGATCACAGGCTTCTCTTTCTTCATCCAATACTGACCCCTGAGGTCATGAACTCCTCTTTTTTAGAAGGTCCTCCTGGCTTCATTTTCCCCAGAGACCTATGTGAGGTCTCTGAGAGCTAGAGTTCACTCTGGGGATAATCCCAGCATACAACTTGGGTAACACTCAACTATATGTCCTGACCTCTTGCTGATGATGTGGGCACTGAATGAAAACATCTGAAGTTCGACATACCTGACTCCAGTATCTGAGCACCCAAGCCCCTTTTGTTGATGCTGTTCCCTCTAACCCCTAACCTCTGACCTCTGATCCTAACCCCATTGCCCACCCAGCTGCTTGCTTCTTCCTGACTTGACTGATGGCTTTATTTGCTCAGACTTCACCATGATTCCCAGTTCTGGCCCTGGGTCCCTTGTCCTATTAGTATGGCACCTAGTTCTCTACCAGTGGACACTTTTTTTTTGGCCTGGAGTACTTCAGTGTGTTTGGATAAGAAATGTTCTCCTAAAGTAGGTACCTCTGGAAAATCCTAGTGCTGGATCACAGTTATGCTTTTCTCCTAATTATCCTATTATAATTTTATGTTTTAATAATGGGCATATAGTCTTTTACTTTCTCCCCTTTGTCTCTTGTTTATTAATTCTATCCAAAATTTGTTACCAGTTTGGTGTAGCATTCTAGAACTTTTCTCTGCATGTATCTATAAATATATGCAAACATCAACTATTCAGTCAGGAAAAAAATGAAGTTTAGTAAATGGCTGCCTCTTGGCAAACATGGTTGGCCATCTTTGATCAACCCCAAGATTCCTTCTTTCTCCACTCATGTTCCTAATCTGCTTTCTCCAGTCCAGCTGACCTTCTCAGGATCTGTTCCCTTGGACACACTGTTATGGTTTATATCTAGATGTCCTCCCAGAGACTCATGAGCTCATAGGTGGGAGTTTTGGAAGGAGACTGGATTATGAGGCATTATAGCTAACTTCCAGTTAGGAGGTAGCATCTGGGGGAAGAGGCGGGTCACTGTGGGTGTGATCTGAAAGGGTTCATCTCCCTTTCCAGCTCCTTGCTTGAGTCTCTTCTTCCTGGACACCGTGAGGTAAGCAACTACCCCTCCACCATTTCCCCCTGCCATGTTGTTCTTCCTTGGAACCAGTTGATTGTAGATTGAAATATGAGTGAAAATAAATCTCTTCTCTAAATTGTGGACTTCATGTTTTTTGTTCCAGCAATGAGGGAAGTACCTATTCTTCTGCAAAGCTACTGACTTGCTCACATTCTCTCAGCTTTCCATGGCCTCGTTCCTCATCCACCTCAGCATATTTGATTGTTCTTGCCCTGTGCATGATCATGCCAGAAGTCAGATGTCATATGTACAAATATTAAGCGTCATAGGTAGGTAGCTACCACCTTCCTCTGAGTACCTCAGAATTATATCTGTGACATACTTAAAACAATTTGCATTTTATCACATCCTCTCTCTAGGGTGACTTCTCAATCATAGCAAATTTAGGGGAAGACATTTTTACTACAACTTTTTACAACTTACAAATAATAAAACTATGTGGACAGTATTTCAGCACCAGGGTAGACACTGTCCCCTTAGACACATAGTTGAACATCAGATATGTGGAAAAATCCAACCGAGAAGCAACAACTAAAAATAGAATGAGAAACAATGAGTCATGACCTAAATGAACAAATACATTAAATGATATATTAGATAGAACAGAATGGCCAAAGGAACACTGAGGCTGCTTTAATGTAGTTGTCCCTATTTTAGGACTGTAGATATTAAGGGGTCTCAGGAATATTGGAGATTATAAATACTTCTTTTTGTAATTCAATTGTTTTATTGGGGATTTTTTTCCTCCTCTTAAAGGACACGATCTAAACCTCTTTCCAATACATGTATTTATTTTAGTCATAAAATAAAGTCTGGTGCATTTTTTTTTTTCCTCCCTGAAATGGCTATAAAACTACCTCTGAAATGAACTACCCAGCTCCATGGGCTCAGTGGGACAGTAATACCCATGCTAATCCCTGATCAGCCAGGTGTTTGCCCCCTGGGTGACCTTGAATTAAGACCAAGCTTCCTGCTCCTTTCCATCTTCAGTTACTTCCTGTCAGTCAGAAACATTAGTACACTCTCCTGGCCTGCTGGACTGTGGGTTAGACTAAAAAGGAAAACACGGGCAAGGGTTGGCTGAAAAAAAAAAAAAGTCATTGGTGACACAGACGTAATGGAAAGAGACAGATCGGGTACAACAGGAAACTCTAAATTCTGACCCTGCCTCCATTGTCAGTCCTAGAACCCAGTCTCCCTAAAATGAGTATCAGACATGGTGCTGGCAGCTGGGGATGAAGGGGATGCAAAGACGAGATGGTTTATCTAGCCAGGGAAATTTTATTAAACTATCTAACAAATCAGACAACAGGATTAGAAATGAGATAGTGTCCCTGCCAAGTGGCACAGGATGTCACTTCTGTATTTGCAGTTTAAATACATTCTGTGCAAGATTCCTCACCCCCACCCCAGCCCCCCAGGTCATGGGCCATCTCGGAACTGCAGCTCTTGTTCCCCAAGATAGCATGTGATGGTAGCCTAGTTGGTGGTACTGCTTTTTCATTCTTACATGTTTCTCCTTCCAGCTGGGAAGTTAACTCCTTATGGGTGAGAGTTACATATTTCTATTAATACTTAAAAATTCAGGAACACATGATCTCTCTCTCGCGCGCGCTCCTTTAAAATTTAACTCACATACCATAAAACTTACCCATCTAAAGCATGCAGTGCAGTACTTTTAATATATTCACAGTTGTGAAATCATCACTACAATCAATGTTATGATCTTTTCATCAAACCCAGAAGAAAGAGTGTACTCTCTTGCTTTTACCACCCAATCCTGCCATCCTTCCATCCCCTCCCCTACAACCTTAGGCAAACACTAATTTACTCTCTGTGTCTTTGAGTTTGCCTATTCTGGATATTTCATATAAATAGAATCCTACAATACGTCTGGCTTCTTTCTCTCAGCATAATGTTTTCAAGGTTCGTTCCTGTTATAGCATGAATCAGTATCTCATGTATTTTCATGACTGAGAGATATGCAGATATATGGCTCTACCATATTTTATTATCTACTCATCAGTTGATTGCCCTTTGGGTTATTATGACTAATGCTTTATGAACATTCATGCACAAGTGTTTGCATGGATTTTTAAAATTTCTCTTGAGTATATCTAAGAGTAGAATTGCTGGCCAAATGCTAACTCTATCTTTAACTTTTTTTGGAAAGGTCACTGTGGGTCAAACCTAGGGTCTCACATGTGATAAGGTAGCATTCTACCATGGATTCACATCCCCAGCCCTACCCTTAACCTTTTGAGGAACTGCTTCCAACAGTATGAGGCTTCTGATTTCTCCACGTTTTTACCACTGTCTATTTCCTGAACTGACCTTTCTTTTTTCTTTTTCTAAATTTTGGCCTTTTGAGTATGTTTGAAGTGGTACCACATTTTGGTCTTAGTTTACATTCCCCTGAAAGACAATGATGGTGAGTATCTTTTCATGTGCTCACTATTTTGTAATCTTTTGTTTTTCAGGAAATCTATTCCAGTCTTTAAATCACTTGCCTGTTTAAAAGTTACATTTACTAACCTTTTTGTTATTGAGTTATAAGAATTTCTTAGCTAGGTGTGGTGGCACACACTTGTAATGACAGCACTCTGAGAGGCTGTGGTAGGAGATTAGCAAGTTTGAGAATCTTAGTAAGTTCTAAGATTCTGTTCCCAAACAAACAAACAAACAATGCACTGGGGATGTAACTCAGTGCAAAGGTCCAGGGTCCAATTTCCAGTACTGAAAAAAAAAAGAGAAGAAAAAAAATTTTTTTCTCCTCATTGAGTTTTTTTGGTACATTTTAAGTACACAGTACAGTTACATTCATTATTGGGATCCTGTACCTTTATATGACAGGTCTTGATTATCATTTTTTCCCCTTGTCCCTGCCCTCCCTTCACCCCCTCCTCTCCTCCCCATTCAGAAACATTTATTTCCATTAAAAATTTGTTAATATACTCTATATGCAAGTTTCTTAACAGATACGTAATTTGAAAATTTTTTCTCCCATTCTGTGGATTGTCCTTCAGTTTCTTACAGATGTCTTTTAAAGCATGAAAGTGTTTAATTCTGATGAAGTCTAATTCACCTAATATTTTCCTTTGTTGCTTGTTATTTTGATGTCATATGATAAGATTCACCACCAAATCCAAGATCATGGAGAATTACCTCTATGTTTTCTCCTAAGATGTTCATAGTTTTGGTTTTTATGGTTAGGCCTTGCATCCATTTTAAATTAATTTTTGTATATGGTATAATGATTCCTTAACATATGCCTGTCTACTATTAATTTATTGTAAGACCAACAGAAGTTTAAGCTGAGTTTTATCATCTCTTACTCATTCAACATGTGTTAGGCACTTGGGACACAACACATGTCCCACTAGCCCTGCTGTCCCCCAGTTCTAAGGGTAATGAAGAGACAGGGAGGAGGGGCAGCATTGTCTCACACACTGCAGTAAGTTCTGCAAGGAGCAAGCACAGAGCTCCTTCCAAGTCCAGGACTTGAACCAGTCAGAAGGTCAGGAGGGCAGTGAACTGCAAGGGTGGGGGACAGGGAGGAGAAAGCAAGTGTTGGGTGAGGAGTGGGAAGAAAGAGCTTGTCAGAAAAACATACAGCCCTGAGAGCAAGAGACAGAGAAGGGAGAGATGAAATTACAGAAGTATGCAGGAAAGAAGATCCTTGGTTAAATGCTTCCTCTATGGCTAAGAGTTGTTAGCCCTTTTCTTTTCTTTTTTGTTAGCCCTCTTCTGTGCTGCATTAGTTCAGAGTTTTCCTTTCAATCCTGGGAGGTAGGGTCATTGTGCATTTCTAGAATGAGAAAACCATAACCCAGAGTCTGAATAGTAGCCTATCCACCAACAAGCAGCAAAACCAGGACATAAATCCTCTGTGCAGGACTGGATTCATCTTCCGGGAAAGCTCCCAGGTTCAGGTTAGAAAAGGGCAAGATCCCTAAAGAACTAGTCTGAGAGACTAGGGTACATGCGTATGAGGCTAGAGTCTTCTGGCTGGTCAAAGTGTGAAAATGCCAGCTGCCCTCCTGGTCATTAGGGTCCTGGTCACCTTCAGTGGCAGTAA
Organism: Fukomys damarensis; assembly: GCF_012274545.1. Taxonomy (NCBI): domain Eukaryota; kingdom Metazoa; phylum Chordata; class Mammalia; order Rodentia; family Bathyergidae; genus Fukomys; species Fukomys damarensis. The sequence continues at coordinate 54,673,833 of NW_022900913.1, read as the reverse complement.
CCCAGGCTTAACTGTCTCTTTGATGGATAGAAGGAGATATTGTAAGACAATGTCCTTCGGAGTCTCACAGCCTCTGCTTGGAGGTGGATTGGAGGGTCCTGTACTTCCCTGGAGGTGCTTGAGGTGAGATCATTCTCTGCTTCCTCAATGCATTTCACAAACTGGACCTCAGCATCCTACCACCCAGGACAGTCCTAGTGTTGGACTATACTCTCCTCCCCAGAAGTCACCTGAGCCTTTTAATGGACAGGGCTGTGGATACGGAGATGTGAACCTGAACTCTGCAGGCGCCTAGCGAGACTGATACCACAGGAAACTTGACACACAGATGAAATTTCCCACCTGATTACCCAGAAGCAAGCAGACTGGCGTGGCCCTACTGCTGCAGGCAGCCAGATGCCCTCCTTCCCTGAAAGTTGCAAGCTTTTAGCTTTCGGATTCTGTCCAACTGGAAGCTCAGGCAGGGATGATAAAGCAGAGCTATGGTAAAGCTTTATGAAAAGCAATCTCTTAAAAGCAGACAAAAGAGTTGCTTGCCTCGGACCACAATTTTCCTTGAGATTTCTGTGCAGCTCTTGCTCTTCCCTGAGCCAGCACTTCTCTGCTTATCTGTGCGCTTGAAAATGAGACTGGAAATAAATTGGACTCAGCACTGAGTCTCTGCTCTTTTAGTAACTAAGTGCAAGTATACTTGCTGCTTGAGTAACTGGGATTCTCCATCTCATCTCCCTATTCAGCTCTTACTCATATGTTGTAGTCTATTTTGCTTGATGGGAAGCACTGACATATTCTCAAAATGCCAATAAGGGCCAGGCAAATCCTACAGCTGATTGAAATGGGTTAGAAATCAGATAAGAGGGCACAGTATTAGAGATTCCTACTAGAGAAGGAGCTACAGCTCCTCATCCCCAATTCATTGCTTCTGAGCAAATATTGGGCCAGTGTCGGCAGATCTTATAATTTTTTCAAGAAAATCAGAAAGCTTGGGTTTTGAGTGACATTTCCATATGCCAAAACAATGTGGGGGTCTATGTTCATCATAGGCTCAATGGCTGCCAGCCTGCATCTCTGAAGAAATGCATAGTCCCTAAAAGTACAAATTCTGGAATCCAATTAACTAGATTAGCATCCTGTGCTAACTGTGGACCTCTAGTGAATTATCTAATCTTTCATCATCATCAATTAAAAATTTACCCATTGAGATACTTTGAGGTTTAAACGTGCTGAGCACAGTGTCTAACCTAAACTCTCAATAAAGATCAACTATAGTATTTCTGTTCTACCCTGATTTCCTTTGAAAAGACAAGTCTCCTTTCTCCAAGAGGAGCTTCACAAAGACCCATAGGGCTGAAAACTGCCCAGCAACAGGCCCTGCTGCCCGTGTTGGAGCTGCAAGCTCAGTGAAGCAGAGATTGTCTCCTGCAGCTCGTCCAGGGCTAGAAATCAGCCCCTCCCCCACTAGGCATGCCCAGAAACTGTAGATCCTGCCTTAATTACCAGCAATTAAGCCGGCTTCAGTCTGCAGCACGGGATCCGGCACTGCCTTGTACCCTCCGGAGGGCCTTACGGGAACGTGCTTCAGCCTTTCTGGAGCCCTCTTCACCCCATCCCCAACCATTTATTTAGTTGCTTCAAATTTCCCCAGTGCAGACACACCCTGAGCCAGGGAAATCTGAGAACAGTGGGTGGGGTCCTCCCTTCACAGCATTCTGAACCAATGCAGGCAGGCAGGGGCTCTCAAGGGCCAACCCCAGCTCAGGAGATTCTTTGTGAATCCCAGAGGGAGAGAAAGAGGTTGCTGTCCTTGCTAGCACATTTTCTTTTTTTGCTTAAAAGAAAAAGCATTTGTAAAGGGGAATTTTCTTGTAACCTGGAAAAAAAGAATACATTTACCTAGGAGCAAAACAAAATGAGAAAAGAAAAAAATAAAAGGTCATCTATCATGGATTAAGACCTGGTAGCCATGGCAGAGGTATTCCAACAGAAACTGAGAGAGTCAGAGGGGACGCTGGAGTTGCTAAACCTTCCAGACCATTCTCAGTCAGATACCTGTATAGAATTTATTAATCTACTTATTGGCTGCAGTTCTGAGAATCAAATGCAGGACCCACCACACATGCTAAGCAAGCGTTCTAACACTGAACCATACTCCCAGCCCTCCTGTATAGACTTTAAATAGCAAAATGGTGGGAGCTCCAGGGCTCAGGCCTGGTGATGTGCTTTAGTCAAAGTACCTCTGTGTCTGAAGTGCTCTTCGACACAGGCAGACAGGGGGTGTTGGGATAAGAGATGCCAATTTTTCTGATTGCCTTTGAGCCTTGCATCTCTGGCACAGGCTACCAAAACAGGAGGGAAGTCCCCTTGCATGGCTATTGTTTGCATTGTGGGCCTCAAGGCAGCTCTTCTTAGCCTCTTGGGAGACCAGGCAAGTGGCGCACACCTGCGCTTGGCTCTGGGGCCCTGAGGCCAGATGAGGTTGGTGTTCAGGGCAGCTGAGCTGTCTCCATCTGTGACCAAGGTTACAGTGAGCCTTGGAGAGGGCAGGCAGGAACTTCCATGGCTTCCTCAGCACAAATGGTTTTGTTCTATCACACTAGATTAGTAGTTGTTAATGCTGTTAGCCCAGTTAAAAAATATAATTTAACAAAAATGTAAAATGAAGCTTTAATGTAACTCCCTTGCATATATAAATCTTATCTTTTAGGCATGTCTATATTTACCTAGATAATTCAGGCAAGAGAAACTACCAGTAGCTTGATCAGTGTGATTACCTATTTCAGCAGACTCTTGCCTTCTTGCCTGTTATTTTTTTTTTTTACTTTTGAAAAATTAATCAGATTATGGTATGAGCTCTTACTTCTCCAAGCCTCTGCTCAGTGAGTTACCAGGTACCTCTTTCTCCTATCCCATGATGTCATTAGTTATATTCTACCAAATGGCAGATCTGCAGCCTCAATAAACTTAAAGTCAGCTACATATGGACAAAAATAATGCCACTGCATAGGCAGATCTTTCATGGCCTAATATTTTGGAAACCCTGACAGACCATTAAATGCATAGTAACATTAATACAAAGTAGATCTCTGAGAAGTTAGAGTAATGCCAACCAGAGGCCCCAAAGTGTAAAGTGCAGATTAACTCAGGGAAATTTGTGCACAAAGCCAGAAATGTTTATGAAGATTTTTTTTATTTCCTTGAAGGTGAATAGGGCATAAACTTCTGATGGAAATGTTAAGAATAGCCTCACAGTACTAACCTTTTCTCATTTTATCGCCTTCCAGTTTAGATTGGGTCCTAAACTCTGCTATTAGGACAAGTGGGCTTGCTGTCTGTGTCAGTAAGAAACTGAAAAGACACTCCTTAAAATTCTTTCCAGCTGTAATATCCTGAATTCTAAGACAACCTTTCTTTTTTCTCTAACATGCCTAGTTCACCCCACTTCTATTTCGTATGATTGTATAAACCCAGTAATCTCCCCTCCCTGGAAGATGTGCTACCGAGTTAGTAGTACCTCATCCCTCCACCACCGCCATTTCAGCACCACGGAGAGCGACAGTTGTATTTACTCCCAGACCCACTTTGCCCCCCACAGATTTTAATCTCAATATTAATATTAATACCTTTATGTGAAATGGAGCCCGCTCCATTGATATATTAACTATGTTTGCTCCGTTAGCCCTAACTCAGTTATCAAATTTTAGCAGAAGTATTTTGTCTCATAGCCAAACCTACGGTTTGCCATTGTAGAATACTGGAGGTCAGTGCTCCTCCCAACATAGGACATTCTGCTAGAATATTTCTGGCAAGTCACCATCAGGCTTCTTCCTCATTATTTCTAGGCCCAAGAAGCCTGTTACTTCACTAGGTTTTATAAAAACTCTGTTGGAAAGTTCTGCTTGTTAATAAAAATCCTATTCTATTCACATCTGGAATATGACCATTTCTTACTCTGTATACCACTGGGTTTCTGGTCCTACTAACTACAAAGGTGACACAAAGGAGCTGGGCCTGATAGCACACATATCTAATCCCAGCACTTGGGTGGCTGAGGCAGGAGGATCACCATGAATTCGAGGCCAGCCTGGGTTACATAATGAGTTCAAGGCCAGTCTGAACCACATAGTGGAATTCTGTCTCAAAAAAAAAGTGACATGAAGAGGTAATTTCTATAAAGTCCAAGTCACATTCATGTTATTTTATACTCCCTACCCTATATATTGGCTCCTCATTTTTTCTTAAAGTAAAATCAAAACTTTTAATCATCTAAAAGGTCTTTCATACTTGTCCCTCCCCCATCATCAGTCTCGGACTTCACGCCCTACCACTTCCTCACTCATCCACTCAGCTCTGGTCACACTGGCCTGCTTTGCTGACCCATGAACATAGAGTGCAATCCTGTGTGAGGAGCCTTGCAATGCAATTACTATTTCCTGTGACAAAAATCCTCTTCATCCAGAAATCTGTATGATTTATTTTCTCACCTTGTTGTAGTCTGCCCAAATGCCACCCTAAAGGCAATGTCTTCCTGGACATCCTAAGTAAGGCTCCACACATTCCCTAACTCCATTTTACTCTTAGGCAGATAGTAAATGCTACTGAAAGTTTAATAACTCGGATCCTAATTTGTAGCACTTGTTGGTTTCTAAGGTGTAAGTACTCCCATCACAGCCAATTGCAAGCTACCAGTGTGAAGTCACAGAAGGCAGAGTTAGGAAAGGCTACCAGTCAGCTCTTGTGAACTGGTATGAGCCAGTTGAGCACATTACTGCAAGTCAAAAAGGGACAGAGGATGCAGAACATTCTTAGGCCTGAGACTACTAATGACTATGGAGATGAATCAGGAGAACCCAAGGAAAGAGAAACTCTTGATTGATGAATTTTGCTAGACCAACAGGGTGCATCTAGCTTTACTTCTGTCTTACCATATGTCGTGGAGCAAGTAACATGAATATTCTGCCTATGCCTTGAAAATTATATCTCACCCCACAAACCAACATTTGATGATTTTTCTGCTTTGGTCAAAGGCATCACAACTCTCTCCACTTTGAACTTTTGTTCTTTCCTCCCCTACACATGTATTCGCAGAAGCCTTAATGCTCAGGCTGATGAGACTGTAATGTTGTCATCTGTGAAGATGTGTGGATGCTTGTAGATAGCTTGAGTGTGTTAGAAATGGTCCATCACGCCTTTCGCTGGTTTGTCTGCACATCACATTCTTTATTTGTTTTGTTGTTTTGGTACTGGGGATTGAACGCAGGACCTTGTAGTTTTTTTGTTTTGTTTTTGTTTGGTTTTTTTGAGACAGGATCTCACTGTATAGTTGAGACTGACCTGGAACTCACTATGTAACCCAGGCTCGTCTCGAACTCACAGCGATCCTCCTGCCTCAGCCTCCAGAGTGCTGGGATTACAGGTGTGCACCACCACTTCTGGCCACTAGAACCTTGCGCTTTTGAGGCAGGAAGTGGAACCACTGAGCTAAATCCCCACCCTCTGCACATCACATTCTTGTCTTTAAAGGCCTTGGGATCCACTGAGCCCCTGTTATCTCTGGCAGTGTGGTGAATGGATCCAACATTTCTAGGACCAACTGACAGATCTTCAGATCTCCTCAGCATAATTGTTCTCTTCTACCATTTCTGCAGTACATTGGTTTTCCAATCTTTTGGGAATTATGGCCTCTCATTCCAGAAAATAATGTACTTATTTGCATTGCCACAATATTTTACACTTAAAGATTGAATACATTTCCATGAAGCCATCTCACTTATTTCCTAGATATTGACGGTCCCCAGGTTAAGATGTCAGGACCTGTATGATAATTGATGCTTTTTGGTTTCCTAAGCTGAGTCAGATATGTGTGTGTGTGTGTGTGTGTGTGTGTGTGTGTGTGTGATGCATGTGTGCATGAGAGAGAGAATTAAATACTTCTTACTTAACTAGTCCTCTACAGCCAAATAATAGCTCTTAATTATCAAATTAGTAAAGCATCTCTCTACTATGCACAATGTGCTTACAAACAAATGGATCTTTTTCTTTTTTTTTTTTTGGTAAATTGTGTTTCACTGAATGGAATGACTAATGAGTTAATACACAAAAACTAAAAATAAATTATGATTACAAATTTACTTCTATCATTCAAAACACTTTTTGCAACAATACAATGCAAATATAAGATAGCCCCAAACAAGATGTTCATTGTCATATTCAAAAAAGAGCTGTTGCAGTTGTTTTTGGGCACTGATTTTATTTTTCGCATTCTGGTCTTTGTGATGTAAATGTATTATAGAATTCAGCCATTTTATTAAGAGTTTATATTTGTCCTTCTTGATTAACCTTGTCCTTCTTTGCAACCTTCAATGTTGTGCTTTACAGCTAAAAGCAATTCAAGATTTTTTTTTTCTTGGAAATTGTTTCAAAAGAAATACAAAGCCAGGCAGGTAAATACGAGTCACTTGTACTAATTTGTTTCCTGCCATTTTATAACAGGAAAATCAAAAGGAACTTCTCTTATTGCATGACTGTGAGTGTGTGTGTGTGTGTGTGTGTGTGTGTGTGTGTGTGTGTGTACTGATCAAACCCAGGGCTTCATACATGCTAGAAAAGTGCTACCAGTGAGACCAATGAGTTACATTGCTAGCCCTTACCTGGCTTTTTAAAAAACATTGTTATATAATTTGCATATCACAAACTATGACTGATTAAAATGTATACTTCTCTGGTTTCTACTGTTAACAAGCTGTACAGTTATTTACTATCTAACATTTTCATCACATCATATCTACTAGAAATCATTTCTATCTCCCTGTCAACCACTAATCTACTTCTTTTCTCTATGCATTTTCTTATTCTGAACATTTCATATATATCATCTTTTGATTTTCTTAACATAGCATAATATTTCCAGTGTTCATCCATATTGTGGCATGCATCATAAGTTCAACCCTTTTTTTGATTGAATAATATTCAATTGGGTGCATATATCACATTTTGTTAATCTATGAGTATTCACCAGCTGGTGAACATACAGTTTTCTCATTTGGGGTGATATGAACAATATTATCATAAATATTCATACACAAGTTTTGGGGCAGACGTAAGTCTTTGCTGTGTCATGTGGTAACTCCATGTTTAACTTTTTGAAGAACTGGAAAACTATTTTCTGAAGTGGTTGAACCATTTTACTTTGTCATCAAGACATGTACTTTGCATTTCAATTTCCCCATATCTTTACCAATATTTGCATAATTTGTCTTTGATTATTATTGATTTATTTTAGTGAGTGTACAGAGGTAGCTCATTGCCTGTCCCTAATGGCTAATGATTTTGAGAATATTTTCATCCACTTCTTGGCCATTCTTCTTTGGAAAACTATTTGCTCAAATCCTTCATGCATTTTAAATAAGGCTATTTATATTTTTGCTGCTGACTTGTTAGAGTGCTTTACAAGTTCTGGATATTAGACCCTTCTTAGATATATGGTTTACAAGGATTTTCTCCCATTCTGTGGATTGTCTTTTCATTTTCTTGATGATCCTTTGAAAAGCAAAAGTTCAACATACCATTTGTCTTATCTGTGGTTGCTTGTGCTATAGCACCATATGTACAAAACCACTGTCTGATCCAGCCATGTAAATTTACACTTAGCTTTTATCTAAGAGTTTTATAAGTGTAGCTCTTAAATTTAGTTTTAAAAGGCTTATTCTATGTTAATTTTTTAATACAGCACAAGGTAGGCACCCAACTTCATTCTTATACATAAGCAACAGCATTCCATGTGACTTTTGAAGTAAGAACAAAAGCTGAGGTCAGTGAGGTGCTCTATTTTTCACAATCAAGTATTTCTCTTTTAGAGTTTGCTAAGGCCTCACAAAATGGAGTCCACCACAATACCCTACTCCACCAACTACAGGTCTAACCGCTTCATGAGTAGAGAACCAGGGAGGATGCAGAAAGAGTGATCAGAATTTTTAAGAGTGCTGCTTTCCTGGTGAGAGACTTTTAATTCTCCTCACCAAAGCCAAGTAGGAGCAGTGAAAGACTCAGATGCTCCCTTATGAGACTGAGGACACCAGAGAGAAACAGAGCCTGTGCCCTAGCTGACATTACTGTTTAGGAGAGAACTTGCCTGCTTGCTAGGGAGAGTTTAGGCAAAATAAACAGGCAGGAGGAGTGGCCAGACAGCCTGGATACTGGCTCTGGCACTGCTGAGGAGCATGGCTGGGCTTTAGACATCTTCCTGATAGGCCCTTAAGAGAGTTTCCTGTTTGGCAGAGAAGCCTAGAAGCAAAAGATGTTGAGGTTCATGGCAAGAGATGAAGCCACACTAGATTCCCAAAGTTAGAAACTGTGCAGTTCGGGCTCTGCAGAACACACACAGGCCCTCGGGTGAGCCCAGCTAGGACAGGCGCTTTCTGCTGTTGCCTACGATTCAGCTGGTGCAGTTAGGGCCTTGCATGCTTGACAGTGTCAGCTGTCACTGCACACCAAATTGAAGGAGTTAGAAACAGAATCTGAGTAATGGCCTTAGAAGGAGATGTGACTCAGACCTCAAGTTTTTTCCATTACCTTCAGTTAAGTGTCTTCTGCTGGACAGTGAGACTCAGTTCAGCAGGAAGATTAAATTCAGAGCATAAGATTAGATTAGGAGTGTTACCTTTGCCAACCGCTAATTGCTTTTGTCTACCCTCAGATTAAGATGGGACTGGGGGTGAGCAGAATACAGAAGGCATAAAGAAAAGGGAAGAAGAGAAGAAAAAAGGAGAGGAGGAGAGGGTAGGGGAGAGAAGAAAAGTTCAGTATTAAAAACCACAACTGCATTATGTTATTGTAACTTATGCATAAAATTTACCAAAAGAAAGGAGATCAGAAACATGCTGAGTTTTGAGAGAACTGTATCATCAATGAAATCATACAGTCACTTACAAAACATGTGACACTATAACCCTTAGAAGCCCCCAAGATGGGCATATTTTCCCGGTAGGGCTGAAGACTTGTCACGGACTCACATGGCCCAGTGTCCTCTTTTCCAAATGGGAGTCTCACTGTGTTTCCCATCCCTAGTCCGCTGGACTGTGCACAACAGATTCATGTTTTATGATCCCAGGTCTCAGGGAGTCACACCTGCATCCCACACAAAGACTGTTGAGTGACCCTCAGCCTGGAAAACCTTGTGGAGGCTCTTGGATAATTAAGTGAACAATATCCGTGGGAAGGAAGGTTGGACAGCCAAAGAGTTAAAGAGCTAGAGGTTGCCAGTGTTCTCCATGTTTGTTCTTTTTGGCCATAGTAATAAAATTTTTGTTGAGTCCATAGTCACTCAGAACATAGATCACATTTTTTTTTTTTTTTGCAGTGTATCCAGCACCCAGCTCTGGCCATGTGACAAAGTTCTGGCCAATAGGAAACAGCAAAAGTGATGGTGTAGTTCTAGGGGAAAAAAAGAGGAAAACATTATGCAAGGTATACTCCCCTCTTTCCCTTTACTCTTTTTAGACTATAAACGTGATGGCTGGAGGCAGACTGACCAGATCAACCTGAGCAAGGTTCTCTATTACAGGGCAACAGATTAGGAGAAGCCTGAGTCCCTGTTTCCTCCAAATGCCATCTTACAAGGCTAAGTTAAACTATTTGAACTTCTATAAACTCCCTGTTTTATTTGCTGTGATTTTGGGTGTTTCGCTATTCAGAAGTAAAACAAATCCCAAGTACTACAGTAATGCTGTGGAATAGCCACCTAACCCTTGATAACAGTATGGTATATTCTTCCCTTGTCGGTGTGTGTGCAGGGGGTAACATTCTGAGAAAAACGGAAGACAAGGAAGCATTTGAGGTCTGCAAATAAATCAATTTCCAAGCCAGTCATGGTGGAGCATGCCTGTTATCTCAGCACTCTAGAGGCTGAGAGGCAGGAGGATTGCTATGATTCGAGACCAGCCTAGGCTACATAGTGAGTTCCAGGTCAGTCTCAACTACATAGTGAGACCCTGTCTCAAAAAACCAAAAAAAACCCCCAAAAAACCAAAATCAATTTCCAACCCTGAGAAGGTCTCTGGACAAAGTAAGTGTCCTGAGCAGAATCAATTTCATCTATTGGCAGTCACAGAGACCCAGAGGCAAAGTGCTATGGATCTCTTACTGCTCAGTTATGGAATCTGCAAGGTGGACCTGTTTCACTTTGCTCCTTACCTCCACCCACCCAGTTTTAGGGGCTGGCACTGCCTAGAACTAAAGAAACATGATTGTGCACCCATGTCTGTGTTTATTCAGCACATACTTCTTGAGCACTCTGGGATATGGTAGAGAATAATACAAATGCAGTTTGTGATCTCATGGAGCTCACATCTGGGAGACAAAGCAATAAACATCTGTGAGACGAGATCAGGAGGGCAACCTTTGAGGCTGGTAGGATGACTCCTTTAATCTCTTCCTCATAGACAGCTCCCAGCCCACCTGAGACCCATCCTGAGCATGTAGACAAAGTGCTACCCTCCAGCCATGGTGTCTCCACACCAGCACTGATAATGCTTCCCCCCCTTCAGCATCCCAAATGGCTGAAATTCTGAATCATTATATCAACCCCTAGCATAGCTTTATGTCCCTATCTTCCAACTAAGGTGTAGGAGACACAAGTACCTTATGATTGACCGTGAAGGGGACTTGCTACTGGCTTGATTAAGAAATCAGAAATATTTTTGGTCTTTAGCTCACCTTGAGCAAGTCAACCTCTGTTGTTTTATCTTGCTTTGGGAACAGCAACAACACTCATTTGTTGGGGAAAGAAATGCTTCATGGATTCATCTGAGTCCACCAAGAAGCAAATGCCAAGATGGGATTGGATATTCAAGAAATTTCTTGGTGGAAAGAGCAAGAAAGCAAGAAGAGCTTTCAGATTACAATACAGAACTAACACTTGTAAAAGGAGAGTGGGAAGGAGGGAGGGGGAAAAAAGGTAGGGAGAGGGGAAGGAAAAGAAAGGAGAAAGGAGGGCGGGGAAAGTAAGGAAGCAGGAAGATAAGACAATGCTCAGACTACGCTATCATTCCCAAAGATTCAAGCAGGCCTATGGGGATCCTCGAGACAGAGAGGGTGAAGTCCTGAATCTCAGGGAGTAAACTTGTGGCAGTGCCCTTCCCACTGTAGTCAGGAGCAGCTTGGGGTGCTCATGGCCTAGGCAGTAGTGTGTGGTGGGTACGGAGGGGCAGCAGCTGGGCTGTCAGCCAACTATGCTCCCATAGCAGGAGATCTCAATGGTACATTTTCATGGTCACCACCATATGTCACTCTTTTCTTTTCTATGCCTCTTGCCCACTCTGGCATTTCAACTGCTGCAAGTTCTGTTCCTGGCTGCGAGTGTTGCTAGGAAGCAGTGTCCACCCACCCTCGGACAGTAGCCTGGGGTCACACTGGTGCTCATCTGAAGCTGCACACATTCTGCTTTCTTCTGTGCACTCCAGTTAGACACTAGAACACTTTTAGGAATGGAGACTTCTCAAGAAATGCTTTATGTTTGTAGAACAGTTGAGGTGAAAGTACAGAGATTTTCCATATACTGTGCCTTCTGTTCTATTCACATGCACAGCCTTCCCACTATCAAGAGCCCCCACCGAGTGGTGCATTTATTATAATCAATAACCTATAATCAAACACCTGCACCCTGACACACTATCACCCAAAGCCCACAGATTATGTTGGGGTTCTTTCTCAGTGTTCCATGTTCTCTGGGTTTGAATAAATGTATAGTGATGTGTGTCCACCATGATAGCATCATGTAGAGTAGATTCACTGCCCTAAAATTCCTTTATACTCTTCCTATTCTTCCCTCCCCTCCTATTAACGCTTGCCAACCATTGAGCTCTTTACTGTCTCCCTATTGTTGCCTTTTTCAGAATGTCACAGACAACCAGGACACTTTTATTCTTTGTCTCAAGACAAAACATTCTTTGTTTCCTGAGCTCTGTGTGGTGTGGAAAAATTGTAATGATATGCTTCCTTGGTCTTTTCCAATCACAAATTTAAAGTCTGCTTTGCCTCGAAGCCTTTTCAGGTAAAAATGATATTTAGATGACTGCTTAAACCAAGGCACAGCATTCAATCAGGTGACATTAGTCCCCGGATTCCACCTTCCCCTGCATTGTGTTTGGTAAAGAATTTCTTTTAAAAACACTTACTACAGGGGAACAAAAATGCCTGCTTTTGGATACCATTTGACCACCTCAAAAATGTTGAGGTTAAAAAAATCTAAAACAACCCATGGACCACTCAGTGCCTCCCATTTTTAAGTTGTAAATAAAGTTTACAATTTTATTTGTATTTAGCTTTGCTTAGATTGCATTATGGAAACAATAATGTCCTCTATCAGTCCTAGCTGTGGCCAAACAATTCACAAACATCTAAATGTTCTTCTGAGTTCTATATGAACAGGAAAAATGAGGCTGAGATGTTGGAGATGAGCTCCATGTGGTTCATATAGATCACGAGCACTTTCTAGAAGGCACCTATTAAAAGGAAGACGCAAAAGCTCATAAATTAAAAAGAAACAGAGATCTGTGAAGGTCAGATGGGTTCAGTTCGGTCAGCCTGTGAGTTACTAAGAAATTATCTATTTTGTTTCTCAGTATTGTCACCAAAATGCATAGTTCCTGTCACATTGGCTCTTACTGTCCAACAGATAAGAGGACCATACCAAGAACAAACATCCCATTTAAACTCAGTGCTTTTGCCAGACTGCTACACCAGGCAGATATTACCCACACAAATTAACAAAGGATTGGATAAAGCCTCTCATGATAGTCTTGAAGGCAAGATGGAGTAATGTGTCTGGATAGTAGTGTGGTTCCATTTTACATGTGGGGCCAAAGGATGAACTATTTGAGGATAGAAATGAGGACATGTAGGGCAAGAGAAGTCTTCTTGGTGGAAGCCTAGGGAGTCTGGGAGAAGAGTCCAGTATTACTCAGCACTTGCTAAGCTGTCCCCAAATTGCTGCACCTGGAACCTCCAGCTCAGAGCACGGAGGATTAACAGCAAACTAGAGTGGCTGCAGCCAGTGGTCCAGGAGGTGACTAGTGCCACCTAGGAAAATTCAGGGACTCTGGTAGGTGTGGTCTGATCTACTACCATTTACTTTGTAAAATCACAGTCTAATTAGAGGGTTGTAATCAAAATATACTGCAAAACATTCTTTGAATTATACTTTCTTGGCAGAACACCGATAGGAAGAGGTTACAAGATGTAATGCAGGCCTGGATTAAAATCAAAACCAAAGGAAGATCTCACAAATGAATTGTTATAATTAACAATAAAATTTTGGCCCACATTATTTTATTTTATTCAAAACAAATCAAGAAAAGTATTGAGATAGGTGATACCGAGGCCTTCCTATGTGTTGGCAGTGGGTTGTGTTTAATATGTGTTGGCTTCTTTAATTTGAGACTCACAGGAGACTTGAGGGAAGTACTTTTTGATTCCCTTTTTTTTTTCTCATTGAGTTTTTTGGTACATTTTAGGTATCCAGTACAGTTACATTCATCATTAGGATCTTGTACATTTACATGACAGGTCTTGGTTCTCATTTTTACCCCTTGTCCCTGCCCTCTCTTCACCCCCTCCTCCCCTCCCCATTTACAAACTTGATTCCTGTTTTGCATGAAAAACACTGAGGTTTGACCAAGGCTATTAATGATAAGTTTAACTATAAACACAGTTTCCTTTGGCTTCAGAGGTCCTCCCTTTGGTCATTAAGAAATAACTTTTTTGCAAGTCAATTTTCCTTATAATTAATGGCACTGAAGACATTACATTTTTAAAATGAGAAGTGTGTCTCAGTCATAGTGCAGGAAACATGGTCCTGGAATCCCATCGGGTAAACATCAGGCTCCCTTTTCTGTTTGCTTGTATGTTGCCTACAGGAGAAACGCTCTTTGCAAAGATAGAGGAGTGCGGCAAAGCAGGAGCTGCTGTTCAGTGATGCTCAGATGCCCTGAGCATGGTTTCCTACCCAGTCATTTACTGCTGCCTTCCCTCGTCTACCCAAACTCGCAGATTGTTAGGAACCCCAGTCTACACGTACTTGTTTTTCCTTTGTAGAATTCTTTGTTTGTTTGTTTGTTTGCCTTGTGGTTTTTATTGAATGTCTTGGAAGAAAAAGTATATATATATATATTATATATATATATGTTTCCCCCTTATAAATAATGCAGCTAACAGAGAATTATTTCCTGCTGTCTGGTTTCATGATTGGTAATAACTTCCACAAGACTTTGAATTATTTCAGAACTCAAATCCAAATGTTTGGCTGAAAAATTTAATTGGGTTTATAGCACTGCTCTGTCTAACCCTGGACCTGTACACTCATTGGTCTGTTCTCTCTTGTCATTTCCAACCCATTTTAATTGTTCACTCGTCTGCATTTGTACATATATTCATGTACACACCCCTCACAGGTGTAACTAATTTTTAGTCTTATTTTTTCTACATTACCAGACTAAACTAAAGCAGAAATAGTGCATTTTTCATTTTATTGGGAAAAACATCTTGTACATACTAGATACTTCATAAATATTTCTTAAATTGAGTATAAATATAATGTTTACCTAAAAGCAAAAATCCAAAACCTACATATACATTACAACTGCCTTATTAAACTAGCGGAGGAAGGACAAAATTGTTTTTTAAAATTTTTAAACTCCTTTGTAGAATTCTGATTTTGTGTTAGTTTGATTCAGAAAGAGTTTGAGAACAAGACTCAGCCTTTCACTGAAGTCTTTCTTGTCCCAGAATCGGATCCAGAGGCACCATCTGTGTGGTATACACGCTTCCCAGGCCACAGATCCTGGCAGCCATCACTGAGGCCCACCTGTCACCTCCCACCCTGGGGCAGGACGTGCTCAGCTGTACTCTGCGGATCTTCATTCCTTTAAAGCAGTTGTCATAACCCTGTTCCCTTTTATCAGATACCCGCTTTCCAGTCTCATAGCGAGAGGTGGCTATGAGATGGTCTCATTTTCTCCAATGAGCTGTGCAAAGGAAATCTGCTGGGAAGATCAGGAAACATTTTGTTTTTAGGTAAAGGGTGGACACAGAGGAAAAGCTTGTGGAGCCTGCCTTGTGTCCCTTCTACTTGCTTCTTATGTGAACACATTGCTTGGAGAGGCACACTTCATCTCATGACCAGAAGACAATGTGCTGAAGACGCCTGAGTAGAAAGCTGGAAAGGCCTGGGTCCTCAGTACAGTCACTTAGCATCTGACTCAATCATGCAACTGCCTGTTTTCCAATTTTTGGGGTTAAAAAATGAATTGTATAAGCTATATTCTTAACCAAGCTTTCTATTTCTTGGGGCATTAAAAGCTTTCCTAACACAAACCACACACATATGTGAAATTTATGTCATCCCAAGGACACGTGTCAACTCAGAGTTCACATGGTCAATGCCATCGTGACTGAAATTCACATGCTCATATGCTGACGTCTCCTTCACATTCCTGGGTGTGATGAGCCTCTTGTAAATACAATTACGCTTTCCCTATGTATTCAGTGAAAAACACATCTGAGAAGAAAACCTACTCTGGCATTGATTTTCCCTCCAAGGATCACCTGTGAACATCTAAGACTCTTGAATTTGCAAAAAGCTGACCTGACAAACTCCTCTCTTCCCTCTGAACATCAGTGGCTCTCAAAGCTGTCTCCCTGGCTACAGCTCAGTACCCAGGTGAGTGAGCTGATCACAGAAAGCAGAGTGACGCAGGCAGGGCAGAGAGCCTATGAAAGGAACCTAAACATGCTTGGAGCACAATTCTGAAAGGCTTCACTTAAAGAGAAAACTTGGAGCAGTGGCAGACATAATGTGTGCGATCTCTCAACATTTGGTTTCATTGAAGCTGCCATGCTGGCCTTGGCCGGTGTTCCAGGCACAGAGCTGTGTGGCACAGATGGGAAATGCATGGGGGATGCAGACCAGGGTGATGCAAGGCAAGGACACAGGCTGCTGCTCGCTCACCCTGGGGAGGCTTTCTGTGTTTCCCCGGGGGAGATGAATCAGAAGTTAACGTCAGGGCAGAATCACTTGTTATTTGCTATTAGAAACAATCATCCTCAGTAAACACCTGCACAAACTACACTTACTTTCTGTTTTATAGTATGGGCTGGGTAATGTTCAATTTTTTCTCCTTTGTAAGTTTCCAAATGAAAAAAAAACCCAAAACTCCTTCAGGGTGATATCTGATGTGGGTGGACCTAACTGACAATTTTAATCAAAGTTCGCATCCCTATTTCAAGTCTCCATAGGTGAGCAAGAACTCTCTGTTCTCCCATTCTATTTAATGAGCTGTAGGGTTGATGTTTTTAAAGCACCTAACAGAGTCTGCTCATGGCGCGCGCAAGCACACACACACACACACACACACACACACACACACACACACAGATAATAGCTTCTCCTCCCTGCCTGCACAAAATTCTTTTTTAGCATTGCCTGTATTTCCCATGATTACTTATCATTGTCATTTCTGAGGAGGGGGATAATAACACTCTGTACATCTCTAGTTACATTATACCTTAAAGTGGACACGGTATTTTAGGACAGACAAAAACAAAGTTCTTTCAGTCAAGAAGGAGAATTCATATCCTTCAAAGAATGTCTGACATGCTGCAGACATTTAACCTGGTCTACGGAAGTCAAAGAATTACGAATGTAATTGAATCTAAAAAGGGCTGACATGTCAGTGAAGGCTTTGACCTGTTCTGTCTGGGTAGAGATAAGAACAATAAGTAAATGGACTACTATCTTTTTTAATTTAATTTTTAATTTTTTACTGCTATCTGCTTTAGTTGTGTGGTTCTCAAGAATCCTTGGATAACTTGAAGGAGTACTAATGTCTGTTTTGAAAATTTAAGAGCAGTGATGTAGGGAGGGCAAAACTTTTCCTCTATCCTCTTAGGTTCTATGTCTGGGACCTGAAAATTAACTGACAAAAGATGGATTAACAGGAGCAAAAGCTTTACATATATATGGAGGCTTTACTATGTATTAAGTGAAGACCTGCAGAAGCAAATAGGCTTGAAAGCTTATATACCACTTTAACAAACAATGGTGAATTCAGGAGATGTGACAAGACATTGGAAAAGGGGTCTAGGCTGGGTCAGTAGGATATGGAAAATGATGAGAAAATACTTGAGGAAACAGGTGACAGATAAGGGTTATTACAGTAGGTTTGTTTGAACAAATTTATTTTGGTGTTGACTCTCCACATCCAATAATAAGAACGTTTTGCTCTTCCTGGTACAAAGTGAGCAGCTTTTCACAAGAAATTTATGCTTTGCTTTTAGATAGAAAGGGGAGGCCAGAAAGCCCTTCCTATATCTACTTTTCTCAATTGCCTTTAGCTCATAATAATTAATATGCCAAAATATCATATTTTGGGGATGGAATGTTCTGACACCCCTTCAATGAAAACCAGGGACATGTTCGTTCTTAGCCTACATCAGATCAAGAAAAATGCACTAAGATTTTACAAGCTTCAGAATTGAACCCTGCTCATAATCCCACTCCCTTCCTCATCATGACATGTGACAGAGGGATGGAAAACATCTCTGATCTTATCTTTTCTAGAGCCCTGGGTCAATCCTTGATAGCCAATGTTTATAGCAGTACCAGGAGGTTTAGTGTTATGCAGTGAACAAATCTGAAATGCAAATATTATTCAAAAAATGTTTCACTATTTTATTTTTGTACACATATTTGCTTAACAATCTGAGTTCGTAGCCATGTTCAGGGCCTTTATAAGTAGTTCATATTGTCTACTTAAGTCTGGAGTGTTCTATAAACCAAATCTGGAGAAAAATGGAAAATAACATTTTTCTAGAGACAGACTTAGCAAATTTAATGTAGTAAACTGTTTCCTTTGTGTGGTAGCAGGATTGGTTCCTACCAGCTGCTAGGTCATCCATCATTCATGAGCACAGCCAGAAAAATAGGTATAGACTACCCAAACCCCAAAACACAACCAAACAAACTACCCCATGTTACAGTACAGGTTTTACAATTTGGATCACCTGTGGTAGGCACGGTAGTGCATGATTTCAGTCTCATCACTCTGGCAGGCTGAGGCAGGAGGATTGCAAATTCAAGCCCAGCAACTTAGAGAGAATTTGTTTCAAAACAAAAAATTAAAAAGGGCTAGTGATGTATCTCAGTGCCAAGGCCCTGGGTTCAATCCCCTGTACCACAAAACAAACACAAACAACAAATAAATGAAGCCAAGCAAAACACAAGGTCATTGCAGTCAAAATGAGATTGCTACCTTTGGTGATCTGGCATCCACATGAGCCCGTGTCATATCCAAGATGTGTTGATAGACTGTTGTTAGGCCACAGAGTACAACGGTAAGTCCAATATATATCGAGTCATGTCAGAGAAAAATTCTATTTTTTGAAGTTGGTAAATTTTTCCGGTAATGATATGGAAGATTTTCCCTGATAGTACCATCTGGTTCACGATTTTCCCTCTGGAGCAGTATCTGGCTGTCCTCCTCCCAGCAGCCTGGCCTCCCAGTCTTCCCCACCAGTGGCTTAGCTCACTGTGACCTTTGCTCATTTCGCTAGGGAGCAGCCACCTTTGGCTGCCACCTGAGTGGGCCTGGGCAGATATTATGCTCACACCATTTCCTAAGGGGAGGGGTGTGCTGAGAATAACAGTGTTATTCTAAAGCAATTAGTTGGAGGTAATAGAAAAAAAAAAAAACTAAGAAAGTCATTATGCAAATGTGAGGCAATTCAAAACCATCTGCCTTGATTAAAAAATGTGGATGGAGGGAATGTAAACTTTGCTGCTAGTTTAAGTTATTATTTTTTACTGATGTTATTTCCCAGAACTCCTTCGTGTTTCCTCCCACCTGAGAAGTCACTCTCGCCCCTGCATCACTGCTAGGCATTCTTCCTCTTTGACACCTGGGTGTCCCCATTTCCGGCATCCTACCAACCCCTCCCTGGACTTGGGAGAACTGTAATAGTCTCACACTTACAGAAGGAGAGGTGGTGTTTGCATAAGACTGGTGTGGTGATGTAGGTCCAAGGGTCTTAAGGTGTTGGAAATTCACTTGTTTAACAACAATATCAATATCTGAGGTGTGCTATAAACCAAATCTGGAGAAAAATGGACATAAGATTTTTTCAGAGACAGACTTAACAAAATTTAATACATCCTTGCTGCCCAATGAGAAAAATAAAGCAAAACATGAATATAATCTCATACATAGAGTATGAGAGACTTCTTAAATAATTAATACAGAATAATCACAATACAGTCAGTAATTTTATTGGGTTTTATAGAGGCGTAACTTTTGTACCATAAAATCACCCATTTGTAAGTGCACAATTCTGGGACTTCACTAAAAGTGCAACTGGCATCAGGTTCTGGGGGTCTGGGGACTCCTAGAGATTCTTTCTAGGTCTTTGCTATCCTGAACTAAAAATTGGTCAAGATAAACAAAGAGGTAACCAAGTTTTACATTTATTCATGGGAGGAAAAGAAATATGCTTTGCAGAGTAAGTACAGACCAATTAAAAGTAGGAAAAGAATTACACACTGCAAAGTGCAGAGTGGGCCAGTGAAAGAGATCGCATTAAGTACCAGCTTAACAGTGGCTACCTTTTGCCTCTCCCACTCCTCAGGCTGAGGTCAGATGTAGGCTGTCCTAGCAAAAACCTGCTTGAGTTCTCCCAAGAACTGCAGATAGCACTTTCTGATTAGTCCCAGGTGCAGGGCTTGTAACTTTTTTTCTGCTCAAGTCCTGGTTCTCCCTGCTGGACAGATCTCAGCCACTGGCCCAGACAGCTGACCACGCCCTATCCTCCTGCCTCAGAACTATTCCCACAGTCTGATTGCACATCACTTTTCTCACCCTGCTCCCCTGTATAGTGTCCATCTGCCATCACACCCATTGCCATGTGCAGCACACTACTCTGTATGGATTTGCACTTTCTGGACATTTTTTATAAATGAGATCATATAATGTGTGTTCTTTTTCTCTGACTTCTCTCACTAAGTGCACAATTTTTGAGGTTCGTCTGCATTGTAGTGTGTATCTGTACTTCATTCTTTGTTACTGCCCACTAGTATTCCAGAGTTTAGGTATGCAGTATCCATTTGCTCATTTGTCAGTTGATGGATGTGTGAGCTGTTTCCACATTTTACCTGTTGTAAATGATGCTGCTAGAAGCGTTCATTCATAACCAGTTTTGAAATTTAAGGGTTTATTTAAAGCCTCATCCTCTCTATTCTTTCCAGTGGACTGAAAAATTATGATAAAGATCCAGAGTCTTCCATCTCAGTCCCATTATTAGATCCTATTTCTTTCTTGATATCTTTTTTCCACTTCCTTCCTTGCCCATTCTTTTGCAACAGCATCCAGTACCAATCTGCTTGTTCATTCTCCATGAGGCATTTTAGTATACACTGAATTATCTGATTTCAGCCTGTATTCCAACTATCAGAAAGTTTTAACTAATTTCTTTTCCTTCTATACTAAAATCTCTGAACGACTTACTCTGCTCCTGTCTCCTGACACATAAAAGTCTATTTCCAGGCCATGGAGAAGCAAAATAGGAGCATGGTTCTTAGTGGGGTTTAGGTGCAAAAATTAAATTATAGGTAGGAATAACCACTAGATAAAGCCAAACTTAAACTTACCTTCTCTAAATGCTTTTTTTTTTTTTTAGCTAGGTAAACTAGATTTACCCCAAACTGATGATTGGGAGCAGAAGATTCAATTTTTATTTTGCTTCTTTTTGTGTGTGGTACTGGGGCTCAAACTCCGGTCCTTGTGCTTGTAAGGCAGGCAGCAGAACTACTGAGCAAAAGATTCAATTTTTATTGATTGACTGTTTCTTGCTGTTTTTGAGATGAAAAGACTGATTTTTATTTTATGCCTTGGCAGGTACATATACAGTAAGACCCCAACTTATAAACATTCAAATTGGGAACTTTCACAGGTATGAACTGACCTCACATTACCAAGATTTGTAGATATAAACAAATAGCACAAGTAGCTCACATGTCTGCTGGACATTGTCACAGTTGTGCTGCTGCGTGTTTACAGTGCTATGGTGTACAATATTTGTGTATATATATATTTGGACTTTTTTATGCCTCACATTGTATATTTGTGTTAAAGGTATAAGATTCACTTCGTTGGACTTATAAATGAATTCAATTTACAAAGGTTCTCCCAGAACAGAACTCATGAGTAAGTTGGAGACTTACTTTTATAAATACACAAAAGTATTAAAATTTCCCAAAATGAACATAATTACAGACTTGTTTTCTTATGGAAAGTTTCCTTAAAGATCTTTAGTCAAACAATCAATTTAGCCTATAGCCTCAAGGGTAATTCTTCAAGTATCCCCACTTGTGTGCCAAAAGGAAATGTAAGATAAATTTATAGACAGAGACCTCAAAGTTGGGAAGAAGGGCCACACGCAAGCCCCAAGCTTGGTTTGATCTAAACATTTTTTCTCCCAGGTCATCATCATTTCCTGCAGACTTCCATCTCTAGGAGTCAGTGGTACGAAAGCCCCAAGCTTGGTTTGATCTCAAAACATTTTCTCCCAGGTCATCATCATTTCCTGCAGACTTCCATCTCTAGTGGAGTCAGTGGATTTGTTCCAGAAAGTGAGTTTTCCAGTAACTTTGTAGAGTTCAATCACTCCCACTAAAAGTATGTGGTGTCTCCAAAGCTCTTAGTTCTTAATTAGCACATTCAAGGCATGAGGTTGCTCATTAACCGAGTTAGTTTCTCCTTTCCAGTATTTCTAGGCATAAAGGCTTTTGTGAATGCTACCGAGGAGAGGGGAACAAAGCCTAATTTTTTCATCTAGTCCTGTTCTCTCCTCCACCCACCCTATGTGGCCAGGGAGATTTGTCCTTCCATCCACATAAAAACCAGCCTTCTCATCTCAAAAACTCATTCTCAAGCACAGCCTGAAGGATGATCTCCAGTATGGATTCTGAGCATCTGTTACTCAAGCCAAAGATAGCATCTATGCCAAGATGTCTTCAACCTGCCTCTCTCCTCAAAGATATTTCCAATGATCTGACCTGTACATTGGCTTGAAGCCCTCCCTTCCCTGGGTCATAACCCTGTGTGAGGAATCCTTTAAAAGTTCTGGATGCCACAGACGTGTCTGGATTTCTCTGCCCCAGCCTGAGTCATCTCTGTTCCGGTAGGTGTGGTCCACTTACATTGGCTTGAAGCCCTCCCTTCCCTGGGTCATAACCCTGTGTGAGGAATCCTTTAAAAGTTACTTCTGGATGCCACAGACGTGTCTGGATTTCTCTGCCCCAGCCTGAGTCATTTCTGTTCTGGTAGGTGTGGCCCAATGGGAGCCCTATGGAATCAAACGAATATAGAATTATTGTTTCTTGTGATGTGGGAGTCATAAAATTCCCTTCCAGAAATCTTTGTACTTTGTTAAATTATGATATGTTTTCCGAGTCTTTCGCGGTTTTTCTTTCATCATATCACTGTTTAGAATAATAGTGTTACCAGAGCAATCATTCTAATCTAGATATCACACACACACACACACACACACACACAGACACACACACACTAGAAAGGGTGCTATTACAAAAAGTGTGTCTCATTATAATTTCTCAAAACCCTCCTGCCATGAGAAATTAAAGTCACATGATGAGAGACGATAGGTGGAATATTTTAACCCATTTTACTTGGCTTAGCTGTTCCACCACTGTTGAAAGATTATTTGGCTTCTTAGAGATTATTAACATTATTTCTCAGCAGTTTGGGGTAGAGAAAAATATGAACTATATAATGGTTGAAGCTGCCATTTTAATAGGATTAAATCTGCCATGAACTGCTATAAATAAATGCATATGCTGAAACCCTAATTTCCAAGGTGGATGAGAAGTGGGTAATTAAGTCACGAGAATGGAGCTTTCCTGATAGGAGGAGTCTCCTGATAAGTAGACACTGGAGAGCTTTCATCCTCTCCCGGCTCCCCGCCGGACGAGGACACAACAGAATATGATCGTCAGCAAACCCGGAAGTGGGTCAGCATGAAACACTGGCACTCTGACCCCAGACTTCTGAGCTTCCTGGATAAATTTCTGAACTGTCTGAGACAGGGCTTGGGGGAGGCAGTGGATTTTCCATTAGTGCTGTGTTAGTTGAGAGAATGAATGAATCTCAAGCTGCATCCCCTCCAGGTGGTTAGGAAAGGTCAGTGAAGGGCTGTGGGGCTGGCTAACATCTAAGTGTTTTTATTTATTTATTTATTTTTCTAAGTGTTTGTAAACACCATGGCTTCCACAAACTTCCTGCCAGCCTCAGGTGACAAAAGGGACAGAGATGTGGACAATTAATGTGTTGATTCTGCTTTTCACTCACTAAGCCCTTCAGGGAACTTACTATGTTTTCCCTCAGTTTTATTGATTGTACAATTCTGGCTCCTTTTGGAAGTTTTACAGTCTCTAGAAGGGTCCTGGAAATTCCTATATAGATAAACTGCAAACCCAACAAAAGATATCAATGGAACAATTTCTGTCCAAATCCTCTGATCAGACTCTGATATAAATTGAGTTTTATTTTCATCATATTTTTATTGCTTGATGAATATATTTGCTTTGGGAAGACATAGCCTGTCATGCTTTCATTTGATTTTGAGAATTCTGGGGAGGTTTTAGTTCTGGTCTAGGGCGTTTACTACTTTCTGACTTAATCTTGCTTCAGAAAAGGAGCTCCATGGATTTATTTTGTAAGGCACTTTTAAAGCTTTTCAGGCTGCAGTCAATGAAGAGCTGAAATTCAGAATAATTTAACTCATCATTTATTTCATTCATTGACTAAGTCTGTTTGAAGATGATCATCTGATTAACAGTCCCCAAAGTAAGAATGAGCTTTAATGATAGCCAGTCTGTGCGACAGTATTATCTTATGGCTGCCACTTCTAGGGAAGGACCCAAAAAGCTCCTGCTTTCTATTTTTTGTCAGTCATCATATGCCACTTCTTCAGGCAAAGGGGATGAATTGCTGAAAAATTCTACCCTTTCCCCCAGGGTTCTGCTCATTTCCTTTCAGCTCTTACTCCTCTGGGTCTTATTGGACATATCACTGAGCTGGTGAGGCCAGGGCTCCAGTTCTGCTGAGCAAATGCAGTGTAAGTGAACTCACTTGGATAATGGGTCAAAGACTCTGTTTATTTTCCCTGAAGGGACTGGGGGGTGGGCAGGGCCATCCTAGTATATTTACAAGACGAGCACTTTGTTTTCTACCCAGTAGATCTGAATAAAGAAGACAGGTTCATTTTGAAGCAGGCATGATTTAGATGGGCTATTAGGAGTAATTTTGCATTAACCATGCTGTCCTCCACTCCAAGTAGGGCAGAAGGAAGAGAGAGTTCAATGCTATCTGCAGGTGGGAAGGTAAATTATATCTCATCCCACTTTGCTTCTGGCTGCAGAGCTTTGTAATTTCTTTGTGGATATGGTTTCTATTCTTAGAGCAGCAGAAAGATTTGATTTTAAAGACAGGAAAAGTGCATGTGGGTAAATCTCTAGGGAAAGGATTCTTAACATAAGGTCCTTGGACTCTTACTCTTGGACATCAGAGGTATATGAACCTCCTGAAATTGCAGGTGGAATTAAGTCTGTGTGTACATCTGTGGGAGAACAGTCAAGCTGCAAACAACCTCCCAAGAGACTTTGTTGGTTTTTTTTTTTTGGTACCTGGAGTCGTACTCGGGTCCTTTGCGCTTGCAAGGCAGGCCACTGAACCACTGAGCTAAATCCCCAGCCCCCAAGGGATTTTGTGACTGTAAAAAAAAAACCCCAAAAGGAAAAGCAGTAAAGAAGGGTTTGCCCTGGAAGGATAATGAACTAGTTCTGATCCTGACTGTTCCCTCTCAGGGCTTTGCAGTGTGGCGGGAAGATGAGAATGATCCATTGCTGGAACAAAATACCCAACATACACAACTTAAAGCAGGAAATTTATTTATTTATTTATTAGATTTCTTTATTTAAAAATTAATTTTATTTGTACACTTTAGATATACAATCATAACATTGAGAATGATCCATTGCTGGAACAAAATACCCAACATACACAACTTAAAGCAGGAAATTTATTTATTTATTTATTAGATTTCTTTATTTAAAAATTAATTTTATTTGTACACTTTAGATATACATAATCATAACATTCAGCATAGGAAGTTTATACCTGTGCATGCTATATTTTGATTCTCCTTTTTTTGTCCATTCTCCTCCCTTCCCTTCAACCCTCTTCCCTTCCTTATTTACAAAAGCTTTGTTTCCATTTTCTCTTTTATTGTCTTTTCCCCATTCCCCCCTTTGCTTCACTTTCCATTTGAACATTTTCTTGCTATTTCACAATATCTATTATACATTTCAGTCTTTATTTACCCTTTCAGTTTCTCACACCAGAAAAACAATGTAATGTTTAAACATGTGTGTCCAACTTATTGCACTTAAATGTATGGTCTCAAGGTGCATCAATTTGTCTCAAGTCTATCTGTCTTCATGGCAGAGTAGTGCTCTATTGTATAAAAGCCCACATCTTCTTTATGCATTCATTGGTTGATGTACATTTGCACTGTTTCCAAGATTTAGCTGTTATATAGCCACTATAAACATGGGTGTGTATGTATCACTGTCCTGTGATGCTTTTAATTCTTCCTGGAAGATACCAAGAAGGGGAATATCTGGGTCAAATGGAATCTCTAATCCTAGATTTTTGAGGAGTCTCCGCACTGATCTCCACAGTGGTTGCACCAATCTATCTTCCCACCAACAGTGGAGAAGCGTTCCTTTTTCCCCACATCCCCACCAGCATTTGTTATTGGTTGATTTCTAGATAATAGCCACTTTCTAGAGTGAGATAGAATCTTGTTTTAATTTACATCTCTCAAATGACCAGTAAGGTTGAACATTTTTATATATTTATTTCATTTCTACTCTTTCGTGTGAGAAGTGTCTATTAATTTCAGATGCTTATTTTTGGATTGGATCATTAAATTTTTTTAGGGGGGGGTCTGGTTTTTTTTGAGTTCTTTATATATTCTAGATATTAGACCTTTGTCTGAGGGATAGCTCGTAAAAATTTTTTTCCACTCTGTGGATTGTCTCTTCACTCTATTGGTGGTTTCTTTTGCTGTGCAAAACCTTATTAACAAGATGAGATCTTAGTTATTGACTCCTTGTAACGTTGCCTATGCAATTGGGGTTTTATTAATAAAGTCTTTGCCTACACCTATGTCTTCAAGCGTTTTACCTATTCTATATTCCAGTAAATTTAGTGTTTATGTTTCCATATTTAGATTTTTTGGGGGGGTACCAGGGATCGAACTCAGGTCCTTGCACTTGGGCACCACTGAGCTAAATCCCCGGCCTCACAGTTAGATATTTGATCCATTTCAATTTTAATTTAGTGCACAGTGACAACTATGGGTCTAGTTTTAATCTTTGGCATGTGGAAAGCCAGTTTTTCTACCACTATTTATTAAAGAGGCTTTCCTTCTTCCAGTAAGGGTATTTGGTCCCTTGTCAAAGATAAGGTGGCTGAGTGTGTTTGGAGTTCTTTATGAATCTTCTAATCTGTTCCATTGATTCTTGGATCAGTTTTTTTATTTGTTGTTGTTTTTGCCAATATCATGCTGTTTTAATCCCAGTAGCTTTGTAGTATAATTTCAAGTCATGGATTGTGATGCCCCCTGCCTTGTCTTTGTTGCCCAGAATTGCTTTTACTATTCTAGTCTCTTCTGGTTCCATATAAATTTTAGGATTGTTCTCTTGAATTCTGTGAGGTATGCTATTGGTATTTTTGCATTAAATCTGTATAACAATTTTATAAAACATTTTCACTATATTGATTCTTTTTACCAAAGAACAAGGGATATAATTTTATGATATCCTCTTTGATCTCCTTTTTCAGATACTGTAGTTTTCAATGTAAAGATCTTTCATTTCCTTCATTTGATTGATTCCTAAGTATTTCATTTTTTTTGGTTGCTATTGTGAAAGGTATCCTTTCTCTAATTTTTTCTCAGTGAGTTTATTATTATGTACAGGAATATTACTGATTTTTGAGTGTTGACTTTATATCCAGCAATGCTACTGAATTTAGTTATTAAATCTAGAAGTCTTTTGGTGGAGTTTTGGGGGTCTTCTATGTAGAGTATCATATCATCTGCAAATAATGATAATTTAACTTCTTCTTTTTTCTATATCTATTCCTTTCATTTCTTTCTCTTGTCTATTTGCTTTAGCTAATATTTCCAGAACTGTATTGATCAAGAGTGGTAATAGTTAACATACTTGACTTGTTCCTCCTGATTTTAGATTTTCAGCTTTTGACCATATAGTATGACATTGGCTGTTGGTTTGTCATAAATGGCTTTTATCAAATTGACAAAAAAGTTATCTATTCCAAATTTTTTGTAGGTTTTTTTAATCATGAGTGGATGTTGGATTTTTCTCAAATGCTTTTTTTCCATCTATTGAGATGATCATGGGTTTTGGTCCTTGGCTCTGTTAATATGGTGCATTACATTAATTGATTTGCATATGTTGAACCATCTCTGCCTCCCTGGGTTGAATCCTACTTGGTCATGGAGCATAATCTTCTTGATGATTTGCTGCATTCTGATTTGCCAGTATCTTATTGAAGATTTTTGCATCTATGTTCATTAGGAGTTTGGCC
This sequence comes from Fukomys damarensis, assembly GCF_012274545.1. Lineage (NCBI taxonomy): Eukaryota > Metazoa > Chordata > Mammalia > Rodentia > Bathyergidae > Fukomys > Fukomys damarensis. Next base: position 54,646,096 of record NW_022900913.1, on the reverse strand, counting down.
TGTAGTTCTCTTTTTTTATTGTATCCCTCTCTGGTTTTAGTATTAGGATAGAGCTTGCTTCTAGGAATAAGTTTGGGAGTATTGCTTCCCTTTTAATTGCATTAAAGAGTTTGAGGAATAGTGACCTTGGATCATCTCTAAATTTCTTGTAGAATCCAACAGTGAAACCATCATGACCTAGGCTTTTCTTTGTTGGTAAGTTTTTAATTTAATACATCTTCAATTTCATTGACTGACATTGGGTTATTTAGCATTTTTATATTTTCTTGATTCAACTTTGGTAATTCATATGTATCTAGGAATTTTTCCATTTCTTCTGTGTTTTCCATCTTATTAGAGTACAGCTTCTTTTTTCTTTCTTTCTTTCTTCTTTTTTTTTTAACTGGGGATCAAACTTGGGTCCTTGCACTTATGAGGCAGGCACTGAAATCCCTGAGCTAAATCCTCAGCCCAGAGTACAGTTTCTTCTGGCTATTTACAAGATCTGTTGTGATTCTACCATTTTAATTCTTAATTGCATGGATTTGAGTCTTTTCTTTAATTTTTTTATAAGTTTGGCTAAGGGTTTGTCAATTTTATTTAATCTTTCAAAGAACAAACTCTGATTCATTGATTCTTTGTATCTTCTTTTTAGTATCCACTGCATTAATTTCTTCTGTGATCTTTATAATTTCCTCCCTTGCAAGCACTTTGGGCTTGACTTGCTCTTCTTTTTCTAGAAGCTTGAGGCTTAATATTAGATTGTTTATTTGAGCTTTCTCTGTTTTTCTGATATGGGAATTCACTAATATAAATTTCCTCCTAGGACTGCTTTCATTGCATCCCATACGTTCTTGTATTTTGTATTGATATCATCATTTAATTGTAGAAACTGTCTAATTTCTTTTTTTCTGTGACCCACTGGTTTTCCAAGAGGATGTTATTTAATTTCCAGGTGTTTATGAAGTTTTTGTGATTTCTTTTGTCATTGATTTCCAAATTCATTGCTTTTTTTTTTTGGTACCAGGGATCAAACTTGGGTCCTTGTGCAGAGGAACCACTGAGCTAAATCCCTGGCCCTGGAATATGGTTTGATAATATGCATGGGATAATTTCAATTCCTTTGCATTTACTATGCATATTTCTTTGCATATTCTATGAGCTAGTATGTGGTCTATTTTGAAGAACATCCCATATGCAGCTGAGAGGAATGTGTATTCTGATGTTGTGGAGTGGAATGCTCTGTAAACATCATTAAGTCTGTTTGTTGAAAAGTGTGGTCCAGTTCTGATATTTCTTTGTGGATTTTTGTCTAGTTGATCTGCCTATTTGTGTCAGTGAGGCATTGAGGATCCCTGTTACAATTGTATTTATGTTTATTTGATTTTTCATGTCCATTATTATTATTATTATTGTTATTATTTTGTACCAGGGATCAAACTCAGATCCTTGTGCTTTCAAGGCAGGTGGTGGCACGACTGAGCTAAATCCCTGGCCCCTCCATTAATTTTTTGTTGAATGCACTAGTATTTTGTGCATGTATATTTATGATTGTTATCTCTTCCTTTTGGATTGTTCCCTTAACAAGGATGTAGTGTCCTTCCCTGTCCCTCTGAATCAGTCTTGGCTTGAAATGTACTTTGTCTACAAATGGAATAGCTACCCCTGCTTTTTTTGGGGTTCCTGTCATATGGAGTATTGATTTTCATCCTTTGACTTGCACTCTGAATTTCTTTTTTAATTAAATGTGCTTCTTGTCTCTATCATATTATTGGATCTTGTTCCTTGATTCATTCTGCCAGTATGCTTCTTTTGATTGGTGAATTGAGACCATTTACATTGATGGTTATGACTGATATGTATTGACTTAGCCTTGTCATGTTATCTTCCTGTGATTGGTTCCCTTTCTTTCCCCTCTGTTTAATTGCTTATCTTGTCTGGTGGATTCATTCTATTGGGGTTCATGGGATTGTAGTCCTCATTATCTGCTTATTGAATGTCCTTCAGAACATTTTGGAGTCTAGTTTAGTGGTCATAGATTTCCTTCAGGTGTTCTTTGACGTGGAAGTATCTTATTTCTCCACCAACTTTGAAAGATGGTTTTGTGGGGTGCATCAATCCTGGTTGGAAATTTTTTCTTTTAGGGTTGGAAATGCTTCACTCCAAGCTCTCCTTGACTTGCGGGTTTGTGTTGAAAAGTCTATTGTAATTCTGATGGCTTTTCTTTTGTAGATAACTTGTTTCTTTTCTCAAACTGATTTCCTTCAGGTGTTCTTTGACGTGGAAGTATCTTATTTCTCCACCAACTTTGAAAGATGGTATTGTGGGGTGCATCAATCTGGGTTGGAAATTTTTTTCTTTTAGGGTTGGAAATGCTTCACTCCAAGCTTTCCTTGACTTGCGGGTTTGTGTTGAAAAGTCTATTGTAATTCTGATGGCTTTGCTTTTGTAGATAACTTGTTTCTTTTCTCGAATAGCTTTTTATGTTCTGTTCTTGTACTGAATTTCTGGAATCTTGACTATTATATTCCTTGGTGTAATTTTTTGGACTATGGCTAATTGGAGTTCTATATGCATCAGTTATCTGTATGTCAAATTCTTTGTACATGCTTGGG
>NW_022900913.1:54642760-54643484 GCF_012274545.1 Fukomys damarensis | reverse complement strand
GATAGGGTCTATGTAGTTGAGACTGACCTGGAACTCACTATGTATCCCAGGCTGGTCTCAAACTCACAGTGATCCTCCTGCCTTGGCTTCCCCGAGTGCTGGGGTTATAGGCATATGCCACCACACCTGGCTCTACTGCTACTTTTATAAATAGTTTCTTTATGTCATTTATGCTACTTCTTGATTTTTCATTGGCTCCAGTCAATATTATGTTATTCTTTGCATCATCATCTTTGCATTGATTTTTCATGGTCCCTTGCTACTTTTTAAGAAATCTTTCTTTTCATGATCACGAACTGTACTCATGTCTTCCAGATCTGATATTCTGTCCTCACATCAGTTCATTCTGCTGCATATTCTTTCAGTAGAATTTTTAATCTCTTGGATATCTGTTTGAATCTGTTTCATAGATTCCATTTCTTGCCTGTGTTGGGCATTCATGGTTTCCATCATTTTCCTAAGTGCTTACATTTTTAAAAAATCTGTATCTATTCTAGATTCACTAACCATGTTCTTCATTATGGTAATCATCTCTGCACTTATCTGAGAAATTATTTCTGATTTGATTTTTTTTTCTAAAAGCCTCATTCCATTTGCTTTGTTATTTTCACTATTACCACTTCAGAGAGTCCAGGTGGGTGGCTTTTAAGTTGTTCCACCTCACTGCCCAGTGGGTTTGCCTTTGGGGAGCTGGGAGTCTGGGGTTACATCTTGCTATCATGTC
>NW_022900913.1:54626629-54642663 GCF_012274545.1 Fukomys damarensis | reverse complement strand
TTATAGGCATATGCCACCACACCTGGCTCTACTGCTACTTTTATAAATAGTTTCTTTATGTCATTTATGCTACTTCTTGATTTTTCATTGGCTCCAGTCAATATTATGTTATTCTTTGCATCATCATCTTTGCATTGATTTTTCATGGTCCCTTGCTACTTTTTAAGAAATCTTTCTTTTCATGATCACGAACTGTACTCATGTCTTCTAGATCTGATATTCTGTCCTCACATCAGTTCATTCTGCTGCATATTCTTTCAGTAGAATTTTTAATCTCTTGGATATCTGTTTGAATCTGTTTCATAGATTCCATTTCTTGCCTGTGTTGGGCATTCATGGTTTCCATCATTTTCCTAAGTGCTTACATTTTAAAAAAATCTGTATCTATTCTAGATTCACTAACCATGTTCTTCATTATGGTAATCATCTCTGCACTTATCTGAGAAATTATTTCTGATTTGATTTTTTTTTCTAAAAGCCTCATTCCATTTGCTTTGTTACTTCCACTATTACCACTTCAGAGAGTCCAGGTGGGTGGCTTTTGAGTTGTTCCACCTCACTGCCCAGTGGGTTTGCCTTTGGTGAGCTGGGAGTCTGGGGTTACATCTTGCTATATCATGTCTTCTCATTTAAAAACACAATATTTTTAGTTTAATTCCTGCATTGATGCTTGTAAATTGCTTATGGTAGGTAGCTTTATTGCTAGTATTGAGAAACCTTAGGAAATGACTACTTGGAGATACCTTCCAGGTGTAGCTGGATTTTGGGTTTTGAGTTTATTGCAAGATCCTACTTCTATTGATTTGGTATGAGATGTTTCTACCTATTTGGCCTAGCCCTTGATTCTTTGGCTCTGGCCAGTTGTATTGTTTATGACCCTCAATCAGTCTCAGTCTTGGCATACAAGGAAGAAAAACTGATTAGAACAATTATGTCATTCTGGCTAAAGTAGTACAATCAGTAATAGCAATAGCATCAAACACAGCCAGAAAATGACAAACCGTGGTAACTATTAATCTGCCACCTCTAACCATACGAACAAGATTTGTAGTTATGTAACAAAACCTGAGACAGACCAGAAAATTGTATATAGTAAATATTTCCTCAATTTGGTGATTTTACCCTCAGGGGAGCAAATTTAAAAGGGTTAGTGAAAAAATAGAGAAATAGAAGAAGAGAAAGAGATTAGAAGCAAGGCTAGAGGACAAGGGCGGATTATGTAAGCTTTGGGAAACTGGGGAAGAAGATGGGAGGGAAGGAAAGAAGAAACAGAAATACGAGCAGTACAACAACAAATGAGAATCAAGACTTGTCATGTAAAGGTACAAGATCCCAACAATGAATGTAACTGTACTGTATCCCTAAAATGTACCAATAAACTCAATTAAAGCTGAAAAAAAAAACAACAACAAAACTAGAAATAATGTTTCTACTCATATAAAAACAAGAACAAATAATCAGAAAAAGATAATAAGAATGAAATAAAGAAAAGAAAATAAAGGAAAAGAAATTTTTTTAGTGAAAAAATAGAGAAATAGAAGAAGAGAAAGAGATTAGAAGCAAGGCTAGAGGACAAGGGCGGATTATGTAAGCTTTGGGAAACTGGTGAAGAAGATGGGAGGGAAGGAAAGAAGAAACAGAAATAAGAGCAGTACAACTGAGAAAGAGATTAGAAGCAAGGCTAGAGGACAAGGGCGGATTATGTAAGCTTTGGGAAACTGGGGAAGAAGATGGGAGGGAAGGAAAGAAGAAACAGAAATACGAGCAGTACAACAACAAATGAGAATCAAGACTTGTCATGTAAAGGTACAAGATCCCAACAATGAATGTAACTGTACTGTATCCCTAAAATGTACCAATAAACTCAATTAAAGCTGAAAAAAAAAACAACAACAAAACTAGAAATAATGTTTCTACTCATATAAAAACAAGAACAAATAATCAGAAAAAGATAATAAGAATGAAATAAAGAAAAGAAAATAAAGGAAAAGAAATTTTTAAAATATCCACGTCCAGGCTTGCCTCTATTGTCACTGGTAGACAGAAGTGACAGACAGAGCCCAGTGTTGATTGATTCCAGCAAGCATGCATAGAATTATAATGGTGTGGTGTATGACTTTCACTGAAGTTCAAGCTGCTTCTGGTTTCTGGCTATGAGGCTTGAACCCGAGGCTTGTCTAACCTGTAACACTCAAAGGTGGCTCCTACTGACTTGAACTCCAGTCCCTGCTGGCTTGAACTCAGCTTTCTGTCAGCTTCAACTCAGCTCTCCGACTTTTAGTCAGCTTAAACTTGGCTGTGCCTGACCCTGACACAGAGCTGCTAGATGGAGCCAACCCGCAGCTTCTCTGAGTTCTGACCCCTTTCCAAATGGTGACTGGCCAATTGCTCTCTCCTGGGGGATGTCTCAACCAGCATAACTCACCAGCCACTGTAGTCCATAATGTCCACTACTCCATTCCACTGGTGCATTTCTTCATGGAAGCCTCTAGGGTCACCAGTAGAAAATGTGCATCTGCAGGTTCAAGCCGGCCCTCCCATGCTGCAAGCTGGGACTCAGGGAGAAAGCGCCACTTGCTGCCTCCCTCTCCTGTGTTGAAGTGCCACTCTCCATTCTCTCTATGAGTTAGAATTCTAGCTTCAGGTCCATGTTGGGTCCTGGAGATCCACTTACCTCTGTCTTTTCCTTTGCATTTTGCTATATTCCAACATCTGGACTCCAAATCTTGAAGAGGCTGTATCTCTGCTGTTCAACTCTCTGCTATCTTCCTGAAAGTGAGGAGAGATTTATTTTGGCTCATAGTTTCAGAGGCTTTGGTCAATGATCACTGGGCTTCAAGGCAGAAACAGCATGATAGAGGGGCATATAGGAAAAAAGCTGATCCCCTCATGACAGCCAGGAAACAGAGACAACAAGAGAAAGAGATTGAGAAAAGATACACCTTTCCAAGGCATGGCTCAGGTAACTTAATTCCTCAACCAGGCCCCACCTTCTAAGAGCCTATTTGGCTAATGAACTTGTCAATGGATTAATGAGTTTATTGGCCTTGTGAGTCAATCATCTCTTTATGTTCTACTTCAGAACGTTGTTTCCTTGGGGATCAAGCCCTCAATACAGGATTCTTTAGGGAGCACTTCACACTTAACTATAACACACGCCTTTCCATCAGGAAACATTGAGTAGTCACTGTCTCAGCCCACTCTGTCCCAGGGTCACCCATGGTATGAAGCTCTGTTGGTCACTCTGGTGCCTACTAGACGTGCATGGCTGTTGAGCACATGAATGTGTCTGGTCCAAGCCGAGATGTATTTTGTGTGTAAAATACATTAGATTTCAAAAATTTAGTACAAAGAAATAAATGTAAAATATTTCATTGTCAATTTAAAAAATATTGACTACACTTGGAAAGGCAGTATTTTGAAGCTACTGGATTAGATGAAATAAATTATGAATATCAATTTCATATTTTAAAAAATATGGCTATAGAAATTACATGTGAAACTCCTGTTATATTTTATATTTCAGTTGGACAGCCCTAGTCTAGAAGATGTTTGAGAGACCAGTGGTTACACTTGAATCAAATGTTCCTCTCTGGCTCATTCTTTCAAGAATGGAGAAGTTGACTGATAAAGGGCTATACATTTCGCAAATAGTTTTGCTTTAAAGCGTCATATGCTGCCTTCTCTGAAATATATAAGCAATTTGCTCATGTGAGAAATTCTAAAGATGGCCCATCCACACCTCAACAACTAGTGGCTGGACCTGGCTTGTAAGTTACCCTTGAGAGGCCAATACCGCAGGCTGCCAGTCAACTCCCTCACAACATCCCAACAACACACCTCTGAGCCCTGTGGTAGCATTCCTTAGATGCAGCACCATGACTGCAATGTGAAATATCATTCATATGACCTAGTGGTTTCGTGTAAATGTTTACACAGGAGCGGTTGGGCTTGCCATCTCTGTTGAAGATGTCAGAGCTTTTCATTTCAGAATTCTTTTCCACACTTACTTTGTTACTCAGAGAGATCTTGCATAACATTTTCCATCCAAAGGCAAATGTCTATTTTATAGAAAAGGTAATGCTGCATACTGTGATTAGAAAAAAATAAAATATTTCACACATTGGGTGAGGAACTCTGAAAACAGAGATTAGGGATTCATATTTTTACCAAACTTTCCCAGTGATTTTTATTCTCCCAGAGATGAGAACATTGTCCTAGCAACAGGGTGAGTTAGCAGTTCCCTTCTTTCAGACAAGAATCTTAAGCTTAACAGCCTTTTATTTCTTTTAGGTTTAAATTAACATGCAAATGTTTGTGTGTGTGTGTGTGTGTGTGTGTGTGTGTGTCCTCAGCCTGTCCATATTGTACCACTCAGGTAGTAAATATCACTCTCCTCTTCACTCAGAATTACTGATTCCATGCTCCTAAATCTGACTTCAGCCTTAAGACAGCAAGTGAGACAAGATGTTGATTTAGTGAAGTTAAGATAAGGTTACAAATGTGTGTGAATGTGTGTTTACACATGTGTTTGTGTGCTGAGAGAGAAAAGAGATGAAGAGAACTAACAATAGAAGAGCAAACCATCAATCTATTTCCCTTCCGTGAGGGGAGAATTTTATCCTGAGTCAGGGGAGACAGCTCTGGGTAACTCCCAAGTCTCAATCTTGGATCCTTCAGACTGGCTGCCTGGGGCTGTTGGAGGGGGATGAGGAAGCAGTCTCACCAGTCTGTACAATTTCTCTTCAAAGTCCTCTACGTCCTCTATACTGCTGCCCCTCCCTCCATGTCCTGCCATTTACGTTTCAATTTGTTGTTTCTTTAGCTCAAAACATCTTTGGGGGATAGCAAGGCTGTCTTCTGTCTACAAGTGGCCACAGCAAATCTAATCCCAAATCCACTGCTTGGCCACTAGGTCCATGGACCTCCAAAAACGTGAGGGTGTGTGTTGCCCTGGCCCTGCTGAACAATTCCCTGTTGCTTCATATCTCCCACTCTGCTTCCCTTAGATTATGTAGTCTTTGTGGAAGGCAGAAGTTACCTTTTGGTGGCGAAATTGTTCTAAGGAGCCACATTCCCCACATTGTTTCTGTTTTTATCTGAATTGTACATTTCAAGAAACAATATAATACACAGGCAGCCATGAATATCTATTTAACTTACATTGGAGTTATTTTCTAATTGAACAGTTGCAGCTCTGCCTACTGGAAATAACGATGTTTTTATGTGGTCTGAATGTGACTTCAGAACAAGAATACGTCTTCTGGAGTCCCATCAGTGGGAAGGATGCTTCCTCACTGGAGGTGGGTGGGTGGGTCATGAGTGTGGGAAGGGGCCAGGGTGGTGGTGTCCTGGCTCGTGTGGGGAAGGGAGTTGAGAAAATTCCCCTTGAGCTCCTGTGACACAGTCATTCTTTGTATTATGCAAAAGAAGCTCACAGCTCCTAGGTGTACACTGTGTGTGGGGGCAACATAGGGCAAAGGACTGAGAGGGCTTCCGGATGTGAAATAGACTCTGAGTCACTCACAAGAGGTGGGTTTGTAGGCAGGACATGACCTACACTTTCTTTTCATCATAGGCTTTCCATCAACTATCTCTAGACGGGTAGATGAAGCATTTTGCATTTTGTGAGATTATCCTGCTTTTTAATATTTCTGACAGGTGTCCTGCAGGTCCTTCTGGAGTGGCAATCTGTCCCTTTCTTCTGTTATGCAAATGTGCCCACCCTATTTTAGTTGTCAGGGAGAGGATCAGAGATGAAAGATGTCCCCCTCTAACCAAGCTCTTCTGTCACTGCTGTATTAAAAATACTGTGAAGCATCTAAAAGGGACAGACAGGCTGTAAAGCTTGGTCCTGATGACAAACACGGCTGTCACTTTTTTCACTTGATCTTTGGTGTTTATATTGAGTTCCTGTGCCCCCACTCTATCCCCCACCCCGCCTCCTGTTGCTGAGGCTTAGATGGTGCTCATTTGTATTTCTAAGCTCTCTGGCTTTTAATATTTGGCCTTTGTTCAGACAGAAAGCACAGAAAGCTGTGCTGTCACGCAGAGAGGATGGGTGGCATGAGGGCAGGTGTCAGTATAATGTTTTATTCTCCACAACATCTGTAGTGGGTTATTTTTCAAGAAGGTACAAGAAGCTGGGCTGTGGCTTAGAGGTAGCAGAGCAAAGCTTAGTATGTAGGAAGTCCTGGGTTCAATCCCCAGCACCCAAACAAACAAACTAGAGAGATGCTAATTTTAAATTGCATATAATTAGGATATTCTCTCAGAACCAAAACATATTTTTTCTTGTCTTTCAAGACTAAGCTTTTCTAAAATGACTTGTAGAAAAGCCAGAGGTTGGAAGGAGAGAAAGATGTGCTGCCAGATTGCCAGAGCATAGAGTAAATTATGTCTCTTGTACAAACCTGTCAATGTTTTCTAACATTGAAACCCCACTCTCTCTTCTGCTGCTGCATTGATGGCATTAACCCATTGTGACCCTGGAAGGAAGGGAGAAGCAGGGCTTTGCTTTGAAGGAGTTACACAAATGCAAGACAAACAGGGCTAGCATGACAAGTTGGGTCTCTCACTCAGAACATTATAGTCAGGTGGGAGTTTGTTGAGAAGGCAAAAAGCTTAAGATGCACCTCTGCCAGGATGGGGGTCCTGCCTTGACCTAGCATTGCTCAACCTCAGGACTAGAGGGGGACCTTTACAGCTCCTGTCCTCCCTCCCATTCCTCCCTTGTGCTCCCGGCATCTTCCTGGCTCTGCTTGTCCACACCCAGTCCAGGGACAGTCTCTGCTGTTAGTGCTTGGCAGGGAAGAAGACATCTGTCTTCCACTAGCTGCTGCCCTGTGGGATGGGTCACTTGGAACTCTGAGGAAATTAGGGCATTATTCATCTCTATCAGCCTGTGATAACCAAATATCGGGTCAGACAGCAGTGGCAGTCCTCTTTACCCACTGAGCTTCCCAGGACATGTGCCAATGCCTTGACCCCCCATCCCCCAACACACTGGCTTCCTCAGTGGCATGTCTGACCTGCAGCCAACTTTAACATCTATGCCCCTGCTGTTTCCACTGTACTGTGGACCAGCAGCTTCAGTATCACCCAGTTTTTTAGAAAGGAAGAGTCCAGAGCCCCACCCCAGACCTGCTGGAATAGAATCTGAATTTTTAGCAGTATCCATCTAGCAGATTATTTGCAGACATATTTGTATGCACATCCTTACTTCCTCATGTGACTGCAAAGACCCCCAGCTAGCTGGTGCACTCTGATCTGGAGTGTCTGACTTGAGGTCTCAGAAAGTGGGTGCACAGCTGTCCCTGAGATCAAGTGGTCCCAGTCTGACAATTAGGCCTCCACAGTGGTGGTAGTGTTTTTCAGGAAGACAGAAACTGGAAGGCAGATGAGTGCTTTGAGGACAACCTCTTGAGGAGGTGACCTTCAGGAGGCATCCTGAGATGTCCCCAGAGAATGGCAGACATGTACTTCAAAAAACCTTCTGCCATTTCTCTGGTATAGGCCCTTAGGCCTACTTATTGCAAAGAGATCCAAGCCCATGACTAAGACTTTGTTAGATGCTGGTGCCATTGTACATTTCTCAAGTTGATGTTGCTATTTTTAGGCTCTGTTGACTCCATTAATTTATTTTGAGAAAAATTAAATGCAGGAAAACCCATTTAGATGTCAACACTCCCCAAGTAGCAGGTAATCAGAGAACTGATAATTCCACCTGTCACAGACAGCCAAAATCACAAAGAGAGGAGCCCAACAGGTAGAAAAGATGATGTCAGCAAGGCAAATGGAGATTCAGCAACTGAAGGAAGAGAACTGTGCATGAAGAGCTGGACATGATCACAGCTGACCATGATCTCAGGGTGTAAGAAGTCGATGGGGCTGACATTCTAGCTCCCCATCTAAGAGGCTAGAGGGTTGTGGCAGAACATGCACCATCTGGTATGCAGAGGGCAGTGTAATGTGGCTGTGGAGAACACAGTATTCACAAGCCAGGTGGCCCAGGTAAAACCACTTAACCTCTCTTTGCCTCATTTTCCCATCTGTGAAACATAGATCACAACAGCACTTACTCCTCAGGACCATTGAGAGAATTAATGAAGATAGATTTGTGGTGGACATAGTGTCCTCTTTTCAGCATCCATTCAGGCTCAGCTGTTCAAGGGCCTAAACAAATAATAGCAACCCCATCGCTGCCATCATGATTTTTGAATGGGTGGCTTTGCCGACTGGGTCTCCTCTGTTGAACACAAAGGTGAAAGCACACAGAGCCCATTCTGTAGCATTCTAAAAGCACCTGCAGAGCATATGTAGGACAAAAAGGCAGAAGGGACCGTGGCATTTTGCTGATATTGTTGGTCCTCTGCATGAATCAGTCCTGAAAAATGCCTGATTTCTGGACTCCAGAGATCTAATTTATTATGTGATTGAACATATTTCCTTGTTGCTTAACTCCTTTTAACAAGATTGTATGACATTTGCAGTTGAAAGTATCTACCTGGGTCCAAACATGTATCTAAAATGCTGCATACAGTACACAGAGAGCTCTTGAAAATTTCGAGCTGTTATTATTGTACACAGGATACAATGTAGGTAACAGAACTCTGGCTGCAAACAGCATCAATTTCATTTAACGGTTACCAGGCAACAGGAAATAATTTTTCCCTTTTTCTCTTTTTTTCCCCTTTCATTTCTCTCATAGGAAAAAGAGGAAAAATCACTCAGAAACCCAGCTGATTTAAAGGATTTTGTGAACTTTCATCAGCAACAATTCCCAGACCATTCTCCGGTTTAGGGAAGGTTGAAGCCTTCCTCTCTTCCTCTCCCTTGACCTTTATATTTAAATAATAAGAATAATAGCATACCAGCTGAGGACAAAGGGCTGGACCCAGTGGTATCTCTTTGTTTTTGTTTCTCTTCACTCTAAGAAGCTTAAAAAAATATAGAAAAAGACAACACTGTAAAAGCACACATGTTTCATGTTGTGTTTACTTCATTTAATAAAATAAAAATCATAGAAAAAAGATTGAGGACTCACCAATCCTTTGTGGAGACCACTTTCAATTTGGGTTTGATTTGCATTTTCACAGCCACCTTTTCTTCATGCATCTGTGAGCAGAATATATTGTTTTAAACATGTTTTTAAGATTTCCATAGGTGATAAGTTATATTTTAAAATTTGTCCTCTTCTTTGACTTTTATGGTATTTGGATTTACTCACTTTGATATATTGATCTAGTTCATTATTTCTACTCAGTTTAGAGCTTCAACATATACTCATAAGAGATTTTGTTTATCTGTTGCCTTATAATGGACACTTGACTATCTTTAACTTTTTGCCGTCATCCAAGCTTAGCACTAACCACTAATCCAACATGTATAAATAAGAGGACATGTATGTAAATCTCTTTCACACTGAAATTTATGGTTTGAGTCTAATGTAAGAAGCATTTTACTCATCAACACATATTTATTAAGCTTGGATAGTACTGGAATCAAAAATTGGAGCAGAGAATTTTAATTAACATCCCCACACTTGCAAGGGGACACGGTCTATACCAGCGGTGGTGAACCTATGGACTATGGGCTGCAGCAGGCTGTGTGTTTCATTAAAAGCTCTAAAAGGCTCACCATCACTGGTCTGCACTGTATAGCCTAAAAAGCCATCAGTTCACTTAAGAGTCAATATACTCACCCAAGAAGATAATTATATGCAAGGTTGGAGATGCTGAGCATCTAATGAAAAGTACAGTGAATGCTGCAAGGATTTAGAAGATAGGAGTTTGCAGGAAGGTGATCAAGAAACAGAATGGTGTCCAGGTCTCCAAGGGTGAATGAAATTTCAGGAGGAGAAAGTAGGAAGGATGCTCAAGGCAGGGCTATGATATGAACAAAAGTAAGAAGGTGGGAAACACTGTAAAGTCCAAGCTAGGTGAAGGGAGATCCTCAGTCTTCAAGATGCTCCCTCTGTTCTAGGAGGAATAAAAAATCCAGTAGGTCAGATTCCAAGACAATGGCAAACCCATGCCTTGTGGGTGAGCCATGAACATTAGAAATTTGAATAGTTGATGCATTTGGATATGGTCCTCCTTTTTAGCTTCTCTTCCCCAGTGGTAGGGTAGGCAGGCCAGGGATTGCTTTGGCTTTGGGAACTGATCATGACTACATTCATTTTTCTTCTTTCATGAATATTTGGGTCCTCGGATTTATGCATTTTAGATTAGTGGTTGATGCTAAGCTTTAAGTTAGTGCTAATTTTTTTTTTTTTAATGTACCTGGGATTGAACTCGGGACCTTGCACTTGAGAGACAGGCAGTGGAACCACTGAACTAAATCCCTGGTCCTAAACTTTAAGTTAGGCTGAGAGGAGGAAGCTGCCCATGTAGGCCTGTTCTTAGGCCTAGGGCCACCTCGGTTTCCTAGTGTTGCAGTCAGTGTTGCAGACTGATAGACAAGTTGACAGAAAAATTTTGTATAGAAGATATAAGACATTGACTTGGCTTTGTTTTGTTTTGGCAGTACTAAGGATGGAGCACAGGGCCTCAGGCGTGCTAGGCAGTGCTTTACCAACAAGCCACATCCCTAGTCTAAATAAATTGACTTGGAGGTGTAGGACTAGAGTCAGATTATGATGGATATTGATGTCAGACTGTGGAATTTTGACTGATTGCTAATCAATTAAATTTCACTGAAAATTTTTGAGCAAGAATGTATGAAATCAAAAGATAGTCTAGCAAGACCAATCTGAATTGGAAGGAACAAGTTAAGAAGCTATGGAAGGCTAGTTGTAGCAGTGCACATCTATAATCCAAGCTCCTCTGGAGGCCAAGACAGGAAGACTGTAAGTTCAAGGCAGGTCTGGGCAACTTAGTGAGGGTTTGTCTCAAAATAAAGTTTAAAAGGGCCAGAGGATGTAACTCACTGGAAGAGTGCTTGCACACACAAAATCTTGGGTTCAATCCCCAATAGCAGAGGGGGTAGGGTATGGCAGAAATTCATTGTGTGACTCATTAAAATTTCATTTCTGAAAGAGGCAGTGAATAAAAGGGCTCTGAGAATTTCCAAGACTTATTAAATAATGGATTGAAAGAAGGAAAAGAAATATGATTTCAATCTACATAACAGATAACTAGAAAATTTAAAAATGAAGAAAGAGATGTGGGATTCATTGCTATTAAGTCTGAGGCACCTACTTTTCAGTCTCCATTGTAAGAAAGGCAGTCCTGGGTCTGGGGAGAGGTGGGAGAATGGGGTGGAGGGGAGCGGAGAAAGGTCCTCATGTCGCCCAGCGTTTTCACATATCCCGTAAGAACAGCTACCCTTTCTAAGGGCTGACTATCTTTGCTCACCACACCTAGAATGGCCTTATGCAGGCCATTTCATTGATTCCTTATAGCAAGCAATAAGGTGGGCACTGTTGTTCTAATTTTCCAGATAAAGAAAACAAGGCTCAGAGAGTTTATGTGTGTTGCTAAGGTAGAAGAGCTTCAAAGTGTTCAATCAGTGATACAAATGCAAGTAGCCTGGCCGGAGAATCAGGTCCTAATTATATTCTCCCAGGCAGCTTTATAAACTATACACAACAGTTACAACTGCTTCAGGTGATCACTGTCCTCTCTGGAAAAAAGTATGAAAGTAAGAAAAAAGTAGGAAAGCAAGAAAATGGATGTTAAAGATTACTAAAAAGAATGATCCTTTCTTTTAATCAAGTAGTAAGTAGTCAAAAGAGGTTAAGAGAAGTTATTTTGTAGGCACTATGAGGTGTGATCAAAATATACAGTGAATGTTTAAAAAATATCAGAGTAACAGACACATTGATATTAAAGCCCTTCAGATTGATCCTCCCTGCTTCAGAAACATTTATCTAAGTATGCTTGCCACTTTCTGAAGCAGTTCTGGAAGTCCTCTTGGATGCCTTGATGAGTTGTGATAAAAAACATGCCTGTATTCCTGCACTCCACTTCCACATGTAGATTTCTTGTTACAGCAAGATGATGAGCAAATACTGGAGAATCTTTCAACTCCCGCTTTGGCAGAGTCCCCCACCTCATTTTGTTGACCATGTAAGATCTACCTTGATGTTTTGTTTTTTTAAAATGCCCATCTCCAATGAACACACTGTTTCCTGGAAATAAAGCTCTCCTCTAGCAAAAGAAAAAAAAAAGATGGCTTATGGGAAAAGATCTCTTCCTCAGGAAGCTAAAAATAGGAATTACCAAAGCCAGTGACTTAACATGAGAATTTGGAATTTATATTATATCCATCGAGTCGTAGGTCTTTTTCCTTACTTGTACCTTTCAAATGAATTTCAAAGTAAAATCTTATTTTGGCATAAAAAAACAAACAAAAAACAGGGTGAATGCTGCTGCTGAGTGGATCCAAGGGAAAGTCAGTCCTACAAAAGCAATACGGTGTATCCTCATCCACTTTATTCATGGATCTAGCACCGGGTGACTTCCGACTCTTTCCCAAGTCAAAATGATCATCAAATACAGAGATTTTGAACTGAATGAGAAGATCAGGGCAGCCACCACAGTGCAACTAAGAACATCCACAAAAGAGGACTTCCAGAGCTGCTTTAGAAAGTGATGATTGTCAGTGGGAGTGCAGACTGGTGCAACCACTGTAGAAATCAATATGGAGACACCTGAAAGAGCTGGGATTAGAGGTTCCTCTGCTGGGTGTCTTTCCAAAAGAATTAAAAGAATCACACCACAGTGATATATGCGCACCTATGTTTATAACAGCACAGTTTGTAATAGCTAAAACTTGGAAACAGCCCATTTGCCCATCAGTTGGAGACTGGATAAAGAAGACATGGTTTTTCTATAAAATGGAGTACTACTCAGCCACAGAGAATGAGAAACTAGAGTCATTCATAGGAAAATGGATGTATATTGAGGTTATGCTCTTAAATGGAATATGTAAGTCACACATGTGTAAATATTGAATAGTTTCTCTGGTGTGAAAAAACTATAATTGTAAATAAGATCCTAATGGTATAATTGACAATATAAAATAGGAAGAAAAGGTCTAAAGGTGTAGGGGAAGTGGGAAGGGTGGCAGAAAGGAAATAGGGGGAAAGAAAAAAATATGAGAAAATGAAAAAATGGAAATAAAGTTTTTATAAATAGGGATGGGTGGAGGGGGTGAAGGGAGGGCAGGGATATGGGGGAAAATGAGAACCAAGACTTGTCATGTAAAGGTACAAGATCCCAATGATGAGTGTAACTGTACTGTATACCTAAAATGTACCAATAAACTCATTGAGAAAAAAAAAAGTGACAAGAACAGTAGGATAGTGTGTTTGAAGTGAGGGGGAAGATTTGGGGTGGGGCAATTAATGGCAATTTGCCTTTTACTTTAATCAATTTTTAAAAATTAACATTCACTCTATTTTTAATCACACACCTCATATTTATTTCTCTCCAAAGCTCTTAAAATCCCTTTTTCTCCCTGCAGGCTTGGAGTGGGTGAGCTGGTTGGTATCTTAGAACATACACCTGCATTTTCCAGCTATAGTATATTTATGTGCCTATCACTCCTATGAGACCATGGGACTCTGTAAGGCTGGGTACTTTTTGGCACCTTTTAAAGAGCTTAATATAATGTCTTGTTGTATAAAGGCAGAAATAAATAACTGACCCCTTACATTTTTGCTTGGATATGTGTCTGAAAAAGTTTTCCAGTTGATGGTTTCCAGCCTGAGTCCTGAAGGATGACCCAGGCTATTGGGAATAGGTAGGGTCAAGGATACCTCTGTAGAGGGACCAGCTCATGCAAAAGCAGGTGTGGGGTAATCAGAGAGTGTCAGCTGCCACTGTGGCTGGAGGACAGAACACACAGAGTGAGGTGGGATGTGAAACTGAAGAGACATAGGGACCACACTGCAAAAACTTTATGTGCCACAGGAAGGAGCTTGGATTTGTGCTGAGGACAACAGAGAGGCATGGATGAACAGGAGGGAAGTCAGGAGACTTCTCCAGAATCAAAACAGGTTTTTTTCTTTTGTATTTGTGAGATTGGAATCTCCCAGGTGGCTCAGTATATAGGGCCCAGACAGAATCTTTATCGCTGAAATCTATACAATGAAAGGAACTAAAGGAACAAGTCATTTAACAGATGAAGACCCATGACCTTCTTTGTATGATCTAGATAAACAGTGCAATAACGTGTGGTGATTCCTGGTTAATATAGGGTAAAGAGGGTGCAGGAGGAGCTTAAATTTGAGTCACCTGGAAACCAAGGGGAAACCAACATGGAGGAGCCTGATAGGCCTTAGCTGTGAGACATGAGTAGAAATTCCTAGGGTAAAGTAGAGAGGAAGAATGTTCCACATCCACGTGTTTACAGAATAGCTGTACCTGTTGTGCAACTATAGGTAGTTTGCCTGGTAGGAGAGGAAAAAGAGTGTGCATTATTGAGCTGAATACAAAGTGAGAAATAGGAGCCACAACTCAGAGGGTTTTGATGGGAGTTCAGGGCTGGGCAGGTATGTGTGTGTGTGTGTGTGTGTGTGTGTGTGTGTGTGTGTGTGTGCGTGTGTGTGTGTTTGTGTGTCCTCCAAAATGGAAAAATCACATTATAAACAGAATCCTTTCCTGGAAAAAAAAATTTTGAGGAACAACATGTATGTGGTAAAAATACAGTTAGCATGAGCACTACTCTACTTTGCCCAGGACAATAATTTCAGTTTTAAAGCCAGGATAGTTCCAAATTATCCAGGACAAGTTGAGGATCTCACATGAAGTGTAATGTTTGACATTTATGTACATATGAATCACATATCCACCACTGAGATCAAGCCCAGGTTTCTTCTTGTCTCTTATCAGTCAACACTCTTTTCCTAAAAGAGCCAGTATTCCCATATCTCTTCCACAGACTAGTTTTGCCTCTTTTCAAACTTTATTTAAGTAGAACATCAGTCAACTATATGTCCTTGATATTCATCCTTGACGTTAATACTTGTTCCTTTTCACTGCTGTGTAAATATCATACCTCAATTTATTCACTTGTTAGTAAGCATTTGGAATGAGTGCAGATTTGGTGATTATGCATAAAGCTGTTCTGAATATTCTTTTTTTTTAATTTTATTGAGTTTATTGGTACATTTTAGGGATACAGTACAGTTACATTCATTGTTGGGATCTTGTACCTCTACATGACAAGTCTTGATTCTGATTTTTCCCCCTTACCTCTGCCCTCCCTTCACCCCCTCCTCCCCTCCTCATCTACAAACACTTTATTTTCATCCTCTCACATTTTTTTCTTTTCTCTTTTTGTTCTTCCCCTACGCATCACACCTTCCCTACACCTTTAGCTCCTTTCTTCAAATTTCTAAATGTCAGTAATCTTATTAGAATCTTATGCATTGTTGCAAAATATTCACACCAGGGAAACTATTTGGTATTTACACATGTGTGAGTTATTTATTTTACTTAGGAGTATATCTTCAATATGTATCCATTTTCCTATGAATGAATCTATTCTCTCGCTCTTTATGGCTGAGTAATATTCCATTTTATAGAAAAATCACAACTTCTTTATCCAGTTTCCAACGGATGGGCAAATAGGCTGTTTCCAAGATTTAGCTATTACAAACTGTGCCGCTATAATGTTCTGAATATTCTTACATTTGTCTTTGGTGAGCACTTATACCATTTCTGTTGGGCAAATACTCAGGAGAAGAATTGCAGCTCTGTAGAATATATTTAATTTTGATTTTAGTAGCAACTACCAAACTTCCCTGACATTATTTGAATAATTTTATACTTAACAACAATTTCAAGAGTTCTTTTTTTCTCTACATTCTCATTAATGCCTGATGTAATGTCTTAAATTTTAGCTATTTTACTGGGTGTGAAATAACATCTCCTAGGTTTAGTTTGCATTTCTCTCATGTCTGATGATGCTGGGAATATTTTATTCCAAATCTTTTGTCCATTTAAAAATTGGATTATTTGCTTTGTCTTTTAATTGTTATTCAGTGTTACTTATATATTCATGACACATGTCCTTTGTCATAT
>NW_022900913.1:54619015-54623811 GCF_012274545.1 Fukomys damarensis | reverse complement strand
TCCTTGTGTCTTGCTTAAGTGTTTTCTCATTTTAATTTTTGTTGTTGGACTGCCCTTGGTTTAATCTCTGGATTATCAGCCAAATCTTCCTGATACAGTTGCACCCTAGCTTCTGTGTCTCTAACGACCCACGGACATTCTCATCTTCATAACATCAGAGAAAACAGCCCATCAAATCAACTGCAATGCTTTACCCCAACTGATACAATCAGCAACACATTAAGATCAAGCACAACTTGGACACTGACCACCTGTGGTAGTCACTAGTCTATCACCCTTAAATCATTTGAATTAAATTGAAATCAAGAAGCAGTCCAGAACATGTCTGCAGTGAACAAACTTTTCAATATCGTATATTAACCATTTAATGGCTCAGACAGAGCGAGGATGGAAGACCCCTGATCTCAGTTAGCTGATTGCTGAATCCCATGATGCTGACTGACCTCTGGCTGCGAGGCCCAGATTGAGTTCCCCATCCTTCTGAATGGTTGAACTCCACAACATTCTATTACAGGTTTCCCCTGCCCTTTCTTTAAAGATGTTCAAAGTTGGGAACTCAGAAAAATACCCTTGATGACCACCTCTGTCTTTGCAGAGTGGGTCCAAAGACTTGCACAGTCAGGAGGTCTGAGAGTGTGGGGGGGCGGCTTATGGGGGTTCAGGGGCACCCATGAAGCTACCTTCCTGGTGCTTGAGCGATGGCAGCTGGGTCGGGAGCAGGTGTGGTTCTCCTCAATTTTAGAAGTTTTTATATTGATTATTTTGAATTATTTATCTGTACAATTATACACCCTGTAAATAAGACTACTTTTATTTTTTCTTTTCCAATTTTACACTTTTTTCTGGCCAAGTTTATTCTACTGGCTTGGTGCTTCAGTACAATATTAATGATTTAATGATACTAGACATCTTTGTTTTATTGCTTAACTCAGGAGAAACCATGTGATATATTATCATTAAGTATAATTTTTGCTTGTAAAACATTTCCCCTTATTCCTAGTTTGCTGAGAATTTTTATTTAAAAATGAGTATTGGATATTGTATCCTGTTAAAAGTTTTTGTCCTACTTTTATTGAGATAATTATACAGTGTAATAATTGTACTATTAATATGGAGGTTTACATTGAGTTTTGAATGTTAATTTACCTTGCATTTCTAAAATATAGCTATTATATATTATCCTTTAAAATATATTGATGTGTTTAATTTACCAAAGTATTGTTTATAATTTTTTATCTATGATTATAAATAAGATTGATCTGTGATTTTCCTTTCTTGAAATGTCATTCTCAGGCATTTACCTAATAACACTGTAGAGAGTGGATTAGATGAGACAAAATCCCACAGTGAGGGAATTAGGAACCCATTACAACAATTTAGGCAAAGATAATAGTGACCTAGACAAAGAAGTACACTAAGGGGATTGAAGAAACAGTAAGAAAAGAGTAAGAAAAGAAAACTGTGCCTCAGTGATTCAGTGATATTGTAAAATATTGATTAAAAATATTTATTGAGTACCTACTATATTTCAGGTCCTGGTTACAACAGTCAGAATATAGACATGGCCAATGTCTTAGTGATAGTGGTTATTTGACTGCTATCAGGGTCAGTAAGATGTGCCTAAGAGGCTTAACTCTTTTCCAGGCCTAGTACTTTCCACTAGACTGCAGCTCTGACCTCCTCTTGATTGTATATTTGTTTTAACTGAAGCATGTGATGCTAGCATAAATATCTTCATATTTAACTTTCTGAGTCACTGTGTTGGCCAGATTCTTCCAGGAAGCTCTTATTGATTTAAAAATTTTCTAATATTAAGCAGAACCCTCATAAATTTCCTTGGTTTGGCTCAAAGCTTTATACACTAGAAGATGGCTATTCCAAAAATCAATATGCTTTCCTTTTAAAATGGGGCTGGGTACTCTGTCATGGTGCCATTGTAATCTGTTGGGCATTAGCACCTTCTACTTGAGATAGGACAGGCCAAGTTATGTTGATAACAGCGTCTTCAAGTCATTTTAAACATCTTAGTCAAAAGCAAAGGATAGGAGAAGCCTGGAACCTGGATTCACTGGTTTGCTTTCATGTCCTTCATTGGAAGCGTGGAATGTTGAACTGAAACATTTTAGAGAGGAAGAAATTAAGACTCAGAGAAACAGAGTGACTTGAAAAATCATCCAGCTACTTTTACATATACCTGGAACTACAATCCAGGTCATTACAGAGCTCTTTCTTCTAACATCAGCACATCTATTTCAGAGCATTGAGAGTCAAGGAACTAGTCCTATCTGCTGTATTTTCTGGAAAACAATGTAACTTTAGTTTTGTTCCAAATGACCACTTCTGGTTCAAATCCCTTCTCTGTTTATGAATTATATAGGAAATCTCTGTATTTTTACTCGCTTTGCTATGAAACTAAAAACTTCTCTAAAAAATATAGTCTATTTAAAAAAATTAATTTTGTATGTGGCACCCAAGAGCCCAGTTAGATGTCCTTCATTAGGTCTGAGAGGGGTAGCAGGGTGGGGTGCACTGAGGGCTAGATGGAACGTGAGCTTTGACCCAGCTCTATGAGACCTGACCTCTGTGTCCTCATCCACAGAGAGGGTCAAGGAACTTGAGATGCACAACTGCATTGAGATCCAAGATTTTATGATCTTTGGGGAAGGTGTTTTTACGGGTTCTATCTTCTTGAGAAAAACACTGTGTTATAGCTTGTATCTAGATGTTTTCTCAAGCCTCATGAGCTCATATGTGGGCCTTCTTAGAGGTAGTTGGATCTCCGGTGTGTGACTATGGATTATGAATGTGTGACAACTAGATCAGCCCACTGATTGGATTAGCATAGTTCTGATGTGGCTGAATGGACAGAAGGCCCACCCTAGGTGTAGGTAGTACCATCCAGTAGGCTTGTAACCTGGATGAGGTGAAAGGGGAAGAAGGTGCTCTGCTTGTGCTTCCTGTCTGCCGTGCCCCTCTGCTACGCTACCCTGCCTTGGAGCTAGTGGACTATGGACTGAAACCTCTACACACTGTGAGCTAAAATAAACCTTTCCTCCTTTAACTTGTGGGTATCAGGTATTTCATTCTAGCAGTGAAAAAAATAGATACACTATGTCTTGGAATAAAAGGGTAGCTACACACAGTAAGGATCCTATTTCCTCACCAGAGGCCCAGGGCTCCATCCAGATTTTTTGACTGGGTCCGGGAGTATTACCGTGATCTAGCCAAGATTTCATTCCAAATCAGAGTAGGCCTCTCTGTTTTGGGCCTTTGTCAGAGCAGGTGATGGGGCTTCTAATTGGACAACAAAATCTTCCCTTGTGCCTGCCACAACCCCAGCCTCTCCTCTGTAAGAACCACTTCCTTCCTGGGAGGAACATAAGCCACCACAGGCTTTGATATTCAAGCCCAAGGTCACTTCATCTCAGGCTTGCCTGGTTGTTCCTTCTCCATCCCTTCCCACCCAAAGTGATGGCCAGCTCAGTTTGGGAAATGTGTTTGCCTTCTTTTCACAGCTCGTGGCAGACAATGATTCCACATAAAGCAGAGGGTTATTTTTAACCTCCTCCGCAGATTCCCAGTCTCTCACCTTCAGTCCTGGGCCTCAAGCTCGCACTGCTTTCCCTTGTCAGATTCAGAGCCCAAGTCTCTTCAAGAGAGTAGAACTCCTCTGTCCTAGAGTGTCTAACGGGTCAGGTTCCAGGATCATACTTCTCAAACTCCTTTGAATTCAGATACATGGGTGCTCAGTCTCCTATATCAGGCCTATTTGGTAGAGGAAGAAATTAAAGAACTCTGGCTGCTTCTAAGCCTTCAATCAGCAAAAGCATTTGATAGAATCAAGCAAGTTTTCAAGGTTTCCTTTCTATTTATCTGACGAAATACCAAGCCCCAGTCCTCCACTCTAAACAGCTTCTGACTTGGACACACAGTGCTCTGAGTAGCGACTTGTTGCCTTGCAGCACAAGCCAACCTATCTACTTAGTGCCCCTTGTCATTGAAGGAGTAATTTATCTCCCTTGGTCTCTTTCCATTGAACCCATTGCTCAAATCTTCCATTTTTTCCTAAGTGTCTTCATACTTTTGTCCCCTCTGCAGAGTTGAGCAACCTTTCCCCGACCCTTTCTGCTCAGCCAAAGCATTGACTTATGTGCTAGTCATGGGATTCTGACAAGTAATATAGATTCAAAGATTCAAGTCAGTTCAGAGTATTATAAGAACTCCCACCTCCACCCCATACTCCACCTGTCCCCAAGTTATCCTAGGCAATGCACAGGCATGGTGGGCAGTAGGCACTAGGGTCTTTAGAGGAAGGACATGTAGGTCCCTTCCTCTCCTCTTTGGCAGAGTTTTCCACAGAAGCCAGGAGCCAGGATGAGAACAGGCTCAGTTTTGCTCAAGGTCTTTTCAGGGGGACCATAGCTTAGAGGATGGATGCTGAAAACAATATGACATAGAAAAGAACACTTGTCCATCCCAATTGGGAGAGTGACTTGCTGTGTACATCAGATGTACTGTGTACATCTTTGTGGTTGAACACAAACACAAGCAATTGCCTGACAGGTAGTCAGTTAGGCCTCTCTGGACCTGGTCTGTCCTGGGCAGCACCTGGCATCCTGAGACGGCTGAAGAATACAGGCCTTTGATGGCACAATCCTAGGGTATTAGGTGAAGCAGTGGAGAAGGTGGGTAAGGCTTCTGATTAGTCATGTTCTTCTCAATTCTTCTCAGTCTAGTTTATTTCATGGGAAAGACAAGGTCTATAGCACAGAGCCCAGGAAATGAAAGTCCATTAT
>NW_022900913.1:54615932-54618936 GCF_012274545.1 Fukomys damarensis | reverse complement strand
AAAAGAGATATTCAGCTATTAGGGTGTGTGTGTGTGTGTGTGTGTGTGTGTGTGTGTCTGTGTATATGTATATCTCTGTGCCTGTGAGAAAATATTTATTATATTTGTGCCTTCTATTTTAAGGTGATGGAACATATAAAAAACATTCTCTTTGCTCATTCTTCTCCCATATTGACAATTCCGTGGATGCACTCATACATATTCCTGCAAAGAAAACTGTCTCTTTCTTTAGTGTGTTTATCAAACAGAGCTGTCCAGAGTCTTCTATCCAATGTCTTATTTCCCTTTAGATCTGGGAGAGGAGACTTGGACACCTTGCCGCAGCCTGGTGGGTGCAGAGCAGCTTGCAACAGCTTTGTCCTTCTGCACCTCCACTCCTGCAGTGACCTCCAAGGAGTCAAGAAGAGGGTGATTCAGCTTGGGACCTGGGAGCAGCATGAGAGTTCATCCTGAGGCCAGCCTATGCCCAAGGGGTTGGGGGAAGGACAGCCATGGCTGCCCAACTTCCAAAAAAGTCCTGCAGGAAGCACACAATGTTGGCATCTTTGGGAATGGTCTTTGGCGGCACCATTCTCCACTCTTAAATCTCTCCATGGCATTCTGAATCTTCTCTTTGACGCCCACCAACGTCCAGTGAGATGGCACCCAGGAAATCAATCATTTCCAGCTTTGCACAAATTTAAGCCAATTTATTGTCTCTCTCAGGGTCATTTGCATTGCAGGCCCTAGCCCTGATGGCTAAGTAAAAATCCCATGCATCTTGCAAAGGAATAACATATGTCAGTCCACGAATAGGAGAGAAATTTCACAGCAGGAATAGATTTCAGACTTTGGAACTTTAGTTTAATTTCAAGTGCCACCTTGCTCAATAGAGAAATAGGGGGCTGCCCTCAAGGCTTGCCTGTTTATGTTGGAAACTTTTCTCCAGTTCATCAATAGTACCAGAAAATTTTCCTCTTTATCTGAAGGTAAAATCATTTCCTTTCCACGTCACTGTTTCCAGGCATTTATCTAGGGGAGGGCAATGCAGTGGCTGTGTAGCTGCGGAGCTGGTTACCAGGGTGCTTGTGGGTCCCCAGGGTCCAGGTCTTTGTGTGTCATGAACAAAGAATTGGTTGAGTCACACAAAAGATACAAAAGGACAAGTAAGCAAACTTTACTGAGGTGACCATGTGCTCAGAAGAGTGGGTTCACACCAGAAAGGAAATTGGCATAGGTGGGTGTTTTTTTTTTTTTTGAATACTATTTGGTAGGTATTAAATGGTAGCAGTTACAGATGTTCTAATAACATTGATGTAAATACTCCAACAGTTGTCATCACCCCCCCAACTCCAAGACATACGTCAGTCTTATTTTGCTATGGGCTGCTTCTTTGTGCAGGGTTCCTGTCATTGCTAAGGATTTGCTCATGTTCCAGGGTTTCCACAGAAAGATGAGATGTTGAGGGATGGAAACATCTTCCTTTCTTAGATCTTTGCTGAGGGCTTCTCCAAACAGAGTGGGGGAGTTCTTGAATTCCTGTGGCAGCCGGGTCATGTCAGTTGTCCAGTAGTCCCAGTGTCTTAATCAAATTGGTAGGCTTCTGAGTGTCTCCATTCAGGCTGGCTAGAAGATGCTGATGGACTTGTGGAGAGCTTCTTTTCCACCTGAGGAATTTACTTGCCACCAGGGATGGGTGGAAAGTTTTGCCTTGATACAGGCTCAGTGTTTTTCTTCAAGAGGGCCCTCTGTTCCTCCCAATACCAATTTTATTTGTGGACAAGAGTCCAAGTCCCTCCCAGAGGGCTGTCCCATGCATGTTTGACAGCTCATGCTGAGTCACACTCTCTGTGCTACCTGCATGTGTACTTACCTATAATTCACTCTGTTATCATTGTGTCCACGAGATGCAGTCCATATGGGTGATGAGATAATGGTTTGTCTATGACCAAGGGTTTTATTTAGGATACTTTGAGGTGTTTCTGAGCTTGTGCCTGAGTTGGGGATTTGCCCAAGAACTAATTTA
Source organism: Fukomys damarensis (assembly GCF_012274545.1). NCBI lineage: Eukaryota > Metazoa > Chordata > Mammalia > Rodentia > Bathyergidae > Fukomys > Fukomys damarensis. Next base: position 54,616,931 of record NW_022900913.1, on the reverse strand, counting down.
TGAGCTACTGTCTGCCTGTAGCTATTGTTTGGAAGTTAGGAAGGTGAGTTTTTGGGCAGGACCTGGACCCTTAAAGATTGATGGGAGAGGTGGTCCTTAGCCTGTTGTTGATAGGAAGGCAGTCCTGGCCTGTGCAACTACTATTCTAGCTGGACTTTTTCATATCCTAAACACCTCAGACCTGGGTCACAGAACAGGATAATTTATGGCCAGAAGAGGAAAGAAGCATGGTGTGACTGAAAAAGACTTATGATTAAAGCCAAAGACCTGGGTCCCCACACAGGTATATATGGTGGGGAGGAAACAGTGTCACCTTTATAGTCTTGGCTGTAAGAGGATGTTTTTAGCACCAGTTGTTTTCACAGGGCAGTTGTGAGGCAGAAGACTGCATGTGAAAGGACTTTTAAAATGGCAAGTCCCCTACAAATGTAACTTATGATATTTGGATTTGCAAGGTGTCATCCTTTTGCTCCTTGCCCCTTCAGAGCCCTGGGCCTGCAATTCTGGCACCTGACACTAGAGGACAGTGCTGCTTATCAACCTGCCTGATGCAGGAATCCTCCCCTGCTTTGGGGCACAGACCTGAATTCTCCAGGTCTGTGGGGACTCTGAGCTTGCCTAACAGCCACTTCACAATAAATATGAACTGTATTTGCACAACATCAGGCACCTGGAATTCTTGTCTGCTTCTTTTCAGAGCCTCCTCCCTGAATGTGGTTAAGGTGCCCAAGAATAAATTTTTAAATAAATCAAATCATGGACTCTTCCTGATATAACCTAGATGAATTGACTTTACTCTCATCCTCTGGTGCTATTCTGCTCTTTCACAAAGCCAGACTTTTCTATCTCAGGTAAGCATGTAACCTGCTAGGCTCTCTCCAAACTTTCCCTGAGTCATCCAAATAGTCTGCAGCTGTCAGATCCAAAATATGGCATCTCAGGCCACTGTTTTCTCTAGCTAATTGGTAACATTTGGCTCTGATTTGATGCGCGCGCGTG
>NW_022900913.1:54600592-54613562 GCF_012274545.1 Fukomys damarensis | reverse complement strand
TTTTTTTTTTTTTGAATACTATTTGGTAGGTATTAAATGGTAGCAGTTACAGATGTTCTAATAACATTGATGTAAATACTCCAACAGTTGTCATCACCCCCCCAACTCCAAGACATACGTCAGTCTTATTTTGCTATGGGCTGCTTCTTTGTGCAGGGTTCCTGTCATTGCTAAGGATTTGCTCATGTTCCAGGGTTTCCACAGAAAGATGAGATGTTGAGGGATGGAAACATCTTCCTTTCTTAGATCTTTGCTGAGGGCTTCTCCAAACAGAGTGGGGGAGTTCTTGAATTCCTGTGGCAGCCGGGTCATGTCAGTTGTCCAGTAGTCCCAGTGTCTTAATCAAATTGGTAGGCTTCTGAGTGTCTCCATTCAGGCTGGCTAGAAGATGCTGATGGACTTGTGGAGAGCTTCTTTTCCACCTGAGGAATTTACTTGCCACCAGGGATGGGTGGAAAGTTTTGCCTTGATACAGGCTCAGTGTTTTTCTTCAAGAGGGCCCTCTGTTCCTCCCAATACCAATTTTATTTGTGGACAAGAGTCCAAGTCCCTCCCAGAGGGCTGTCCCATGCATGTTTGACAGCTCATGCTGAGTCACACTCTCTGTGCTACCTGCATGTGTACTTACCTATAATTCACTCTGTTATCATTGTGTCCACGAGATGCAGTCCATATGGGTGATGAGATAATGGTTTGTCTATGACCAAGGGTTTTATTTAGGATACTTTGAGGTGTTTCTGAGCTTGTGCCTGAGTTGGGGATTTGCCCAAGAACTAATTTATGAGCTACTGTCTGCCTGTAGCTATTGTTTGGAAGTTAGGAAGGTGAGTTTTTGGGCAGGACCTGGACCCTTAAAGATTGATGGGAGAGGTGGTCCTTAGCCTGTTGTTGATAGGAAGGCAGTCCTGGCCTGTGCAACTACTATTCTAGCTGGACTTTTTCATATCCTAAACACCTCAGACCTGGGTCACAGAACAGGATAATTTATGGCCAGAAGAGGAAAGAAGCATGGTGTGACTGAAAAAGACTTATGATTAAAGCCAAAGACCTGGGTCCCCACACAGGTATATATGGTGGGAGGAAACAGTGTCACCTTTATAGTCTTGGCTGTAAGAGGATGTTTTTAGCACCAGTTGTTTTCACAGGGCAGTTGTGAGGCAGAAGACTGCATGTGAAAGGACTTTTAAAATGGCAAGTCCCCTACAAATGTAACTTATGATATTTGGATTTGCAAGGTGTCATCCTTTTGCTCCTTGCCCCTTCAGAGCCCTGGGCCTGCAATTCTGGCACCTGACACTAGAGGACAGTGCTGCTTATCAACCTGCCTGATGCAGGAATCCTCCCCTGCTTTGGGGCACAGACCTGAATTCTCCAGGTCTGTGGGGACTCTGAGCTTGCCTAACAGCCACTTCACAATAAATATGAACTGTATTTGCACAACATCAGGCACCTGGAATTCTTGTCTGCTTCTTTTCAGAGCCTCCTCCCTGAATGTGGTTAAGGTGCCCAAGAATAAATTTTTAAATAAATCAAATCATGGACTCTTCCTGATATAACCTAGATGAATTGACTTTACTCTCATCCTCTGGTGCTATTCTGCTCTTTCACAAAGCCAGACTTTTCTATCTCAGGTAAGCATGTAACCTGCTAGGCTCTCTCCAAACTTTCCCTGAGTCATCCAAATAGTCTGCAGCTGTCAGATCCAAAATATGGCATCTCAGGCCACTGTTTTCTCTAGCTAATTGGTAACATTTGGCTCTGATTTGATGCGCGCGCGTGTGTGTGTGTGTGTGTGTGTGTGTACATGTGTGTGGTGCTGGGGGTTGAATTGGGGACCTCACCTGTGCCAAGCAGGTGCTCTACTGCTAAGCTACACTCCTAGCCTTGTGCCTCGTTTTAAAAGAGAAAACTTTTAATATGAGATAAGCAATAAGCTCTAAAGCCTGTGAGATCTCAGCTCAGAGACACATGTAAGAGGTTTTCCCACTACCTGCACCCCCCCCCCGCTCTCTGTACCGGGGATCAAACTCAGGACCTTGTGCTTGCCAGGCAAGCTCAGTGCCACTAAGCCACAATCCTAGCACTGTTCTTCATTTGTTTTTGTTGCTTCATCTCTACTCTCCTGTCTCCAGAACTGAGGGGAGGTGAACATTTCCTCTGTGGTATTGTTCCTACCTGATACATTTGGGATGTGACCCCAAAGTTCATGTATGGGGACTGGATCCCCAAAACAATAGTGTTGTGAAGTTGAGCCTGTTAAGAGCTGATTAGGTCCCGGGGGCTCTGCCCTTGTGATGAGTTAATGTCATTATTGTGAAAGTAATTGTGAGAGTGAGTTTTTAATACAGAGTTTGGTCTTCTCTTCCTTTCCTATACTCATACTTTTTTGTTGTTCTGACTTTTGCCATGGGATTGCCTGGTACAAAGATATTTGCTAGATGCCAAGACCAGGCTATTGGACTTCATGGCCTCCAGAGCCATGAGCCAAATATATTTATTTTCTTTATGTATTATCCAGCCTCAGGTATTCTATTATAGCAGTAGAAAATGGGCTTAAGACTCTGCCTGAGACTGAAGAGTGGGCTCCTAATGCTAGTGCATAGGTAGACTCATGTTACAGTGTGACGCAGAGGCCTGATCTTCTAAAAGGTGCCCAATGGGTGAGAAGCCACATGGACATCTGAGGTCTGGGGGACTGATCTGAGTGCTCCTCATGAGGAAAGCTCAGGCTGTGGCCCTAGATATCTGCTGCATATCTGAAAGATGAATTGAGGACGGTCTTAGTTACTGTTCTTGCTGAGACAAAATGCCTGACCCCCAAAGTTAAAGGAGGAAATGTTTATCATAGCTCAGTTTGTAGAGGTTTCAGTTCAAAAGTGGCTGGCGCCAAGGCAGGCTGGCATGGCAAAGGAGCATTGCAGCACAGAAGATAAGCAGCAGAAGTGATAAGCAACAAGAGGCAAGCAACATGATCCTTTCTGTCCCTTAATATTGTATGCAATATAAGGTGAGTAACACTCACACCCAGGGTGGGGCACCCTTCATCCAACCCAGAACTATGGCAAAAAGTCAGTGAACTAAATTAGTAATCACATAACCTTAATGCCAGCACCACACTCTCCTGAGCCAGCCACCTTGGAAAAGCCCACCTATGACTGCATGAGTCTTTAGGGGGACATCTAGACACAATCCATAACAGGGACCCTTTCTTTACAGGAAAACTGAACAATCATTTGCTTATAGTTACTTTTAGGGTAGGGAAGACTCCAACCTAAGCACATCTGGCCCAATGCTACCTGTTACTGTCTGCAATGGTTTGTGTCTGTTAGTCCCCCCGAAGCCTCATGCAGTCTCAGATGGGGCTTTTTTAGAGATGACTGAATCTAGAGTGTGTGATGCTGGGATTAAGGATGTGTGGTTACTAAATCAGTACACTGATTGGCTTGGCACAGTTCTGAGTTGGATTAAGGGTGCCCCACCCTGGGTGTAAGTGTTACTTGCCCTTATATTGTATACAGTATAAAAGGACAGAAAGGGTCCCATTGCTTGTCTCTCATTGCTTATCACTGCTGCTGCTTAGCCCAGTAGTCCGAATAAGATAAAAAGGTCTGAAAGATGTTGTTAAGATTCCCTTGTTGTTTTTGCTACCACGTGGGTGCCGTGAACTGTTTCTCCTTCATACACCCCGCTGACATGTGCCACTCTGCCTTGGAGCCAGCCAATTATGGACTGAAACCTCTATGAACTGTGAACTAAATAAACCCTTTCCCCTTTAACCTTGGATGTCAGTATTTTGTCTCAGTTAAAGAGAAAAATAATGAACATAGAATTTGGTCCCAGGAGTGGAGTAGTTGCTGAGACATTACCTGGTCATGTGGCTTAAGGACCTTTGGAACTGGCTTGTGGGAAGCGGAAGAGTTTGGAAAGGTTTGGTGATGCCAGCTAGTAGACTGTGTACTGTATGGGAGAGTCTGGTCAGAGCTCTAAAGACCAGAAATCCTGTAATAACTCGGCACGGGAGGTTTCTGTTGGAAAGAGGAGCTGCCTGGGCTGCTGGACTCCAGACACTGTGCGTTATGCCTTGTCAGAAAGTTTGTCTGTGTTTTGCTCATGGGCAGAGACTTTGCCTGAGGCTTTGATTAAAGGTGATGGACTAATAAATCTGGCAGAAGAAATTTCAAGGCATTCTAATGTTGAGGCAATGGCATGGCTATGTTTGGGGGTCCTTACCAGATTTATGTTGAGAGTCAAGAGCAAAGAGCCCAGCAAAATGATTTAAAATATTTTGAGTTTGGCCAGAAAGGAAGTTCTAGTAAAGTTGTGGCCTGCAAAGGTAGAGCAGAGGAGATCTTGATTGATGAGAAGGAACTGGCAAATAGAAAAGATGGTCTGAGGGTGTCACAAGAAGCAGCAGGTCTCCAATTTTGTAGCCTCAACATTGCAAAGGTGAAAGACTTTGCTTTAAGAAGCGAGCACCAGAGAACCATGTTCCAGAATGGCAGTAGCAAGGAAGTTGTTCCTTGGGATTTGATTCAGATACCATACAGCCAATAGAGAAGGAAGCCTGGCTATTTCTCCAGCTGGCAGCAGACCTTGGCATCATCCATGTGGTACTAGTTTTAGGCACAAGCAGAATGCAAGAGTTGTGGTTTCAGGAAGGCTTCCACCCAGATTTTAGAAGAAGGCTGGGAGGCCAGGCAGTGAGTCTCTGAGAGGGCAATGTGTGAAGCTGTGAGTGTGAGGCTGAAGATGCACTGGAAATCCCAGAAGTTTGGAGAAGCCGAATGGGTCATTTAAGGAAAACTGCAAGGAGGGTGCAGAGTCAGCCCAAGAGAGCAGCCATGGGAGCTACCACCACTGGGAGTGCTGTAGGGGTGGAGCCACTGAAGCCCTTTGGAATTCATATCTTGCCACAGATTCCTGGGGATGCTGCATATGGAACTGCAGGACTTCATGTTTGCCCCACTGGATTTTGGACTTGGGTTGGTTCCATTCCTTTTGTATTCCCTTATTTGTACCTTTTAGAATGGTAATGTTTACCTTGTGCCTTTGGATGTTGGAAGTGTGTAACTTTCTTTTCATTTGTACAGGGGCTTGCAGCTAACAGTTTGCCTTAAATCTCTCAGAGATGGACTAAATGCCTTTTGTGTAAAAGAATGAACATGAGTCATTGAGGGGCCAAGGGTGGAATGTTATGATTTGTGTCTGGTAGTCCCCTGCCCCCAAATCCTCATGCTGTCTTAGATGGGCTTTTTCAGAGATGACTGAATATAGAGTGTGTGATGCTGAGATTAAGGATGTGTGTTACTAAATCAGTACATTCATTGGCTTGGCACCACCCTAATTCCAGTAGTCTGGTTAAGATAAAAGGGGCAGAAAAACATTGTTAAGATTCGCTTGTAGCTTTTGCTATTGTGTGGGTGTCATGAACAGTTTCTCCTCTATGAAGGCCCTCTGCCATTTGCCACTCTGCCTTGGAACCAGCTGATTATTGAACCAAAACTCTACAAATAAATTAAATAAATCCTTTCTCCTTCACCTTTGGGTGTTGGGTATTTTGCCTCAACAATGAGAGAAAAATAACTAACATATCATATTATAGAACGCCTCAGGCTCCTTCTAGGAAAGCTTTCTTGCAAAATCAAACCAAGGCTGGACCTAAGGGTTAAGGAAAGGAATAGTTTTATTCCTTTTAGAGCTGATATCCCTAACTCTCCAAGCCAGTTGTAGCCTGTTAGGAGCTAAGCCACATAGCAGGGAGTGAGCAGCAGGCCAGCAAAGCTTCATCTATGCTTACAGCCACACTCATGACTCCCATCACAGCCTGAGCTCCACCTCCTGTCAGATCAGCAGCAGCATGAGATTCTTATCAGAGTGGAAACCTTTCTGTGAACTACACATGTGAGGATCTAGGTTTTGTGCTCCTTTGAATCATCCCGACCCCCCCCCCGATCTCATCCCCCCCTGTTCTGGAAAAGCTGTTTTCCACAAGACCAGTCCTCAGTGCCAAAACAGCCAGCGACTATTGTTTTACAGCAACTATAAAATAAAGTCTAGTCACTGCAGGATCAGTCTTTCTGTGCAGGAAACCAGCTCAAGCCACAAATGTTGAAGAAAACGTGCCAAGACTCTACCATTCATTTGTGTCTTAACAAAGCCCAGAAACCAAGATGCTTAAATGAATGACAGTAAATAGTAGAAGGAATCAGAAAACAGAAGCTGAGGCTGAGATGCAAACAGTTTTGGAGGTTGAAGTTTCAGAAGCAGCAGAAATCACCAATTTATTTACTTACTTATACATATATTCATGCAATGTATACCTCCTTCTTCCAAATTGTATCAACTTATTTGTTCATTCAAATATTTATTGAGTACTTGCTTCATTCCAGGACTTGTGAACAAAACCAGAATCAAATTCTGCCTTAGTGGAGCTCAGAGTCAAGTGAGAGAAACAAATATCCACCACCAAGATACACAAACATCTCAGTGACCACCAACCATGAGAAGAACCATGCAGGAAATGCACAGAGGTCCCAGAAAGAACAGAGTGCGGGAGTTGGTGTGTGATGGCTAGCGAGAGCCAACTGCTAAATTTCAGGAAGATTGTGAGCCAGTTGTGAAATGCAGTCATTATTAAAAATTAAATTAATTAAACTTATAATTTGATAAGCTGTATTAAAAATAAGATGCTAAATTTCTATGATGTAAATATTATTTTATTGTTTGTGCTGTTGAGGCTGTTGATACCTTTTATATCCTCATGGTAGGGATTCTCTATAATGATGTGTTCTTGTATATTTCTTCCCAACTCTTTTGGACATTATGTTGGTAGCTTGAAACTGGCAATGGTAGGAGTATTTATGCCATAGATAACAGAAAAGGCTACAAATTAGTGCCATTTTGTCCCAAAGATCTGGCTGTCTAACATTTTCTAGCATAATCCTGCGTGAGGCCAATTAGCAGGAAGCAGTGATCTCACCTCGAAAAGGGAGATGTGCAAAGATGAGTAAGGAAGGTATAGCACATGCTACTTGTTGTCTGCCCATACTTATTCTTAGCTTGCCCTTGCAACAGGGCCACTACTTTGCTCTTGGTGGCAATTGTCTCAGCTACAAAACCACAGTTTCCAGCCTCCTTTAAAGCTTGGGATTAGAAGTACATGACCCAGCTCTATCCATTGATAAGGAAGTGAAAATGTACTTCAGATTTCCAGGAAATGTTTTGCTCCTTCCCCTGGACACTGCCCCTCCATCCTCATTTCCTCCTTCTTCCTGCTTGGAATGTTGTCAGAGTGGGGACAGCCATCCTGTGGTGAGGAAGGGACCATGAGGATGAAGCATGCCAAGAATAGCTAGGCAGGGAGGCAGAGGACCCTGGGGTGTGGATGACGATGAAGATGATCATCTTGGACTAACCCTGTTGGATTGCCCACTTCTGGGCTTCCTCTTGGGTGAAAATAAACCCCTGTCTGGTTAAACAGCTCCAGTGGGTCACTTGAATGCAGCCCAATTTATCCAGTCTCTCACTGAGACAGCAGACTTGGTGAAGGAGTGATGCTGGGGCTGAGATCATGTGAAGAGGTTTAAATGGCAGCTAAAAGGGACTTTTACTCTGTGCCAAGCAAGCAGGTTTGCTGTGGTACGCAGCTCTCAGACTGGATTCCCTGAGATCTTGACCTCTCCCAGCTGAAAATGCCAGGGGAATGAAAACACTGTGCAGAAGTTGCCAAGGGAGTGGCAGTTTTGTGTCCCCGGCAGCATTTCATGAATTAATTCACAGCAATGGTGGACCCTGAGCAGGCTGGAAGATGGATTCTGGCTGGAACCTGGTGCAGAAACCTCTCCCGCTTCTCTACAGTAGCCCATGAACAGCTTTGAAATCTTATTTCCAAATTCTCAGCCCCTGGGCTCCCTAACCAAACCCTTTCCAGCCTGCCATGAAGCCCCTCTCTCACGAAAAGGCCTTTTGAATTAAAGTACAGAAAATCCTTGGGGGAAAAAACTGTCAGCTGGCTGCTAAGGTTTTATGTGTCCTGTTTACCTTGCCTCCCTAAGAAAGAGACTCGTCTCTATGGAAACTGCTACGTCACAGGGTTCTGCACAGTCACAGCTGAGACCAGGGTATGTCTCCCAGAGCAAGTCTCCTATCAGAGCTCCCCACTGAAGGGTGTGTGGGACTAGCATGGGGAGGATCTGAGAGGCATCAGTGACTCTAAATCTCTCTCACTCCCCTCATCTCCCTTCTGCTCTTCTCTTCGGCGTTCTCATTTTCCCTCTCCTCATCCCCTTGTCTTCCTTCTCCTCCCTCTGCATTGCAAACAGAAAGAGGAAGCAATTCTAGTCAAATGGAAAGCTATTCAGCAATGTATTCCTACTCTTCCTACCCACAGAAACAGGAGGTTGTGCGGGCGCTTGCGTGCACACGTGCATGCACATGCGCGCGCGCGTGCGCTCTTCGGCGTTCTCATTTTCCCTCTCCTCATCCCCTTGTCTTCCTTCTCCTCCCTCTGCATTGCAAACAGAAAGAGGAAGCAATTCTAGTCAAATGGAAAGCTATTCAGCAATGTATTCCTACTCTTCCTACCCACAGAAACAGGAGGTTGTGCGGGCGCTTGCGTGCACATGTGCATGCACATGCGCGCGCGCGTGTGCGCGCACACACACACACACACACACACACACACACACACACACACACTGTTCCATAGGTGAATGGCAGCTCAGAAGGGAAGACTCAAAGACTCAAGGCTACTCAGGCCAGTCTCCCCAAAGCCCTTGAGTTACCCCAAAAGGGTTTCCAGCTGAAGGAGTTGGAGGTATGAGAGACCCTCTTCCTGGCAATACGAGGTCACACACAAGAAGGCCTCTTTTCTAGGCAAAGTTATTCCCCTGTACACTAAGCAGGTAGTCTTTGCATTATAAATGGGAAATCACATAATTTATCATTGGGATCAGTCAGTTTTTGCTGGAGAAATAGATATAACACAAGATATATAAATACATATGAATTTACAAGATTGGCTAACAATGGCCACCCACAGAGTCACAGAGTTGGATGAGGAAGAGTGCAGATGGTCTGTCTGCACACTGGAGTTGGAAGGATTTAGTTGAAGATCTGGAGCTCACTGCAGTGTCCCCTGCATGTCCATATCAGGAGGCTGATGGGTCTGCAGTGGAAGGCTGAAGAGTTTATGCTGGAAACAGAAGATGACGTCCAAGGCAGACTGGGCTCCTCCAAAGGAACAGGAGCAGATCTGTCCTTACTCATTTTCCCTTTATAACATCCAGGCCCAGAGCCACACTAGGATGTGGAATTGTGAGGCTAAACTTCTCTACCAAACTTCTCAAGTTGACACAATCAGCCAACCATCACATCATCCAAATTACGGCATGTGAAAAAGCTCTAAGAAACATGTGGGGCAATTCTCAGACACAGGGTTTGTTGGGCCACCAGGACATTTGACTGCTATATTTATACTGTAACATGTGCTTCCCAAACAATGCGAGCTAGAGAATAGCTTTCTGACCTCCATTCTCCCTTAAAGATCTTGGAATCTGGGAAAACTGAGAGTCCTTCAATAACGCGTGTGCTTAGAAGTGAAAAAGGGAGTATTGTCATTGAAGAACTCAGGTTTGTCAAGACCTGTCTACACAGTCATTCATACCACGTAGCTGAGGGGCAAACACCCACCAGTAGCTGACGCACTGCTTTTTTGCTACACCTTCACCAACTCATCTTCTGAGGTCTTGTAAGCCACTGTCTCGTTAATGTTCATATACAACCCAGTCACTCTTGTTAAAGTGCAAATTCTCCAGTTCTATACCCAGCCTTTTGAGCTGGCTCGCTGAGGACCAGCCCAGCATCTTTAGATCCCCTCAGACCCCTGGCATGCGGAAGGTGCCAGGCCACAGATAGGAGCAGCTGGTTTCTCTGTAACATGTTACACAGTCCCAAAAGGCAAGTCCTCCTCACTACACTTTCTCTTTTAGGAATTCCAGCCTATTATGCTCGTCATTTTTTCCAAGCAATTGTTAGCATCAGATAATTCCTTCAACTTTTCCTTGAAATATAATTTGGAAATAGTGACATAGAGGTTAACTTAGGGGAAAATGGTCTACGTCATTAAGTCTTTAACAAGAAATTGCTTTACCTTTTCATACACACAAATTTTTCATGTTCAGGTTTTGTTTTGTTTTTTGGAGGGGAGGCTTTGCTTGTTTTTGAGTACAAAACCTTGAACAGCTCTGGACAATCTGATTTAGCATTCTTGGAGCTTGGGCTGATGTAGAGGTTCAGAGGAAGAGGCCCAAGTGCTCAGGAGGTAAGCTTAGCATACAAAATCACACATCACTGCTGGGGCTGCCTCAGATCCTGACATTGGAAGGGAAATATTTGCCATATACTGCTGAATTAATAATTGTGTAAAACAATCTTCTACAGGTTGCACCAGGATTCAGGATAAACGTGTTGGTGTGCAAAGGGATGTAATATAAGACAGGGGTTATAAATCTAACTCTACCTCCACGAACTGAAAATCTTTAGTGGTGGTAGGGGGTGGGACAAGGTCTCACTGTGTAGTTCAGGCTGGACTTGAACTCACTGTGTAGCCCAGGTTGGCCTTGGACTCACGACAATTCTCCTGCCTCAGCCTCCCAAGTGCTGGGATTACAGGTGTACACCACCACTTCTGGCTGAATTGAAAATCTTTGCTCAGCTTCACTTTTTTTCCAATCACCTATAATATAGATTGATAACACTTTCTATCCAAAATTGTTATGAGGATCAAATAAAATTATAGCATCTATTTACATTTGAAAATTTTGGAATATATACAAGCTATGAAATGATTTTTTTAAAAAAGCGAGAGCTACTATACTTTTCTCTAATGGAAAATTGTATTTTAAATTACATGGTGGTTAACTAATTGTCAACTTGATTGGGGAGTGCCGGGCTGAATTGAATCAGCATGATTCTGGGCACGGAAGACCCACTTTAGCGAAGACTGTGGTAGGAACAATATAAAAGGAGAATAGAAGGGAAGGTTTTCAGCTGTTCTTCCTGGAAGCTGCTTTGCTTTGGAAGAGTTTTGACAGCTTTTCATTGAAGGAGTTTTGGCGGCTTTCTTTCTTCAGGATACTCAGTCCTTGCGTGCATTGTGGATGTTGTCTCCTGGCTTCCAGAGCAGATCCCTCTGCCTTTTGGCACAGACACTTCAGCTTCTGGCACTGGCCCTTGAGTCTTTCTCATGCAGATACTTTGATCACACCCATCAAGGATCCCTTGGCCTCCTGATGTGGACTTGCACAGGGAAATTGCTGTAGGCTGCAAGGCCTCAACTGGATCCTTTGGGTCTCCAGCATGCAGACGGATGTTTTGCACTCATCTACATCTGATTCCAGTAAGCATTGACTAATACAAGTTATAAATATCTGACTTGTAGCTTTCAATATCCAATAGGCTCTGGAGTTTGGGATTTATACGGTTGGTAACAATTTATGCATACATTCCCCCATGTGCTTTAAAAAGAAAAACAGTCATGGTGAGGTGTCTTTAATGGTCAGCAGACAGAACATCACAGCCTGGGCAATCAGCTGAGTTTAACACATACTAAGAAACTCAAGGCATGAGCCTCTTGGCTTGATATCATCATAGCATACAAACATGGAGTGCTTTATTTACTAAATGAAATTCACTAGCGGGATGAGAGCTCAAACTCTTCTGAAAAGGGCCTCTCCCTACATCTGCCGTCTTCCTCCTCCTTGCCAGACTCACGGGAGGCAGAGTGGAGCAATAAAGAAAGCCCAGAGTTTGGCCATCGACATTCTGCCAGTTCCTACGACGTGAGGTTTGCTCCACACTCTCCAGGTGGGGTAAATGTCTGCTTGCCCCCAGAAGGGAACAGCCAAATGATTCAAAAGGAACACTTTCTTGGGAAATCTATGAAGGCAGAAGTACGGGTAGCAGTACTTCACAGCCAATAGGCCAATTAGGGGATAATTCTATTGAATGTTCTGGAAGTTTAAGGAGAGGAAATCGGCTCTATTGCAGATTAGCCTTGAATGTGAGCCATCTTCTGCTAAAAGATGAAGAAATCCTCTCTTCTTTGCCGTACCCTCTCTTGCCTCTGCTTGTGGAGTTGGGGAATTTTTGTAAGGTGCTCTTATACTTTCTTCCGCTCTGTCTGTTATCTCAAAACTACAGAATTTTAGTTTTTAAAAAATCACCTTTACAGCTATAAGTTTGTTCACTTTTCTTTTTTTTGCAAGTTCTAACATTATGTATCAAACACCACAAACATGCTCACATCCTTTGACTTCCTAATCCCAGTTTTTGGGAAAGACTGCTACTCAGAAGAAAAACTACATGTAAAAAATATGTATAGGAAAATATTGGAAAGTGTCTGATGATGAGGTTAAAAAAAAACTGGTGTCAAATTTTAGATAAAATATCAAATAATTTTAAAGGAGAAAAGTGGAGACTTTGTGGAAATCTATCTATCCACTTCTTTTCTTTTTCTTCATTTTCCTTCTTTCTTTTCAGTGCTGCAGTTTGAACCCAGAGCCTTGTATATGCCATTCTCAGCCATAAGAATACAAAATTGTATACATATTTTTTAAAAGTACAGAACAATCATGTTACTAAGTAGAAATGATCAGGAGAGAGCAGAGAGATGCCTGTAGGCTGCTTTAGAAATACCATGAAAAAGATGTTTTCCATGGCACCCAACAAGCAGCTCACCCTTGCTTCCTACCTTCCCAACCAGTTCCAAAATACTGTAAGAAAAATGGAAGATTTTAAAAATCAAATAACATTTTAGAATTTATTTGCTAAAGACTGAGTTTTTTTGTACCTTCTCAATCACCAGTCCAACCACCCTAGCTGCATTAGAATAGGAATGTGCTGTGGCTTCCTATAAACATGATACAGGTGGTATTAAATAAGGGTGTTTTTATAATTGTTTTTTTTTTTT
>NW_022900913.1:54570876-54600381 GCF_012274545.1 Fukomys damarensis | reverse complement strand
TTTTTTTTTTTGTGGTACTGGGGATTGAACTCAGGTCCTTGCGCTTGCGAGGCAGGCCACCGAACTGCTGAGCTAAATCCCCGGCCCCAGGGTGGTTTTATAATTGAAGATGTGGCACTTTGATTTCCCTAAAGCAAGACCCGCCATCAGGCTTGAAAATGGAGGCAAAGTCCTCATTTGTATACTTAAAACTTGTTTTTAAATGTTCTGTTATTAAAATGTCCTTAATGCTGTTCCAAAATTTTTGCAAGCATAGAGACCTGAACCACAACACAAATCAAAAGCAAAGACAGACTGTACCAATTTTCTGGAGCTGAAACATAGCCTATTGAGCCATAAGGCCAAGTTTTAAAAACATAACCAATTTTTAATTGAAATACAACCTATTTAACAATAAAATAGGAAGAAGTATTAAAGCATTCTGTGAAAGAGATGCATGATTCTATTCAAGTTCCTACTCTCAAAGCATATTTTTTTTCCTAACTACTTCATGAATTCACATTTATTTTGTTACAGATTTGGGAATAGATTCAGTACTTATCACATGCTAGCTATTCATATAAATACTACATAAGTAAAATTGTGTGATTATTCCAATAACCTTAAAATGTAGGTAGCATCATTACGCCCATGCTGCACATGTTCAAATGGAGGCCGGAGAGGTCACATGACTGGCTATTACCAACCCAGGCTACCTACCTCTTGTGTGTGTGTTCTAACCACCATGTAGCAAAGTCACACATGTCAGACCAGTGTTCTTAGCTTTGACCTCATAGTGTCCTGGTCCAAGTATTCAGGGAAAAGACCTTTAAAATGAGGGTGGCAGTGCTGGGCAGGAAACTTTGACTAAAGAGCCACAGGCAGCACAGCTGGGCCAAGCTGGTTCAGACACTTGAGCATACTGAGATCGGTTTCTTGGTTCTTAAGCAAAATACGAGCCCAGCTAGGCTCACAGAAATACTGTGAAGACAAACTCTACAAAAGCATTCACTATGTTGTAAATTCAGCATACACCAGGCATTTTTTTCCCCTCACAGTTAAAACTTCCAAACATCTGAATTTCCATGAAAATATCGCTAAACTGTATTGCCTACTTTGCAGTCCTCTTAGGAAGACTTTGAAGCTTGCTCTTAATGACTTGGTTTCACTTTTACGTAAAGAGCTCTTTGCCCTACACACAAGACCCTGGGTCCTCTGTCTGGCACTTTGTTTTTCCTTGTTGCCAGGTGGCTTGCAGGAGGGTCAACATGAAGGGCAGCGGTGGGGGACCTACCATTCTTTTCTACCTTCTCTTCCCTTGCCCATCTCCCTACTTTATAATAGCTACCTCTAATTTACTTTGAAGTGGGAAATAAACAAACTGGTCAGAATCACACCTAAAATAAGAGATATGGTCCTTCCCAGGTGAGGACCACATCTTCTTCCTCCTGATTAAAACTCAGAAGTGTCACGGGCTAATCTCCTTTGACTGCTCTGAGGTTTCTGCTAGTGAACTGACCTGTGCCAAAGGTGGATGTAAGGAGTTCCAGGTAAGGGAGGTGAACTGCATGCCAGCTGTAAATCTATGCTGGCTCCAAGGGTCTTGGCAAGATTATTTTAAAAGCCTCACAATCAACTTCTGTGTTGGCCTACTTCAGCTGCTATAGCAAAACAGCAGAGGGTGTAATGTATAAAGAGAAGAGGTTTATTTAGCTCACAGTTTCAAAGTCTGTCCCTCAGCCCAGACACAGCATCACAGCAGGAGCATGCAGAGAAGGGAGACCAAACAGGAAGCAGCAAAGATGCAGGAGAGGTGCTAGCTTCTCTGGTGACAGCCTGCTCTGGCGGGAGTTACTGGGACCACAGAGGAACTGCGTCTCTTTTTTCCAGCGGCGGAGCCCTAGGATCTCATCCTCAACGTCACCACAATGAACACCAAGCTTCTGGCACATGAGACTTGGACTTCACACTCAAAGCCTAGCTAAAGCCCAGCACCTCCAGACTGATTCATCTGCTGCCTGGGCTGTGAATCCTGCATGTGGGAAGGCAGTTTGGGGGATCATCGACCGTCCCTCCTTCCTGAGTTCTGCCTCCTCCCTCCCACAGCAATTGCTCTTCACAGCCATGTCTGTCCTCTGTGCCCACAGCTCTCAGCCTGCAGTTGATGCGACCAGGCTTCATGCTCGGGGGACCCTCGCACATGCGTGCTGGGAGCCATGACGCTGTTACAGCAAAAGACTTGACCTTAGTCTCCATCTTCAGGGGAAAGGGGAGCAACCTGTTTATTTATACAGCAGAATATCATACAGCAGTTAAGATGCGTTACATCTACATGTATCTACATGGATATGTTTCAAAAACACAATTGGAATAAAATAGCAAGTTGTAGGAAAAATAAATGCAAGTTGTAGTATAAAATGTTTATTTGAAACTTAAAAATATGCCGGCAATATCATATTTTGTATATACATATGTGTGTGTATGTATATATCTTAGTAAATTATATGTATATGCATGAACTCTAAACATAATAATCACCACATGTAGGATACTTTTTTGCTCTGACAAATAAGGAGAGAAATTATATATCTCAGGTTTTTTTCTTTTTCTTTTCTTTTTTTGGTACCCGGGATTGAACTCTGGTCCTTGTTGCTTGCGAGGCAGGCGGCGGCACCACTGAGCTAAATTCCCAGCCCTCAAGTGTTTTTCTTAAACTGGGCATATAGGTATGAATGCCTGTATTACTTCCTATGTGCAAATAAGCATTTCATTATTATGTAAATAAAGAGAATGGAAATACACAAAGTATTTATAGCAGCCAATTCTGAGGAATAGAATTGTGAGTCAGATTCCTCTATTTTTCATTTAAAAATTTCCCCCAATATGCCTATTACACATTTATGCAGAAAAAGATCATTGATATATAAGAATGAAAAATTCTTTAATCAGGTATAAAACCTGAAGGAACTAAGTTTAATAGCACACACGCTATATAGAGAGTGCATACATATATATATGTGTGTGTGTGTGTGTGTGTGTGTGTGTGTGTGTGTGTGTGTACTATATATGTGTGGTTTACATACACAAAATGTGTGTATACATATGTACAATACACAACAATATATATGAGGAGTCATGTAGGCTGCACTTCTTACTAAGATGTGGATAGGTGACTGATACACAACTCAGGCGCCACTGAAGGCAGAGAAGGGGAGGGCAGGAATGTGTTAGTGCACACCTGTAACCCCAGCACTCTGGAAGGCTGAGGCAGGAGCATCACATGTTCAAGCCCAGCTGGGGCTACTAAGGGACTTAAGAAGACCTTTTACTGAAAAATGCAAAAGGGCTTAGCTCATTGCTAAGGCCCTGGGTTCAATCCCCAGTAGGGGAAGGAGGGTGAAAGAGAGGGAGCGAGAAACAGTGAGTTCATGAAAAAATTCAATAGGTCTGGGGTGGGATGAATAGGTAGGTGAGGTGAAGAGGAAAATCAGAAAACACTGGGGGATACTGGGGGCTCCAAGATAAAGCATAGGCTGCTGCCTGTGACTGGCAAATCCGGTGACCCATGCTTGTGAGGCAGAGCTGTGTGCTCTGAACACCCACTGAGAATATTGGCAGTGTCCCCTGCCCGGTGCCACTTTGCACTGGGCACGTAGAGGCCTACTTCCTCAGTGGGGGGGAGGGTTGCTGGGTTGCTGCCCCTGGTCTCCCAGGACAAAGACAAGGACAGGCTGATTTATGTCTGAACTCTACTCTGCCCAGCCTGAGTGAGGCCTATGGTGTTTCACTAGGTTCTCTCCTCTGGAATCCTTTGGAATGAATGTTTGTTCTGTAAACAGCAGTGCTTAACTTTTAATTAATGGAAGCAGATGCATTTCTTTACTACATACAGGAGTAAAAGATTGATTTATGTCTCTGTTTTGAGTTTGATGGAATGTAATGAGAAATCTCTGTGGTGGATGACAACATTCTTCTTTTAATTAATGGGATACTTGCCCAAGTCATTCACCACAGCATTAGACACTGATGAGAGAGATCGATGGCCTCTGAAAACATCAAAAACAACATTCTCAACTAGAAAATATGGTAAAACTATCTTTGAAGACAGCTGAGAGATTATTCATTTAAACAAAAAATGAGTAGAGAGAAGAATTCACTAGAACAATTTTCATCCCAATCTGAACGTCAAATTGCCCTGGTGCAAATCTTGGGTCTTTTAATGGAGTGTTTCATTCATCCCTTGTCTCCTTCACACATTCATTCATAAAATTAATCCAATGGATACGTATGGGACATGATTAGAAGACAGGTGTTGGCTTTGGCGACAATGAAGCAGAAAGGGGAGTTTCTCAGAAGAGGATTCTGGTTGCCAGAAGAGTAGACGTGGAGTTACAAATCCTTAATTCAAGTTCAAGGTAGCTGTGTGACTTGGGGCAAATCATTTAACCCACCTTGAGCCTCAGAGTCCTCAAAGTGAGGCTAAGTGAGGCTTGCCTTAGACCTCACTTTGAGAAAAGTGATGCACATAAAATCCAACCATAAAGTGCTACATAAGCATAAACTGCTGTTGATATTAAGATACTGTCTAGGAGAGGAGATTTAAAGCCCCTAGAAATATCTATCATGTAAGGCCAAAAGCCAATGCTATTTTGATACAGATGAAATTTACTTATTGGTTCCAAATATCTATTGAGTCCTAATAGGGCCCAAATGCGGTGCCCAAATGAAATCCAAAGAGGTCAGAAAGGGAGGAATATCTGCTTGTTCTTGAACACTCCTCAATAAAGTGATATAGTATCCCCACAATTATCAGTGTGTGTCTCATTCCTTCTAACTATTATAAAACTCATTGTGCATAGTTATGGCTCCTTTTATGACAAGATCTGCCATTGCTCTGAAAACAGTCGATTCCCAGCCTCTCCCTATTCTTCCTGTCCCCTCTCATTGAGGATGAGAAGGTGGAAGAATGAAGTCTTTGGAGGCACACAAACCTGGCTTGACCAACCTGGGTGACCCGGGAAAGTTACCTGACATCACCGAGTCTTGGTGACCTCTGTGTGAGGAGGGAAATGACACTAGCCCTACAACAGTGTCCTTGTCCTTGTGTAAATATTGAGCCATCTCTGGCAGTTGCAGCCCTTATTATGGTAACAAAGGCCATTTTCATCCATCTGCCCGATTCTTCCATTCATGTAATGACAGGTTCTGAGAGAGTCATATTTTCTTTTCTCATTTATTGATTGAGAAAAGAAAAACGAGCATGCTTAAAATGTTTTCAATAGCCTTCAAGCTGAGTATTCAGAAGATGCAGACATGAGAGAACAGACTGTAGCAAGCAAATGATTTGCTGCTTCCTCTATGGTTTTAGACTCTTAGAACAGGAGTTTCTTTCTCTCTCAAGGATTACAGCCCTTCCAAGGCAGAGATGGCACCCTTTCGGTTTGGCCACTGTGGTTTTAACAATTCAACTTACAATTACACCTTATTTTTAATCACATCATGGGATGGAAGTGACAGACCATCCCACGGTAAAAGAAGGCAAAATACTTTAGCTCACCTGACATAAGACCTTCCTCTCCCTGGGTACCTCATATAGTTGTTCTAATTATCATAGTGTTAGAGATAACTATTTTGTTTTCTACAATATAAAGAATAAAGATGACAAATTTAAGTCTGCCAGATTGATACTTCAAGAAAAGTGAGCCTCAGGTGGGGGCAGATGCAGGCGTAGAGCTCACCTATGTCTAAGCCATATGGGTGACTGGCTGCTCTATGAAACTGATCTTTTATTCCTCTCATAAAAGCACTCAGGGATGTGCTGAGGTAGTGACCAGGTACTTGTTTGTACCTCCTGGGTTACACGGCTAGATCCTCAGAGTATGGAGTGAAACCAAGAAGGCAAGTCCCTCTCCCCACTCAAATAGCAAACCAAATATATTCAAGGGCACTGGTATCAACACCTGAGCACCTTCATAGGTACCTTGAGGCTAGGGAGGTTTGACTCTTAGAGAGGAGGGAATGATTCATATAATGACTTCATATAAGTCCTGTGAGTTTTTATGCCACTTGCTTCCAGCAAGGAGCTTGTATGCTTGCTCAGGTCTGTGGTATCTTTCCATCAACCACCATTTCATGGCAGGACCTAACATGTGGAAGTACATCTGTGCGATACATTTCTGGAAGTAGAACTAGGACTCCAAACTACAACTCTGTTTTCCTAAGTGGATAGGAAAAAAGGGTCACCATAATGCAAACTCCTGTTCAGGATTGGGAAAAGAATTCCCAGGACACCACATATAGACCTCAGATCTGGAGGATACACCATTAATGCTAGACATGGATACTAAGAAAAAAGATAGATGCAGCAGATACAAAGACACCCATTTGTTCACTCTCCTTCTAGGCAATGGGATAAATGACTTGAACATGCAATCTGTCTGTCTCCATTTATTACCCTTGACCTTTGAAATCTCACTTTCAGAACTTTGCCTTTTCTCCTGCTCTGAAGTCAGGTAGCCCTGGACTTCAATTGGTATTTATTGCCATACCCCAACCAAGATGACTAGAAATAGCTGATGTGCTCCTGTCTCCTTACACTTGACTACCACATTCCACAGAGCATCATCCTGACTAGACACATGCTGGGAGTTCTAGGAGGCAAGAGTTGTGACTTTGCAAACCTTAGCACTACTGTACAATGTGGGTCAGTGGTAACCTTCCTTGGTCCAATCTTATTTATCTCCAAGATTGTCTCTTCTTGTCTGTTTCATTTCATAGGCAAATTCTAGAATCCCAATTTGTATTCGACTCACATTGAATTAATAGGTTGATTTGGGTAGAAATATTTATTAACATTGTTGAGCCTTCCTATCTATGTACATGGTATATATCCACATTCCTTTAGAAATTAAAGACATAAATCTGACACATTTAAGAGTTAAATATCTTTGTCAATATTTTTCAGTTAATTTATATATTTTTCAATATATTTTGCATTTTTTCAGACACACATGTATATGTAAATATATATAATAAAATTTTGCAGATAGATAGTTTTTCTCCCAATTACTCCCAAATTCACACCTAGGCTAGCACTGTCTCCTGATACAGACACCAAAATTCTATAGGCAATTAAAATCACTACAGATCACACTTGAAGAATATGGCACATATGGGAGCTCTAATGATTTGAATCATTCTTTTAAGAGGTTTTGCTAATATTTTTGTCCTCTCTGCCTTTTTTTCTCCTATAATCAGATTTCAAATAGCACATATTTTCAGCTTTTTTCAAACTCTATATCACAAAGCTCATCAAATTGTTTAATTAATTCTGTGAACATTTGTTAAATTTCACTCATTTGCAGAATACCATCCTGGTATCTGAAACTGGAAACTAGAAACTCGTGGTACCTTTTATGATATAACTCAATGATGCCTAAAATGGATCCTTTCTCCCTCTGCCTACCACAGAGGGTTTAATCACCACAATGCCTCCTGTTGTCCTGTTCAGGGGGAGCAAGAGGTTCCCATGCCAAGGAAGCCTTGTGTTTGCTTTATTGTGCACTGGCAAGAGCAGTGGATGGGTGAGGGATTTCACAGAATTCCGGTATGTGTATCAGCCACTGGTTTGAGTATATGTGCTGCTGAAGTGAGCACTCAGCCTCTAGTTTTTACAGAAAAAAAAAAAACCCCACAAATTGCTATTGCCACCTTCAAGGAACAACAGGTTATTGAAGTGAGCCACGTCTCATAAAATATCAGGTCAAGGGCTCAGAGAAGAGAACAAGGCTTGAGGGAAGGCTGTGGTTGCTACGTCTGTGTGATTTAGGCTGGCTACCATCAAGAGTAAGAGTGAGGATTAAGGGCGTCTTGGTGTCCCATCGGCAGTGATGAGGCTAATGCCAGCTCTATGACCAGGTGTTGAAGCAGAGGTAGAGCAGCAGGTCAGGCCTTGTGACAACTAAGTTCTTCTCCCTCTCGTTGATCATGTCAGCCTTCATGACCCAGTGTACTCAAAGCATTCTTCCAGGCCTCAGGGCATTCCTCTGATCTTCCTTCCCATGTGTCCAAACTACGTCTCCTCTCACTTGCCTCCCACTAAATAAAATGATCGTGGATCTCTTTCCATGCAGTCTCAACTCTCTTTTTTCCATATTGATCCAAATAAATTCATCCATGTTTCATGGCTGCGGAGGCCTCATTCATTCATTTGTTCATTCATCCATCACCAAACATTTATTGATGAGATCATTGAGCAGCTTTGTAGTAGGCTCTGGACATGAAGAAATAAAAGACACAACTTCTGGAGTCAAAAACCCAGGCTAGTGGAAACAGACAAATAAACAATTAATTTATGATCAATTTGATTTCATGCAGCAAACATTACCAAATACAGACCGTTCCAAGAGATATTTTAACTGGATGCCTTAACCCAAATGCTGACTCTCATTGAGACTTCAGGCAAGATAAAAACTAAAAATGTACATAAAATGCACTGTAAACTATAAATACTTGCTATCTTATGAGGCACATAAGTTGACCAGGTTATGCTATTGCTATTGCTTCAGCCTCTCAGCTCACTTGGGCAAAGGCAGAGACAGAAAGTAAAAGCAATTTAATCTGGGTCTCCAGACAACATCTCTCCATGAATGAATGAAGGCTTCCCTTCAAACACTGCTATGCTTTTCTGTGTCTGTGGCAGTACTAACTGGTGGTGACAGATGACAAGAAGGCTATGTCAAGCAGCCAACAAGGAGTTAATTGCTGCTGCCTTGTTTGTATTCATTTCCCTTGCCTGTGACAGCAGAGAAACACTTCAAGCAGAGACAGTAGTACAGGACTGGCAACAAGAAGATGGGTAAGGAGATGATTTTCTGTCCTTTGAAAGTCAAGGTGTAAAGAGCAATATGTTACTTTGTTATGACTTCCTGTGGAAGTCAAGGGCATTGCTGCCCTTGGTGGACCAAAGAGACTAGGGAGAGATAATTTGGGACAGTCTTGATCCAAACAAAATTCAAGACCACAAGTTCAATTACTATCCTCTGACACTCCACCAGAAAATTTCCAAATCATGGAAGAGAAGAAAAAGTTGACCTGATAAGTATAAAAGCATTCACCCAAGTTAATGGAACTTGGAATTATGGAGACACTTGGAAATTGCTTTGCACTAATGAGTTTCTCTTTGACAGTTATTCTTGTTTGTATTTCTGAAAATGTCTAGCAAATAGATGTCTAAAAGCTACAACCTCTAGCTTGGAGGATTTTGATTTTTTTTGAGGTGGGGGTACTGGGGATGGAACTCTGGTCCTTGCATTTGCAAGGCAGGCAGGGAGCAGAACCACTGAGCTAAATCCCTGGCCCTGTTTACTTTTTTTTTACTAGAGGCATTTTATCAATCCTCTGCCACTCTTGGTCATCAAGAAGAAGACATCAATCAGAATAAAATCTGAATAAATGAAATGTTTGGGAAGGGTAGAGAGTAGTGGGAAGAATAGGCAGAGACTTCAGACTCCAATGCAGGAACAAGGACTGAAAAAAAAAAAAAAAAGAAAGGGAAAAGAACTGGGTAGAAGATTCAGATTGCAGTGAAACCTTGATAGTCTCAGACTGACCACTAGGAAGCCCCAGACCAAAAACTTCTTATTAGGGAACTCAGATCGGTCCCTGCTCTGGGACTCTGCCACACTTAGCCTCTGGGTAGGAACAAGCCATGGAGGGCAAGGCCCCAGAATGAGCACCCTCACACACAAAGGTGCACATCTGAAGGCTGCCCCTGGTCTATCCTTCTCCTAGAAGGTTCTCTCGAATAGAAATATCAATGGAACCTCCACGTCTACCACATCCACTGCTGGAGCCATGCAGATCTGTTTCTTCACACGTGTTGAGTAGGTAGCTCCCTTCCATTTCCTGTGAGTTCTCTTTCTGTGGGTTCTCATCTCTGCAATCAGCTATTGTCTCCATCCTCTATTATCCATCCTAATTTCTACTCACTCTTGAGTAGATGGCTTACCCAGTGATTCTCTCTAAACTCTTATTCCTACATGGTCTGAGCCTCTAATACAAGTGGGGAAAGAACACTAAAAGATGCTCAGTTCATTTCCCCGAGTTTCACCCCTATTCCTCCCTGTCACCATTGTACAGTAGTAATCTCCTGTCTTCTTGCTGGCCAGAGACAATGATTCCTGCCAAAATTATGATACCTTGGTCACCTGCTGGTGTTTGGACACAGGAATCCAAAGTATACAAGTGATAAACATAAGTTGTAATTTTCTAGGCCATGTAACATGCCCCTAACAAGAGTGTACCTTCTTTTTTTTTTTAATTTTTTTCAGCTTTAATTGAGTTTATTGGTACATTTTAGGGATACAGTGCAAGTTACATTCATTGTTGGGATCTTGTACCTCTACATGACAAGTCTTGATTCTCATTTTTTCCCCTTATCTCTGCCCTCCCTTCACCCCCTCCTCCAAGAGTGTACCTTCTTTAAAAAACAAAAAGAAAATGTAAACCAAGAATGCACCCTCTTTGGAGAGTGAAAGCCCAAATCAGAAGACTGTAAAATACAAAGTACCTGCTGTGGGTATTTGGGGGTAATAGCCAGAGGGCCCATTCTTGCCTTCAATCCAGCTGGTTCCTGAATAGCTCAGATCTATTCAAACTGTGTTATGACATTGAATAGAACAGTAAGCAGAGTTCTAGAGCAAAATATTGTCTGTGCCATGTAAATAAAAACTGTCTCTGTTCCTCATTTTGAAGGGAATAGAAAAGAAGTATGAATCAATAGTCACATACCATGTACCTGAGACTTTATTAACCACTATAGCAAAGTACTGCGCCCAACTCTGCACTGCAACTGGGGCTACTACTTCTTCATTTAGTTTGCAGTGGTCAATAGCCACTCTCTATAGCCCTTCCTGTGTCCTCAGGGTAAGACTAATGGACTAGATGGAGATATAAAAAGAACCATCATCTTCATATCCTTTAGCTCTTAGATGGTGGCACCAATGTCCACTATCCATACCTCTTCCACCTCTCACCCCTTGGAAAGAAAAACACCTTTGGATGAAATGTTGGCTTTATTGGGCTAGGGATTTAACTCAGTGGTTCTGTGACTTGCCTTGCAAGCGCAAGGACCCAAGTTCAATCCTCGGTACCAAAAAAAAAAAAAAAAAAGAAATGTTGACTTTATTTTACTCTTTTGTCCAGGAAGTCACCTTCAGAAGCTTCCACTTGGCCTTTTCCACCATGACAGCTCTTATTCCAAATACCTGCATAATTTAAAAGTATTTGGGGGACCAGGAAGTCAGAGCCTCAGTGTGGGCAAAGACAAGGATTCTCCAAGCTAGCTAGCCATTTTTTATTGGGTACACATAATAATTGGAGGGAGTATCAGGTGACTTAGGGGGCAGTAGTGATCCTAGGTCAATGCAAATCTCATGCTGATGAAGGCAGAAAGGAGAGCACTCCCACAACAGTAGATGGGATGACTTAAACTGGTAAGAAATCTGTCCCTTCCCAGGTGAAACCTTCTCTCTTTGTGTTACTGCTCTGTTCTCAAAGAACCAGGATGACTTGAGCTGATGTAATCTTGCCCTTGAGCACCACAGAGTCACAAGACCGTTTCTGCACGCCATAGCTGGCTCAGGCAAGGCAGCATTGTCCCTTAGACAGGTATAGTCATACTTTAATTATGAAATGATTTTCCCCAAAAACATATGGAGAATGGCTCTCGACAGCCCCTATAGTAAAGTATTTGTCCAAACCAAGTCAGGCCTCCTGAATCCCACGCAACACACATAAATGAACGGGTCCTGCTTTACACAGAAAATAAATATGGCCCCGAGGGGCTGTTTCTCGGTTGAGTTAGAATATTGTGGCCTATAGGGGATCCCAAATGCCAACCCCTCACTTCTTAAATAGATGGGCTGGGATATTCGTCATGCTGAGAACCCTGCACCTGGGGAGCAGGGGAGCAAGGAGGAGGAGAAATGACATCCCAGTCACTTTCTAAGTCAGCTGGAAACCTGAGATGTCAAGGGCTCCATTCGGCATCCTGGAAGTGTATTTATATATCTGGTACATATAATCTAGAATTATATTTTGTCAGTTTCTCTAAGCTACATCCTAGCATCCAGAACAAGGCCTAGTATACAGCAGGTATTTGATGTTATCTTGGTTCTTTTCATTTTAAGAATTAAGAAATAATTTACTTACAATAATTTACATGTAGTAAAATGCACAGATCCTAGGTGCCAGGTGAATTCAGGAAATGTGCATATTCATTTAATTCAAATTAAATCAAGATATTTCCAGCACCCCACAACTTTCTCTATAGTCCCAGGCCAACCTCTTGCTCCTTCCTGGAGGCAACTGCTCAAATTTTATCACCATAGATTAGCTTGGACTTTATTATTTTTTTTCTTTTATGGACTTTATATGAAGAAAATCATACAGTATGCACATTTTTATGTCTGACTTCTTTGTTCCCTTTTTAGCTTCATCTGTTTGTTTCAGGGTTCGATGATTCATTTCTTTTTATTGCTGAGTAGATTAGATTTGTGAATGCATCACAACTTGCCTACTCTGTTAATAGACAGTTGTTTCCAGATTGTGTTGATCGTGACTAAGGTGACTATGAATATTCTTGTATAAGTGTTTTTACAGGCATGCGTTTTCATTTCTCTGGGTAAATGGCTAGGAAGGAAATTTCTAGGTTATATAGGATAGGTGAATGTTTAATTTGATGGAAAAAAACTAAATAATTTTTAAAGGGATTTGCATAAGCAATATACATTCTTACTAATATTTGGTGTTATTAGTCTTTTTAAATTTTAACCCTTCTGGTAGTTGTGAAATGGATTCTTCTTGTGGTTTTAATCGGCATTTTCCTGCTAACTAGTAATAATGAGCCTATTTTCCTGTGTATGCAGATAATTTGTATATATTTTGTGAAGTGTCTCTTCAACTCTGGTCAATTTTTGTATTGCTTGTTTTTAAATTATTGATGCTAAGGAATTCTTTAAATGTTATAACACTTCTGTCAGAAAATAAACAAGTATGCTTTAGATGGGGACAAAGTCTGAGCAGATTTTGATGTTGATTAAGTCCAATTTGTAACTTTTTTTTAATACTTGGTGCTTATTATGTCCTGTCTAGAAGAATCTTCAGTTATCCCACACTCAGGAATATGTAATTTTATGTTTTCTTCAAGAGGCTTTATGAGGTTAGCCCTTAAATTTGACTATTATCTATCTCAAATAAATTCTTGAGTATGGTGTAAGGTAGGAGTTAAGGTTCATTTTTGCTGTAGCTATTCAGTTGTTTTAGTAATTTTCTCTTTCCCTATTGAATTGGTATTGTGCCCTCATAGAAAAGCAAGTGAACATTTTTATTGTTATTTTTTTCAAGGTTGTTTTCACTATTCCATCTTTTTAATTTTGATCTAAATTTTTGTGTTAATAATTTCTGCCTGAAAAAAATACCTAACAGAATTTTGACAGGGACTACATTGAATTTCTAGATTAAGTTTGAATCTTCTTATCCTTAATGAATGTAAGGCATCTTTTCAATTCTTTATGTCTTTTTCATTTGTTTCAATTATGTTTTATAGGTTATGCTTTTCAGTGGAGAGTTCTTGCACTTCTAGTAAATTTATTTCTCAGTATTTTATGTTAGATTTCCCTTGCCCTAAGATGGCTGCCACATGGAATAGCAGCCTCCATGTTAAAATGTGATTTCTCCCAACAAAGGATAGGTTTCTCCTTCCCATCATGCTCTTCTCCCTCCAAAAGAGCAACCTGATACTTGCTACCTCCTAGCAGCTAGTGATGTCACAAGTCCCTCCTAGTGATGACACAGGCTCCTCCCGTCTCTTAATACTACCTCACTCAACTCCACCCCAGCTCAGGCTAACCCTACCCTACTCCTATAAAAAGAAGCTCCCTGTTCTGCCATGTTGCTTTCTCCTCCTTTGTTCAGAAACAGCCTGACAGATTCTCACCATAATAAAGGCTTGTTATGGTTCTGGTCTGGTCCTGATATTCGGCTTTTTTTTTTTTAACCTAACATTTTATGCTTTATAATATGCTATACGTGTAAACGTAAACTTTTATATTTCCTTTTCTATTTTTCTTCTTAATATAGAGAAATACAAAACTTTTTTTCAGTAAAATGAGATAAAGTAGTATAAATGAAGCAAATTAGCATGCATGTTAAAATGTTTTTTAAAACAATAGAATAAGTAATTTGGGGAATTATTTGAACTTCTCTCTACTTCCTATTTATCTATCCTTATGCTATCATCTGTTTTTCTTCTTTGCAAGAGAGTTTTTTTTTTGTCAATAACTTGTACTCTGAGTAACACTTTGGTCATTCTTTTAAGATTATAATACACAGTGTTGTTGTTGTTTTTTTTGTTTTTCAAACTCTGGACCTTGTGCTTTGGAAGCAGGTGGCAGCACCACTGAGCTAAATCCCCAGCCCAATACTCAGTATATTAAGTATTGCTATTCTCTCATTATTATGTCATAAAATTTTGCTTACTTTTTTCATAATTAATATTTTCTTGAGCATCTACTTACATTATATTAAGATAAAAATATAGAAATGCAGTTAATTTTTATATACTGACTTTCTATCTTGAGACTTTACTATTTATTGTCTTTGGTAAGCTCCTTTAATATCAGATTATCTCTGCATACTACTGTCTCATCTAGGAATAAATACAATTTTATTTCTTTGTTTTCAATCCTTCCATCTTTTGTTTATATTTAAGATCTCTGATGTATATTTGATTTTTTTTTTTTTTGGATGAGGGTACTGGGGATCAAACTCAGGACCTTGGGCTTGTAAGGCAGGCATGGTGCCACTAAGCTAAATTCCAGGCAACAAGATCTCCAATGTAATATTGAATACAAGTAGTATATTGGAACAGACATCTTTCTCTTGTTCCTGATCTTAGGGGAGAAAACATTTAGTATTTTACTTTTATTATAACATCTTAACTGTAGTTATTTTGTAGATGGCCTTTATCAGGTTAAGGAAGTTTCCTTTTATGCCTAAGTTGGTGAGATCTTTTACTTTTCTCATACATAAATGTTAGGCTTTGGTCAAATGCTTTTTCTGCATCGTTGAGCTAATTGTAATTTTTCTCTTGGTCTCTGTTAATGTGCTGACTTACTTTTATTGATTTGCTATTTTTAAACCAACTTTGACTTTCTGGAACAATCCCCTATGTGGTCTTACTATCTAGTTCATACATTGTTTGACTAACATTGCAAGATTTTTGCATTTAGGTTTATGAGGGATATTGGCCTATAAATGTCCTTCCCAGCTTTTGGTAGGATTGCACCAGCCTCATAAAATTGGTAGAGGTTATCCTCTTCTCATCTCCATATATAAAGTCAGTATTATTCCTTGCTTAAATGTTGGATAGACCAAGTGAAGCCATGCAGTCTGGAATTGCCTTCCCAGTAAAGGTTATCATGAATTCAATTTCCTTAACAGATATGTAGCTTTTCATGCTTTGTATTTCATCTCTTATTAATTTTTCTATTACGTATTTCAATAGGTTTGTCTATTTCATCTAAATTAACAAGTTTGTTCATTTTTTTTTTTTTTTTTTTTTTTTTTTCACGGTTTTATTCATTCATAAGCATTTGATCTTTTTTTTTTTTTTTTTTTTTTTTTTTTTGTACCAGGGATTGAGCTCGGGTCCTTGCTCTTGCAAGGCAGACCACCGAACCACTGAGCTAAATCTCCAGCCCTGAGCTTATAAAATTGTCCTTTTAATGTCTGTAGACCTGTAGTGATGTCCTTTATTTATTTATTCATTTATTTTATTTGAGACAGGGTCTCTCTATGCAGGTCAGGCTGGCCTTGAACTCACTATGTAGTTCACACTGACCTAAAACTCAAGGTGATCCTCCTGCCTCAGCCTCCTGAGTGCTGGGATTTCAAGCATGGGCCACCACACTTGGCTTTTCTCTCTTATTTATAATAGTGCCGATTTGTTTTCTTTTTTCTTAGTTCACCTTGCTCTGAGTTCACTGGTTTCTTTACTCTTTAAGGAAGCAACTTTTGGTTTTGTTGAATCTGCCAGTTATTTATATGCTTACTGTTTTGTCAATTTCTCTCTCCCTCCCTTCCTCCTTTCCTCCTTTGCTCCCCCCTTTCCTTCCTTTGTCTTTTTTGCCCTCCTCTCTCTTTCCTTTTTGCAGCAGTGGAAGTTGAACACAGTCAAGCAAGCATTCTAACCTGACCTATATCTTTCTCTCTTCACCATTGTTTTTATATTCTACTTGTCTGGGTTTAATTTACTCTTCCTTTTCTAATTTCTAGGTAAAAGTTTAGATGGATTTTATACTTTCTTGTTTTAGACCTAAGCATTTAATACTATAAATTTCTAAGGATTTCTATGGCCATGTTCTATACATTTTAGCATTTTTTTCTCATTTCCATTTAGCTCAAAATAGTTTCTAATTCCCTTCATGATTTCCTCTGACCACAGATTATTTAGAAAACGTGGCGCTAAATTTTCTTCCTAATTGATGAGTTTTGTAGATTGATTTTTGTTATGAATTTCTAACTTAATTACAATGCGGCAGCATGTATACAGTCACTTGAAAGGCATCACAATTTGTTTTATACTTCTAAGCACATTGTTCCATAAACTCTTAAAAAGAATGTGGGTTCTGTGATTATTGAATGAGTATTTTGTAAATATCCACTGGATTAAGTTGGTTGATTGGGTTATACCAGAAGCCAGTAAGCTTCTGTAAATATTTTAACCTATGATTTTCTCTCTGGTCAAATTATATTGC
Organism: Fukomys damarensis; assembly: GCF_012274545.1. Lineage (NCBI taxonomy): Eukaryota > Metazoa > Chordata > Mammalia > Rodentia > Bathyergidae > Fukomys > Fukomys damarensis. The sequence goes on along the minus strand of NW_022900913.1, from coordinate 54,583,582 downwards.
ATCCTGAGGAATGTTTTCACCTCGTTCTGCTCTTTGCTTCTTTGTCCTTCATAGATGCTCCCCCATAGAAAAATTTCCTGCATGACTGTCATGGTTTGAAATATTTCAAGTAAATATTTTCAGCTTTGTTTGCCACATTTACTTTATAGCAACTATTCAATTCTGCTCCTGTGTGCAAATCCAGACATGAATGAAACATAAATAAAAGGGATGGTCAGATATGGCCAACGGGCTATAATTCTCAGGCCATGGTTCTGATTTTCAATCTACTTGTTCTTTCAGTTACTGAGTGTTATAACCTCTACCCATGATGGTGAATTGTTTAGTTTTTAATTCAGTATTATTGATTTTTGTTTTTTGCTTTTGTTTCTTAATGAATTGACTGTTTTTATCATTATGATATGATAATACTATGTTCCTATATTGCTTTTTGGCTTGAAGTTTTATTTTGTTTGGTTATCACAAGGCCATCTCAACTTTCTTATTATTAGTGTTTGTATGGTACAGTTTTTCCATTCTTTGGTTTCAACTTTTCATACCTTTATATTTAAAGTGTATTTCTCACAAATAACATACAAGTGGGTTGTTCCTTTTTATTCAATCTGAACATCTCTACCTTTTAATTGAAGCACTTAATTTATATTCAATTGATATAGTTGTGTTTGTTCTTACCATCTTGTTAGTTCTTATATGTTCCTTCTTTCTTGGTTCCTTGTTTTTCTTTCCTTGATTGACTGGGAATTTTAGAAGTATTTTATTTTACCTCACTAACAGGCTTGTAGTCATACGTCCTTATTTTATATTGTTATACCCTTATTCTATATTGTTGATGATTGCCCTAGGAATTTAGTGTACATATTTACTTCAGTTTATCTTTTATTAATATTATATCACTTCATTATATAATGACAGATTTATTAACAGTGCTAGGTTTGGGTTCCTTTGAACAGCAGAACCAAGATGGGGTTAGATATTGTATTAGCTTTCCATGGCTGTGACAAAATACCTGAGAAAATCAACATAAAGGGGAAAGGTTGGTTTTGGCCTCATGTTTTCAGAGGTTTCAGTCCATGGTTGGCTGGTTCCATAGCTATGGGCCTGTGGTAGCACAACATGGCCATGGGAGTGTGTGACAGATGAGACTACCTACCTCATGGTAGCCAGGAAGCAAAGAGCAGAGCCCAAGAGGAAGGGACCAAGGACTTGTCTAGTTTCCCAAAGGCACACCTCCAAGGCCTACTTTCTCCAGCCAGGTCCCACCACCTATCAATTCCACAATCTCCCAGGAATGTTATCAGTTATAAACCCGTAGATGGCTTAATCTGTTAATAGGGTCAGAGTCAATAAGATTCCATCACTTCCCCAAAATCCCACCTCTGAATATTGCTTCATTGAGAAAAAAGGTTTTATTACATGAGCCTATGGGGGACTTTCCAAAGTCAAACCATGACTGTTATGCAGGAGATTTACTATGGGGGAGCATCTATGAAGGACAAAGAAGTAAAGAGCACAGCGAGGTGAAAACATTCCTCAGGATGCAATATAGATTTGACTAGAGAGAAGATCGTAGGGTGAAATCTCAGAGTACAGCAAGGTAAAGAAAGTCTTGATCCAGCTGAAGAGGAGACTCTGAACAATGGTTGCTCCCTGGAATGCCTGGCTTTGGGCTGAACTGGGGTAATGAAAGGCTCTGTTGCTGCAGTTGGTCATGATTTGATATGCATCCATTCCCTCCTTCATTCTCTGTTCTAAGTTCTCATCCTCAGCTAACTTTTTTTTGCAAGTATTGGTACTTCCCTTTTGGTGTAACCAAAACCTTTATCACTGAGGAGGAGTTTGATACAATTTAGGCTTGCTATGTATATCTGTTCATGATGAAAATGGAACCAAATAATTAATAATAATAATAATAATAATAATAATAATAATAATAATAATAATACTAGGAGGTACCCAAATGGACCAGCTGGCATCCACATGCATTCTTCACAGGTCCTCTTGTGTCAGACCAGCCTAACCTCCTTCTTCGGATCAGAGACAAACACACTTTCCAACATGATTCTTCTCTTTTTCTAGCTAGACCTTGGATACCAGGTGACCGATGTGCTCCAGTAACAACCACAGCTTGTAATCAGTAGAACATTTCTTCTGTACCTGGGTAGGACAACATACATGTTAGGGATAAGGACCTCTGATTTTGCAGTGCTCAGACTTGTTGAGGTGGGAAACACAAAGTTTATCAATGAATCATTGAGTAGGTTGACAAAGAGAGCTACTTTTATTTCCACCTTTTGGTATTCTTCCTATCATCATAGATAGGTCTCTGGTTTACTGTGTAACTACATTGTAAGGAATAGCACTATCCTTGAAGAGCATGCCTCCAAGTGGATACCTTAGTGGTGATCAATAGGTCTTTCCTGTGTTTTGGGGAGACTACTTGCCTTCCTAAAGTGTGATGTGTAATCAAGGCAGTAATTCCATGGTCGAGAACCTATTCTCACAAATTATTTGCTGTGAAGTAAGTCTCCTGAACAGCTCTATGTTGTGTGGGTTTCCATACTTGTTTGCCGGTACCTAACCCACAAGTCCGAATCATGGGACTGATGGAAGCTGTGACATAAGTTGTGATAGGTCACTGTGACTTGAGTAAGAATTGCCAAGGAGATTAGTAAAGCTCTCTGTGTGTCTATGGATGCTTGACACATAGGCCACAAACTGAGGAGGGAAGACCCACCCTGGATGTGGGTGGCACCATAGGCTTATAACCTGGACAAAATAGAAAAGGAAAGAAGAAGGAAATCTTCCCCTTTCTTTTTTGCCAGGGCTCCAATCGTCGCCACTGCCTTTGGACACTCATTTTCAGTTCCTTCCAGTGTATGATCTTCAGCCTTCCAATGAAGAACATCGTCTTTTCAATATGGACTCACATGGGACTTTACAAAGAGCTCCAGACCTTCAGCCTTGGGCTGAATCTTCTGGCTTTCCAGCTCACAGATGGCCATTTTGCATCCTTGCACTCACGATTTCACCAGGTTGCCATTGTAAGCCTACCTGGTAAATCCTTTTTATAATAAAATATGTGTTTTACATTAAATCTGTTCCTCTAGTGAGCCCTAATGATACAGAAGCTGTGCAGGTAAGAAATGCAAATCTATAATCAGATTAGCACACTTGTGAGGAGAGCTATTGGCCTTCCCAAGATGAAAACATTTGCAAGTGTTAAACCTGCCATGAAATGACTATTTGGTCTCCTCTTGAAAGTGTGATGTCGAAAGTGAGACAATCATGCCTGCTGTTGGTAGTTAGACTGACCTGGCAGGTGGAGGACCACCCTGTGATTTTGGCAGTGCCATTAGCAGGTGAGCCCTGTGTTCAGTGAAGCTATCTGCCTGTGAGCTATACCTTGCACCATGTAGTACATCACACTACCGGAGAAGTCAGCGGCCAAGCCCTAGTCCCACAAATTGTCTTCTGTGAAACCGGTTCCCTGGATGGATGCCTCCTTCTCTGCCACCATGGCAACTGTGTTCATATGCCCATGCTTCCAGTTTTGGGATGGCAGTGATGAAGGCTGGCTAATGCCAACTAACTGAATCATTTTGTTTACCTCATTGTTCAATGGCGAATGCTTTCTGGTGGGTGTTAAAGTGTGACACAAAAAATCACACATTGTTCCCACTCCCATGTGTCTGTCCGCAAGCCTCTACCCAACACTGTTTTGTCCCTGATCTTCCCTTTATTTTCCTTCTAGGCTTCTAACCAGCCAGGCCACTGGCCTTGGTCTATTCTTAACTCAGGCTGCTTTTCTTTCCATGCAGAGTAAATGACTGGGATACCACTTACAATTTTGACAACTGGGTAGCTGCTTTTCTTTTCACTGTCTTTAGGAATCATCCCTGCATGTGCATGTCTGCTTTCAGCTTGCTTCTTTATACAGAGTCAACCAACTACACACCAAGTTTAGTCTTTTTCCTCTGTGCTCTGCTGATACTTGAGATCCTCCAGCACCACAGGTGTGAGCTGGGTGATGGGTGCTGGTACAGTTCTCCAGTGTGGAAATGCGGGCCACTTGCTCATACACACATGCCCTCTGGCCCTTCATAGAGGTCAACCTGCAATATTGCTATCTTACAACTGACCGTTGCTGGACCTGTCCAACTTTATGACTTGATGATTTTGATAGGTTCCGATCAGAATGGATAGTTCATCTGCCAAGTCACTGTGCTCCAAAAAAAGATATTGTTTCTCTACCAGGGCCTAAGATCATGCCTTTCAAAAGGTGTTTAATTCTCTGCTCCAGCACTCCAGGAGCCCATGCTATGGCTCTCCCATAAGTGATTGTTATAAAGTCCACACTGCATCTTTTCTCACCGGTGATCCATCTAAATCTAAGTGCTGGCTACTTGCGTGGCCTGAGTGTAGGTGATTTGGACCACGTATCTGTGCTCCCTTCCAAAATGTTGGAAACCTAAGTCCAGTGGAAAGAAATTAGGAAGTAATTAGGTCGTCAACCCTCATGAATGACATTAGTGCTCTTATAAGAAGAGGCTCGAGAGATTTCCTCACTCCTTGCCCTTTCCATGTATGGATATAATGAGAAGAGAGATTATCTGTAAACTAAGAAGCAAACCCTCAGCAGTCACCAGGTCCCCTGGTCCTTGCTACTGGACTTCCAAGCCTCCAGAGTTGTGAGACATGAATGCGTGTTGCTTATCTCAGCTGATCTGGACTAAGACAGCAGGGCATCTGGGAACATATCCTGGCCCTGTAGTAGACATCTTTCCCACTCTGTGTCCCACACGATGCTGGTAACTTCCTGTGTCACCAGATGTGTGGGTCAGAACTAGATTCCTAGTTGCACAAAGTGCAATTCCTAGAACCAGAAGTCACTGGGTAGGCCTTGTACTTCCTTCTTTGTAGTGGGAGGTGCAGGCTGCAGTCATTTTCTTTTACTTTGGTGGAGATTCTTAGCACATGCCTGACCACTTCATGCCTAAGAGTTTTACCAAGTGGACAGGCTCCTGAATTGTCATAGGGTCTTTTTCTCTCACTATCTGGAGCCCATGCATGTTAAGTTGTCTTTTATGTATCACCTCCTCTTGCTCATTTCCCCCCATTTAGCATGATCTTCAAGCTGCCTAGATCTTTTGGGGAATGTATTAGGACAGAGGGCAGAAAAGTGAAGATATCCTTAGGTCAAAAACTGTAAATGAATATTCATTGTCCAATCCACATAAACATGAACTATTTCTAATCTCAGAGTGGGGAAGAACGTATTCATAAACACGTTGATCTTAAACCGTATGTCTGGGACCTTGCTTATCAGTCTGCTTCAGCAGGGGCCCACAAGTATAGCACAGGAGCTGAAATTAAGGCAACTGTTTATTTCAGCTTGTAGGAGTCGGATATTATTCTCCAAGATTGACCTTATATAAGAAGTTCTCCAAAAAGGGAAAAGAAAAAAATGTGAGAGAATGAAAAGATGAAAATAAAGTGTTTGTAGATGGGGAGGGGAGGAGGGGGTGAAGGGAGGGCAGAGGTAAGGGGAAAAAATGAGAATCAAGACTTGCCATGTAAAGGTACATGATCCCAACAATGAATGTAACTGTACTGTATCCCTAAATGTACCAATAAACTCAAAAAAAAAAAAAAAAAAGAAGTTCTGTCACCTCTGCATCCTTTAAATCCTCAGTGGTAGAATTATTCTCCAGTGTCTCTTTGTGAAATAAGATAGACGGTTTTAAATGTACTATTTAGGATAAGGGATGCATTTTCCGAAATGTATCCTTTACCTCCTCCAACCATGATATCTCTTATCTCATATGCCAAAGACCCAATGTCAGGTAAGTCAATACCAATCATACACAGGGGACTGGGGACCACTGAAGAGGTGCACAAACTCAGTTGTTCCACTGAAGGAAACAGTTTAGTCAAGATTTCATTTATTACCTGCTCTTCACTGGCCCCTACTTTACTGGGTTAGCCATGATGAAATATGTCTCTAGGCATCAACAGTTCAAATCCTGTATCCAGTAGTCTGAAATACCGAGGTAAGGAGTTATTGTTTAGATTGAGATGGTCCCCCCAGAGCCTCATGTGTTCTGAAGTGGGGCTTTCAGAAAGTGATTGGCTCAGGGGGGCTATAGCTAAATGTGCTGTTAGGAGATGGGGCCTGGCCAGAGCAGGTGGCCATTGGAAGTGTGACCTGAAGCTCCTCTCTTTACACGCTCTGATTCCTGGTCACCGTGATGTGACTCACTGTCTTCCTCAGCAGGCTCTTCCACCATGTTGTTTCTACATTTGAGCCTGACCACCATGGACTGAAACTTCTGAAACCATGAGCCAAAACCAGTCTCTCCTCCTTCAAGTTGTGGGAGTCGGGTATTGTGTCTCAGTGATGGGGAAGTGACTACAACAGGTCTGGAGGTAATGATAGAGTGCTTACCCAGCACGCAGAAGCCCCTGGGTTTGATCCTCAGGGGGCATACACACACACACACACACACACACACAGAGGCAAAATTCCAGGTAGCAGAAAATGCCATGAAGACAATAAAACATGATGCACATAGGGACTGTCCATATTTCTACCTTAGATATATGCTGGTCAGTTAAGGGCTCTCTGAGAAGGTATTCTATAACCTTGTTCGTTACTTCTGTTCAGGGTGGGACTCTATTTGTCATAACTCAAAGAAGCACTCTTCCAAATCTAAATGCTCAAAATTTCTCAGTAGCTGCCTGGTCAAGCCAGGCCATGCACACACTGCTGTGCTTAGAGGGAGTCTGCAGGCTGCCTGTTTCTCCATGTGCCTTGCAGCACCTTGCAGCTCTTGGTATCCTCTGCTGAGGCCAATGTCTCCTGCCTCTTTCCACTCAGTGGACCTCTGAGCAGGGTGGTCAGAGCTCCAAGAAGGTTCTGAGCCACTGGCAGGAAGATGACTCTGTCTTTCCCTACTGCACTGCGGCAGGAGATTTACTCTGTCTTCCTATGGAAAGGAAAAGTGTTTAAGAGGTGGGAAACACACTGGTTTAATTTAGAAAGTATCTTTATAGAGATGAGTAATTAAGATTTCAAATCTCACTTTCCTGCTGTAATATCCTTCAGTCAGGCAGCACATTTTCTCTGACTCCAAGCTAATAAAAATCCACAAGAGTATGTTTGGGGAAATGTGGGTGGGGAAGAGTGATGAAAGAAGAGGGAAATGGGAAGGAGAAGGATGTGTTTGCCTTTAAAACATTTAACAGACAAAGGGAATGCATGACAAGTGACCAAACTCCTGAAGTGAAAGGGTGATGTGTGTCACTCGACACAACCATGATCCTAGGAGACAACAGTGGACACCTTCCAGTCAGCCAGAGGGAGGAGCTGACTGCTGGGGCACCCATGGGCCAGTCCCTGCGGAGGATGCTGGTTCTACCTCCTTCCTGCTTCCTAGTGCTGAGGAAAGCAAGGATTACTGCGGCAATGGACCCAAAGGGTGGGCAGGAAGAAGAGTGGGCTCTGAGCAATTAAACTGTTGGCACTCCAGCACTGACTCCTACCAAGCCGTTATTTCTCCCTGAGAGTCCCACATGCTGCAGTTAAGGAACAAATCAGTCTTTCTGTTGCTCAGGCATTTCCATATTCATTGGCTTATTGAGATCAAACCCTCTCTGTAAACTTAAACTTTGCATCTGCTGTCTGGTAGATGGTCAGAACCAGTATTAAGTCCTGTGGCCGTTTCATAGTGCTACCAACCTGCCATCTGTCTTTGTTTTAAAGACAAACACATTTTTATCCTGGCTCCATCTCATCCTAATGAAGCCTTTGGAAGATTAGCAAAGCATTTCAGGTATTTAAACTTGCATGTGCTCTGTGAGGCAAGGTGTGGGACAGGGACTCCAGCTGCTAATGAGAGCATGCAGTGATCATACTTATTCAATAGACGTAATTTTTCACACTGTAGAAGCTGCCCAGTGATAAGCCAAGCACTTAAGAAGGCGTTTTAACTCTGCCGTTCCCGCCATGTGTCTGAGGCCTTTGTGCCTTTGTCTACCCAGAGTCCTCATAGGGAACCTGTCTCTCCAGCTGTTCAGGCCATCATCCATTAGCTGACTGTATGTTTTTCTGTCTGACACTTACAAAATCCCTTCCTCCCTTCCATGTGTCAGACACTCTAAGCATTTAGGTTACAGGATATAATAACAATATTCCTTGCTGGGGAATCTGAAAGCTTAGTGGAAAAGAATCACACACACACACACACACACACACACACACACACACACCAATTAGAATACAGGATGTGCATTGGCATCAGATGATGGGTTCAAATCCATCTCTGGCACTTCCTATTTGCGTGGCCTTAAATGTCACTCAATCTTCCAAAGCTTCAAATTCTCATCTATAAAAGAGAAATTCATTATCTTATAAATGTTTATTGAGGGACCACTTTGTGTCCAGCCCAGGTTAGGTTCTGGGATCTGCCTCTGGACCAAACAGACAAACTCCCTCTTAAGTGCAGCTGGCATTCAGGTATTAACAAACATTAAAAATTAAACAGCAGATACATCAGATGAAGAAAAATTGAGCAGAGTGAGAGCACAGTGAGCAGGGCAAGATGCCATTATAATGTTGTTGGAGACACCTTCCTGGAGAGGTCGTACTAGCTGACAGATAGTTGACATGGCAACCCGAGAGAAGATAAGAAAGTCAGGCTTGGAGGTTAGAGCATGGCTGGCCAGGTCAGTAAATAGCACAGGGGTGCAGGGTGCGAAGCTATGAGCAGAGAGAGAGAGAAGGAGGCAGAGGTGGAGTCTGGGATTAGATCACAGGGGCCCTGCATAGCTTGCTGTAGCAGGAAATGGGGCCAGTAATAGCCATTTCCTTTGAGGGATGTCTGGGTAAACTGAGCTCATGGATGTTGCATATGCTCAGTGTGCTACTCCCATTGGGGCAGGAGGTGACAGGTCTGGAACCATGCACTGGGGAAGTACAGCAGAGGAAGCTGGAGAAAGGCATGGAAATGAGGCCACTTATGCCCTAAAGAAGTTTACAATTTGGAGCCTGAGATAATAGTGTACATCTGTAATCCTAGCTACTTGGGAGGATCAGGTAGGAGGATCACAAGTTCAAAACCAATGTGGGCAACTTAGCAAATTTCAAAGTAAAATAGAAAAGGACTGAGGTTATGGCTCAATGGCAAGTAATTTGCCTAGCATACTCAAGGCCCTAGGGTTCAATCCCCAGTACTTAAAAAAAAAGTTTATAATTTAGTAGAGGAAGTGAGAGAGATAAACTAAGACCTGAGCCTCTGAGAAGTCTCAGTCTTCTACATTTCAAAAGAAAGCACTATGATTTTTCCCCATGAAATTATTATAAAATCCACAAGAGCAGATGCGGGACTTTCTTTTTCATCACAACATCCCTGAGGCCTAGCACTTATAAGAGGCACCTCGACTGGCACCAACTAAACAGCTCTGCAAACTGATCAGATGAGAAGAACCCCACATGGGGAACCACTTCCAGACTTTTGATACTGACATTATCTGTTTTTCAAGTGTTCAGACATAAATAAAGATTTATTATGAATATAATGGAGCCAATTTGTTCAATGTTTAACTTAACCACTGGGATTCTTGGAAGCTGATGACAAAGAATCAATTTAAGGCAGAAGAGTGGTTAGGAGGAAATCTCAGTTGGCCTCTGAAAAAGGATGCAGAATAAAGCTCTAATTATACCCCATGGTCCCTTGTGTTGGGGTTCCCATTGGGTTTGCCATGTCAGGAGCCAAGATTCATAGAACAGAAGGAGAGTAGAGGTCCTCAGAGGTCATTCCAGCTAACTCTAACAAGCAGTGTACTTGTATTGTAAGAGTGAGCAACATGAAGACTTAAAAACAAAACAAACTTGTCCTGTGCAATTTCCCAGCCCATCCTGGCTAAAGGCAATTATTCTTAGTCCTGATGCAGAACAGGAATTAGTTTGCATTCAGCTACAGGGCACACGATGTCACCAAAGCATCCAAGAGAGAGACCATTCTATTCATCCTTCTACTAGTCAGGAGCACCAGTGGGGTCCTCTGTGTTTATAGCAATAATGATCAGAGCAAAGAGGCATGTGGAAGAAGAGTTCTTCCTAGACTGGGGAAAATGTGCAAAATGAGGGTTAAAAAGGAAGAGGAGGAGGAGGAGGAGGGAGAGGAGAAAAAGACTAACCCAGCAAAGCCAGCATCAGCCATGTTGCTAGGAAACAAGGAAATCTGAATTCAATGGGATCCTGTCTAGGTGAAAGAAGAGAAAGGCAAAAGAGGAAATAGAGTGTAAATTATTTTCAGGAAATGTAAGAGGAAATGCTTCAATTACCAAGATTCCAAGCTCATTTTTGTTAGCAATATGAAAAAAGGAAAGGAAGAAAGAAAAAGAGAGGGAAAGAAGGAGAGAGAAAAAGGAAAAGAGGGGTATTTGGAAAGAGATGAGAAATTTGAACAACAGGATGGATGAGTGGTCAGGCTAAGAGGCAAGTAAAAGACTGTCTCACTGGTTTACCTACCAACACCACCTGTCCCTCTTTCCTGGCAGCCTGACCTCTCTCCTCCCCACACCAAGTAGTCCTGATAACTCATCCGGAAAAGTCTTGGAGCCTTAGGAGTCTCTTAGACTAGAGTTCAGAAAGGAAAGAAGCTCCTGTAACCATCTAGGAAAAGCTGAATTCCAGTGCAAAACACCAGCACAAACCTGAAAACTTCTCCACAGCACAGACAAACTTTTCTATTCTGAAATAGCTGCCAGAAATTGTACAGGCTAAAGGTGCACATGTATCACTATATAGTCATTCACATACTAATGTGAAAGAGCTTATTCCCCTTTCTGAGAAGTGGATGAGATTACCTTTTTAAAGGAAAGAGGGTTTCAACTAAGGAAGAAAGTTAGATGACGCTGTACTTCATGTATTTTGCTTTGCTTTGTGTTCCTACTAATTCTACAAAGAATGGGAAGCAGCAAATATTTGTGCAAGGGGTTGGGAATATTGAAGTGATCCCTGAGAATGCAGAAATTAAACTCTTTCCTGTTGAAGTAAAAAATCTTACATGGTAGATCAGAACCCATCAGTACTACATCAACTTTAAGGAATCCGAATGGATGCTGTGCCTGTCAATTTGGCTCTAAGCTCATTGAAGATATGAACTGAGCATCCTGAATCCGAAGATCCAAAATTCAAAATCCTGCAAAATTTGAAACTTTTTAAGTGCTGACATCAAGCCACTGGTAGAAAATTTCCACACCCTGAAACTTTGTTTCATGTGCAAAATTATTAAAAATACTGGGGAACATTACATTCAGGCTGTGTGCATAAAGTGCATATGAAACATGAATGATTTTGTATTTGTCCCAAGCATTTTGAATAAGGCATATTCAACCCATATCATCATGGTCAGAGCAAGAATGTACGTGGCAAAGCTAGAAGGGCTAGAAAACGGAGACAGAAGAAGCAAGTCTGAGCCTTGACCATGCAATCAAAAATTGTTCTGTCTCGTCCAAAGACAGCTGATATACTAAGCTAAGGGCAGCTTGCCGTGTAGCTTTCTGATGGTTCTCCAGTTTCCCTTTTGATTTGCTTCCACAGAAGCGCCCTGGTAGCAGCACACTGATCTAGAGGGCTTGAGATACAGCAATGCTGGTAAGTAACTCATCTGAGTTTGCTGAACCTGGAGTTTAGACCCTGAACTCCAATCATTTTTAGCCCTAAGGCCACAAAAGACTGCACACACTCAAGCAGTCATTATTATGAACTGTGCCCAGGGATAGAAACACATTAATAAAGGGTAGGGGAGGATCCCCCTTTTCCTCCTACCATTTCTTTTCCTGTCCTTCTCTCCCATACACCCCTAAATCCCCTTTTACACCCACATGTATTCCTTTCCTAGATCCTGCATTTACATTAAAATTCAGCTTCACTCTGGATTAAATGACTTCTGAGGAACATCCTGAAACTCCCCACACCACTATTTCTGTGAGAAAATAAAATTGTTAATTCCAACGGCTGATTCCTAAATGAATTTTGGAGCATGACCCAATTACAACCTGGGGACATTTTGTTCCTGTAAATTGGTCTTTCCAGCCAGTGTCTGGAGGCTGGCTGGGAAATGCACTTAGTAAATCACTCCCAGTGGTTTAGAGAAGGACAGAGAAGGTTCTAGAAGAGATGAGTCAGGCTGGGGGTGGGAGGCAGTGTGGAAGGGAAAAAGACAAAGAGCCAAGCAATATTCTGAACACAGAATTTGTACCCAGCCAGAAATAACTGTCTGGCCAGGTCTAGCTACAGACTGTTTGAAATGACAAAGAAAATATTAGCAGCGGGATCTTTAAAAGCTTCCCTCAGTAGTGACAACATTCTGCTTGGTGATAAGTCAGGTGGGTTTATAAATAATGCCTCCTGCCAGGCCATCTTGATAAGGCCTGATTCTCCCCTCCGGAGCTGGTGACTTGGAAATTAAGGTTTTATATCTCAACTAGAATGCAACATCAGAAGCCAGGACTCACCTTCCTGGACTTGCCAAGACAGCCTGAGACAACTCCATGCCTGTCACACTAACTCTTAAAGCCCAGGGGATATTTTGCAAAAAAAAAAGGAAAATGATAACCTTTTTTCTTTTTTTTTTTTTTTTTTTTGTGGTACCGGGGATCGAACTCGGGTCCTTGTACTTGCGAGGCAGGCCACCAAACC
>NW_022900913.1:54558356-54570859 GCF_012274545.1 Fukomys damarensis | reverse complement strand
CTTTTTTTTTTTTTTTTTTTTTTTTTGGTACCAGGAATCCACCTCCAGTCCTTGTGCTTGGGAGGCAGGCAGTGTGTTTTGTTTTTAGCTTCTACACGGAAAGCACAGGTTGGGATAGAAAGAGCTTAGCATTCAGCCCAGTACTCTTACCCGGCTGGTATGGGGCCCTATAAGTGTGTGGCTCCACTTGGCAGGCACAGGAGGGCTCTGGGTGAACCAGAAATATCAAAAGACAAAGTTAGGACAATGTTGCCCTCCATCCTTCTACCCTGGAATGAAGCACACGGCCCTTTTCCAATGGGATTGTGTCATGTCGTAGCGCAGTGATTTATATATTGCGAGTGCTCATTTAATCAACAAGTATTTGTTAGCTGTTCACTACATTCATTCCAGGCTGCCACTGCCAGTTTGGGAGGGGCCAGAGAAGGTAGGTAGTTATGTGTCTAGGAAGAAGGAGGATGCCTGCAGGGCTTTGAAAGCAGGCCCACAGCAGTAGACTGGGAGCAGGGGAGTGAACAACCCCTGGTCAATCCTGCACAGGTAGAGAAGAGGAGCATTGCACCTCCCAAGAGACGTGGCAGAAAAGCTCACTTGGATTCTGTCTGGGGAACACAAACAAGCCCTCAGACTGAACCCAGATAAATATACACACTGCGGAAGGAAAGGAGGACAGTGTTAGGGGCTGTTGTGAGGGTGGCCCAGAGAGGCAGGGGCTGGCACTCACATGGAGAGCAAGGATTTGCCCCTGGAGACAGGGAGGGTCACTGCTGCTGTGACAGCGCCTGTCAGCACTGATTTACTTAGTGTCCCTGCCACTTGCCGGAGCGGCTGCTGCTTCCCAGATCTTCTGACAGCTAAGAGTAAGCTGGTAGGGCAGAAGAGGAACGGCAGCTTCCAGTTTGGGGCAGGATGAAGTTTGCAGCAGAGCTTGGTGTTCTTGGGGACCTCAGTGTCCTCTTCTGTAAAGTGAGGCGAATGACAGTACCTGGTCTCAGAGCTCCTTTGGAGCATAGATTAAACAAAACATTCCTTGGGCCAAATGCACACATCATGAGCGGTCAGCATATGTTAGCTGTTATTGTTGTGAACGATGGTGGAGGCCCATTGCTATTTGGTGGCTGGGATGATAGCACGCTGTGGGTATCAATGGGATGTAAAGCTACAGTTCTTAGGTGGGATAGGAACAAACCAGAACCCAGACTTGGTGGTGCATGCCTGTAATCCCAGCACGTAGGAGGCTGAGACAGGAGGATTGCCAATAATTTGAGGCCAGCTTGGCCTGTATAGTGAGTTCAAGGCCAGCCTGAACTACATAGTAAGACCTTGTCTCAAAGGAAAAAAAAACTAGAGAAGAGGACTGTGAAGGCCCTTGCCTGTGACTTCACTAATTCAGCAAGGGATGTGTGTTTGCACCTGGGTCTTGTCCACCTGATCCCCAGTCTCACCCTTACACTAGCAGACCAGCTTCTTGGCTGCTGCAGACAAGAATAAGGTAAGGGAGAAGAGAACTGAAGTTAGCCAAGAAGCTTCTGTCTGAAGGAAAAAAGGTACTGAAAGTACAAAGGAAAAGAAAAAGCCTGGAATCTGATAAAAAAAAAAAAATGCTCTCCAGATCTAACAGCTTCCCAGACGGAGAGAGCAAAGGTGCAGAACAACTTCTGGGGTCCCTGAGGGCAGGGGAAACTGAGACTTAGCATTGCATGGGCATTGGGGTGAGGACCATATCCTGGCAAGGTCTCATGTCCAGTGTTCCCAAAAAGAGTGACCATAGCCAGCCAAAAACTTTTCAGAATGTAGTCAAGAATGATCAGAGAGCCTGTGAAAGGAAGTGCAGAGGATCTGAGAGGTGGTCAGAGATGAAGCTAGCAAGGAGGGGTGGACAGAGATGCTCATTTATCTCCCCACAATGAGCAGGGGACAGGGGACAGGAGACAGTGGATAAGGGCAGGAGAGAGCATTTGCTCTCATGTAGACAAGCCAGAAGGACAACCCACACTAATTTTTTTTTTTTTTTTTTTTTTTTTTTTGGTATGGGGATCAAACACAGGTCCTTGCACTTGTAAGGCAGGTGGTGGAACCACTGAGCTAAATCCCTGGCCCTTGCGCTAATTCTTTTGGAGATGTTCCTCTGAATTAATCCATTTGAATAAGAATTTCTATGACAGACTGGAAATCAATGTCAGACAGAGTGCTGTGGTCTGAGGGTGTCTCTTCAAAATTCAAGTGTTGACATCCTAACCCCAAATTGATAGCATCAGGATGAGAAGTGTTAGGCTATGAGTGAGGAGCTCTAGGATTTGGGCTCTTACAGAGACCCCAGAGAGCTGCCATGCCCTTTCCACCAAGTGGGATGCAGAAAGAACCATCTCTTTGAACCAGAAAATGTGCCCTCATCACACCCTGACTTTGCTGGCCCCTTGGTCTTAGACTTCTGGGGTGCTAAATTTTGGAGAAATAAATTTCTGTTGTTCATAAGCTAATTTGTAGTACTTTGGTACAGCTGTGCACTTGCATGAAAACACAAACTGCCATGTCTGACAGCTGTGGATTCCACTCTTTCTGAGGAATAAATGACATTCATCCCCTGCAGACTGATGCTACCAAGATCCACCCAAGCAGACCACCTCAGGTACTGCCCAGCGGGAAGGACAGCCCTTGGGTTCCTAGGCCTCATCAGGTATGTCTAAGGTTCAGAAGAAGAAACTTCTGGCTTCTCCTCTTGCATCTTCTAATAATCTGAACATCCCACTAGAATCAAGCTGGCTGGTCAAAATTTCAAGAAGTTGGATGATCAGAGATGGTGGTGGAATTACAAAGAGAAAATACGTTTACTGATGGTTCATGATTAAGGTTTTCAATCATGCTCTTCAAATTCCTACTTTCTTCCTTCATGCGAAGGACACTTTCTAAGTAAAGCACCTTGACAGAGAGATCCCGAGAGTAGAAACCTGTTTCTCAGGATACAGTGGTCGAAGAGAAAGCTAATATGATCTCCAGACCCTCTGCCCCACCCCATTCTCACCCCCCTGCCTCCACCCCTAATCTTAGGATTGGAGCTATTTCTACAATCGGCAGTCTCAGGACTATTTTGAGAGAGAAAATAGTAGATGAGCTGGATTCTTCCAGAATCTATCCCAGAAAACCGATCATTGTTGGGCTTCCACAGTCTTTGATCCTGGGGAAAGTGGGACAGAAGGATGCCTCTCAAAGTCAATCCAGGGAGTTCAAGAGACATGCTCTACAACCAATTTGACATGGAACTTTTGTTTGTTTGTTTGTGGATAAAGATGAGATTTTTTTTGTTTACAGGTAAAGATGAGGAAAAGTCTTAGTCAGTAAGGCCTCATCTCATCAAAATTCTCTTCATAGTTGTGCACAAATACTATTCCACTTCTCATAAGTGCACAACTTGGTACCCCTGGCAACATCTTGGTCCCTTCCCTTTCACATACATCAGCCCAGGGGATGCACAGGCATGATCCAATGGTGGCTCAGCTTTCATGAACATAATCCTGCAGCACATGAGCAAAGTGGGACCATTCAGAACCCCAAGGCATCAGGAAGCAACAAAAGTAGAGGAAGCGGGAAGGCACATCTTGAATGAAAGACATTCCAAAGGTTTACGTTAAGATTTTCAGACATGCTAGAGAAGTAGAATATTCCTTGGAAACCTCTTTCCTTCTAGTACATCTTAAAGAACATACTGCACCATAAAAGAAGATATTTCTAGAATCATAACACTGGTGATAAAAGTTTTGAAAGATTATCGTGGGGAGATGCACTATGAGAAAACATTCTGGTCCAAGGATACCCTGCAAAATCTCCCAATAGACAAGGTGCAGCAGACACCCATAGACCTGGAGCAATAAAGTGTAAATAATTTAGAACTCCTTGATATTAGTCTGCCTACTCATAACACATCTTTAATAATTAATTCAGCTGAATCTTTAAAAAATTTAAATCATTCTTTCTGCTTTGATGACAATAGAAGATCATCGCCTGTGGACAATAGGAGACCGCTTTTGGTCTGGGACTTGTGCTTCTCAAGAGAGATGCATTATTTGTAGATGAGACTTTTCCTGCAGTTGGTTTTTATGGATATATTCTGCATATGCTCAGTGAACAGCATGACTCTGATCATAATTCTCCTACAAGTGCTCAACATTTTCTAGAACTGTTTTAGGATTTTTGGATCTACTAACATGATTTCCATAGTAATCCTACTGCTTATTATTATTTCTCTATTTTCTCTATGAAGAAAAAGGCTTGATAAAGTTGAATAAAATATTTCCATCACCATTGTCTATACCCAACACTGACAGATCATTGCCTGGCACGCTCCTCTTGGGAACAAGGACATATAAAGCTCATATTCTGCTGCTGAAGAGGTTTATTTTGTTCAGAAAATGTGTCTTGTTTTGAGAGAAGCTTGTCCCTTTAAGTAGCTGATTACTGAGTCCTGCTAAATCATTCACACAGAGAGGGCCTTGGCAGGTGGGGGAAGGGAAGTGACAGGCTATTTGAAAATAGCTAAGGAAGAGTGACATCAAATGCTTCCAGTATGGGAAGCAGAGGGAGACCAGCTCCAGGAGAAGGTTAAGAGGTAGAGGAGAAGGAACTGGAGCACGTTTATGTTTTGTAAAATGAAGTTTGTTCCAGAAATGGAGATTTCTCCAAGAAACTCAGAGAGAAGAGGCTGCTGCAGATGGAAAGGGCAGAGTTGAGCAGAAAGTCCTCACCTCCACTCCCCTCAAAAAAAAAAATCACATCCGGCAAATTCATGACACCACAATATCATGCCCTCACATACCTTATCAGCTGCAAAGTGGAAGTGCACAGTATTTATGCCCTGAGGTTTTGTCTCTTAAAGATGACTGAGAGTCAAAACAGAGGTATCACAAACTAAGGAACTGCACAGCATGCCTTTTTAAAAAATTGCATAATACTTTTATTTTCTGTTTCAGTTGCAAATGCTACTTGTTTTTTAAACTGTGGTATAAAATACACACAAAAAAAAAAGAAAGAAAAAAAGAAAATGAATATGTGCCAGATGTCATGGTACACACCTGAAATCTCAGCACGCTGGGAGGCTGAGGCAGAAGGATGGCAAATTCAAGCTCAGCATGAGTGACTTAGCAACTCAGACAGATGTCTCAAAATAAATAAATAATTTTATTAACTATCATTATAATATTAAGTATTATAATTCTTTCTTTCTTTCTTTCTTTCTTTCTTTCTTTCTTTCTTTCTTTCTTTCTTTCTTTCTTTCTTTCTTTCTTTCAGGGTGAGGGCTGTAGCTCAATCCTCAGTACCATGAAATAAAAGTGAGTATGTAAAGTACCTAAATCTTATGTGTATAGCTTAATGAACTTTTACATATTTATCTCCATGTAGCCAACATCCACCTCAAGGTGCAAAAGAGTTCCACCATCACAGAAAGCTCCCAGGCAATATCCATCAATTTCTGCTGGAAGTAAAGACTATTCCTACTTCTAACGTCAAAAGTTAGTTTTACCTGTCCTTGATAAATGATACAACAGTAATCAAACAGTATATACTCTTTTGGTTCTGTCCTTTTAAACTGAGCATAATGTCTGAAAGATTGAGCCATATTGCTGAGTATATCAGTGGTTTGCTTTTTTATATTGCAGCTTTGTATGTCACTACATGACTATGCTCTTGACTATTCTGTTCTCCTATCTATGAATGTTTGTGTGGTTTCTAGCTCAGGGCTATTTGAACAATCCTGATATGAAAATTTGTGTGGGTATGTGCCCTAATTTATTTTTCATATGTACCTAAGAGTGGAGTGTTTATGTCCTAGTGTAGGTATATGTTTGTATTAAATTGTGACTTTTGGTGGACAATATGTAATATCCTTCACATTCTCCTTCAGGATATTCTGGTTCAGTTTTGGGGCAGTGGCACTAGTGGCAAATGTTTCTCTCAGAATTGTTTTAGCTGAAGAAATTATTTTCTTTCTTTTTTTTTCAGTACCAGGGATCAAACTCAGGACCTTGCGCTTGCAGTGCCACTGAGCTAAATCTCCTGCCCTAGCTGAAGAAATTTTTTTATTCAGCCCCTAAGACCCTTATGAACAGATGACAGAGGAAGGAAAAGCCCAAGTTCAGTTCATAGACGGGTTGGGTTAGAGGTGAGTATAGGCAAAAATGGAGGACAATTCACATTTACGGGTGAACGAGGGGAAATCTCAGTGAGCAGAGCTTTGGATGATAAACCTGGTCATTTCCTTTGTGTGACCAGAAGTTAGAATACACTGGGGAGTGGCAAATGGTTTAGCCAGACAGTCAAGGTTTGGAAGGACAAAGATAAGATCAGGACGAAGTCTTGGTAGAGGAACAGACATGTGGGAGTGAGCATGGAAGTGAAATTCTTAGTACTCTGTGTTAACACCTACCAGGGAACGCCTGCTATTATCAGAACCATTGCAAAGCCAGGTCGAGCTGGGGATTTGGCTCAGTGGTTCCACCACCTGCTTCACACGTGCAAGGGTTCAAGTTCAATCCCCAGTATAAAAAAAAAAAAAGCCAGGTGGACAAAAATGACTCAACCACTAGACATCAGCTAGACCTTTCCACTGGCCACACGAGATCTAGCAAAATGATCAAGGACATGAATGGAGTAATCATAGTTGTGGGAATGGAGTCTATGTCTGCTACTAACAGTCATTCCAATTACAATGGCTGATCTTGCTAATGTGCTGTTGAATATCCAAACAGCAACAAAGACCAAATGATAAGACCCTAATATGGCACCAACCCTCAAGTAGGTTGTCAGCCAATCACTCAGAAGGATGATGGCAATGGACTCCTGCTATTCAACAGAGGAAAAAATTACTAAGTTTCATCTTGACAATAACAGGTACATATTCTGATATAGGTTTGTCTCCCCTGCCCACAGCATCCAAGCCAAATCCATTATTCAAAGCCTATAGAGTGAGCCACTGCTTTAAAGAAAGAGTCATTACATATGACTAGGAATACTACTTGTTATATCAAACACCATATAATCCAGCCTGAGACTGAATGATCCTGCTCAAGGAAGAGCTGAAGCATCCCTTTGGAAGTGGCATCTTGCAGAGATGGGCTACTTGAAATCGATGACCTTTAGATGATGCTACCTCCTCAATAGATTGAACGTATTGGTCCAGAAGACAAGGGAAGAAAGGAGAAAAGCTCTCACCTGAGGTATCTCCCAATGCTGCACTGAGAACCTTTGTGATTCTCATCCGTGCTGCTGTGGACTGTCTGAGTTCAGAAGTCCTGGTTCCTACCTTTCCATTAGGGGACATAGTACAATGCCATTGAACGATGGCTGATTCCTGGGAATTTTAAACTCTTTCTGCCAAGAGACCAGCTGACAGGAAAAGAAACCACTATACCGGCAAGAACAATTCACCAGCTCATCAGGAGGAGATATCCAGGTACCTCTTCATACTCCTGTGCCCAATTTTAGTAACAAAAGGGCAAGTACAGCAGCCATGACCTGAGGAGGGCATGGTAAGCAGGGGTCCTGCGCTTTCAGGAATGAGTGTGGGTCAGGCTGAGAGCTAACTCCCTGAGAGCAGCAATGGGGCTAGCTGAGAGTCAGGGAACGTTGAGTGAGAAGTAGGGGATGCAGAAGGCCAGTATCTGTCCTGCTGAAGTATCAGAGAAGCATTTTGTCCATCAGGACATGGAGAGACATCCTAACCTTACAGAGAAGGGAGCCCAGGTGACACAAGGGACAGACTGGGGGGTTCAGTGAGGCTGTAAGCGTGTTGCTGGGAGACAGCTCCTGTACTCAGCCCCCTTCAGGTATCCTCTTCACCGAGGACAGGAGACTCTCTGAAGATCAGTTCTCCCTCCCAAGACAGCTCAAGTCTAATGGCTGATCAACACTGAGGTATAAAACTGAGTTCCCTTACTCACCCCAGGACAGCTCTGAGAGGCCACCCCAGGTTAGCTGCTCCTTGTGTAGTCAGCTGCTGTCTTTCCTGAGACTGCTTTGCAGGCCAGCTGTTTCCTTGTCCTAACCTCCTTCCTTGTCTTCCCTTCCTGTCCTCTCCCCTTCTCTCCGCCCCTTCCCCTCCCCTCCTTTTCATTCTTTTCTCCTCTTTTTTTTCCTTTCCTTTCTATTTTAGTATATGTGCTGCTGAAGCCAGCAGTCCTTTCCTTTCTTTTCCTAGTATTGGTCCCAAATTCCCTGTACAGTAAGTTTCCTACATTCTAATCTTCATCATAGAGCTTGCTCCCTGGGGTAAGTCAGCCTCTAGAGTTTTCCATAGCAGCTGATCCAATTTACCTTCTCATTTGCAATAGATAAAAATTGTAATTATTCTATATCCTCATCAAACTTGATATTGTCAATCTTCTAAATTCTAACTATCCTCACAGGCATGCAGTGCTATCTCATTGTGGCTTTAATTTGCATTTTCGTGACTAATGATGTTGAGCGCCTCTTCTGGTGTTCTTTGGAAAATTGGATGTTCTTTTTGGCCCATTTTTATTGATTCGCATTTTTCTGATTGAGCTCCTTTAAACATTTGGCTATGAGCCCTTTGAGTTAAATGTATTACAGAAAAGTTCTTCAGCCTGGGGCTTGCCTTTCCACTCAGTCATAGCACGCTATGTTCCTTTTAAGGCCTTTATTTTGAAATAATTATAGATTCACAGGACATGGCAAAGACAGCAGAGAAAGGTCATCCAGTTTCCCCTAATGGTGGCCTCTTACATAAGTGCAGTGCAATAGCAAATCCAGGACCAACTGATGTTGGTACAATGTCAGGATATCATTCTCTGCCATTTTATCACATGTGCAGGTTGGTGGGATCATCACTGCAAACCAGATTCAGCACCTTGCCATTGCTGTAAGGATTCCCTTCATACTCTACATTTACAGCTGCACTCATCCCCTTCCCCAGTCTGCCACCATCGGTAACCCTGGGCAATCTGTTCTCCACTTTCACAGTGTAGCCATCTCAAGAATGTTAGAAAAATGCACTGCTGCATATGATTTTGACCACCTTTTTCTCACTCGCACAATGCCTTTGAGGTCCATAAGCCACATGTAGAGAAACCATGTTATTTATGCCACTGTACATTATTTGATGACCTAGGTGTTTCTATAAGGGAATTAACTGCTTTGAGTACTATCATTATAAATAGAATCTTGTCTTTCATAAAAACCCACTGGAGAAATGATCCCTTGGGTTTTAAATGTTCAGGGCTGGGTGTTAGGCATCGTCCACAGAGGGGGTGCACATACTATCCTCTTCTGGTGGACCAGAGGGCGGTCAGCACATACTGATGCCTCCCGTGTCACAATGATGCCCAGGCTCCACAGGGTCCCCCAGTTCATATTATCTCTGTGAAATGAGACTGTACAATAGAGTCCACATCTCCCACGTTTATTGTTCAAGAATGTTAAGGAAAAACAAATGACTCATCTTGCTTTTACAGAATGATGAAATATAGCTTTCAAAATTGGGCATATCAAGAGCCTCATTTGTTCTTGTCATTTTCAGAAGATGTTACAATATCCTCTCTGCATGCCAGAGTAATGCTGGAGCTCACTTTCCTGCAGGAGACCTATTTCTCTGGAACCTCGTGTCCATTCCGTTCCTCCATAGCTTCCTCTCACAGGGGCCTGTGTCCTTGCACAGGTGTCTGCCATGAACACTACTAAATCGTGAGTTGGATTAGTGGCTGTGCATGCTAATCAACAGCCTGCATGACAGCTCTGCCTTTCACTAGGAAAATGACACACTTGCTAGCATTGTGTTTCAATGGATTATTTTTGTATTTCAACTGTGTTTTACAGTATCACAGGTCATTAAAATACTGCAAGGCAGGGCTGCTGCTGCCTTTCCCTTCTCAGAGCAATGGAGGGAGGAGAGGAGGAGCCAGGGAGTTTTCTAAAGAGGATAGTAAATGTGAAAGGAGCAGAATATTTAGAGATCGGCTTGGGCATGTATTGAGCTTGAGCAGGAGATTACACACTGAGCAAAGATGAAGAAAGCACCTCAGGAGCTTCCAGAACAGAAAGTACCTCCAGGCCCAGCTTGGCGCACACATAGCTGGCTGGAGGGCAAGTCTAGGAGGCCTCTGTAAAGCAGAGTTTCCACTTATCTACAGCTTCCAGAGATGTCTGAAGGTGGCTGTGCCTATTCTCTATCTCTGGTCTGTTTCTCTCTGTATTCTACTGACAGGACCATGTCAGTTTTTGGACTTCATAGTTCAAATTTTGGAGGAGTTTAATTGTCTAAGCTACTCTTTTTTGTTTGTTGTTTGTTTTGCTTTTGTTTTCTCAGGCCAGCCTATCTATCAGCAGCTCTCAGGTCAGACATTTGTCTCTGATCCAATCAAATGTAAGGGAAAGAGATTGGGTTATATGTAGGGAACTAAGTGTGGCTGCCCTAAGTCTGCCCCTTCCAGGACTGCAGTGCATTTTCTCCGAGATGAGGCTATAAGTGCGGCAGTCACTATACTTGACTGCCAAATACATACATAGCAGGTGAGAGCTAAATACACTGTGAATGTTGAAATTTTTTTAAAAAGTATTACAATAAAAGACACATTGCGATTAATTCCCCTGAAAATACTACACCTTCCGCTTTGAACACAGTTATCCTGTCATTCTTGCCACTTTCTGAAGCAGTTCTGGAAGTCCTCTTGTGAGTGTCTTTAAAGGGTATAGTAAAAAATACAGTAAGTGCTACTGATGAAACCATCAACGGGAAAGGTGGGCTTGAAAAGACTAATAAATAAGGTCTTTACACACCTTATTCATCAGATCTGGTACCATGAGACTTCTGAGTCTTCCACAAAGTCAAAATGATCATGAATGATAAATATTTTGAACTGGCTCAGGACATCAAGGCAATAACAACAGTACCGTTAAAGATACAAAGAAGACTTCCAGACTGTTTCAGAGAGTGGAAAGAATAGTAGAATAAGCGTTTTTGAAGCAAGAAGTTATATTGAAGGTACTTTCATGGTGACGTGTCTTTTATTGTAATACATTAAGAAAAAAAAGGTAACCATTCACTGTACTTTTTGATCACACCATTCTCTCTCTCTCTCTCTCTCTCACACACACACACACACACACACACACACACACACACACATAAAGTGGACAAACACTAGGTTTCATCCTCAAAGATTAGTTTCATAGTGTCATTCTGAGGGGAACGATGTGGCTATTAAGCAGGCTACAATGAACTGATCTATTCCTAACGCACAGATTCACATTCCAAAACAACTTATTACAATAAGATAGTAACTAGCTTTTCAGACCCCATTTGTAAACTTTCAAGCTACATTTCCCCTGTGGATTAATCAGCAATCTCTATAATAAAGCTGGAAAACAATTTAAAAAAAAACAAACCCTTCAGTGGCTTAAACACAAATGCACATTCCTCATTCTCAGTTCGGAACTTAGCTGGGCTCTGCTGCACCCGGAATGAGCAAGACTGCAGGCCTGATCTGCAACGGCTCCCTTCATCCTCAACCTGGGACCCAGAGCAGGAGCAGTGCTGATGTGTGTTCTTGCCAGACAAAAGAACTGCCAAAGACCCAGCCAGATCATGTGAGCGCTTAGAGCCTCTGCCCATCCTGTGTCTGCCCATATTTCAGTGATCAAAGCAGGTCATACAGCAAAGCCCAACATGGACAGGGAAAAGCAGTCTGCTCATGGACTGGGAGAAGATGTAAAGAAGAGTGAACATTTGTTGAACAATAGAAAAATCCATTAGACTGTGTCTTTACTGCCCCAAATCATGGAAGAATTACAAATTAGACAGTTTGATGGCATTTCACTACGAATGTAATGGCTTCAGATGAAGAAACCACATCTCAACTTCTTTTGTGCCTGACTCTTAGAAGGTGCTCAACAAAAATCCCTTTAATTGGATAAAATTATCAGAATTCTATATCAGTTGAAATGGGACTTATAGTCAAGCTCAAGCCAGTAAATCTTTCTCTGCTAGAAAAGCTGTATGTGTAGAAGATAAAAAATTTAAAATGTAGTCATCAAGCACATGGGTCCCAAAGTCAAGTGCCCATGTCTTAATCCTATTTTCATCACTTTCTAGCTATGTAATTTAGGGCAAGTTGCATAGCCTCTCTGAATCAATATCCTTCTCCATAGAGTGAGGGCAATAATAGCAGTTGCCTAATGGGGAGGTTCTGGAAAGGTCTGTAAGCAAGGTCTGACACATTAGTATTCAAGTGTAAGCAAGCTTTTTATTGTATTTTATTTTTTATTAATATATGTTTGGGATACATAATAATTACATCCATCTCGGGAAATTGGTGGTTATATCTGTAACATCTTAATCATTTTTGCTCCCCCACTCTCCTCTGTCTCTCTTTCCCCAGATCCGTTTCCATCTGCACAGAGTCTACCTCCCTATTTCTGCCATCTCTCTTTTATTTTGCAAGCCAGCTTTTTAAAACAGAGAGAGAGAGAGAGAGAGAGAGAGAGAGAGAGAGAGAGAG
>NW_022900913.1:54474222-54558307 GCF_012274545.1 Fukomys damarensis | reverse complement strand
CAAAAAAAAAAAGCAGGATGATAACACAGAAAGACCTGGGATTTGGAGGGGAAAAAAAAAAAAAAAACACTTGTGCTAAGTCCTAGCCCCTGTATTCACAAGACTGTGACCTTGTCAGTGTCCCAGTTTCCTTGCCAGGGGCCCCTTCCGCCCCCAGCACTCCTCCCCCTGTCAACGTGAGGATCAGGTGAAATGTGTGGAAACACTTTTGCAAAGTGAAAGCCACCAGAAAAACCTGGACTATTTTTAGCCGCATTATTCTGTTTTCTGACTTGCTTCTGTGGTGGCAATTGATGGTAAAGGAATTCTCGGCTGGACATTCCTAACTCCCATGCAGAAGTTGTTCCTTTAATGCTCTTGTTTGTGCAGATCAAGAGTCTTCCTAATCTAGCATAAAACCAGCAATGTGATCCTCACAAATACTCATAGACAGAAATGCGTTCCTTTTGCCAGAGTGAATACTTACATTTGTCGTGATTCCAGTGTTCACAATGAATGCCTTGAGATGCTCATCAAAGATTTGCTTGGTATCACTGTCTTGCTTGTGTCTGTCATCTCCACTCTCTCCTCTCCCATGCCCCTGTGAGATACCAGCTCCACCAATGCCCTTGTCATGGCCCGCTGGTGAGCTCCACACTGGCACAGCCAGTGGGTACCCTTCAGCAAATCTTATTCAACCTATCAACCGTTCTCATTTGGTAGTTGGTTGATACCTTTTGCTTGAATCACTTTCCTCAGCCAACCTCTGGGCCACCAGCCTCTCTTTGTTCTCCTCCTCAGGGCCTGGCTGCTTTTTTGTTGGACTCCTTTGCTCAATAGCCCCAGCCTCAAAATAAGATACTTCCATGACAAAGAACACCTGAGAAACTTCATGAACACCAAACCAGCACTACAAGGAATTCTAAACAATATCCTAGAAAAAGACAGTGAAGGTCACAATACCATGAGGCCCAACAGGGCAAATCAAATAGTCAAGGCAAGAAACTAAAGGGAGAGGGGGAAAATTAAAAAGAGTCAACAAAAGGACAATAACATGACAATAATATCAGTACACATCAGTTATAATCATCAATGTCGATGGCCTCAATTCACCAATCAAGAGAAATAGACTGGTAGAATGGATTAAGAAGCAAAATCCAATGATATGTTGTATACAAGAAACATACCTACTGCAAAAAGAAGCCCACAGACTGAAAGTGAAAGGATGGAAAACAGTTCTCTTTGAGACAGGAGCCCAGAAAGGGGCAGGGGTAGCTATCTTATTAGCAGACAAAGTAAATTTCAAACCAAAACTGATTAAGAGAGACAAAGAAGGCCACTACATCCTTGTAAAGGGAACAATTCAAGAGGAAGAGATGACAATCATAAATATATATGCACCAAATATTAATGCCCCCAACTATATAAAACAAATAATAAGTAACATGAAAAAACAAATAAGCACTAATACAATTGAAGAGAGGGATCTAAATATCCACTATCACAAATAGACAGATCATCTAGGCAAAAAAATCAACAATGAAATACTAGAACTGAACCAAGCTTTTGAACATATGGACTTTTTTTTCTTTTTATTGAGTTTATTGGTACATTCTAGGTATACAATACAGTTACATTCATTACTGGGATCTTGTACCTTTACATGACAGTTCTTGGTTCTCATTTTTTCCCCTTGTCCCTGCCCTCCATTCACCCCCTCCTCCCCTCCCCATTTACAAACACTTTATTTCCATTTTTTTCATTTTATTGTATTTTTTTCTTTTCCCACATTCCTTTTCCCCTACCCTTCCCACCTTCCCTACAGCTTTAGCCCTTTTCTTCCTATTTCACATTGTTAATTATACCATTAGGATCTTGTGTACTATTATAGTTTTTCACACCAGAGAAACTATTTGGTATTTACACATGTGTGACTTATTTATTTCACTTAGGAGTATATCCTCAAAATGTATCCATTTACCTATGAATGACTCTATTTTCTCATTCTTTATGGCTGAGTAGTATTCCATTTTATAGAAAAACCACATCTTTTTTATTCAATTTCCAACTGATGGGCAAATGGGCTGTTTCCAAGTTTTAGCTATTACAAACTATGCTGCTGTAAACATAGGTGTGCATATATCACTGTGGTATGATTCTTTTAATTCTTTTGGAAAGATACCCAGCAGAGCTATGGCTGGGTCAAATGGAACCTCTAGTCCCAGCTCTTTGAGTTATCTCCATATTGATTTCCACAGTGGTTACACCAGTCTGCACTCCCAACCAACATTGGAGAAGGGTTCCTTTCTCCCCACAATCCCACCAACATTTGCTATTCTGTGATTTCTTGATAGCAGCCATTCTTCTTGGGGTGAGGTGGAATCTCAGTGTTGTTTTCATCTGCATCTCTCAACTGACCAGTGATGTGGAAAATTTTTTCATATATTTACTTGCTGCTTTTACTTCTTTGTCTGAGAAATATCTGTTTATTTCAGATGCCCATTTATGAATTGGGTCTTTATATTTGGGGGGGCTGGCTGTTTTGAGTTCTTTATATATTCTAAATAATAGTCCTTTGTCTGAGGAGCAGTTAGTAAAAATTTTTTCCCACATTGTAGGTTGTCTCAGTTCTGTTAATGGTTTCTTTTGCAGTGCAGAAGCGTTTTAATAAGATGAGATTGAACGTATGGACTTAATAGATGTCTATAGAGTGTTCCACCCCACAAAATCAGAATATACATTCTTTTCAGCTGCACATGGGTCATTCTCCAAGATAGACCACATACCAGCTCATAGAACAGGTTTGAATAAATGCAAAGGAATCGAAGTTATCCCCTGTATATTATCAGATCATAGTGCAATCAAGCCGGAGATCAATAGCACAAGAAAGCACAGGAACTTCACAAACACATGGAAATTGAACAACACTCTCCTAAACAATCAGTGGGTCACAGAGGAAATTAAAGAAGAAATTAGACAGTTTTTACAAATAAATGATAATGCCAATACAGCATACAGGAATCTATGGGATACAATGAAAACAGTTCTACGTGGAAAATTCATACCAGTGAATGCCCACACTTGGAAAAAAAAAGTGAGCTCAAATAAATAACCTAATGATGAATCTTAGACCCCTAGAAAAACAAGAACAAGAAAAACCCAAAGCTCATACAAGAGAGGAAACTATAAAGATAAGAGCAGAAATCAATGCAATGGAAACTAAGAAAATGATACCAAAAAAATCAATGAATCAAAGAGTTGTTTTTTAAAAGAATAAATAAAACTGATAAACCCTTAGCTAACCTTGTCAAAAAAAGGAAAGAAAAGGCTCAGATCCATGCAATTAGGAACGAAAAAGGTAAAGTCACAACAGATCCAACAAAAATCCAGGGGATAGTCAATACCTACTTTGAGAACCTGTACTCTAATAAAATGGAAAACACAGAAGAAATGGACAGATTTCTAGATACTTATGAATTACTAATGTTGAATGAAGATGATAAAAACTTTTTAAATACCCCAGCTACAATCAATGAACTCTAAAATGTAACTAAAACTTTATCAACAAAGAAAAGCCCAGGTCCTGATGGATTCACTGCTGAATTTTACAAGACATATAGAGAAGAACTATACCGCTACTCTTTAAACTTTTCAATGAAGTTGAAAGGAAAGCAATACTTCCAAATTCATTCCTGGAAGCAAGTATCACTTTGATTCCCAAACCAGGGAAAGATGCAACTAAAAAAGAGAACTACAGGCCAATCTCCTTAATGAATATAGATGCAAAATTCCTGAGTAAAACACTGGCAAACAGAATACAGAGGATCATCAAGAAGATCATACATCCTGACCAAGATGGATTTATCCAGGGATGCAAGGATAGTTCAACATACATAAATCAATAGATGTAATATACTATAATAACAGAGACAAGGAAAAAACCATATGATCCTCTCTATAGATGCAGAAAAAGCAATCAACAAAATTCAACATCCATTCATGATAAAAACCCTGCAAAAAACTGGAATAGATGGTCTTTATCTCAACTTAATAAAGGCTATCTAACAAAAACCAAGAGCCAACATCATATTAAATGGCCAAAAACTGAAAACCTTCACATTAAAATCAGGAACAAAACAAGGATGTACCGCTTCCACCACTCCTCTTCAATATAGTTCTGGCAACCTTAGCCACAGCAATTAGACAAGAGAAATAAATTAAAACAATAAATATAGGAAAGGAAGACATTAAACTGTCATTATTTGCTGATGATATGATACTCTACATTGAAGACCCAAAATATTCCACCAAAAGACTTCTAGACTTAATTGACACTTTTAGCAGAGTAGCTGGATACAGGGTCAACACTAAAAAATCAATAGCCTTCTTGTACACAAATAACGGACTCACTGAGAGAGAAATTAGGGAAACAAATCCTTTCACAGTAGCATCCAAAATATGAACTATCCAGGAATCAATCTAATGAAAGAAGCAAAAGACCTCTATACTGAAAACTATAGCACTCTGAATAAAGAGATCAAAGAGGATATAAGAAAATGGAAAGATATCCCCTGCTCCTGGGTAGGAAGAATCAACATAGTGAAAATGGCCATACTACCTACGAAAACTGTTATACAGCAACAGTATATTTCACAGAAGCACAGAAAAAAGAAATCCAAATATTCATTTTGAAACAGGAGAGACCTAGAATAGCAAAAGCCACCCTAGGCAACAGACACATGGCAGCGGGTATAACAATTCCCAATTTGAAACTGTACTACAAAGTCACTGTGATAAAAACAGCATGGTACAGGCAAAGAAACAGACCTGTGGATCAGTGGAATAGATTGGAAGATACAAAAACAGCTCTAGATGTACTTAGCTATTTCATGTTTGACAAAGAGGCCAACCATCCTCAGAGGAGGAAAGATAGCCTCTTAATAAATGGTGTTGGAAAACTGGATTAGAACCTGCCAAAGATTAAAACTAGACCCTTATCTTTCACCATGCTCTAAACTAAAATCCAAGTGGATTAAAGATCTAAATATTAAAACAAACACTAAACTTGCTGGAAGATAAGTTAGGCAGAACTCTGGAAGACATTGGCATAGGAAAAGACTTTATGAACAAATCCTCACTAGCACGGGAACTAGCAGATAGAATCAACAACTGGGATCTCATCTTATTAAAAAGCTTCTGCACTGCAAAAGAAACCATCAGCAGAACTAAGAGACAACCTACAATGTGGGAGAAACTTTTTACCAGCTGCTCCTCAGACAAAAGGACTATTATCTAGAATATATAAAGAACTCAAAACAATCAGCCCCCCAAATATAAAGACCTGATTCAAAAATGGGCATCCAAAATGAACAGACATTTCTCAAAGAAGTAAAAGCAGCAAGTAAATATATGAAAAAATGTTCCACATCACTGATCATTCGAGAGATGCAGATGAAAACAACACTGAGATTCCACCTCACCCCACAAAGAATGTCTGCTACCAAGAAATCAACCAATTACTATAGTTAGCAGGGTTGTGGAGAGAAAGGAACCCTTCTTCATTGTTGGTGGGAGTGCAGACTGTGCAATCACTATGGAAATCAATATGGAGATACCTCAAAGAGCTGGGACTAGAGGTTCCATTTGACCCAACCATAGCTCTGCTGGGTATCTTTCCAAAAGAATTAAAAGAATCATACCACAGTGATATGTGTACACCTATGTTTATAGTGGCACAGTTTGTAATAGGTAAAACTTGGAAACAGCCCATTTGTGCATCAGTTGGAGACTGGGTAAAGAAGATGTGGTTTTTCTATAAAATGGGATATTACTCAGCCACAAAGAATGAGAAATTAGATTCATTCATAGGAAAATGGATGCATTTTGAGGTTATACTCAAGTGAAATAAATAAGACACACATGTATAAATACAGAATAGTTTCTCTGGTGTGAAAAACTATAATTGTAAATAAGATCCTAATGGTATAATTGACAATGTGAAATAGGAAGAAAAGGGCTAAAGCTGTAGGGAAGGTGGGAAGGGTAGGGGAAAGACAATAAGGAAAAAGAGACAATATAAGAAAATGAAAAAATGGAAATAAAGTTTTGTAAATAGAGAGGGGAGGAGGGGGTGCAGGGAGGGCAGGGACAAAGGGAAAAAATGAGAACCAAGACCTGTCATGTAAAGGTACAAGATCCCAATGATGAATGTAACTGTACTGTATACCTAAAATGTACCAATAAACTCAATGAGAAAAAAGAAAAAGTGCCCCAGTCTCTAAATATTGAAGGTTTGGTTCCCAGGTCTCTAATCATCTCCATCTGCCCTCACTCCCTGAGTGAGCTCCTGTAGTGTGAAGGCTCTCAGTGCTATCTCTGTGCTGACAACCCCTAAATCCAAACCAGACATCACCCCCAAACTCTAACGTCATCAGTTCACCTGCCCTGACTCCCCCCACTTAGATATCTAAGTGACATGGGATCCAACAGAGAGGCTTCTTCTGGTCTGGAATCTGATTCCCTGTGATCTTCCACTTCTCAAGAGGTGAGAATCCCACTTTTCTTCCTTAGGACAGAAACAAAGGGATCACCTTCCCTCCTCTCCTCCTTACGCCTCATGTGCAATTTATCACTAATTCTTTAGGCATTACCTTCAAATAACATCCAGAATCCAATCTTCTTTTCTTAAAGCCACATTACCATTTCATTCCATGCCTGAGCCACAGTCACTGTCTCTTGCCTAGATTACTGAATGGCTTCCTGGGTCTACCCTTGTGCTAACTTCCCTCACTTCTAGGAAAGCGCTTCTGATTAACAATATTTTCCGTAGCTTCTACCTTGCTCACTTAAAACTCTGTCTCCCTACTCTGACCTGTGAGTAACCTACTCACCTCTCACCTTCTTTTTTAACCTTCTCTTGCTCCAGCTGCATGGTCTCCCTGCTCTTCCTCAGACACACTGAGATGCTCTCACCCCAGGGCCTTTGCATTTCCCAGCAAGTATTATCCCTCTGTCAAAATGTCATAGGTGTGAACTCACCAGACAAAGGCTTAGCAATGTTAGCGTTTTGAAAGTCACTATTTATTCCCTCGTGTTTCTAATTATTTTCAATGAACACCATGTTATTAATTCATAATCAGCAAATGCATGTATTTTACATGAAAAACTGCAATTATAAAAGGACAGTGTCACGTTTCAACTCTGTTGCTGAAATGCCTCGTGCAAAAGCTACCGTGTCTCCAGCACAGGTGCTGCATGGTCACAGATGGGGCCACACCAAGCCCACTCTTCTCATCCTGCCCATCTCTGCTCCTTCGCCACCCCCCTCAGCTAGCCAGCATCGCTCCAGGGTACAGTAGTAATAACTGATCTCCAGGTGAAGATTCTTACTCACCAAATTAAACTGCAATGAAATGCCTTTTAATATGTAATCTAGGATGAGACATAAATAGTTATTTTCCCCTTGTGAGTGGCATTACCTGTCATTTGAAAAATTAATCTTATTTAAGAGATGCTTTAAATACGGAGCAATAGCACAGTGCTTCAGACCAAGCAGTTAATGAGTAATTTACTCTGTGTGAATTATGAATCTCAATTCTTTCAGTGCTGTTTTTCTCTAGAGCTATTAGTTACCCTCTTTTCTCCCTTCTCCCAGTTGCTACAGAGATTTACACTCTGATTTGAGAGACTTCCCTCTGTAAAACTGAGAAAATGCTAATGACCTACTTGAATTTTACAACCCAAAACATCATTTGGGGACAGCAGACAGCAAAGCTCCAGAGAGCATGGCCAAGGGGTCTCCATGAGGTGTGGGAAGAAAGAGTGAAAAAGGTCAAAAAAGATGAGCTGGATTTTTTTTTTTTTTTTTTGGAAGAACAGTGATCTGGTGTTCCAAGCCCCATGACACTGTTAGCAGCACAAGTCCCCACTTCATTTTTCAACTTCACACCTTCTCTGGAAGATAATTGGACACAGAATTGTGGTACAAGATGATAGAGGGAGTGGGGAGACCCATTTATCGTGCACTTTATTACACGTTTCAAGCCTTTCCTGTATGTCTCTGAGGCTCTTCAGAAATATTAAATTGAAATCTACTTTTAAATGCCAACCATCTTTGTACTGCTCAGCATTGTGGTACATCCCTTGCAGAGATCTACAGGGTGGGACGGCCTTTACAGCTTTTGCTGGGTTCAGACTGCATCCTGAGTCTGCACCTGTGAGTATGCATCACCCAAGTCCATGATGCAGCGAAGGTGACTTCGTGGCTGGAGTTATCATTCAGCTGAGTTTCACTCAGACATGGGATAAATGTGTATCATGAGCTAGCCCTGTGGTGTAAAGAATTCTATCACACTTTGGCAAAACTTAGTGATTCTTCCTGAGACAAAAACTGCATTTGGGTGATTTGACTTCATTTCTGCAGAGAGTCTGGCTTTTCAGCCCCCCTCGTAGATCCAAGCCTCTGTTCAGAAATAATCCATGCTCCCACCCACCCTACTAAAACACCAACTGATTGCCGGCCTTAGCAACAGCACTAGGACCATTCTGTCATGTTCTTTGTTGTAATGCAGAGCTCTGTACAGAATGTGGCACGTGGAAATATGCTCAGTAAATACTTGTTGAATACATGGATGGATGAATTAGCAGATGAGTGATGTCACCTCTCCTAGGCAAGTCTCAGCAAATGTTTTCTTCCACTTCCCCTGCAGGTTGCCAGCTGCTCTGTCCTGTGTTCATGTACAATTCACTTGGAGGAGGAGAAGGTCAGAGCCTGCCAGACTGCCCCATTCAGCTCCCCATCACCCAAGGCTTGGCCTGTGCATTTGCAATGAGCGCAGATCACGTCACTTTTCCCCAGGCCCTCGCATTTTGGCATTACAATTCTGATAAAAGGAAAACAAA
This sequence comes from Fukomys damarensis, assembly GCF_012274545.1. Taxonomy (NCBI): domain Eukaryota; kingdom Metazoa; phylum Chordata; class Mammalia; order Rodentia; family Bathyergidae; genus Fukomys; species Fukomys damarensis. The sequence continues at coordinate 54,549,427 of NW_022900913.1, read as the reverse complement.
AGCAAGGGCTTTGCAATGTCTGAGCACTGTGCTAGTTCACAAATGACTTCACATGCAATAGACATTGACCCGGCACTGCCAGGGAGCTCTCCTGGTTGTGCCCTTTCCTCACCATCGGTGGCTACAGGAGGATGATGGTGTTTTCCTGGCTGGCTTGAAGTGGAGCCGCCCACCAATCTCTATCCTTACTCTATTATTTGGCCCTATGTCCTGCTGGGCTGTGTCTACTAACCCCAGGTGTTCCTGAATTCTTATCGTACCCTGGACATTGGTGTCTCTCAGGTGTTCTTTTTGTAACCATGATTTCACTCTGGACATGCGTTAGGTGTGACAGTTCGGGTGTCAGCATGTCACCATTATAGTATGCATGGGCTTCTAATTTCAACAACATCTTTTATTCCTGTGAGCATCCCTCAGGCACTTGATCATGACTTGTGGTGGCTCAAGTCAGATTACATAGTCAGCTAAGTATTTTAAGGTTAAATGCTTTGTGCTTATAACTAATAATCAGTAGTGTTTATTATTTAGCACTAAAAAGTACTTTCACTGATTGCACACAAATCCACGACATACAATGTTCTCCATAATAGCCACTATCCAGCACTACTATGTGTCAGATATGGTTGTGAATGTTTTGCATATTAACTCACCTTCTTCTCAGAACAATCCTATGTGGTAGATATTGTTGTAATCACTCCCATTTACAAGTGAGCAAACAGGTGCAAACACATCTAGTAAGAGGTGGGCAGGATATAAACCCAGACAATCTTGGTCTGAGTCTCAGCTGGAAAACCCTATACTTTAACACATACGTAAAACAGTAAAGATTATTAGAGTGCCTCACTCTTAAATCTTTTTTTTTTTTTTTTTTTTTTTTTTTTTTTTTTTTTTTTGGTACCGGGGATCGAACTCGGGTCCTTGCACTTGCGAGGCAGGCCACCAAACGGCTGAGCTAAATCCCCAGCCCACTCTTAAATCTTAATGTCTCCAATCTACATATTACATATTATCCTATCTATGTCCCTCCCTCTTATCTCAACTGTATTAATTAGCATTAATGGTCATTAATATTTATGGAACACGCATTGTACCAGGCAACATGGCAAATAAAATGAGACATCCAATGTTTCTTTTAATTTTCATAATCACTTCTTAGGATACAAACTAAAATTGTCCCTCATTTTGCAGAAAAGGAAACTGAGGGCTGATGAGAAGTAATTTCCCCAAAGTCTCATAGTTACTAAAGTAGCCAAGCGAGGAGCCCAGTCTGGGTCTGCACAAACTTTTTTGTTCCCTGAACTGCAGCTCTTCCTTGAGAGAACTTTTCTTTTTCAGTACTAGGGATTGAACTCTTTTATTTTTTATTTTGAGACGGAGCCTCATTAAGTTGCTAAGTCGCCCAAGCTGGTCTTGAACTTGTGATCTTCCTGCCTTAGCCTCCCAATGTGCTGAGATTACAGGTGTGTGCCACTACACCTGGCCCCTTTGGGAACTTTCTGAATCATACTTCATCCCTGATTGCTGACCCTGCAGCTATCAGACAACCTATCAAAGAAAGGAGAATTTAGAAGATGCATCCTTCTCCCAGAGCTGCTCACTTACTAGTGACAAGACAGCCAACCAACCCACTCCCCACTGGCACTGGCAGCAGCTGGATTTCCACACAGTCTAAAACCACTCCCTTGGAACACTTCATATTGCAAATGTCCCACGTTGGACGCATGCTGAGTTCCAAGTACTTCCAAACAAATAGAGCCCCCTGTCTTTCCACTGATGCCACCATTACTATGTAAGCAGCTATATATATTATATACATGTAACTATATATTTATATAATGTTAAGCAGATTTTATATTGAGCCAGTGAATTTGCATCAGTACATTTAGGCTCATAGCCTTGTGCTTTAATTCTGGTATACATCCTATCATCTCCCAATAAATCAACCTTTCGATTGATTAATGGTTCAAATTTTCCTATATTGCTTATTTAGGGGTAGGCTTCGCTGTATTTATAATACTCTCAGTCACCTTACTCTACTCTTACTGGCAAGCTTTAAAAATAAGGTCATATTTCACATCCTCATGACTTTGTCTGATTTGTCTGATGAAGATTTTGCTACTGCAGACCAAACAAGGCAAAGTGGCTGAGATGCAGGGGCCCTGTCTATGTTATCAGGCTGAGAAGTGGGCATTTTGGAGCATCTAGAGGAATCATTCTCCCAGTGCTGCCTACTTACCTCAGCTGATAAAAATAAATACTTGCCCAGTAATACGGCAAGTTTAAGAGCTGCACTTCATATTGCAATAAAAAAATCTGTGTGTGTGGGGGGGGAGGCTTTGTGTTTGCTAAGGTTGCCATGGGAGCTCAGTGCTTCTGGATCTTATGGTGATGAACAATAATTAGATGTAATGCTTTATAGTCATGAAACACCTAGTGGGCTCCTGATAATTGTAAAGTGTTTGGCAATTAACTCTCACTTCCTGAGATTCAGGTTGGTATAATGAACCCCACAGGAGATGCAGCCCAGGAGAAGGGGAGTCACATGGGCAGAGCAGCCCTGCTTTTTGGAGCACAGACAAAGGAAAGCCCTCACTTATCCTGGCCCTGTGCCACCTCCATAGTAGGTCTCTGCCATGGACCTCTCCCAGCCCAAGCTCCAGTCTCATCTGGCCGGGTCAGCTGTGCTGCAGTGAGGTGGGTGGGTCTAGAGCCCAGGCATCAGGCCCGAGGTGTCTCATGACATGCAGTCCCGGCAGAGCTGCGACTGGACAGCTGTTTGTGAGGAAAGATTTCAGAAAGCCACAAGGGATGCCGGAAGTTGGAAAATCTGTTGCTTAGCTATAATCAGCTAAGCCTTCATGAAATCCACACTTGCATCCTCTCTTCCCAAAGCAGCTGCAATCAGGGCTGCTTCTTAGTCTGCCAGATTTTCTAATTATTATCCTTTGACACAAACAATAATGGTGCTCTATGCACCTACAGAAAGCTGGGGAGAGGGTGGATATCTTTAATCTGCAGTGTTATGGGAATTATACGTATCGATGTCTACAGACAGATATTTAATATATGTTACTGCATTACAGTATCATTCTACACATAACACTTTACACATATTATTATAGAAAATAACATGCACACACACACAAAAAGAAACTAACATGTACACATACATATCAAGTTGTGAGTAAACCCCTGAAATGAGCAGGTCATACACTTCAGTTCTGATCAAAAACTAATCTTCAGTTTCTCCAAAGGAAACCAAAGTATGACTCCTGCAGAACATTTCAGCTACCAGCTCCTTTTGTTTCAACTTAGATTCTCATGGGTTAGTTGGCTGAAGCCTGTGGCAGTCTGTGTGCTAAGTGAAGGTGTCCCTTCTCCCCCATGGACAAACATCTCATATCCCTGTATGATCTCCCCACTGCTCCAGGAGGGTTTGGGAACAGATCTCAGCCTTTACTGGAGACCCACGGGGTGTCCATCTGTCTGTGAAGCTGGGGGAACTGGAGTGCTTTTCTGCTTTCCTTTGTCCTGTGATCACCTGCCTGCACCAGCTTCATCCTCGGCCCCACTGACGCAGGGAGCTGCTCAGGTGGTGGAGCAGGCAAAGCAAGCTCTGCTTTTCCATTGCTCCAAGGAAGATGCTGTGCAGCACAAGGCCTTCAGCATATTTGGAAAGGCAATTTTTGTACCAGAAAAGCTAACTTGCTATGATTAGTTCCATTACGTGTATGAGATTACCACTCTATGTTGATTTGGAAGGCAGATTGGTGTCTTTTGGGGTGATTTTCCTCTGTCAGCTAAAGGTGCTCTCCTAATTTTCTATGGCAAACCAAACACAACAATGAATCAAACCTCTTGAGTCTGGGAAATGGAAGTGCTCACACGCCAAGGAAAAGAGCAGAGGGCCGAACTGCTTGCAAATAGCTCTACGAGGAGCTGACACAGCAAGGGAGGAAATTGAAGGGTCACCAAGGACCCCTGCAAAGGAAGCAGAACAGGGATGCAGCCGGGGTCTCTTGCATCCCACTCCACACACCTCTAACTCTGGGCTCTCACACCCTTCGTGTTGTTGGTGGTGAGGACACACACATACTGGTTGTTTGTGAACCCACTGCATTTGAGCAGCTCAGGACACTGCTGAGGTACTGATGAGAGAGGACACACAGGCTGTAGGAACAGGGCCTCGCCCAAAGGTCCAGATGAGATAGAAATAGAGAGACCCTCAGGAAAGTGCTGAGAGGTAGAGGAGTGGAGGAGGGTGAGAGCCTTCACGGAGAAGCACTGGAGAAAGCAGGCATTCACAAGGCCAGATACTGAGAAGACAGGAGGGGCAAGACCCTAAAAGAAGTTTCTCTTCCAGCCTTCTTCCCTTTCTTTGTCTCTGTACACACACACACACACACACACACACACACACACACACACACACTCATGCACACAGTATGCTCATGCTTCTTGTTTTTCATAAAATGTTAAGTTAAATGCAACACAGAGTTTCTATAACCAACTATAAATCATCAGTGAAACAAACATGTTTAATTAATGCCTTATGAGGTGAGTTTTCTTCTCAAGGGAGGCAAGAAAATTCTAAATCGGGCACTGGGAGTTGCATGAGGCAAAACTAGCCGAACACATCCTCTTCTGATTACTATAATCATAAACAGTGGTGGGCATAATTGATGGGGAAGACGGAAGAACCCTGTCCCCACATTCCTTTACACTGTTCACATTCTGTGTTGCCCCCACCGACCCCCCACCTGTGCTATCCCAAGGGAAACTCTTCCAGTGGTCTTTGTTGGGCCAGTTCCCAAGGCTGGGAGGAAACATCAAGCCCAGCACAAAAGTCCTGCTATTTGCAGACCCATGGCAGTTGGCCTCACCTAGCTGCTGCTTTAGAGATGGCCAACAAGGCCAGTTCTTTCCAAATCCACACAAATTCGTTAGGCCCAGGCTCAAGTGGGATCAGAAGGCAGGAGAGCTGTTCCAAGTGCAAGCAAGAGCCATCTGGGTGCTGGGGACAGAGGACGAAATGCAGGGTGTGTGGAGGCAGGTGTCAAAGGAGGCTGTACCTCCTTCAGATTCTTAACACATCTTTGCAAGACTCATGACCTTGCACATTTACTCACAGTGCAGATTGAAAGAGCTTTAAAAAAAAGAGAGAGAGATGAAAACAGAAAAGCAAGTGTTTCATGCATGTAGTCTTCCTAATTAACACATAGGCCCCCAGCGATCGAGAAAGTGCATCAGAATTTTTGGAAGCAGCTGTTTCCCCAGCAGCTGTCTCTCTTCAGGAAAGCTGCAGGTGGATGCTCTCCAAGGCTGTGAATTCAGAAGCCTCTGACCATGTCAGTGGAGGCAGGCAGAGATCTGTGGCAAAATCATTGTTCTGAGACAGATGGAGTCACAGAACCTGGTAAGCCCATGAGATGAGTGTAACACAAAGCTGGCAATGACTGGGGCTTCCTGGTGCCAGGCCCTGTGCTAAAGGCACGAGCCGTGCTTCCTCATTTCACCCTCCCACAACGCTCTGCAGGGTCCACCCATCACATTGAGGAGGAGACGTCACTGCCCACTGCCCCACAGTTAGGCAGCAATGCAGAAGAAGTCTGAGGACGGGTTCTTCTGCTTTGAAGTCCACACGCCATGTTCCCCACATTCTCCCATCTTCCCCTTCTTTTGTGGTTGAGCTTTTGCCAGTGTCTAGCACAGATGGGATTAAATCAAAGTTTGAAGGTCCAAGGGTTTAGCTCAGTGGTTCTGCCTCCTGCCTCACATGCACAAGGACCCAAGTTCGATCCCCAGTACCCCCCCAAAATAATAATAATTAATTAATTAAAGCTTGATAATTCATTTAAAATGAATGGTTTTATTGGCTGTCTTCTGTGAAATTGGCCCTGATACCAATACCTTCTCCACAATCACAGTGCTCCTCCCATGGCCCACACTCTACTATTTACATTTATTCACATTTTCCTGCCTTCCACCTCTGTGAGCTCCTGGTACAAGGATGGCATCTTTGTATTTGTTCTCAGCAGCTAGCATCATGGCTGATCTGTAGTAGATGCTGATTGAGCGAGTGTTTGACAGTGTCTCCTGGATGTCAACACATAATGAGAGAACACTGACACAGCTTCAGGCGGCCGATAAAGCACAAGTTACAAAGCCTGCCTTGCTGTGCAGCTCCCTTACTTATTAGCAGTGTACTTTGCAATGAATCACTTAGCCCATTGGAGCTCTTGCTGCTTCATCTACAAATCATGGCAGATAGACATATGCTCCTCAAGGTCATGTCCACTGCTGACACAGGCTGAGCCGGAGTCCACACAACCTGTCCAAGTAAGGAAGCTGCCTACCTCACCAGGAAGGGTAAACTGCACCACACTCAGCAGCCACACCCTCCCTCAGAGTTCAAGTACCAACATGCCTGCCACATCTCCCATGTCAGGCTCGTCCTAATTCAACTTCCTCCTTAACAATCCATTCATCTTTTCCTATACTCAAGGTAATCTCCCTTCCATTAGCCCCATCCTTATAGGCAGGACCCACCAAGGAGCTGAGACCTCCACATCTTTAAATGACTCCCTAGACTTGAAGCATAACAGAGACAGTCACTGAGGGCTAGTTTTTAATTTGCCTTTGGGAGGTTTTTAATGTATTTGCACAAACCAACTAAAGCACACGACACTAACAGAGGCATCCCTCATTACCACCACCCCAGCACGCATGCTGTTAATTGGGCACTGCCGATTCTCCTTGAATCCCCCGCCTCCATCAAGCATCCTTGAGCAGTGTGAGAGCATTGTGTGAGTCAGACGCAGGGCCTGCAGAGCAGCCTGGGGTATGTGGGATGGCACTGGAAGGGCAAATGCAGAGTACTTCGGGCAGGAAAGTGCCCTTATCGCTTCTCTTCCTCGGGTTGGAAAAGTTGTAGAGTGATGGCAGGAAGATTCTGGAATTCCAGTTCTGGAACTTGACATACTTGGCAGGAAATGATTTAAATCTACTTTCAAAATGGAAAAAGAAAAAGCAGCCAGTCTGAGGCCTCTTGGCACTGCAGAAGTCGGAGGTTATAAGAACTGGCAATCTGTATCCTGAAAAAGATGAGGCCCAAGCAGGGATTGCCAGTTCCTTGCCTATGTGAGAAAGGCGAGAGGAGAAGGGGTCATTGGGGGCCCCCTCTGCAAGGCAGGGTAGAATGTGGGGTGGGAGATTTGGGCTTTGGGTGAGGGAGACGACCATGTGACAGGGTTGCCTCAAATGAGCTGCGGTCAAATAGACAGGCAGTGACTAGGTGAACAGTAAGCTTCCTCCTGGCCTGACACCTGACCAGGTGTTCAGCTTCCTATTGTGAGAAGCCAGTGCTTACCCCACAAGAGGCCAGAGTACAGTGCATGCAAGGCATGAGCATCTTTATGAGGTGTGGTTAAAAACGGTGAGCACTGCTACTGAGTAATATCCAAGGGAAAGGCAGGCTCATAAAAACATTACAGTGTGTCCTTATCCACCTTATTCATGGAATCTGGTACATGAGACTTTGACTCTTTCCCCAAATCAATACGACCATGTAGAGTAAATGTTTTGAATTGATTCAAGATATCAGGGAACCCATGACAGTGTAACTAAAGACATAAAAGAAGACTTCCAGAGCTGCTTAGAAAGTGGCAAGAATGACAGGATAAATGTGTTCAAAGTGAGGGGGAATATTCTGGGGGAGGTTAATGACAATGTATCTTTTACCATAATACATTTTTAATAAATTAAACATTCACGATGTATTTCAAACAGATCTTATAAGGGGGTCTATTTTGAAGCCAAAAGTCTGTTTCTTTGTTTCTTTGTTTGCTAATTCTTCCACATCTTTGCTGTTGTGGTAAATATGGTTGGCTTAGCAATGATTCCCAACCAATGCAGTCTTCCTTGAGGGAGGTTGGGAGGGTTAAATTTCTGTTTCTCCGGCCTCCTCTGTACCTAGAGGTGACCATCTGACCAGCTATGGCCCACAAACATAAAAGGCAGTCTCTGGAAGAGGGAGGAAGCTGGTGGGGCTTAGAGCATTCAGGTCCCACGGCAAACAAGGCACACTCAAATTAGGCTAACTCAGGAAGGTAAAGGCATTATTTACAAAGATGCGGGCAGCAATCTGGGGATTACATGGGTAGTGCAACACCCATGGCTTGTAACAGTGGAGCTGCTCACATCCCTGGCCCCACAGGACTCAGGAGAAGAAGCAGCTCCAAGGAGAGAGGTAAACCATTGTGTGGGAAGGACGGCCTGGAGCAGAGCTGTGGCTTCCAGTCCAGGCAGCCCCAGAGAGAGGAACAGGGCATACATACCTTCATCTCGCTCTGATGAGACTCCTCGGTTAGGATTCTTTAGAGGAGCAGAATAGATGCAAGGGATTCGTTTATTTATTTATTACAGAAGCTGACAGGATCAGAGACAGAAGAGTCCACAATGACCACGTACACACTGGAGATCCAGAGGACCCAGACACTGCTCAGTCCAAGAAGCTGGAAGCCGAAGAACATGAGGAATCAAGGGTACAGTACCAGTCTGAGACCAAAGGCCTGGAAACTCCCCGGTGAGTCACCGTGCTCTTCTGTGTTAGAAAAGACACAACCACCCAAAGAGAAAGACACACCCACTCATGAAGAATAGATGTCAGCTTCCTCCTTCTTTTCCTTCCATTCCCTCTGGGCTGTGAGACTAGTGGATGGTGCCATCTACAATCAGGATAGGTCTTTCTGGAAACATCTGGAGGTGTGCTTTACTAATCTGCTAGGTGTTTCTTACTCGATTAAGATGATAATCACAATTAATGGTACATTTCCTGTAGGTTCCGCCCAAGCAAAACCTAGAGACAAGCTTCATCCATATATGTCAGTCTCCTGGGCAATGAGCGGAATTAAGAAGAGTAAAGAAAATACCCAGAGAGCAAAAGAAAGCTATAAGGCAAAGAGCCTAATTCTTTCTCAGATGTGAAGTCTGGAAGTGCAGCAGCCATCTTGCCACCATGAGGTGACACTCCTGAGGGACCTAGTAAGAGAAGAGGTCACCTGTGAAACTCACTTTCCATTCACTAGTCTTTCTGTAGCTTTACGGTGCTGATGTTGTTACCAGTTACCTGCGCCTGGTGGGTAATCAATGTGGTGCCAGGTATTGCAAACTTTAAAAGTCCAAATTTTCCTGCTGCCACGACATTCCCACAAATAGACTGTGAGCATTCCATCAGGTAAGCAGGCACACTGAATAATAAGGGCCCCTGTCTCAGTTTGCCTTATTGCCCTCCCTGACTATGACCTAGGAACACAAGTGAGCTAAGATATTTGTTCACACCTTTGCTCGTGTATTTTCCCAGGCTCCAGAAAAATCACCTACCTGTGGTCTTCACAGTCTGCTCCCAACCTTCCTTTCCACTCCCTCCCATGTGACGCCTTCCCTGTCAGTCTAGGACCTGTGAGTGGAATGTAATTTTTCCTTCTGTGCTCCTACTTGGGTCCTGTCTCCTGTGGCCACATCTGATAACCAGTACTTGAAAGAACACAAAGGCAGAACCTCTAAACAATCCACAGAGGGCAGGCAGGGCTGATACCCCAATGCAATTCTTTTTTTTTTTTTTTCAGCTTTAATTGAATTTATCGTTACACGTTAGGGATACAGTACAGTTACATTCATTGTTGGGATCTTGTACCTCTACATGACAAGTCTTGATTCTCATTTTTTCCCCTTACCTCTGCCCTCCCTTCACCCCCTCCTCCCCTCATCATCTACAAACACTTTATTTCCATCTTTTCATTATCTCACATTTTTTTCTTTTCCCTTATTAACCTTCCCCTACCCATCCCATCCCTACACCTTTAGCTCCTTTCTTCCCATTTCACAATGTCAGTAATATTATTAGGTTCTTACATATTATTACAGTTTATTCACACCAGAGAAACTATTCGGTATTTACACATGTGTGACTTCTTTCACTTAGGAGTATATCCTCAATATGTATCCATTTTCCTATGAATGAATCTAATTTCTCATTCTTTATGGCTGAGTAGTATTCCATTTTATAGAAAAACCACATCTTCTTTATCCAGTTTCCAACTGATCCCAATGCCATTCTTACTGACTGACACCCAGGCCCTGTGGCTGCTAAAGGACTTTAGGTGATCCTGCTGAGAAGGAAGTCTCAGAGCCCCTGCCAGGATTCTATGATTGGCAGAAGCCTTGGCCTAGAAAGCTGAGAGGCATGGCCCTTCCCATAGGAGGAGCCCACCAGGTCTCCCGATGTACACAGCCACCCGCCTGTGTTAATCGTGTATGCCCTTGGCTCACAGGAACATACCTGTATCCTAATTCTTTCCTGCTCATCCCTGCACAACCAAGCAGTGAGTAACAATCAACCATGCCCAAAAGTGGCTTAAAATCTGGGCAGCTAAATCAGCCTATGTAGAGAGAAGTCTCAGCAGACATTTGAACATTAAAGTGGAGGAATAGAAATATGTGCTATAGAAATTAAAGGCAGTTATTGGATCCCAGCCTATGATGTGTTTTTAGCAAGACAAGAATTAAATTCCAGGCTGAATGTATTAGCTTGACTGTGGACAATCAATCTCTTTGAGTTTCACTTTTCTTATCTGTACAATGGAAATATGAATTCTCACCTTTCAGTGCTGTTTTAAAGATCACAGATAATGGCATGCGTTACTATACAGTAATAACATACCTATAATGATTATTATATGCCAGGTACTGTCAAATAGATAAACTTTTATAAAGTAGGTAGGATTACCCTGGGAAATATATAAAGAGGAACACTAAGTTATTGAGATCTTAAGTAACTTGTTCAACGTGAGCAGCTAATAAGTGACAGAACCAGAATTTGAATCTAGATAGATTGACTAGAACAGTTGTCTTAATTGCTCCACTCCACTGGTGCTTAATAACCTATTTTCCTTCTTCCTATGACCTCCACTACCACTGCCACCTAGTCTGGGTTAGACTATTTAGTGACATTTCCATTAAGAGTAGCTCAGGGACTTTTCTCTTATTTTTTCTTTTCCCAATGATGAATGTAATTGTATTGTATACCTAAAATGTACCAAAAAAAAAAAAAAAACAAAAAACTAGCACGGATCAGAGCAAGCTATGTGAATTCTGTGGAGAAAAGAAGAGGACCTTCCAGGTGAGGACACAGGAGTGCAGGGAGATCAACTCCGGACCTGCAAGGGACAGAGCAGACCAACCTGACAAAGGTTGGCAGGGGCTCAGAATGGTGAAAAAGACCTGAAGGACCTAGGCCAGACCTTGGGAGGCCCTGAGAGCTGTGCAGGAAAGCCTGGACTTGATGACCACCATGAGACCCCAGGCAGGGCTCTGGTCAGGCCCGTGGCCCGTGGAGCAGAAGCAGTGTTGCGGAAGATGAACACCCTGGACAGGCAGGCCACAGAGATTCATGACATTACCGAGGTCTCAAATGGCGAGACCATGAGGTTGGAGAAGGGCAAATGTGAGTGTCGCTGTGTTGCTGAAGGAGACAGAGAAATGAGGAGAAGGGGACATTCAAAGACAACCTCTGTGTTCACCAGGCGACCTTTCAAAGGAGCAAGCAGTTCTCTCTCCAGCTGTCCTCCACAGAGGGACCACTGGGCCTGGCTCAGAGCAGTAAGCATCTGTAGATCTTTTGTCCTGTACTTGAAGAGTACCTCAGGCCCGGAGTGCTTTCTTCCTGTGCAGAGCATGTTGGAGAAGCACACCCTGGCTACACTCGAACTCCATCCAAGCGATGGGTTCAGGAGCTGAGACCACAGAGGAAGCCCCACTGGCTTCTACCCATCCTTCTTCTATTTAGAGGTCATGGCAGCTCACTCTTCTGATGCAACACACATGTCCACTCATTCTGTAAAGACAAGATGAGGGGAAAGTCTGTCTACCCACATCCAACTGAAGTAGAAGATGACTGAGAGTAGCTGTCACCGTAGCCCTTAATTTCCACCCCAGGCTGAACAAGATAGGGGTCTGAACATTTCCTACCCTCAGAACCGGACTGCAAGGTTGATGGTTGCAAACTCCTCTGTAGTCTGTCCTTGTCACCAGGGGAGACTCCAGCTTTGTGGAGACCGTTGGGAGAGTTGACCAATCCTGTCTTTAGGCAGAGGGTGGCAGCAATGTGGGAAATACCTGGTAAAGAAACGGAGTGAAGAGCACGTGAAGCTTCAAACTTTCATTTCCCTGTGCCATATTCCCTAGGGCAGGACTCCCATTGTGAGGGTGGGAGAGATGAGCGAAGAGATGACAGGGAGTCTGCCCCCTTGGAGAGGTCCTTCCTGGTCCTGCAGAACCCTGCATGTGAGGGGCACCTAACAGGCTGCTTCCTCTAGACAGCGGAGCCCAGCTCCTAGGCAGGGAGAAATTAAATTGTCTGACAAGATTTCTTCCGTCAGAAATCGAGCTTTATTTTTACCCCTGAGCCTGTGATCTTCTAGGTGTTGGTAGATGCAGAAATAAATCATTGCACTTTTGCTCCCACCTGCACTTTCTCCTGGTATTGCCTTTGGTGGTAGGAGGTGGCTGACCTCTGACCTTTGCAGACACTGAACTGGGCTGGAATCTTCCCTGCCACTGCCAGCCAGGCCTATAGCCAGCAAGATCTATAGCCAGCTGCATCTGATAGGGACTTATGTTTAACTTTTATTTTTCACCCAGCCTGGAACTCAATCTCCTAATCTGTAAAATGCACAGGGCTGGACTAGATAGTCCGTATGATGTAAATGAATAAAAACAAAGTTTTACAAAAATACATCTATTTTTGGGCCAGGGATTTAGCTCAGTGGCTCTGCCACCTCTCACAAGTTCAAGGTCCCGAGTTCAATCCCCAGGACCAAAAAAAAAACAAAAAAAATCTTTTATTTATTTTTATTTTTTAAATCCATTTTTATTTAAGATATGTGTTGTGGGAATACATACAGATAGCAAAACAATAACTATAGTGAAGGAAATTAACATATTCATGTGAAGTATATCCATCTTCATGCACTCTGTTTTGTCTTTCCTCCTCTGATTTATAAAAACGGGAACATATTATTTCTGTAGTCTGAACATATGTGCCACATTTTGTAATTTTATTGTCTTTACAAATGGAGGGAACAATGAACAGAGGAAATAGTAAATAAATAAAGCAAGCAACATAACTGTACAGTTTCCAAAGATGGAGACACCCAGCGGTTACCTTCGAAAGCCCGCCTGGTCCATTGTCTTCCTTATACCTGGCTGTCCTGGCCTCTTACCCTTGAGAGCCTCGGGAAGCTCCATTGGTCAGGAGCTGCTTCCAGTGACTCCACACCTGCAGGGCTGAGAGCACATGAATCCAGCTGTGAGGACGTGTGACCGCCTCCTTCTGAGGGACACAGAGTTACAGGACAGGAGTTCTGCCCTCCTGACAGCACACGTGGAACAGCGTGACACGAGGACGTGCACTGAGTGCTAACTTTGTGGAGCCAGCTCTGCTGGGGTTGGGGAAGGGTAACTGAGAAGGCTGGAAAAGAGGTGGTACAGGGAGGAGGAAGCAGCAACTTCAGCCTTCCCAACACCTCACAAGCAAGGAAAGAAAGAGGAGGTTACTAGTTCACTTATGTCTCCCTCCCACTAGGACTCACTGAGACAGACTGTACAGCCCCAGAAAGGAGGACGAGGGGATGCATAAAACAGAGTTCGGTCCTCTTACACACCCCTGGGGGGAAAAGACCCTACAATTTAACACACGCACATGAAATTCACGTACTTCTAAAAAAAGTATACATAGAACCCTCACTGAACAGTTACTCTTCTTAAAATTAACTTTTTCAGATATATTTTATATATCATAAAATTTTCTCACTCTGAGTTATGATTTTATGATTTTTAGGAAGTTTACTGAGACCTATAGACATCATTATAATCCAGTCTTAAAATATTTTCATCATTCTAGCAAAATCCTTCAGATGTATTTCCAGTTAATTTATCTTAGCCCCAGCCAATCACTTCTACTTCCCATCTCCATATTTGATTTTTCTGGACATTTCATAAGAATGGAATCATACAAGATATAGTGCCTGGCTTCTACCATGTAGCATAGTGATCGTGACACTCACACATGGTGTAGCATGTGCCCATACTCCATTCCTTTTTATGGTCGAACAATGTTCCATTATACAGATATGATGTGTTGTGCTGATCACTTAATCTGTTGATGAACATTTCAGTTGCTTCCTTTCTGGGCTACTGTGAATAACGCTGCGGTGAACATTTGTCTGTGTGTATTTGTGTGGAGATATGTCTTCGTTTCTCTTGGGTAGATATCAAAGAGTAGAATTTGGGGGATGTACTGTAAACTTGTGTTTAACTTTTTAGGAAACTGCCAGGCTGTATCATTGCACATGCTCATAGGGATGTTGGGATTCTAATTTCTCTACACCTCCCCCTCATTTATTTTTCATCTTTTTTATTATAGCTATTCTAGTGAGTATGAAACTATTTCATTGTGGTTTGAATTTGCATGTCCCTAATGAGTAGTGATGTTGAGGATCTTTTTACGTCCTTGGTGTATATTCTCTATTCAAGTCTTTTGGCCATTTTTAAAATGGATGATTTCCTTATAGAGTTGTAAAAATTATTTTCGATGCAAATTCTTCATAAGACACAATTTATAAATATTCATCCCAGCACGTAGCTTGTGTTTTCATTTTATTAATGAATGTCTTTCGCAGAACAAAGTTTTCAGTTTTGATGAAGTTCAATTTATCAGTTATTTTCTTTTATGTCATAACCAAAACAATCTATGCCTAACTCAAGGTTTCAGATATTTCCTCTGGTAGTTTTGTCTAAAGTTTTTATAGTTTTAACACCTATATCATAGTCTACAATCCATTTTGAGTTAAGTTTTGTGTGTTTACAAGATAAGCATCTAAATTCATCTTTTTGCGTGTGACTGTCCAATTGTCCCAGTAATATTGGTTGAAAATACTAATCTTCCTCCATTGACTCCCTTTGGCATCTTTGTCAAAATTAATTAATCAAAAGTAGAAGGGTTTATTTTTGAATTCTCAATTCTACCAGTAAATGACTGCCTTGATCACTGTAGCTTTATTATAAAGTTAGAAATTAGGAAGTGAAAGAGTTCCAATTTTGTTATCCTTTTTTTCAAAATTGTTTTGACTGTTCTGAGTCTTTTCTGTTATTCTGCTAATAGAGTAATAGAATGGATGGTAAGCTATCTTACTTTTCCATATAGGCCTTTCAGCTTATCATTTTCTGTAAGAAAAGGGAGAAGGAAGTTGGAATTTTGATGGGGGTGATACATCAATTTGGGGGAAAAATGCCACCTTTACAGTATCAAATCTAAATCCATGAACATAGGGCATTTTTTGTCACTTGTTTAGTTCTTCTCTAATTTCCTATAGCTGTATTTTATAACTGTCAGATGTGTATCTTATTTTCTCTTATTTTGAAGCATTTCATTCTTTTTAATGCTATTCTTAATAAAATTTTTTCTTTACTTTTGGATTGTTCCTTATGCATTTATAGAATTACAATTGATTTTTGTATCTTGCCATATTGCCCAACTTGTTTATTAATTTTGTTATGTGCACACTTACACATATGTGCGCATGTTCCTTAGGATCTGTATCCAAACATTTTTACATTAACTCCATTACATTATTATACACGCCTAAATCTAGTTTGCTATCTCACAAGAGATGAGGAGCTACAAACTGAGCAAAGGAACAGTCCAAGAAACAAGTACCCTGGTTTCTGTAAGAGTTGATACAGCTCTAACAGTAAAGAAGACCAAGGGGGCTAGAACATAAGATGAAAACACTCCAGAGGCTCAGTAATCCGGGACTATAAAGGATAGAAGTAAGCAGCTCCAAATATCCAAAAGGCACCATGCCATCCAAAGCCACTGAGGTCGCCATAGCTTAGCAGCCAGTGACAATTAGTCTCTCAAAAAGAAAATTTAAAAAAATAGGCTCAATTGTTGTGAGACAATCAGGAACCACCCAAAAGGAAATAAAATAAACAGGTGCTGGGAATGGGCCCTGTAAGGACCATGCCTGTATTGTGTTTTGTTGTTGTTGTTGTTGCTGTTGTTGTTGCTTTTTGTTTTTTTTCTCATTGAGTTTATTGGTACATTCTAGGTATACAGTACAGTTGCATTCATCCTTGGGATCTTGTACCTTTACATGACAGGTCTTGGTTCTCATTTTTCCCCTTATCCCTGCCCTCCCTTCACCCTCTCCTATCCTCCCCATTTACAAACACTTTATTTCCATTTTTTCATTTTCTCATATTTTTCTCTTTTCTCTTATTACCTTTCCCCTACCCTTCCCACTTTCCCTACATCTTTAGCCCTTTTCCTCCTATTTCACATTGTCAATTATATCATTAGGATCTTACGTACTGTTATAGTTTTTCACACCAGAGAAACTATTCTGTATTTACACATGTGTGACTTATTTATTTCACTTATGAGTATATTCTCAATATGTATCCATTTTCCTATGAATGACTCTAATTTCTCATTCTTTATGGCTGAGTAGTATTCCATTTTATAGAAAAACCACATTGTGTTTTTAAAGCACAGTTAAACAAAGACATAAATGGGGATCCAGGGTTCACACACAGCCCTGGAGTTAAAAACACCAAAGCTACAAACCCCTCCTACTAACACAGATGCAAGCAAGGATCAGCCTCCTACAAGCCGGCCTCACCCTAGCAGCCAACACTGACCAATGAGGTGCCTGCAACTGAGCTCAGATACCAACCAGCTGATCAACCAGGACTGAACGCTCATTGTGAGTTGGAATCTCTTATTTGCAAGAAGGACCTGGTTGAGAACTTTTGGTGGGAGCCTTTCCTATAAATTAGCCACCACTTTCCTCTGTTTGCAGAACTGCTGGCCTGACCTACTCTTGGTCAGAGCTGTGGCTCCCTTCTGGCTCAAACTGAGTTCAAATGAAAGCCTTGCTGGTGCCTAATTTCTGCTGAGTCTGTTCTCATTTCTACTGTTTCTGGACTGAAAAACCCCAGCTCCAGTAATATTTGATTTCCAAGAAAAATAAATACAGTGTCTGAACAGTCCAAATAGCACTTTTTTAAAAGTTGCAACATTTAATAGAATACATCTTTCACTTGTAGAAGGTCAACTCAGACATACTCCTGCTAGTGCCACTTTTCCCATTCCCTGAATCCACGGCCACTGTGGCACCACCAGCACAATCAGGCATGTTCCCTGCAGTTCCTGGGACATCCTGTACTTTGGTACCTTGTCAAATGAATTTGCAATTAAAACGTCATCTGCCAGCCTTGAGGAGTTTGCTGAGTCTGTTAGAGAGCCCAGGCTGCCTGGCTGTACTCTCAGGACAAAAGCTTGAAGGCCAGGCCCAGAGAGTATTATGCCAAGGAAATGAATACTGTGGGATGGGCCTTATCAGAGGAGAGGAAGCCAGGCCAGAGCCATGGAAGTCAGGTAAGTGCTCCACTGGAGCATCGGCCCTGCCCCTGAGGCAGCACAGCCTATGCAAGACCAGCTCAGCAACTCCCGAGTCAGATGGAACGGCTGGGCTGGGCCCTGGGGACAAGGAGGCCCAGGGAGAGCAAAATGTAAATGCAGGCTAGTGATTTGCAGAGTGCCCAAGAGATTCCCGAGAAGCAACCCCTTCTGCATCCCAGTCTCCTAGGGATGGAGCTGTGCACCATGGAGGGGCAGGTGGTGGTCAAAGGAAACCCTCCTGCCTCCCTCCATTGGTGACAGTTGGGTGTGGGGGCAGTGCTGCGCTCCGTCACTCTGTACTGCAGTCCTCTGAGTGGGAGGAAGTGAGAGGCAGAGAGCAAGTGTGAACCTGAGCACAAAGATGGTGCCTTATTGCTGATCCTCTGGTGCAACTCTCAGCTCCCGCTGATTCGAGGTCCTGGGAAGATGCTCCAGCCTCTTCCCACCTCCCCATCATGCCTGACTCCTCAGAGGGAGAAGAGGTCTCCCCAGCCATTCCTGACATTTATTTTTAAGTGTGTGTGTGTGTGTGTGTGTGTGTGTGTGTGTGTGTGTGTGTGTTGGGGGACGGATGCTTTGGCTTCTCCCAGACATCCCTGTAGCAAACAGCCTGAGCAAATACTAGGTCATGATTCACAGCAAGCCTGGGATTCTGTGACCCCCACAAGGAGCCACTCCGCCTGCCTGGCTCCCTGTCAAATGTGAGCCAAATTCAAGCAGATCTAACAGTAGCTGATTCTGAGCTTGGAGGGTCTGGTGTCCAACACAGGGCCTGGGAACTGCATTCTGCTTTGCTTCTTAGCAGGCATGAGCTAAGGAGGAGGTGCTCCTGTCCGGGCTGGGCATCCTTAAAACTCAGAGACCTGGCAGCCCCAAACACACCCTTCCCTAGTAAGTCTGGCCCCATGCTACTTCAGAATCCAGGGCTCCGGCTGAGCATTTGTTCATTGGCTGCTAACATCAAAGCAGGGTTGGAAAGGGCAGGTCCCGGGGTGCTGGTGTTTGGCAGAGGAAGCAGAGACATCCCAACCAGAAACAGACTGTCTAGATTCCCACCTGGATGGCCCTAGAAAAAAACAGAAGTTAAAAACAGGTCAGCAAATAAGAAACCAAGCTGACAGGCCCCTGAATTGTGAAATTATGATTACAATGCCCAGGTTCAGGGAGCAGAGTAGCCCGATGAAAGCACAAAGTCATTCAAGTGTGAGAGTGGCTGGTTAATCAGGACCTGAGGCCCTGGGACCAGGTCTGCAGGGGGCAGGGCAGATGAAGCACTAGCCTTGGGCATCTGTGGGAGAGCTAAACATGGGTGCTGCAAACAGAAGCACAGCTTGTTCCCTGCCAAGCAGCCAATCAGAGCTCTCCAAACAGCAGCTGTCTCACTAACAATTTAGGAACCCTTCACACTTTCAGCATTATCAAGAACTCAGTTGTTCTACATGAGTGGGATCCCCCTTTGAATGGCACAACATTTTCATTGTAATAACTTTAAATATCATCCCTCAAATCAACCTCTGTGGAGGGAGGGAAAGAGGGAGGGGGGAGAGAGATTCTGAGATCTAAAATCTCCAGAACTCACTTATGTGACCAGTGAAAATGCACTGAGTTTCTCTTACAAGCTAGGCACCTGACTGGATATAAAATAGAACACCTCAGGCATTCAATCTGCTCCCAAAGAGCTCATGGGCTGGTAGAGACTATAAGCTGTCAATACAAACAAAGGCAAAACAAGGTGGATGGTAGCACCTTACAGGAAATCTCTCACAGGTGCAATCCAAGCCAGATTCTATGGCTATACACTGGTTAGTACACATAATTCCTAGTCCTGGCCCCCAAGAGGGCTTAGAAACACTGACATTCTAGTACCCACAGCTGTATTCAGTAGTCTGGCCTAGATATCTTTCTCCAATAAAAGGACCTAAAATTGTTTGGAGAAATAACTGATTCTAGGATGAGGGCAAATGATGGGAGGGTGTCAAAAGGATACAGAAAACAACCTGGAAAAGCTGTCCACAGTCAATACTAGGAGGATTTAATCCACAGGATAATATATAGTAGTAATATCAAAATATAAACCGAAGAATAAGTATACATGAATCCATTCTGATTTAATGATAACTACATGTATACATGGGAAAGAAGGGACAAGTCTTCCTTACAGAAGCAGAAAAATGGGGAGGATGAGTGAAATAAAAGCATCACCATTAGAACATGACAGTAATAATTACTGAAGGCAAGTGGCACAGATACATGATTAAATTAGTGGGTGAAATTTTAAGGAGAAAATATAACTCCAAAGTATTTATACCCAAATTTCCTAATTTTTATGGTGACTTTGACAAATGATTGCAAATTCTTCTTTCTCTAGGAGGTGGTGCTTAATTCCCCTCCCCTTGGCTGTAGGAAGGGTATATCGAAAGATAGCACTCACTCAGAACAAATTATTTTTGTTAAGATGAATATAGTAACTTCACAGTGGAGAAAACCTGGCAAATACCCCTTTAACAAAGAGATCATGATTATCATATCATTAAAGATGTCATGTTGACCCCACATGTTCACCGACCGATAAGATATGATGAGAGCTTGCTTCCCACAGTGGTATGGAACACACCTGTTACCCCAGTTACGTGGAAGGCTGAGGCAGGAGGATCACAAATTCAAATCCAGCCTGGGCTTCTTCATGGCTCTTCAAATCCAGCCTGGCTCTTCTTCCTCTAAAAAAAAAAAAAAGTACTTTTCCTCTGTGGAATTCTTCCCAAAAATCCATAAAATCCATAGTTGTGGTGTATGAATGAGAACACATCAAATAAACACAAACTGAGGGGCATTGTATAAAATATCTGGTTCCTCATCTTCAAAAGTGTCAAGATCATGAAAGTCAAGGAGAGAGGGAGGAACTGTCTAGGCTCGAGGAGATTGGGTGACTAAATATACTTTGGTATCCTGCCTGGCTCAGAAAAGAAGCCATTAATGGAAAAACTAGGAAAACATAAATAAAGCCTGTAAGTTGGTTAATATAGTTAATGCAACATTAGTTTCCTAGTTTTGATTAATATGTCATGGTTATATAAAATGTTAGCATAAATGGAAACTAGGTCAGGGTATATAAGAACTTTCTTATTATCTTTATAACATTTTTGTGAATCTAAAATTACCTCAAAATTTTAAAACTGCGTGTGCATGTGTGTGCATGTTTAACTGGGGATTACACCCTCACCGAACCCCCACTGAGCTGTACTCACTATCCTTTTTATTTTTAATTTGAAACAAGGTCTCGCTAAATTGCTTGGGCTGGACTCAAATTTACAATCCCTGCCTCAACCTCACAGAATTCTAGGGTTACAGGGGTGCATCATTGCCCTTTATTAATGCTCTGACTAGACTCTATTAGTTCTAGGCAAGATGGAATAAGTTTACTGTGCCTCATCTTTCCTACTAATTACAACTAAAAACTCTGAACAGAGTGCAAAAGCAACTACCTGAAGACTAAAAAGAAGAGCAAATTACAGTAGATGCACTAAAAAGAAAGTCAAAACTTGAAGAACAACCAAGATAGTTGTCTTGTGAGTGTCCTGGTTTGTTTCTTTTTTTTATGTGCTGGGTTTGAACCACAAACAAGCCTAATCAAGGAAATATCTCCTGAAAAAGAGCAGAACTCTAAGAAAAGTCTGTTTATTCTGGCCAAAACAATGGGAAAGAGGGCACCTGTGAGCTGCAGATGGTGAGGAGAATCCAGAGGGTGTTTCTTTTCTTTTTTTCTTTCATGGGCCTCTCTGGGAGCCGTACCTGCCCCCATAGTAGCACTATTGCAGTATGTGATGATTCAGAAATCTAAGACTCTCAGAGAAAATCCACCTGTATTTGTTTTTTCATTGCTGGGACATGATACCTGGCAACCACAACTTAAAGAAGATGAGGTTTAATTTGACTCATGGTTCAGGGGACTCAGTCAATGGTCAGCTGGCTCTGAGAAACATCATAGCAGAAAGGGCTGGCAGAGGACAGTTGCTCATTTAATGGCAGCCAGGAAGGAGGAAGGAGGGAGTGAGTGAGGGTAGAGAGAGAGAGAGAGAATATAAATATCCATCAGTCCAGGTTTTTTTTCTAATCATGTGCCTACTATAACTAGGTCCCACCTCAGAACATAAGACTTTAGGGGGACATTTTAAATCAAAATCAGTATACCATCTACAGGAACAAGGGGAAAGTGCCCCCATTAGGGGAGTCTTTTTTTATCTCTCTCATATTTTTCCTGTTTCAGCTAATACAATTCAAAGAGAAATCCCATCTGTCTAGCCAAAGGAAACCCAAAAAGGAGACCCAGGAGTTGGCAAGTGTGAGAAGAATCCAACAGAAGAATGAGGCTAGGGGACCCCCTCCCTCCACTTTTGTGTATGAGCTGACACCAACCCCAAGCTCATGGCCAAGTGCTAGTGTGGGGAGCATATCCCAAGAAGCATGCTGATGCTCCAACTGCCCAGATTGAAGTAGACACTATTATCTTCTTTGTTTTACAGATGGAAAAAAGAACACATGGAGAGGTTGAGAAACTTGTTGAAGAAGACACATCGAACAAACATGGACCTTGGAATTTGAACCCAGGTCTCTCTGCAGAATCTGATTTCCTAACCCCAGCAGCATGACTCTTACCCTCACCCTTTGTAGCATTGCTAATTAGGTGGAATTTGCTGAAAGGTGTATAGCGGGCTGTGCGGAGGGAAGAGACTGGAGGAGAGGCACAGGGCTAGGCAACTCGCCAGGCCCTTAGGCCTGTCAAGAGGCAAGAACTTCCTCTGGGATCTTCTATTCTTCCTAAGCTATGGCTGATGCCACGAGCAACTTCTTACCACCCAGCTTACTGTCCCCTGAGTCACCACCATTCCCAGTCACACAGTGCAAGCACTTTGGCTTTGCCCCAAGACCCATGGTGAGGGTCAGATAAGGAGCCTCCAGTCCTGCCAAAGGCCAATCTTTCCCCCAAGAAAGTCCAGCCACTAAGGCAGCCAGGGAGATGGGCCCCAGCCAAAAAAGAGGCTTAATCAAACATTCACTCGCCATTTCCCAGCTCAAGCTCAATCTGACCCAGTGCACACAGAGATCAGCAGCTGTCTGGTGGGGCAAAGACCATTCGCCTTTTCTTGTTTCTCTTTCACCTTCCTCAAAGATTTTGCTTGGCCACCAGTTGTGTCTAGGCATCAACAAGCATGGCATCATTGCTGATGAGGTCACACATTCACCCATTGGACTTATTGGGAAGTCCCAGAGGAGACACATGAATCACATTACCCTCTGTGTCTGTGTTTTTCTTTGGCAAGTTGTCTGGTTTAACTGTAATTCATTAGAGATGAAAAGAGATTTTGCTTGGCCAACTCTAAAAGGACAAAAATGAGATCACCATGACCCAGCAAAGAGCATTAGCTGCTCCCCCATCCCCGGGAAAACCACTGGACACTCAGAGCGCAGGGCCATCTGCCTTCCATGCCTACCAGCCCACTCATGGGGGCATGATTCATGATCCAGTCTTCCCCCATGGGGGCCTCCCTTAGTACCATCCTCCTCTCGAGTGACATAATAGAGAGAGCATGCCTTCCCACCACAGTAGCCCATTCAGATCAAAGACCAGCCTTGCACCTTTTCAAACACTGAGTTGTCCCACTTTCGGTTAACACTCTTGCTAGATGCATTTTATGGTTCAAATTCTTGACTTTTATAATTTATGTATGTGGCAACCAGCGACATGCTAGAAATTGCTCCCTAACAACTTAATATCATTAGGAAATATGTTGTTTGTGTTTTGGCTTTGTTTTGTTCTGCTTTGGTGTGATGTTTGCCTGTGGTTTTGTTTTCTGTTTTGTTGCACAGGAAGAACTAAGCAGGGGAGCTCAGGAAACAGCTCCCACCTTCACTGCACCTTGAAAAACTGCTCACATACTTTGCAGAGGTAAAGGTGTTAGGCTGAGTATTCACACCAACCAGACCTGGAAAGGCACTGAAAAATCCATAGCAGCTCTCTTTGGAAACTAAAAGCACTCTAACATTTTGCCCCTAGCATTTCCCAAAGTGTGGCTCCAATGCCAAGGTCACTGAAGAATACTGAGGAAGTATCAAGCCCACTTTCCCCTTGCTTCTCACATGTGCACATTAGAGTAGAACCCAGAGGTCCCTTTTATGTCTTTCAAGGGGAAACAACATCACACAGATGGAGAAGGTCAGGGACACACAAATCAGAACTATATGAAGATCTTCTGCTTAACTTAGGAAAAAGTTATGCTTCTAAAAAATTGTCCCCTTTTCAGACACCAGCAATGAGCTGTCTGTCTGTCCTTCACCTAGTTTGAGACCTCAGGTTTGGATACCTCCCACAAGAGTGGTGGGATTGCTTTCCCAAGTCTATCAGATGGAGCGCCCCGGGAAGGGAGCAAGGCTGCTCACTACGATTTCATTCTTCTGGATGAAAAGAAAGGCTAGTTTGTGTTGGTGGACAAAGTACAGCATTTGCACTTGACCCCACCCCTACTTACTCATCCTTTAAGAAGATATTTAGCCCAAATCTAAGAGGCCTGTAGGCTCTGAGTGATCACACTGGGAAACTTTCCACTGGGGCTAAGTAAAGGTGATTCTGAACAACTACTATGATCAGGAATAGCAATGTAGAAGTCTTTTAACTTCAAATTAAAATTGTACTCCCCACACGCACACATGTACACTTCCATCACATACACAGACACACCTGTATGCATGTTTGTTCATGTAAGGAATTGGTTTGCCTTCCTTGCTTTCCTGTTTCATCAGACCCTGTCCTTTACTCTCATCTCACATCCTTTGAGACCATAAATGAGTCACGAAGGACTGAATGAATTCAAGTAAAAAAGGAAGTCATTCATGTGATGGGATTCAGGACAAGCCACCCCAAAATATAACTATGGGAGACTAGAATATGCAACCCTAAAATATTCCCCTTTGGCATAAAGATTATTTGTGGCTATTATATTGACAAATGGCAGGCCGAGCAGCAGATCTGAAAAATTGTGCTTTTGTGAGAAAAATTTACATCTATAAAGAAATTTTCCATTTGTAAATATGTTTCCTTCTCTTCACCAGCAAGAGAAGGGTGACTAAATCACTAGAGACTCTTGATCATTGAAGAGCATCCATATATATATGTATAAAAAAACCTCACCCTTATTTTTTGGTGATTTTCCTTGTCATCACCTCTTCATGGAGTCTTTTACTACATCTTTCTTTCTGTTTCAGAGAAATGAAGTATTCAAGTCTTAGGACTTAGACAACTCGATGAGATCTACTCTAGAGATTTACTCATTTTTCTTTGTACTAGATCCATGGCCAGATGCTAACTTCCCCAGAGATGAGAGTTGGTGGGAAAGAAATCAGGTTTATTGAAGGGATATCATCCTGGAAAATTGGAGAGGGAGCTACCGTCCTCAAAAATCATCTTTAGGAAATTCAGACACACAAAAAGGTATTTTATGTGTCTGAGAGGGAACGGAAGAGAGGGAAAGGAAGTTCAGGGGGCAGTGGGTGGGAAAACCATATGACAGACAGGGTCCTCAACATCCAGGGCATTTGTCTCTTTTTCTTCTCTGACCAGAGCATCACAATGGATTCAGCCTCCTGGAACTAGTTTCCATCATTCTTTAGACAGACGCAATAAGGTAGAACAGAAGAAGCAAAGATTGGTAGAAAGGAAACAAGGAACATCATGACTAAAATTATACTTTTAACAAGACTGCAACTGTCCAGACACAGTCAAAGTTATCTAACACTATTCACACCGGCATTCCCTTGGTTCATTTTTGCTCTGTCTTTCAAACCCATCAACCCCAAAACTCCTTAATGACTTTATAAACCCCAAAATCAGCTTAGTTGAGAAGGTAAAGAGAAAGAACCTGATCTTAAGATAAAGGAATAAATTGAGGGAATCCAAAGAATGCTTAAATTATCTATCTTTTTAGAAAATGGATTTATACCTCTAAAATGGGCCATCACCCTTGGCAGCACGGGGTGGGGCAGCTTTTCCACAGGTTTCCACCCACTTAGCAGAAACATAAAGGTTCCCAATTCCAGAAAATTATGCATTTCATTTCTGTGAATGCCCACACTCCACTCTTCAGTATGTACTTTGCTAAACAAATCTTTTCCATGCCTCTTTTACTGATGAGTCCTGAAAATTCTTTATCCATAACAAGAGTCAGGGAGCCTGCAACTTATTCTGTGAATAGGATGGGTTTAGGTCCTCCACCTCCAATTTGGGAAACTCCTTGAACCTCGTCCCATGACAATACCACTTTTCTGCAAATTAAATCTCACAACAATTTACATGCTTTGTATTACTGGATGCACAGAACTGAGGAATAAAGAGGGATGTCACACATTCAGATGTTACCTGAATGTTACCAGATGCTGTAGGTTCTGTAGATCTAAAAAGAGTTTATTTTGCAGTGAACATCTTACTCTTTTAAGGGAGCTTCTCTTTGGAATTTAGAATGCTGGACAAAAGGAAGGAAAGTAACCTTGCAAAGAACAGCAGGCAAAGGAATGGCCACTGTTACATTCTGGGTTATCTCTCACATATACGAGAAGTATACACATTATTAAACTTGCTTTCTTTTCTCTTATTAATCTGCTTCTTGTTACAGGAAGTCTCAACTAAGAACTCATGAGAGGTGAAGGAAAAAATTGTCCTTCCCTGCACTTATCTCTCACACTCATGGCAAAAATCAAGGACAAGGAAAAGAAAATAGTAACACTGGATTTTGAGCTGCTGGGAAACCTTGTTCACAAGCTTCAAGAAGCCTTTCAGACCCCAGAATCATTCTGTTCCCAAAAGCTGCTAGTTGAGTTGCATTCCCAAATAAAGCCTCGGTTTCTTGAATACCTGGTATGTCACAACCCCAACTGGTGGTGGCATTTGACCATCTTCTCCAGATACCCAGAAGAATCACGGAAATTTGGTAAGAAATAGCAACATTTTCTTGATAAAAGGGAGGGATCATTGCATTGGAAGAACATATTGGGTGGGAGACACTGTAGCAGCTCTTTGTGAGTAAATATAATCTGCACTAGACATGAGCTATAACTAATGTGTATTGAGTTCTTACTGTATTCTAGACTCTAGGCTGAAATGCTTAGTGTGGGTTCTCATTTTAAATCTCACTGTAAGCCTATAAGGTTGATATTATCATTCTCTATTTTATAGATGAGGGAATTAAGATTTAGAGAAAGAGTAAATAATTTATCAACTTGAAAGCAGCAGAGGCACAGAGGGCCAAGTGCTACAGCTCACAGTCACTTCCATACATGCCTCTCAGAGCCCCGGGTCTGCTTCCTTACAGTGTTAGCTTATAAGTGACGTAGGCACCTTCAGACCCTTCCATACTTAACTGAGGAAAGCTGCTGCCTCTTTAAAAGACGGGTAACATGCCTTCAAAACTTAAATCTCAGTTAACGTTCTTTGGAGAAACTTACCAGCCAAAATCACCAAGTCACTCTGACTCATGCTTTTTTTAGGTGAACTGGAGAAAATGTTGCTCATTATAATGCTGGGTTCTCTGTGCATCTTTTCTTTTGAATATGTGATTGTGACCTCTGAGCTAAGCACGCCCAGGAAGGCACTTGTCCTATTTTTTAATGTGTGCTGATGAGTTTTCCCTACCTGAATAAATGTAAGTTTCCCCAACAAAAGTCCCTGCTTTCTTTGTTCAAAGGGAGACCACTGCTTTGAAAATCATCTCTGGTGTTCTCCTTACTTGCTGCAAGTAATAAATATTTCTCCACCCTTTTATATCCTGGTTGCGTTTACTGGCTTTTGCTTGTCAAAAAGTCCCTGTCCTCTTATTGGCAACATCAGCAGTTGGGAGGATCAGAGGGAGATCTGCAAAGCATGATAAACCCATTTTCTCCTCTCTTGTCTCATTGTTCCTTTACCCATCAGCAAATAGGCCAGTGTCAGATCAGAGCATGAGGCAGGCCCTTTCCCTCCCAGGCTCCTTCCTGTCTCCCATTCCCTCCTCAACCTTGACTGTTCTCTCCCCTCTCTCCTCTCTCTCCACTTCCCTCTTTCACCAGGCATTGGCAGAGCAAAGAAGACTGCTGCCAGGAAATTTTTTGCATTCTTGAGCACACTGCTTCCCAGCAGACCTGCCTTTGAGTGAAATCTGGGTTGAGCCAGCTGCACAGCCCCCAGCACCAGGCAGCCTGGCACCAAGAATCCAAAGCTAAAAGTGGATCATTCTCACTGTTCCTTCCCAGAGGTACCTGAATGGGGTGGAGGGGGTCTCAGACACTCCTTTCCCTACCCTCAGGTTCTGTCACAGAAGCTCTCCTGTTGTCAACACCAAGGATTTTAAGGGACATATGATTTGCAGGACACCAACCATGTGGTGTCCTCAGAACCTCTTCCTTCCAAAGCAGAGAGGGGGAGGGGGAGAAAATGGGGAGGGGAGAGAGAAGAGAGAGCGCCAAGGAGAGAGAGAGAGAGCGCCAAGTCTCCACTCTCCACTCTGGAGACTCCACTCTGGAGCCCTGCCAAGCATCCACTGGCTGATGAGGCAGCTGGGGCACAATGACAGGTCAGAGGTGTTTGGGTGAGGAATCCCAAACTGTGGCAGCTTTGCCCTTGGACCCCCTAACTCTCTTTGTGAGAATGAAATTCTTCTTTGGCACAAGAGCTCATTAAAATCTTTCATGCATTACCACACCTCTCACTTCTTCTCCCCGTAGATGAACTAACTATCCTTGTTCCTTTGACTATCAGTTTTGTTATATGATCAATACTAGCCTGGTCATCCCTCTCTGGATGGGTGGAGGATCTTTTGCCAGTGCACTTCTCAAAAGATGTATACAGTTGTCCTTTGATATCCGTAGGATCAGGTCCAGGACCCCCTATAGATACCAAAATTCACAGATGCCCAAGTCTTTTATTTAAAACATAACCTATGTGAGTCCACCTGTGTACTTTATATCCTCTCTAGATTACTTATAATTTCTAATTCAATTATGATTCTGTGTAAATAGTTATTATACTGTTTAGAGAAAAAATGCAAGAAAAAAGCCTGTACATGTTCAAGGCAGACACTTTTTTATGACAATTTTCAAGCCACAGTTTGTTGAATATTTGGATGTGGAATATGCAGATACAGAGGGTGAACTACATTCAGAATTAAGCCCATATATTATTCACTTTTACCATTCCTTATCACAACTGATACCAGCAGCCTATATAATAAGTATCCTATGTATAGAGTATTTCTGCAATTTTAGCTCCTTATGGACATAACTGTTTCTACACAATTATTTAAAATTCACATTCACAATTTCTCACCACATCCTTAACCAGTGGGGCCGTTACTTCTCTTAACACTCTAATATCTCCCTTAATACTCTATGAGCATCTGTTAACTCCTATTAACACAGTTGATGTTGACATTATCTTCCTGGTAGTTGTGTCTCATTTATGTTGGACATTCAGTTTGTAGTTAACAATATTTTTGAGATCACTTTTCACATTAATGCCTGTTGATGTGTTCAATGAACACAAGTGTTGTATACATGCAGGGTTTTTTTTTTAACACAAAGATTGGAGTTTACATGTGTCTTTACTCTGTTGTACCTCCTTGGCTATCTCTATTTTTGAATCCCGGTTTTGCCTTCCATCACACTTGTTTTCATCCAAACACTACATGATCAGTGTATTTGAAAATCCAGGCTTCTGTGCCTTACCTGAGTTGCTAGTAAAAAAATATTGACTAGGATGGCAGTGGTGGTTGAATTGTTCTGGAGAGATTTGTCTATAAAACAGTAGCCTTGGGCTTGGTAGTCTAGGCAGCTGTGTATTCATCCAAGCATCATACTAATAAAGCCACATTTTCAACCTTGGATACAGGATACCCCGAGAACCCCTGCTGAGAGCTTGTTTGTGGGAGCATGGCTAGGGGAGCAGGAGAGTAATTACAGGAAGAACTGAGCTAAGAAAGATGGCTGAAACATCAGAATGCATTCTGGAGAGCTAGTGGCAATGTTGTTTAAGAAAGTGGAATCAGAACAGGAAGCTAAAGCAGAGAGAGACAGACCTAACATTACTCTTGTGTAAACCAAGGACACAGGACAAAATCCTCCCATGCTGGATCTGAAGTCAAGTAAAGACCTGGTGCCATGGCAACTTGCTCTATAGGATATACAAAAAATAATGTGAGTCTGAGTGGTTGGGAAAGAAGAATAGGAAGCCAGAGAAGCCACCAGGGTAGATTCATATGCTACCTAAATGTCTGGGTTCCCGAACAAGCCTCTTTCTTAAGATGGTACACTGGGCAGACCCTCTGATGCAAGATCTGACTTTGCTGAACTCCACGCCTACAGTTTTCCCCCATCTAGCAGAAAAGACAACATCACAAAAAAGGAAAATCAGAGGCCTTGACATAACACATTTCCTGAGAGTCTGTGCTGGCTGCTAGTCACCATAGCTCTCTTCTCTAAGTTCTGCCAAATGACCTAATTTGCCATCTCTTCTAAGATTTTGCAGGACTGACACTGTGGTTGGTTAATGTGGTTCCTAGAAACAAACTTTATAAAAATCCAGAAGATAGTCTTGCCGCAGGTACTTGGTACCTCTTTCTCCACAGGTATTAAAGATAACCAATAACAGGAATTTACAACTCCAGTGCTGCTTTTTTTTCTTCTTCTTCTTCTTCTTTTTTTTTTGTACCAGAGATCAAACTTGGGACCTTGCACTTGCAAGGCAGGCAGTGGAACCACAGAGCTAAATCCCCGGCCCTCCAATGCTGCTTTTGGGTGCTCAGAAATATAATTTATCTGATCTTAAAAATTGTGCTCACTTCATGCAATTCAACCTTCTTTCCTACCCACTTTCTGATCTTTGGATGCCATTTTGCTATTAATTCTGCAAATTTTCAGTTTGGAGATCCTTGTCCTTGATGAAGTAGGGGAAAAAAACAGGAAATGAGCAGTGCTGCTCACCCTGTCATCACCAACATTACATCACCTGTTTCTGGCCTTTATTTCTCCATTGTTTTGGATTTCTGTGTAGCTTCTCAAAAGCTCCTGATTTTCCCTTAGCAATTTTTTTCCAGGAGTCTCAGCTTGTTCTGGGATTTCACCTTTCTGGCATGATTCCTTTAAGTTTATGTCACTCCTTTGTATTTGTCTTTGACCATGTGCCTGTATTTTTCCTATGAGAATAATATTATACCACTTATATGACATCTTCCCTCCTAGAGTCTGACCATGAGGTTTTACCTCTGTTTTCCTGGCTTTAGTCCTGAGTCTGAGTAAGCCCAGAGTACAAGCTAGTGTGCAGTTCTAGAGTTGCAGAGAATCACAGCATGGCTTTAAAAAGAAATCACAACACAATTTCAAAAGGATATGAGATTAAAACAACAACAACATAAAAAGGGAGAATGAGAATAATGAGAAAAATGAAGGCACTTATGTATACAAATTTCCCTGATCACCCGGGATATTTGTAGAAAATGCAGATTCTTGCCCTCACTCTAGACCTCCTGAATCTCTAGGATAGAAACCAAAGCATTCAGGTATAAACAATTTCATCAGCTATTTCTCAGGTGTCCCCGTGCTGGATAACCGCTTCACTAGATCCAGAGGGAGGACAGCAGCATGAACCCTGACCGCTGAGACGGACTGGAGCATCAAAGCCCACCCATGCTTCTGCACACTCTGAATCACAGTGAAATGAAACACTCCTAATTTTGAAGGTAACTTTCAGCCTGGGGGAGAAAGGAGTGCAATACTGGAAGAAACAGACATTTACTGAAATATTTAGAGGAAAATATTCTAGAACTCAGTTACAGAACTCAAATTCTTTGTTGACATAAGAATAGTCCTTGGATTATTTATCTTCTTAAATCACCCCATTTAGCAGGAAGAAAACTCAGTATGTGCACACAAGCACACAGACACACACACACACAGACACACACACACACACACACACTATAATAGCAGGACTTTTGAAACATATTTCAGAGCCAGGCAGGTCTGCATTCAAGTATAATGTATGCCTTTTAATAGTCTTTGTTCAATTTGTCTAACTATATACAACTTTATGTAACATAAACAACTATATTTGATCTTGTTCAATTAATTTGTTTAACTATATATATGCAAAATAAGAACAATAATACTAACCTTAATATTTGAGGAAACCAAATAAATATTTGCATTTCTTTCTCTCCTCCCCTAAGGAAGATATATGTCCAGATACTAGCCATTTTCCCCATTTCATGGAGATTCTTAAGGAAAACACCACATCCCCTTTAGTATAATACAAAACTACTGAAGACAGTCGAAAGCTGCAAGACAAGAAGGACTTATTCTGTCTCTAGTAGTGCTGTAATTTAAAGCTTGACTTCAATTAATTATTCACTATCTGTTCACCACCTCTGATTTTGTCAGAACTTTTGAATGAACTTTTCTAATAAATATCTAAAAATTTAAAACTTCTGTTTTGTAGTGTATCCTGGAATTCTTTTTCCTGGTTAAAAAAATGCATTTGGAATATGACAGCAATGAAATTTTGAAATTTTTTCCATATAGTTTCTTTTCTTTTGTACAATATTGTCATCTTTGTCATCTCATTGTCGGTTGCAGTGAAGTATCCGGGAAGACTGTATATCCTTAATTATGGTTCTGATTTTTAACAATCCATGCTGACTCACTGAGAGTCAAGGTCTCTGTCTACCCACCTAGAATTCCATTTCTGAGCTCCATGGAGTCTAGTTTGAATTGATGGGTCATTACACTCAAGCTGTAGCAGCTTCTTCATACTTCCCTAACACTTATTT
Source organism: Fukomys damarensis (assembly GCF_012274545.1). NCBI lineage: Eukaryota > Metazoa > Chordata > Mammalia > Rodentia > Bathyergidae > Fukomys > Fukomys damarensis. Next base: position 54,517,063 of record NW_022900913.1, on the reverse strand, counting down.
TCAGGTTACCAGAAACTTTCTCAGATTTAAGGGATTCAATTAAGGGTTTAGGTTGTGGTCACATCTTATATATTTACAATATATTTGCTATTCGGTCAGTTAGGACTGCTATAGCAAATTACCATAGACTGAGTGACTTAAGCAGCAGTCATTTCTTTCTCATGGTTCTGGAGACTGGTAAATCCAAAATCAAGATGTCAAGTCTCTCTGACTTCCTATAATGGCATGAATCATATTCATGAGGATGCCACACTCATGGCCTAATTACCTCCCAAAGACCCTCCTCTAAATACCTTCACTTTGGAACACAAGTTTCAATGTGTGGATGCTGAGGGTACACAAACAACCAGTCCGTGGCAGATTCCTTACATGGTGAACACCAAAAATAGAATCACAGCAGGCTGCTAAGCCCTCCAGTTTGAGAAACAGATCTGGAGAATAATTATTTTATTATATTATTTTAGCTTCTGGATTATTAATTGGGGGAAATTGTTAACTGGAGTAGCTCACAGAGGAAGTACCAAGGTGCTGTCCAAAGGAGGGATATCTTTTCACACTTCAAGCAAGAAATAACATTTCCTTCTAAAGGGGAAGCTTAAAACTCCCTCTTATCACTGCTTATAGAGAGAAGGCATCCAGAGGGCTCTGGTATGAAAGCCATTTTCATTAACAGCCAGCTACTGTTATTAACAGGTAAAGGAAAGAGCCAACATTTTGCCAGGCACTGGGAAAAGAGCAGAGCTTCTGGAGACAGTAATTAGAAAGATTCAGAAGGTAACATGCGTAAAGGAAGACCATGGCACCCAGTGCCTGGGAAAAATAGCCACAGGATACAAGGGGCCTTGAATCAGAAACTTTCCTCAACCTTGCTTGTTAAGGGCAGCTGATTATTCCTCAGTGATCAGGAATAGAGACTGATGTCAAAATCGAGTATATTCTTTGTATATCTTGCAATTAACTGGCTGTCCCAAATTATACCTAATTCTCATTAATGATTTCAATCATTTTCAACTAAGATTCTCTCCATTTTCATGAACACTTCTGAATATGCTCAAATAGAGACACTCAGTTAGGTGAAGCCTCCTTATTACAGTTAAGGCTCAGATGTGAAGGACAGTAAAATCCAGGTCATCTTCTGAGCCTTCCCACAGACACTCTCAAAATTCTGTCTTCCTGTGGCTTAATTCCCAAGATTCCTGGGGCTGAAAAAAAAAAAGCAGAATTCCATAAAATCAGTAGGTGCTTGCAGATGTTGATTTTGGTTCATTAGTCTTTCAGGAAATTTCTGTCTTAATTCCTTTGCTTAAGTCAGGAATTTTAAATAGTAGATGGGAAGGAAGAAAAGAGTATTAGTTGAGGAAGGAGATGATCAAGAAGGTACCAGGTTTTGGAGCTAGCTGCTGTGACAAGTCACAAAATACATAATGGATCAAACGCAATAGAAGTCTCCATCTCCCAATCCAAGGTGGATGCTCCTTTTCACTGGAAGTTGGCCTGTCCCCATCCCCTATCATGCAAAAACTCAGCCTGAGGGGGCTCTGTCACCTTCCTCGTATGGTTTCTGAAGTCACCATAAATACCCCAACCCAGGGGAAACAGGATGGAAGAGGGTTTATGGAAGAAATCTATGGGCCATGCCTGGAAATGTCACTGTCATTTCTGCTCACTTCCATTGGCTACAACTTAGTTACATGGTATGATCTAACTACAAGGTGACCTTAGTTGTCTGCCCAGGAACATGAGGAAATAGGTTTAATCAGTAGTTAGTAGACTCTGACACAGAAGTTACATAAATTTTATCGGTCCTCCCCTGATGCACACACTTTGGAATACTAATCCTTCATCTCCAGAACCATTACAGAAAATTATGAGATGGTTGTATTTACAATAACAATGCTCACAATGGTAAGAGCCCAACTGCTGAATTATTACTGTATTCTGGTACCTAGCTTAAGAACACATATTCCCTTTTTTACTCCTCATATCAACACTGATTTTGCAAGCAATAACGCTGAGGATGAGAGAGGTTAACTCTTCTTCCCAAGGCCTCACATGGCTGGGATTTCAATCCAAGCTGTCTGACTGCAATGACCATCACTGGAACCACATCACAGAAGGGCCAACATACAGACTGCAATCTGCTCCAAGACAGGCTTCTCCTAGTTTCAATACCAGGAAAAGGAAGGAATGATCTTCAGATTTTCAAAATTCTCAACTGACTGTACTTGAAATAGAAAAGCAGGAAAGCCTTTGGCCAAGTTTAGAAATCCTCTGAACTCCTGGGATTGTGCCACTGAAACCTAGCCTGAGCCTTTCTGGTTTATTTTTAGCTCTCACCAGGCACCATTTCCTGGATCAGTGAAGCAGGTTTAAACAGCCTCATGAGATTTTTGGACCTAACTCCACATTTTTTAACTAAGTGAGAAAGAAATGCAGCTAAACCATGGGGCAAAAAAATAAAAATTAAAAAAATATATATCCCAATATTAAAGCTGTAAGAGGACATACCTACCAAAGGAAGTTGGGCTTCTTGTGGCTGGCCCTCCTAAAGGTTGAAATCCCCTCAGAAACCTCACTTGTTCCTTCAGTCTGTTGTCTTTGAGTTGAGCCTGGGTCCAGAGGCTCTGTAATTTATTTAGCAGCCTTTTCTGAGACCACCTGAAACCTAACAAGGACAATGTGAGTCCAAGTCCTCAACCCTATGATCCTTGAGCAGTGGGGTCAGGTATACTGTGAAGTTTACATTCTTTGGAGTCGGTGGTCCTGATCCAATGCTATTTGTCCTCCTGTTGGAACAGGATGTGCCTGGAGTTGTGAATGGAATCTTTGCCTCCCAATATAACCTCAGAAAGAAAAGAGGTAAAAGCAAACAAACTTACCCTTTTACCTACCATGACTAAAATATCCTTTTCTGCCATGCAGCTGTTTCCTCCTGAAGAGAAAGTGAAGTGAAATCATTACTGCTAGAATACGGCAAACAGTTAACAAAGCTGGGTGGCAGGCACAAGTATGATTACTAGATTGTTATGCGTGATCATTTTCTGATATTTTTACATGTCATAATAGTATTAAGGGGAAATAAACTACACTGGGCTTCTCAGTGGACCCCAGGATGGAAACTGAGGCTGGAGTTCTCTGACAAGCACAAAGAGCTAACTGCCCCAGCTGTTGGATACTAGCCCAATGTTATGTCCTTTTATGTCATTTTGTCCCTGCCTCATATTGTCCTATGCGAGTTTTTGTGTGATCCACTTCATGTTCTCAGTCTGTCCAAAGTAGTTTTAGCAATGAGGGTAGCCGTTTTCATAGCAGTCGTTTCACAAGTAGTCTAAGAAGGTAATACTTTGATTACTTGAACATCTCCTTTCCCTGGAGCTAAATTTTTTTCACGAAATTCACCCTCATCTTTCACTAGATTTATTCACAGGTGTTATGGTTTATTTCCAGATGGTCCTCGAGAGCATCAAGTGCTCAGAGTGGGGCTTTTGGAAGGTGACTGGATCACAGGGGAGAGATAGCTGACTTGCTGTTAGGAGGAGAGTTCTTGTCTAAAAAGGCTGGTCCAGAGATTTAGCTCAGTGGTGTCACCACCTGCCTAGCAAGTGCAAGGTTCTGAGTTAGAATCCCAGTACAAAAAAAAAACACACAAAAAGAATAAGAAATTTCTGAGTTAGAATCCCAGTACAAAAAAAAAAAAAAACAAAAAAAGAATAAGAAAAAAAGTACTGGTCCATAAGGGTCGCTCCGTAAGGGTGTTACTCCCTCTGTGGCCCCTTCTTTTCACTCTCTGCTTCCTGGCTGTCATGAGGTGAGTGGCTGTCCTCCCTCCACCCAGGTTCTTCCTCTCTGCTGCCTACTATCAACTGAAACTTCTAAAACATGAACCAAAATAAACCTCTCCTCTTTTAAATTCTGCCTAGTATTTTGTCCCAGCGATGAAGAAAGTGACCAAGACAGTAGGTAATCTTTTTTGTTGGTATCATAAATGATACATTTATAGAAGTGAAAACTGGCACATAGATATGAAATTGACTTCTGTATGCAGATCTCATAAATATGAACTTGCTATTCTCATAACTATAATATTTTTTCATATTTTGTTTATTTTTTATGTGGAAAATTACACTATCAATAATGTCAGTCTTGAAGCCTCATTTCTTCTTTCTGCCTTATTGTAGCAACCAGGACTCCTAGAACATACTGACTGAAAGCAATAATACCATAACCGAGGCTCCATGTCTTCCCCATGAATTTTTAAAAGGTGTAATTTAAAAGGTATACATCCTTCAAAGATGTACAGATCATGGTGTAGAATAGTCCCATCGGTCCCCATAGTCCCCTTAGGCCCCTCTACAGTTAACTTACTTTCCCATTCCCTCAGATTCAGCACTCACTAATCTACTTTTTGTCCTTGAAGCTTTATTGAAATCAATATTTCATTGCTTTTTATAACTGAATAATATTCCATTTTAAGGCTGTAATGCAATTGTTTTTTATCTCTTCACCAGTTTATAGACATTTGGGTTGTCTCTTGTTTGGGGCAATTGTGAAGAAACCTGCTATAAGTATCCATGTATAAGATTTTTGTAGATATATGCCTAAATTTATTCTCAGTAAATACCAAGGAGTGGGATTGCTGAGATGTACAATAAGTGTATATTTACCTTTGTAAGAAATTGCCAAATTGTTTTTCAGAGTTGTTGTACCAGCAAAATGGCAATATATGAAAGTTTCAGTTGTTCCAAATTCTTGCCAATGCTTGGTATTTTCAGGTTTAAAAAAATACCATTCAGGATTCACTGCTGAATTTTACAAGACACTTGGAGAAGAACTACTGCCCCTACTCTTCAAACTTTTTAATGAAATTGAAAGGGAAGCAATACTTACAAATTCATTCCTGGAAGCAAGTGTTAAATTGATCCCCAAACCAGGGAAAGACCAAACCAAAAAAAAGAACTACAGGCCCATCTCTTTAATGAATATAGATGCAAAAATCCTTCATAAGATACTGGCAAACAGAATACAGAGGGTCATCAAGAAGATCATACACCCGGACCAAGTAGGATTTATTCTAGGGATGCAAGGATGGTTCAATATATGTAAATCAATAAATATAATACACTATATTAACCGAGTCAAGAACAAAAATCACATGATCACTTCAATAGATGCAGAAAAAGCATTTGACAAAATTCAACACCCATTCATGATAAAAACCCTGCAAAAATTGGAATATATGGTCTTTATCTCAACTTGATAAAGGCTATCTATGAAAAACCAATAGCCAACATCATATTAAATGGCCATAAACTGAAAACCTTCATGTTAAAATCAGGAACAAGACAAGGATGCCCACTATCGCCACTCCTCTTCAATATAGTTCTGGAAATATTAGCCACACCAATTAGACAAGAGCAAGAAATTAAAGCAAAAAAGACAGAAAAGCAAGAAGTTAAACTATCATTATTTGCTGATGATATGATACTCTACATTGAAGACCCAAAAGACTCTGCCAAAAGACTGCTAGACTTAATTGACACTTTCAGCAGAGTAAATGAATATAAGGCCAACCCTCAAAAATCAAAAGCCTTCTTGTACACAAATAACAGACTCACTGAGAGAGAAATTAGGGAAACAATTCCTTTCACAATAGCATCCAAAAAAATGAAGTATCTGGGAATCAATCTAACAAAACAAGCAAAAGACTTCTACACTGAAAACTACAGCACTCTGAAAAAAGAGATTGAAGAGGATATAAGAAAATGGAAAGATATCCCCTGCTACTGGGTAGGAAGAATCAACATAGTGAAAATGGCCATACTACCTACCAAAACTGCTATACAGCAATTCCAATTGAAATTCCAACAGTATACCTCACAGAGCTAGAGAAAATAATCCAAACATTCATTTTGAAACAGAAGAGACCTAGAATAGCAAAAGCCATGGTAGGCCACGACACATGGCAGCTGGTATAACAATTCCCAATTTGAAACTATACTACAAAGCCACTGTGATAAAACAGTGTGGTACTGGCAAAAAAACAGACCTGAGGATCAGTGGAACAGATTGGAAGATACAAAAACAACACCAGATGTACTCAGCTACTTCATCTTTGACAAAGGAGCTGATAGTCCCCACCGGAGGGAAGATAGCCTCTTTAATAAATGGTATTGGAAAACTGGATTTCAACCTGCCAAAGATTAAAACTAGACCCTTATCTTTCACCATGTACTAAGCTAAAATCCAAGTAGATTAAAGATCTAAATGCAAAAACAAAAACACTAAACTTGCTGGAAAATAAGTTAGGCAGAACTCTTGAAGACATTGGCATAGGAAAAGACTTTGTGAACAAACCCTCAGTAGCATGGAAACTAGCACGAAGAATCAACAACTGGGATCTCATCTTATTAAAAAGCTTCTGCACTGCAAAAGAAACCTAGAGACAACCTACAATGTGGGGAAAAAATTTTACCAGCTATTCCTCAAACAAAGGACTCTTATCTAGAATATATAAAGAACTCAAAACAATCAGCCCCCCCAAATATAAAGACCTGATTCAAAAATGGGCATCTGAAATGAACAGACATTTCTCAGACAAAGAAGTAAAAGCAGCAAGTAAATATATAAATGTTCCACATCACTAGTCATTCGAGAGATGCAGATGAAAACAACACTGAGATTCCACCTCACCTCACAAAGAATGGCTGCTATGAAGAAATTAACCAATAACAAATGTTGGCAGGGTTATGGGGAGAAAGGAACCCTTCTCCATTGTTGGTGGGAGTGCAGACTGTGCAGCCACTATGGAAATCAATATGGAGATGCCTCAAAGAACTAGGATTAGAGGTTCTATTTGACCCAGCCATCCCTCTGCTGGGTATCTTTCCTAAAGAATTAAAAGAATCATATCGCAGTGATATATGCACACCCATGTTTGTAATAGCTAAAATTTAGAAACAGCACAATTGCCCATCAGTTGGAGACTGGATAAAGAAGACATGGTTTTTCTACAAAATGTAGTACTAGTCAGCCATAAAGAATGAGAAACTAGAGTCATTCATAGGAAAATGAATGCATTTTGAGGTTATACTCTGAAGTGAATTAAATAACACACACATGTGTAAATACCGAATAGTTTCTCTTGTGTAAAAAACTAGAAGTGTAAATGAGGTCCAAATTGTATAACTGACAATGTGAAAAAGGAAGAAAAGGGCTAAAGGTACAGAGGAAGTCAGAAGGGTAGGGGAAAGGAAATAAGGGAAAAGAAAAAAATATGAGAAAATGAAATAATGGAAAAAAAAGTTTTTGCAAATAGGGAAGGGAAGAGGGGGTGAAGGGAGGGCAGGGGTATGGGGGAAAAATGAGAACCAAGACCTGTCATGTAAAGGTACAAGATCCCAATGATGAATGTAACTGTACTGCATACACAAAAAGTACCAATAAACTCAATGAAAAATATACCATCCATTCTTGTGGATAAATAGTGGCATTTTCTTGTGATTTTAATTTTCATTTCCCTAATGGCTAATAATTCTGCGCATCTCTTTGTGGACTTTGCTGCCACCCACTTCCATTCCTTAATAAAGTATCAATTAAGATCTTTTGCCTGTTCTTAAAAAATGAGGTTTTTTTTCTTATTAAAGAGGTTTCAAAGTTCTTTTAATTTTCTGGATAACAATCCTCGTATTTCTGTTTTTCAGATATCTTCCCTCTGATCTCTAGCTTGTCTTTTCATTTTCTTAATAGTGTCTTTCAAAGAACAAAAGTTTTCCTTGGAATGAAGCTCATTTTATTGACTGTTTTCTAGAGTTTGTACTTTTTTCCTTCATCAAAAAAATCTTTGCCTATTCCAAGTTTCCGAAGAGTTTCTTCTATAATCTTTAAAGTGTTAGGTTTTTATATGTTGCTGTATGGTCTTTCCAATGATTTTTTTTAATCTGAGGCAAGCTACAGATGGAGATTCTTATTGTTTATGATCCATTTCTATGCACAGAACATTTCACAGGTTTTTCTACACCGAAGTCCAATTCTCCAATTCTCCAAATGCCAAATGGGCATACAACAATTCAACTCAATTAACTACCCAGAGTTGACATCATAACACATAGACTAAGTTCAGTACCATAACAGTTCCCCAGTACATGTGCCAGACACAAATTCAAGGCCTCTGGTGCTTCTGACCAGTCAGCTAAAAATCAAAGGTGCCCACAACTTCATCCTTGAGTTAAACAATTTGCTAGAATGGCTCACAGAACTTAGGAAAACAGTGTACTTACTATTGGCTACTTATTATAAAGGATGCACCTCTCAGCTAGAGAAGTGAGGGGCCACAGGCAAAGAATAGGAAAGGAATGCAGTGCTCCCAGTCCCTCTTCAGGCAGCTCATCCTCCCAGCACCTCCCTAGATTGCCACCAATCTAGAAGATCTCCAAACCCCAGTTTTTAGGGTTCTTATGGAAATTTCACTACATAGGCACAACTGATTAAAGCCATTAATGACCAGATTCATTCTCTGGCCTCCTTTCCTCCCTGGAGATGAGGAGGTGGGAATAAAAATCCCAAATTTCTAATCATGTCCTACCCTTTGATAGTGATCAGTCTCCATCCTGAAGCTATCTAGGAATCCCCAGCCACTGACCATCTCATTGGTATACCAAAACAAGTTCATCAGTCTGGAAATTCTTAGCTTTTTAGAAGTTCTTATAATATAATTATTAATTATATTTTATATTTATGTTGTATTACACTGTATAATTATAAAATAATTAGTGACTAAGACCTTATATTATAACAGGGGTGCCTGTCATCCCTGTTTACTCTGGAAATTATAAGAATTTTAGAGATTTGAGTCAAAAGCCAGGAACAAAGATCAAATATGTATTCCACAATATTACAATAGATAACCCAGATTTCTAGAACACTGGTTGAAAAGAATATTTTCTCATTGTATTGCCTTTGTACTCTTGTTAAAATCAATTTTATTTCACACACACATGCACACTACACAGACACACACACACACACACACACACAGAGTTATGGTTGGGGTCCAAATGTTCCCCAGAAGCTCATTATGCTGATGGCTTAATTACTGATGGGCATTTGGGAAGTGATTGGATAATGTATGTTCTAATTTTATCAGTTGGTCAACCCACTGATGAGATCATAATTTGATGGCATTATTAGGAAGTGATGAAAACAGGAGGTGGTACCTAGTTGAAGGGGCATGACCTTGGGTACTGTATGTGATCCTCATCCCCTCCTTCTCTGATTTTTACCTCTCTTTCTGCTCCTGGCTGCCATGAAGTCAGCAGCTTTCTGACTCCATGCTTCTGCCAGTGTGTTTATGCCTCGCTACAGGCCTAGAAGCAGTGAAACTGGGTTGCCATGGACTGCAACCTCTGAAAACATAAGCCAAAATAAATCTTTCCTCCTTTAAGTTGCTTATATCAAGTATTTTATTACGGTGATGAAAATCTGACTAACATACTATTTAGCTTTCTTGATCTAGATGTGTATCTGTTTACCACCACTGTACTATCTCAATTACTATATTTTTATATGAAATCTAGAAAGGAGACAGTGTAAGAACTGTTCTGTTTGAAAATTACTTTGGCTATTCTTACTCCTTGTTTTTCTACATTAACTTTAGAATCATGTTGATAATTTCCATTAAAATGCCAGCTTTTTATTGAGCTTGCACTGAATTTATAAACTTATTTGGGGAGAACTGACATCTTAATAATATTGACTTTCCTAATCCATGGGCAGGGTATAGCTCCTCATTTATTTAGATCTTCTTTCTTATCTCACATGATTGTGTTGTATTTTTCAGCATACAAATCCAGCTAACATTTGTAAAATTTATCTCTTATATTTCATGTCGTATATGCTATAAATGATTCTATTTTTTAGGTTTCTATCTCCAAATATTTGTTGCTAGTACATAGAAATACATTTAGTTTTTTATATTAACTATATCCTATGATATTGCTAAATTCATTTATAAGATCTACTAGTATCTTCAGAGTGGTTTGAGGAAATATGTGATACTTTCTACATATACAATCATCTTGTTTTTTAAGAAATATCATTTTATTTCTTCCTTTCCAATCTGTATGTCTTTTACTCCTTTCTCTTGTTTGGTTGCAATGCATGGGACCTCCAAAATGATATGGAATAGAAATAGTAGACATGGACATCCTTGTTTTATTCATTTTTCTTTCTTCCTTTGCCCCTCTCCCCTCTCTGATTTCCCTTCCTTTTGAACAATTTTTAATTTCACATTGTCTGTTATAAATTTTGGTCCCTATTTACACTTTCAGTTTCTTACACTAGAGAGACAATGTGATAATTACACTTGTATGTCTGATTTATTTCACTTAAGAATATAGCTTCAGGGTTGGGGATTTAGCTCAATGGTTCGGCTGCCTGCCTTGCAAGTGCAAGGTCCTGAGTTTGATCTCTCATACCCCCGCCAAAGCCAATATAGCTTTAAGGTGCATCCATTTAGATGTAAATGTCTCAAGTTTGTCCTTCTTTATGGCTGAGTAATATTCCATTATATAGAAAAAAATCACATTTTCAAAAAATCCATTCATCAGTTGATTGACATTTGGGTCATTTCCAAGATTTTGCTGTTACAAACTGTTGCTATAAACATGGATTCTCAAATATCACTGCAGTATGATGCTTTTAATTCTTTGGGGAAAGTACCCGGAAAAGAAATAGCTGGGTCAAATAGGATCTCTAGTTTTAGTGTTTTGAGGAACCTCTATACTGATTTCCACAGCAGTTGCACCAGTCTGCACTCCCACCAACAGTGGAGAAGAGTTCCTTTTTCCCCACAGCCTCATTAGACTTTGTTGTTGATTGGTTTCTTGATATTAGCCATTCTTTCTGCAGTGAGATGGAATCAAATTTGAATCAACTTTGGAACCTTGCACTTGTGAGGCAGGCAGTGGCATCACTGAGCTAAATCCCCAGCCCTCATCTCTCAAATCTTAGGGAAGTTTATCCCATCTTTAAGCATTAATTATGATAATAGCCAAAGATTTTAGCTAAGTGCTTTTTATCATTTTGAAGAAGTTACTTCTTATGAACAATTTCTAGGAGTTTTTAACATGAAAAGGTATGTTTTCAGATTTTTTTCCAGCATCTATTGAGATAATGCATTTTTCTAGTCTACTGGTAACACAAAATTGATATATTTTGAAGTTGTAAGCCTTCTACTGTCACCTGTAATCCTAGTGCCCTAGAGCCTAACATTGAACCATTAATCAATCCCAGCACCACATACTCTAGATCCAGCCACCTCTGGAAAAAGCCCCACCTATGACTGCATGAGGTTGTGGGGGGACATCTCAACATGAGCCAAAACATGTCCAAAACTATGAAAATGCTAGACAAGGTAGGAGAAATGCTTCAGGACATTGGTCTGGGCCAAGATTTTTTGGATGTAATTTCAAAGGCACAGGCAACTAATGAAAATGACAAATGTGGCTATATCAAACAAGAAGCTTCTGCACAGCAAAAGAAATAATCAACACAGTAAACAGGGAACCTACAGAATGGAAGAAAATATTCACAAATTATGTGACACCTTCAACTCTCCACCTGCTTCAGGATCGCTTTGCTATTTGACGGCTAACTAAAAGAGAGTTAATACCCAGAATACACAAGGAACTAAACAACTCATAGCAAAATAGCAACAATAATAATAATCCAATTTAAAAATTCACAAAAGAACTGAGCAGACAACTCCTAAAAGGAGATACACAAATGGCCAACAGATGCTGCATAGCAAAAAAAAATGTTCAACATCACTCATCACCAAGGGAATGCAAATCGAAACTTCCAGTTCTCTTATGTGAGAAACCAAAAGGGTAAACATGGGCCAAAATGGATGATAGATATTGAGAAGTAGGAAGAAAATGTTCACATGGGAAGGGGAATGGGGGATGAAGGGAGGGAAAAAGAGAATGGAATGATAAAATGGAAACAAGGCTTTTGTAAATGGGGAGGGGAAGAAGAGTTGGAAGGGAGGGAAATGGGGATAAAATAATCAAGTTATATTATGTACAGGTACAAATTCCCTATGTGAATATGATTATTATGTATATCAAGTAAGCACCAATGAAATTAATTTTTTAAAACAGACAAAAGAGAGCCAGTTGTGCTGGCATATACCTCTAATCCCAGCATTCTGGGAAGCTGAGACAGGAGGATCTCAAGTTTGAGCTCAGCCTGGGCAACTTTGCAATTATCCTCACTTCCTAGTACTTACACTTCTGTATTATCAAGTCTCACTGAAAGTCGACATCTCAGTGACTTGTTTCTAACAAAATATTGCAGCCATGATGGCACATGTCTAGAATCCCACTACTCAGGAGGCTGAGGCAGGAGGATCACCATTAGTGCAAGGCCAGCCTGAGCTACATAGTGAGTTCAAGACCAACCTGAACTACATAGTGAGACCCCATCTATAAATATATGAACAAACAAACAAACAAATAATAAGCAGTTCAGTGGTTGCCTGGGATTGGAGGCCCAAGGCTGAAAGCAATAAGTGGAAGGAAGAAATTATAAAGGACATAAAGAAACTTTGGAGATTTTGATTTATTCTGCCACATGTTTATTGTAGCAATAGTTTTACTTGTATATACCTATATTAAACATAATCAAATTGTACATTTCAAATCTTTGCATCTTACAATGTTTCAATTATATATCTCAATAAAGGCATTTAAATCTTTTTAAATAGAATACTGCAAAGGTAATAAAACCTCTCTTTTGCAGTTAAATCTGCAACACCTTCCATTTTGCTATTGGGTTGTCTTTATTATCTTCTCAGCCTGCATGTTTTGACGAACAAGTGGCTATGCCCCTGTGGTAGGAAACTGAGGCAGCCTCCAGGCAACAGTAAGAACACAAGGCCCCTCCGTCTAACCGGCCACAAGAAAGTCAATCCTGCCAACAACCTGTGAGCTTGGCAGTGGTTCCCTCCCCATTGAAGCTCTCAGATGAGACTTCAGCTCTGGCTCACACCTTGAGGACAGCCTCGTAAGAAACCTTGCAACCCAGCTCCTGATTAGGAATTAGGTCAGACCTGAGTCCCTGAACCACGGAGGCTGTGAGATCACTTGTGCTTCTGCCACTGTCACACAGTGATAGAGAACTGATACAGTGCTTGTGCCAGAAAATGGGCAAGGCTCCTCTCGTGTTAGGTCGCCCGTGTAGGAACGTACTGAAGAACACTTTTGCTTGAGTTCTACCCTCCGAGATTCTGATTTAATTTTTCTGCACTATGACCCAGATATTAGATGGTTCTAGTGTGCAATAAGATTTGAGAATCACCACAAAAGGCGATTTTTCATGTTTCCTTTCTTTTTCAACTGTCGCTTTTTTGTTTGTTTGTTTTGCTCATCTCAGATTTTCTCCTACAAATCACCTTGCTTCAGTTAGGAGAAAGTCACTGGGGATTGAACCCAGGGCTTCACACATGCTAGGCAAGCGGTGTACCATGGGGGAGTGCTGGGAATTGAACCCAGGGCCTCACACATGTTAGGCAAGTGCTCTACCACTGAGCCACACCCTCACCTCTGTGATTCCTGCTCCTTGACCCAACAGTATTCAGTTGGGAAGGTGGAGGATAGCAGAGTCTGTTGGAAGGGAAGGAAGAATCAGAAATATAGGATAATGTCTAAAAATACCATTTTTGGCCCATGAGTGAAAATCTTGTCACTAAGAAGTTATAAAAGATTAAGGGCCGGGGATTTAGCTCAGCAGTTTGGTGGCCTGCCTTGCAAGCACAAGGACCTGAGTTCAATCCCAGGTACCCCCCCTCCAAAAAAAAAGTTATAAAAGACCACCAGATATTCTAGAATATCTGGTAGCAACAAGCCATCATTGGAAGGACACACAATAAATTCTGGGTGTGTATCTTCATCACTCTGCAAATGCTGGATCTAAAATCTTTTGGAGAAATTTGTGTTTTTTCTTCTTCCCTGGATAAATCATTACATGAAGCTTATTACTTCCTCAATGCCTGTATTGAAGGACATATGTCCTTACCTAGTGCATACAAGTATTAATGGGTTAAGTTTTGTGTTTGTTTGTTTGTTTGTTTGGTACTGGGGATCGAACTCTTGCAAAGCAAGCACGGTGCTACTGAACTAAATCCCCAGCCTTCAATTATTTTTGATAGTTAAAATGGCTGGTGGCTGATTTGTCCTGACTGATAAAAGTGTTACTGATCTGTCCTTGCAGAAAGTCCTGGATGACACAGGACAGAAACCTGCCTAGGGTAATATGCTTACATATTATGTTAATGCTTTGGGACCTTGAAGCCCCCAAGTCACAAAGGCCACAATAACCTGACTTGGACCTGAAAACCCTGGCTGGGCTGGAGGCCAGGAGGACAGGTAACAAGCAACCCAACCCAAGCTTGCATGTGCAGAATTGGCTTCCTGCTCTGTCATGTGGCACCCAGTCCTTCTGACTTCGCGCCCTAGAAGACCAGCCAGCCTCACTGCCCATCACAGCACGGCTGATGATAATGATGATAATGATGATAATGTCTCACCACCCTAACCATAGCGCTAAACTGAATTAGGTAGTAAGCATTGATTTCTCCCCCTTAAGCTTATTGGTGCATTTTTAAAAAATTTTCCCCATTAGGTTTATTGTACATTCAAAGCAAACAGTACAGTTATATTCATCACTGGAAACTTGTACCCTCACATGATGTAACTTGGTTCTTGTGTTTTCCCCATTCCCCGCCCCTCCCTTCCACCCCTCACCCTCCCTATTTACAGACATTGTTTCCATTTTTTCTTTTTCTCATATTTTTTCCTTTCCCTTCTTTCCTTTCCCCTACCCCTCCCATTTCCCCTACCCCTTTAGACTTTTCATCTTTCTGTTTCACATTGTCAATTATACATTTTTATCCTTACTTATGCTTTTAGTTCTGGATGGATGGATGGATGAATGAAGAGATGGATGAGTGGGTGGATAGATGGAGGGGGATTTAGCTGAGTAGCACCATGCCTGCTTTGCAAGCTCAAGGTCCTGAGTTGGACCCCCAGTACCCCCCCCAAAAAAAATTGTGCTGGGCATTGATTTGTTGCTTGTTAAGATTGCAGTTAAGATTGGTCCACAATTTAAACAGTACCTCCCTGGGAGAGTTTTTACCCATTTTTAACCCTCTCTTGGACAAAAAAAACCTTTGAGATTTAGGCACAGAACTATGCGTCACTCCCTGCAGAGCTAAATTGCTCTTTGCCCCACCCAAAGTGCCTCTCGTAGATGACAGTAAAGCATAGTGTTTGGGAACAGAATAAGGTTTTCCAGCTCAGTGACTCTTGAATAAGATACTTAAACACTTACAAAGCAAATGTTAAAATCTCAATGAATCAGAGTCATTAAGATTATTAGTTACACTTTTCCACCCTGCTGTGCGATCTGTTCTGATCCGATCTGTACAAAACTGGGTTTCAGTTCACCCGGATCTCTATGCCATCCGTTGCTTTGAGAGAAGCTCACAACCAGGACAGTGGCTTCACTCACACTCAGCTACTCATCCACATATTTCAGTAGAGAGAAGTCAAAATTCCCGTTTGTTCTTAACAAGCGCCAATTAAAGGTCCAAAGCACAGTGCTAAGTGCTGGAGGAAACAAAAACACATTAGACTTCTGGGCCTGAAACTGGATCCTTCCTCACTGAAGCTTTTGGGTGAGAACTTGGCTCTGATTGACACACTGCTGACAGCCTCATGAGGAACCCTGAACCACATTAAGTGGAAACCCTGAGCCCCCATTAAGTCATGCATAGATTCCTGCCTCACAGAAATGGTGAGTTTTTAAAATCACTTGTGGTATTACTGTTACTAGAGGCACTTGCCTCTACAGCTTGCGATCTAAAGAAGCATGACAGGCCTCTTCTATTCCATTTATCATAGGATGTAGCAATCAGCAAAAATATAAAAACATGATTACTTTCCAAAGTGATCTATGGTACATCTCTACACGTGGAATTCTCACTATGTAATGGTATCTAATAAACTCTAAGGATTTAATTGTGTATATTTAAATTCAGATGGTGATTGCTTAAAATTTTTAAAGACTATATGACAGGTGGGTGTTGTGCTAAGTTTAGTCATCCATTAAACATACAGAAAAAAAGAGATTCATAGGTGAGATTTTAAAATCTTTACTCATGGGGGTGAAGGGAGGGTGGGGACAAGGGGAAAAATGAGAACCAAGACCTGGCATGTAGAGGTACAAGATCCCAGGAATGAATGTAACTGTACTGTATACCTAGAATGTACCAATAAATTCAATTTAAATTAAAAAAAATCTTTACTCATGCAAATGTTACTATTGTCATAGGCGTAGTACAGTATTAGCCTTGGCTACCCCCGTCCTAGAGAACAGTACAGCTTTGACTTATTTTGACTCATCAGCTGTTTTATTGATTAACTAGATGCCTGAGTGGAGTATGAGCCATGCTCTTATGGGGTTCACATTGACAAGTGATTTTTGGAAGAAGCCATTGATTCTAATATGATAACTATAAAGGTTTTTCTGGCCCCCCATAATCCTCAGCTAACTGTGTTATGGAAATGATGGCAATTACTTCAAAGCCCCTGGTGATTCCTGAGTCTTTGGTGCTGTTCATTGTCAATTCACCTCGGTCAACCAGCTGTCTCAGGACTTGCCTTTTGTACCAAACCTTTAATGAAACTGGCATTTGTGTCAATAAACTTTAAGCCCATCTTGCTGAGATAATTGTCTGGGTCACTCAAATTTCAGCTACTTCAAATAATTATAGCCTTTTAGCCTCGAATATAAGGTGATGATTAAAGGAGAAGGAATCAGGGGTCCCCATACCCAAGTCAATTAGTTAAAAATGCTGGCAGGTCTCAGCTCAGGCTTCTGATTTGAATGCATAAGCCTCTAGGCCATGTCATGCTGCACAGAGAATAAGTCACTCAGAAAATACACATTTGTTTGCCTGAACTGTGATCTAATCTGCAACTTCACCATACTAGCTGTATGGGGAAAAGCCCTCTCAAGAATGTTACCATCAGGACTGCTTTGATGTGCAACAGCACCAAGGATTATTCAGGCTAATTCTATTTAGCCTGAGAGTATAGCAACAAAAATAAAATAAAATAAAAATCATTCTCCCTGTCTGGGAGCTAAAACTGAATGTTACAGACTCTCTAGATTTCTTTCCTGTAGCTTAGTGAAACTTGAAGATATAGTCCTTTCATCATTGCTTTGTCCCTCTGTACATAGTGAAATAAAACTCACTGATCATGAAAGACTCGTGTTCTCATTTTGATCAGAAGTTTGAAATTTTCAGGAAACAGTTCTTTTCAAGGCCAGGAAATTGTTATACTTAAACCTCCTTCTTTCCAGGGGCTACAAAGACAAAGCCCTTTATTAATCACCCCACCCCCACTTCCATCTCCACCTGTCAACGTTTAAAACTGGAGACTAATGGTAGACAGGCTTCTCCTGCAGATGGTAATTGCCTTTCCAACAGAGAAGCTATCGCCAAAGCAACCGAGATGTGGGCTATGAATTCAAGCTGTGACTCTCTATGTAAATTTCTTGCACTGAAATTGAAATTCCCCAAAAGAAAGCTGCACTGATTTCATCTATTAAATGCATTCCTATCTCCGATACCAGGATGTACTCCAGCAGACACAAAACTATCTATACTTTTGACATTGTACATAGCGATAAGACCCAGCAGAAAAATAAACAAAGGGACACACTCTATGACAATCTCCAGCACTCATTCTCCCCTTTATCCATGGCTAGAAAACCCTGATTTTTAGCAGGGCATATGACTGGCTGTAATAGACTCTATGCCCTGCCCTCCATTATAGTCAGGGATGACTGAGACTAGTCCAGGAAATGGGATACGCACAGAAGTTTCTATTGGCAATGTTTGGGCAAATTCTTAAAATGTAGTTGGTCTGGGCTCTCCTTTGCCCTTTCCCCCATCATGCTCCATAGCAGAAAGGATGGCTAGAGTCCCAGCTACCATCTTGGTTCAGAAAGTCAAGGACCATATCCTAGGTGAGGCAAAAAACACCATAAAACTAGCTTTAGACTGTCCACCTTTGGATCATAATGTGAGAAAAGCACACTTCCATCTTATTTAAGCCAAAATTACTTGGGGTGTATGTTACTTTCAATGGATTCTAATCTCAATTGTAGGCACTGTCTGATTTTCATTAGCACCAGAAGCTGGTTTTCATTGTATCTGCATTCAGATCATGAAACTTTTAAGCAATCGGAAAGACTATGTGCTTAACAAATGTTTCGCTAATTAAAAAACTAACTCCCTAAGTAAAGAAAAGCCTAGTTTCATTCATTCATTTAATGCCAAAAATATCAGAATTTTGACTGATCTGATCTAAAAGGCATGTGTCATTTTTTGTAATGAACTTATTCTCAGCTCAGAAGTCTGCTCAGTGACTGATGTTACTTTCTGAAACTCACTTTGCTTATCTTTAAAATGGGCCTTTATCTCAGGGGGCTGGAAGATGAGGATCAAGTGAGGCCAAGAGAAAAGCCAAGTGGGCAAGCCTCTGGCCCTAAAAACCCTGCTTTATTCTGCCTTTAGAAGTCCATCAAGATTGTGTTTTACTAAAAAGCTTCCGCAAGGAAACAAGGATCTTAAAAACCAACTGGATCAGATCATCTGTAAGGTCTCTTTCAGTTCTGCATTTACTGTTAGGAACATGGCAGGGCAAAGCAGGTGGATGGAGCCCAAGGGGAGTGGCATTGTCCTACATGTCCTAGATGTGTCACAAAAGGTATTGTCCAAGTTGTAGAGGCAGAAATGGGATGGAGAGATATCAGACGCATTGGGAAGGTGATTATATTGGGCTGTTTGGCTCCAGTTATGTATTCACAAGGGCAAGTGCATATCATAGAACAGATATTTGTTTCATAGATGTATATTAAAGGTTATATATTAAGTTATACATTACCGTTAAAAAGAGTGGTTGTGGCCTGGATATACATCATGTCATTCATGAAACATTTAGCTAAAAGAAAAGAGCAGGGAGGCTGAGCATCCTAGATCCCTGCTTGCAGCTTGCAGTATTGCTGGAGATTGGCTGGCTGGAGAGATTCCTGCCCGAGAGCAGGACTATGGTCCTGCCAGCCCCACTCCAGTCAGTGCTGGACACAGACCAGGAGCCAGGATACCCCATTCTGGTCTCAGCTCTGCCCCTTCATCAAGTGGCCTCCCTCTGAGTCTGTTTTCTCTTGTACAAAAGAGGAGGTTGATCTATGACCTTTAAAGTACATTTAGTTCTGAAACTGCAGAGTTTAATGTGCAAGAGAAGGGGAGGTAGAGAAAACTGTTCCGCTGGGACTCTTCTGTACTCTCTTTACTCCTCCATGGGGGAGGTAGAAAATTACATAATTGGTAAATTTGGGGAGAATGAGTGTACATACGCAACCCCATCTTCTTGCTAGGCACAGGAATCAAGCAGTTGGTCCCCACTCCTGCCCCAAGAACAGCTGCCTACCCTTCCATAGGGTGGCATGTTATGACCTCAGACATCAGACAAATCAGACATTGGTGTGTGTGTGTGTGTGTGTGCGTGTGTGTGCGTGTGTGTGGTCATGTCATAGCAGGGGGAAGAATGCTGGGTTAGGTGAGCATTCGTAGATTCTTTCTCCACTCTGACGTGAGCTAACTGTGGACCTTCCTCCAGTCACACTCTCCCTGCACCCTGGCTTCTGCCTTTGTAGTAAGAGACTGATGAGGTGATCACTGGGCTTTCTTCAGCTCTGACAGCCCAGGCGGGTCATGAGCTATACCCAGGGGCCCTTTGTGTTTGCATGGCATGTGGAGAGAGGCTTCTTTTTTTCCCTCAGCACCAATGATAGGCTAAAGGACAGGAGCTAATAAATCATCCCTCCCTACCCAGAGTGCTTCACTTTCCATGGAGCCAGGGAAAAATGAGGCTGCCCCTGGGACTACTGCCCCGTAAGTGACTCCCTGCCTTCACCCAGGCTGTTTGCATCCATCATGCACATCCCGGGCTGGGAAGCTCTGGGACCCAAGTCCCTCTCAGGCTGTTCTTCTGGAATGTTCTGCAGTGTGGTAAGTAGACACTAAGGAGCCTCTGGCTTTTCCTTAATACACCAAAATGTTTTTCTCACTGGTTTTGCCAGTCACGGAGGACTACCAGTTCTGGGCTTCCTCTAAGTCCAAGAACACAAAGAAATTTGGCCGAAGTGGGTGAAGAGAGGGCAGGGGTATGGGGTAAAAATGAGAACCAAGACTGTCATGTAAAGGTACAAGAGCCCAATGGTGAATGTAACTGTACTGTATGCCTAAAATGTACCAATAAACTCAATGAGAAAAAAAAAATTTGTCAGAGAGTAGATTAAAAACAAAATGAAGGAAACCACCCTGAGAAAAAAATGTACTAATATATTTCTATTAATTATCTCTGAGTGGTGATTTTTGTTGTTTGTATTTATTTGATTCTAGTGATGTTCTCGGATTCTTTGAAGGGGAAGCAAGGAGGTATCACTTTTCCAAAGAGAAAACCTACACAGTTTTTAAATTTTCATGCAGGAAAAAGTTAACAAGGAAGTGAATCTTATCAGTATCTGGCCCTTATCTTTTCTACTATCTTGAGAACCTAAGTTGTGAATAGCGAAAGGCCAGCACCTGAGGACAGGCAGGACTCTCCGGGCTGACCTAGGCCCCAAGAGTCACAGGTCTATCCTTTATGGGCCCCCTTTCTATACCAGAATCTTCGCATATCTTCAGTCATGCTTTCATTTAGCAAAATATCTACTGACTTCCTGCTCTGGGCCCGGCTTCCTATGGTGCTAGGGTTGTAATATACAAAGAACCCCTACCCTTGCAGAATTAATAAGGTAGACTTTATCTTCACCCTCAAGGAATATGAATGGCTGATATTATTGTGCCCATTTGACAGACCAAAAAAATGAGGCTTAGTTAGAGAGATTAATTTGCCCAAGGTCATCCAGCCAGGAAGGAGCTGGGTTAGTCAGTTTTTCCCCACTGTGACAACTTGAATAACAACTTGAGGGAGGAAAGGTTTATTTTGATTCATGGTTTCATCATCACTTGGCTCCATAGCTGTAGGCCTAAGAAGAAGCAAAACATTATGGTAGAAGGTCTAGTGGAGGAAAGTTGCTCATATCACGGAAGCCAGGAAGCAAAGAGAGAAGAAAAGAGCAACAGAAAGGGGCCAGGGACCAGATATAGTTTTCAAGGTCATGACCCCATGACCTACTTCCTTTAAATGGGCCTCACTTCCTGTTTCCATCACATCCCAATAATACCATTGAATTGTGGTCTCTTCAGTGGATTATCTACTTGATGAAGCGGATCCCTCATGATCCTATCACTTCCCCAAAAGTCCATCAGCTGGCAACAAAGCCTGTGCACATGAGTTTGGTATGCCATTCCGGATCCAAACCATGACAGGAGCAGAATCAAGATTTGAACTCAGATCTATTTTACCTTCAAAATCTGTGCACTTTCTACTATACCACATCATTTCTTAGCAGACACAGGAGATTGGATCCCTGGGCCTTGCTTTTCTAGAGCTTTGTCACTAAATTCTGTACCCTGGAAGGCATATTTTTAAATGCCCTTGTGTCTGGGTGCTTAGCACAACATCTGCTGTATAATAGGTGCCTAATAAATAGGTGAGTGTCTTAATATATTAACTCACAGTGAAGCCCTGGACAATTCACCCAGCCTTCCCATCTTCCTCGCTAGTCACCTCTGTCTTGTTCACAGCCAGAATTTTAAAGAGTTGCCTACAGTTTATTTCAAATTCCACGCATGGCATTCACTCCTCACCTCACCAGAAAGGTTCCCTCCCAGATGGTCAGTCACTTCATCTCTAGATCCAGTGGGCACCTTTGCATACTTATGTTGCTTGTCCTTTCAGAATGCATAACTCCTTGAAGAACTGCTTTTTTGGCAGCCAGGACTCCAGCTTTTCTCCTTTCCTCTGGCTGCTCCTACTTGGTTCCTTTTTAGTTGCTCTTCCTTTCCTCCTCCATGGACACAGGTTCTCCAGGGGCCCCACACAGCCTCTCTTCTCTCCTCACTCTTCTATTCCCACTCTCATCACTCCCATCCCTGTATCTGCCCAGGCCTCTCACCCAAGGTTTTGGCCGTGAACCGAACTCAGTGCTCCCTCTCACAATGCTGTCCTCCTGCCCATGTTGTGTACAAGAGCTAATGATACGCCTGTCACCCAGACTCTGAAACCTGCACCTTCTTCCTCACTTCCATGTCCCATAGCACCAAACCCTGTCGCTTCTGTTCTTTGGTGTCCATAATTATCCATCTATCTTTCAGGGATTCATCATTGTGTCCTATAGTAATTTCCACATTATATCCTATAGCAACTTCCCCAGCAACAGGGTATCTTGTCTCCTTGGTCCAGCTCCAGCTAGATGGTGGACGAAGCTTTCAAACACTGCACATCTGATCATCACTCTTCTGCTTTTGATCCAAATGCATCACCATGGCTTAAAGGATTCTTATTGATCCAGTCCCTGCCTACCTTTCTGGTGTGGTTTCCTTTGGTCCTTTGTCTCTCTCCTCTGTTCTATGCTTTGTCTATATTAAAACAGACTGAAGTTCCCAGAGCCTGCTAAATTCTGCCCCCTTCAATATATGTGTATTCACTATTCCCTCTGCTTAGAAAGTCTTCTCTGACCCCTTGTCAAGATTGAATGCAGGTGCAATCTGCTCGGGAAGACTTCCTCCCACCTTCAGTCCTGGATTTTGGGTTGTGCCCTGAGCTTCCAAACTCTCCATGCATTCCTTATTCATGGCAACTAGCACACTGCTCTATAATACCACATTTACTATCTGCCCTACTAGGCTTTAAGGACCCTGAGGACATGGACTCTTTTATCTTTGTACTTACAGTCTCTCATATTTGCATCAAATGGTAGGTGGACCAGCTCGATGGAAGATTGGTGGGAAAAGAGTGTGTGGGTGTGTGAATATGGTGAATATGTAGATGACTGAAACTGAAAATCAGACTTAAGGGGGTTGTCTTACATACCTCTCCTCCACTCTCATCCTCCAGAAATGGCAAGGGTGATTGTTATGGCTTAGATCTAAAATGTCCCCCAAAGCCTCCTGTACTCATGAGTTGGGACTCCTGGGAGGTGACTGGATCATGGGAGTGTGATGCTCATCAGTGGATTCATTCGCTGATAAGTTCCCAGATGACTTGCTGTTAGGAGATGGGATCTGGTTGAAAAAGGTGGGTCACTGGAGACCTAGGTCTACCTCTCCTCTCCTTTCCTCTCTTCTCCTCTCTCCTCTCCTCCCTTCCCCTCTCCCATCCTCTCCTCCCTCCCCCCCCCGCTTCCCACCACCATGCCACCATGCATGAACATCTGCCGTGACCCTGTGCCACCCTACCTTGGAGACAGCTGAATGTGAACTGAAACCTCTACAGACTGTGAGCCATGTAAACCTTTCCTCCATTCATCTGTGAGTGTCAGGTATTGTGTGTCAGTAGTGACGAAAGTCACTAAGACAGTAACCATGCAAAATGGTCCCAAAGCCCAGTGCTAAGCAAAGTTCTGCACATGGCACAGATGCGCGTGCGCACACACACACACACACACACACACACACAATTTCAGTAATCAGTCACTATTTTTTAATGGTGTAGGTCGAGGTTGGCACAAAAAAGACATTCAGAAAACAAAGGCTTTTATTTAGTTACATCCACATTCATGCCCTAAAGGGGTACAGACTGCAGAATTCTTATCCAGTGTCCAAAATCTTCCTTTGGGTGCAAAGTGCACTCCGCCACATGAGGCCACAGGATCTCTGACAAAAGGGGATCTTCTAAAAGGATCTAAGCACCTGCTTTGACAAGAAAATACAAGCCAATGGCAGATTAGTGTATTAAGAAAGATTGTCCAGAATCATAACTGAGATCTGGTCTGAATGGAGGCCTGGAAATTGAGGAAAACAAATGACAGCAGCCATAATAATAGGGAAAGACACTGAGTCCCTGCTGGGTGCCAGATGCTGTGCCTCCCTCCCTGGAACTCGGCATTTCCCATGACCCACACAGTAGCACCTCCTCTCTCGGGGAGGTTTAGGCTTAGGGTTAGGGCTTTTTATCTCATAAACAAATAAGATGAGTGAATGGAAAGAATAAGCCTATTAGGGAAGGGAAAGCTGATATCTAGTTCCCTTTCTCAGCTCTAGATTGGGGCAACTCAGATGGAAAGTTTCCAGAAGCAAGCACTTGATTCCCTGATGAAACAGATTCTGTGGTTTTCTCCTTCTGACAGAGCTGTCCCTCCAGGATTGCACTTGAAGGAGGCCATCCCTTTCCCACTGTCCTTCTTTTCCACTTCCTCCTACTTGGACACTCCAGCTACCCTGGAAAATTTCCTCTGCGGAACACAGGAGGCCCCATCTTGGTTCAAGGTCATCGCCTCCGCCATTGTCTGTGCCTGGAATGCTTCCCACGACAAACCCTGTCTGACCTTGCAGGTCTCTGTTCAAACGCTAGCTCCCCGGAGACACTTCGTATATACTTGCTGGTAAGTTGCCCAACACTTGCCACCCAGATTTCTTCACCCTATCATCTTATTTGGTAAGACATAGAGGGTTTCAGCTAGGGTTCCTGAGAATTCATGGTGACCCCTTGTTATGGTTTGGGATGTACCCCAGAGGCCCATGTGTTAAAAGCTTAGTCTCCAGTTCGCTATGCAATTAGGAGGTGCTGGAGCCCTTAAAAGGGAGGACCCAGTGGAGAGTTTTAGTTCACGGTGAACACGTCTTTCAAGGAATCTGTGGGGTCCTGATCTCTTCCTCTTTCCCTTTGGTTGCAGCCAGGAAGCAAATAGTTTTTCCACACACTGCTGCCAGCATATGCCACCTCCCTCTCTGGGTGGAGTTAATCCCTCTCAGTGAGGTTAAAAAAGCAACAAGTCAGGGCTGGGGATTTGGCTCAGTGGTTCTGCCACCTGCCTCTCAAGTGCAAGGACCTGAGTTCAATCCCTGGTACCAAAAGAAAAGAAAAAACTCTTTTAAAAAAAAGCAACAAGTCATGGACTAGAACCTCCTAAATTGTGAGCTCAAATAAACCTCTTTTCTTTATAAGCTGATTATCTCAGGTGTCTGTCACCATAACAAAAATCTGACTAACACACCCCTTCACTCTTGGATTTCATCATCTGGATTTTCTCTTAGAAAAGATTTTGTGTCTTGCATGTGTTTGCTTTTTTTTGTCCAAGAAAATGATACTGGTCTCTCTGTCATGAGTCCTGACAGTGCTGACACCCTTCTCCATCCTTAGATAAGTAAATCCTGGTTGATGTATCCAAATATTGTCAGAGCCTGGTCTTTCTGCTAAGATAACCCTGCTAATTACATTGTAAGTACAGTGGCTATGCAATTCATCACTGTACTGATACTGTAAGTTGTCCTTCATTATTCTTTTCCTTTTTTTCATCTAATCAAATTCTAAATTAGATGCATACTATTCAGTATAAATATTGCATTCCCCAGACTCCCTTGCTTCTCGGGTGGTCCTATAACTAAGTACTGCCAACAGAATGTGAATCAAGTGAGGTACGCAACTTGCAGACCGGGTCCTGAAAAGGAAGGGGTGTGGCCACTTTCTCTTTCCTCTTCCCACCTTCCTGAATGTGAACAAAAGAACCTGGGAATCCATCCCTGATATGAAGGCAACCACTGATCTGTGAGCAGCAGGTCAACAAGGTGGAAGAAACCTGGCTCCTGACACCAATGAGCAGCTCATTTAGCCTAGACTACTCACTACCAGAATGCTACCAGAGAAAGAAAGCAAATTCTTGCTAAGCTTTGTTCTCTGAGCCTATCTGTAATAGCAACCAATCTAGCAGAATCTGAAATTATCACACTTATTGACTTGTTATATATCATTTTCTATTGCCTCCAGAAAGCGAGTTCGTTTTCATTAGTATATATTTGCAGTACCTAACAATTACATTCACTGTAGGGAATTGGTATATGTATATAATGCATCTCAATTCTTTTTGTTCTCCTTGCCTCCACCCCTTTATATTTTGCCAGCATCAGATTCACTAATTTGTCTTATAAATCCTTGTAAAGTTAATTATTATAATACAGATTAGCAATCAGACTAATAGACCAAAAACATATAAAATTCTTAAAGCAATGATACTAAATCAAGGCACACTTTTAAATACATAATCCATACTGCATTACAATAGCTCCTCTCCCCACACCCTCTCCCTCTCTCCCCTGTCTTTTATTTTGACTTTACTTATATATACTTATATATACTTATACTTTACTTTCTCACGTAAGAGAAACCATGAGATATTTAAGCTTGTGTGTCTAATTTACTTCACTTAACATTATGGTCTCAAACTGCATCCATTTTCTTACAAGTGACTCAAGTTTGTCTTTCTTTATGGCAGAGTAGCATTCCGTTGTGTATGAATACATTTTCTTTAACAATTAATCTGTTGATGGACAAATAGGCCATTTCCAAGATTTAGTTGTTTTAAATTGCACTGTTATAAACATGAATATGCGGATATCACTATAATATGATGTCTTTAATTCTTTGGGGAAGATACCTTGAAAGGGAATAGCTGGGTCAAATGGAATTTCTATTTTTAGTTTTCAGAGGAATTTCCATACTTATTTCCATAAAGCTTGTATCAGTTTACACTCCCACTAACAAAGAAGAGTTCCTTTCTCCCCAAGGCCTCTCCAGCATTTGTTAATTGGCTGACATCTTGATAAGAGTCATAATTTCTAGAGTGAGGTGAAATTTCAGTATTATTTTAATTTGCATTCCTCAAATGACCAACGATGTTGAACATTTTTCATGTACTTACAGAAGTATCTATTCATTTCAGATGGTTAGTTTGTTTGTTTGTTTTTGTTTTTTTTGTTTTTTTTACTGGGAATTCAAACTTGGGTCCTTGAGATTGCAAAGCAGCCGCCGGAACCACTAACCTAAATCCCCAGCCCGAGATGCCAATTTTTGATTGGATCTTTAAATTTAAGGGATGTCTATTTGTTCAAGTTCTTTATATATTCTAGATATTAGTCCTTTGTCTGAGGAGTAGCTGGCAAAATTTTTACCCATTCTGTAAGTTGTCTCTTCACTCCATTTCTGGTTTCCTTTGCTGTGCTGAAGCTTTTTAATTTGATGTAATGCCATGTGCTGATTCTTGGTGGTATTTCTTGTGCACCTGAGGTCTTGTTCAGGAAGTCTTTCCCTACGCCCATGTCTTCCAGTGTGTACCTATTTTACCTTCATTTCCAGCATAAAACAAGTTTTATAAGGGCAGAAGTCTATATCCTTGATTACCACTGAATTCCTAGAACTTGGAACTGTGTTTGGTAATTAGTTTATATTAGAAAAAGTTAATAATTAGACAATATTTACCATGAATGTATAGATGGAAGCACAAGTGACTCACTTGTTCTAATTGGCTGATGAAACTTCTTCTTTTCCATTCCCTTCCCAGCCCTCTCTCCAACTTGTCTGACCCTGTTAAGCAGGCTCCCCACTACTGGAGGTACTACACCTTTTCCCACACACTTCCCCAGGCTTAATAGGGAAAATAAAGTTTTCTGACTCAGAAGTCTGAACTTTTCCTTGGTGCTTTGTAAAACCAGACAAATTTGGAAAACCCGTTTGACACAAGGACATACTTGGAAGATAGTCAACTGGGGTACTGAACAGCGTCTGGTCCTTCTCTGGGTTACCATCACAGCGCTCAGTTTCTTCCCTTTCATGGTGAAATATCAAAACGTGAAAAACAAGGGCTTATCAATTACGTAATCAGTCAGATTCTCCTCTCTTCTCCCAAGAGACCTGCAGCGATTTGAGGACTGGCCTGAAGCTGACTTGAGGCCATGAATCCGAAACACATCAGCCTTGAGTTAGAGCCATGAGATCCACCAGAAGGACAAAGTGGACTGCAAATGCAAGTGTTAGAGAACATGCTGAATGTTATGGTAACCGTGTCACATTTTAAAAGCAAACAGATTGAACTGTAGGACATTATGCTAAGAGAAATGAGCCAAACATAGAAAAACACTGCATTTTATCACTAGTGTATAGAAAGCTTACCTAGAAGAAAGGAGTAGAATAGTGATTACTAGGCTGGCTAGGCCAGGAAGTGGGGTTAGGGGAGTCTGGCTAAGGGATACCAAAATACAGTTTGATAGGAAGAACGCATTCTAGTATTTTATGGTACTGCAGGGGGACTACAGCTTAAAATAACATATATTTTATAAAGAACTGGAAGAAGCCCAGCTTGATGGCACATGCCTGTAATCCCAGCTATTTGGGAGGCTGAGGCAGGCGGATTGCAAGCATGAGGTCAGAGTAGACCTACTGAAACCATATCTCAAAATAAAAAAAGAAGGGGCTGGGCATGTACTCAGCAGTCCTTGGGCTCAACCCCTAATGTGGGGGGAAAAATGAAGAACGAGAAGAGAGAAGTTCACAGGTTCCAAACCTAAAGAAGTTATCAATATTTGATCATTGTACTAGTGCATCAAATGATTATACTATACTGCATAAATATGTATGATTATTTCAGTTAAATATGTAAATGTACATGCAATTTTTAGAAAGTAAAAAGAAACAGATGAAATTAACTTAATACATTTGATTTATTTTTAAATTAATTTTATACAATTTAAATATACGTAACAGTCATTGCATCAAAAGGGGTTTCTACCTGTACATAATATAGCTTGATTCCTCTTTTTCTCCCATCCCCTTCTCTCCCTAAAACCTCTCCTCCCCTCTTATTTACAAAGGTTTGATTCCATTTTTTCCTTCTTTCCTCCTCCCCTTTTACAGTTTCCCTTTCCTTTTGAACGTTTCCTTCCTATTTCCTATTATCTATTATACATTGTGGTCCTTGTTTATCCTTTCAGTTTCTCACATTAGAAAGACTATGCAATATTGACACATATGTGTCTGATTTATTCTCTTAAGAGGATAGTCTCAAGATGCAGCGAGATTTACATTTAAAATGTTTCAACATGTGCTTGCTATAAAAATGAATAAATATTTCATGTTACTTTTTCGTACTGTCTTTGACTGCATGTGCACTTTATACTTAAGTACCTTTCAATTTGAAAAGACCACATTTTAGGTGCTTATTAGCTACAAGTAAGAGTTTGCTAGCTCTGTGTAAGTTCAAAATTCTTGGTAGCCACGTGCAGAATTCTTTGCAAGTCACGTGCTTAGTGTGTTGTATATTCGCCTGCTTCCCAGAGGTAATAATTCTCATACTGGATAGCATACATCTAAGACAAAGTATTGAATTGGGCTGTGTTTCAGTTCTGTCCCAGGCCAATCCTCACGACAGTCTGACCTTCAGTTTCATCTTCTGTAAAGCGGGGCTAATTACACCTGCTTCACCATGTTTTCGGGGAGGAATTATAGAGCAAATGTGAAAGCGTTAAGTGTAAGATAGTATGCTTCTTGAAAACCCACCATAAAGCAGGCAGAGCTATCACACCACACCTCTAAAGATTTATAATAATTATCTGTCAATTTTAAATCAATTTTAAAAGATTTTCAAAACTTTTGAAGCAGCCCCCCCCAACCTGTCTGTCTGTCTGTCTGATAGTCCTCTTCATTAATATCAGAGCTAGTCAGCAAGACAAAGCAAGAAAGAAGAAATCACCAGCTTGGATAAAAATGGTTTTTTGGAGGGCCAGGGATTTAGCTCAGTGGTTCAGGCTCCTGCCTTGCCTTTGATCCCTGGTACCAAAAAACAAAACAAAACAAAAATGTATTTTTGGTACTGGGGATTGAACCCAAGGCTTTTACACTGAGCTGTATATCCAGCCCTTTGTATTTTGAGACAGGTCTCAATAAATTGCCCAAGTGGGTCTCTAACTTTCAGTCCTCCTGGTTCAGCCTCCCTCAGTGCTGAGATGACAGGTGTGTACCACCAGGCCTGCTTCAGTGGATGGATATTAACTGATTACTTCTACTGTCCTTGTCCTCAGACCTATGAGTTTGGGAAGGGACCCAAGAATGGGAGAATTTGGCTACACTGTATTACAAAGCAATATGCAGTGAACCTGGCACATCCCCTCTTCCCTCCCTGGGGTGCTCACTTAGAAACAGGCTGTGCTCACACTGCATTCAGGAGAAGAATGGCTGTGGGCATGGACTTGAGAAAAATGTAGCGTTACTCTTCATATATAAAAAACATAACAATGTACATTCATGAAAACTTTATGCTTTGGTTTGAATATTAGATTTTATTGGTACAGCCGGTTATTTCTCATATTACATCAGTTATCTTCTGCTGCACAACAAAGTACTGCAAAACTCAGCAGCATAAACAGTATTTATCTCCTCATGGCTGTGCAGGTCAGGAACAGCCAAGGGTCTCAGCTGGGTGAATCTTCATCAAAGGGTTCACTAGCAGGTGGTCACATGAGGGATTTCAGGGGCCGACGGACCCTACCAAGATGGTTCCCTCACACACTGCGGGCTGCAGGCCTCAGCTTCTCATCCTGTGAGTCCCTCCGTGGAGCTGGATGACTGCCCTTGAGAATTCTCACAAGACTTCTTCTCCATCCAACACAGCAAAGCAGGAGCCCCAGTGTCTTTCATGACCTAAGCTCAGAGGTTACACCCAACCATTTCTACAATATCCATTTGGTGACATAGCTCAGCCCTACTCAGGGCAGAAGGGAAATATACCAAAGTATGAATACTAGGAGGCAAGGATTTGGAGGCTGATTGCCACAATCATCCACTGATGTTAGGCAAAACATCGGGGCCTTCAAATGTTAAGCATGATTAATTCTGGGAAAGGTTTTCCTAGTCTATCTCTAACACAAAGCACAAAGACAGCATAGCATGACCGGTTACATGTATGATCACTCACAGAGAACACAGCTCTTATGTGAGAGCTACCTACATCTCTCACTCCTTTAAGTCTTCTTCCCTAGACTCAAGAAATTGCCTATAGTTGAGTCTTGTGTTCCTGCTCCTCCCCAGTTCTTCTCCTTCCCACCAACTCAAGGACCACAGAACTGGAGAGGACCTGACTGCAGAGTTTACCCAAGCCACCAGGCAAGGAAGATAATGCGATTTCATTTGCAGCATGTTAGATGTATCAAATTATGAGAATGATTAAAGTGTAATTGATCCAGAAGCATTTAGAGACATATGGAATTACCTTCCTGCTGAAAGATAATGCACCAGCACGACTGTTTCTGACTTCTTTTTAAATTAAATTGAATTTATTGGTACATTCTAGGTAGACAGTACAGTTACATTCATTACTGGGATCTTGTACCTTTACATGCCAGGTCTTGGTTCTCATCTTTTCCCCTTGTCCCTACCCTCCCTTCACCCCTTCCTCCCTTCCCCACCTGAAAACACTTTAATTCCATTTTTACATTTTCTCATATTTTTTTCCTTTTCCCTTGTTCCCCTTTCCCTTTCCTTCTCACTGTCCCTACACCTTTGGTCCTTTTCTTCCTATTTCACGCTGCTAATTGTCCCATTAGTATCTTGAGTACTATTTTAGTTTTTCACTCCAGAGAAACTATTCAGTATTTGCATACGTATAACTTATTATTTCACTTAGGAGTATATCCTCAAAATGTACCCATTTACCTATGAATGAATCTACTTTCTCATTCTTTATGGCTGAGTAGTATTCCATTTTATAGAAAAACCACACCTTTTTTATATACTTTCCAACTGATGGGCAGATGGGCTGTTTCAAAGTTTTAGCTATTACAAACTGTGCCACTATAAACACGGGTGCGCATATATCACTGTGGTATGATTATTTTAATTCTTTTGGAAAGATACTCAACAGAGGGATGGCTGGGTCAAAAGGAACCTCTAATCCTAGTTCTTTGAGGTATCTCCATATTGACTTCCATAGTGGTTGCACCAGTCTGCACTCCCACCAACAATGGAGAAGGGTTCCTTTCTCCCCACAACCGTGCCAACATTTGTTATTCTGTGATTTCCTGATAGCATCCATTCTTTGTGGGGTGAGGTGGAATCTCAGTGTTGTTTTCATCTGCGCCTCTTGAATGACCAGTGATGTGGAACATTTTTTCATATATTTACTTACTGCTTTTATTTCTGTGTCTGAGAAATGTGTGTTCATTTCAGATGCCCATTTTTGAATTGGGTCTTTATAATTGAGAAGGCTGGTTGTTTTGAGTTATTTATATATTCTAGATAATAGTCCTTTGTCTGAGGAGCAGATGGTAAAAAGTTTTTCCCACATTGTAGGTTGTCTCTTAGTTCTGTTAATGGTTTCTTTTGCAGTGCAGAAGCTTTTTAATAAGATGAGATCCCAGTTGTTGATTCTTTCTGCTAGTTCCTGTGCTACTGAGGATTTGTTCATAAAGTCTTTTCCTATGTCAATGTCTTCTAGAGTTCTGCCTAACTTATCTTCCAGCAATTTTAGTATTTTTTTATATTTAGATCTTTAATCCACTTGGATTTTAATTTAGTGCATGGTGACAGATAAGGGTCTAGTTTTAATCTTTGGCAGGTTGAGATCCAGTTTTTCCATCACCATTTATTAAAGAGGCTATCTTTCCTCCAGTGGGAACTATCAGCTCCTTTGTCAAAGATGAGGTAGCTGAGTGCATCTGGAGTTGTTTTTGTATCTTCCAATCTGTTCCACTGATCCACAGGTCTGTTTCTTTGCCAGTACCATGCTGTTCTTATCACAGTGGCTTTATAGTATAGTTTCAAATTGGGAATTGTTATACCTGCTGCCATGTGTCTGTTGCCTAGGATGGCTTTTGCTATTCTGGTTCCAAATGAGTTTTTGGATTCTTCTTTCTAGTTCTGTGAAGTATAGTGTTGGGATTTCAATTGGTATTGCATTGAATCTGTATAGCAGTTTTGGTAGTATGGCCATTTTCACTATGTTGACTCTTCCTACCCAGGAGCAGGGGATGTCTTTCCATTTTCTAATATCCTCTTCAGTCTCTTTTTTCAGAGTACATAGTTTTCAGTGTAGAGGTCTTTTGCATCTTTTGCTAGACTGATTCCCAGATACTTCATTTTTTGGGGGATGCTGTTGTGAAAGGAATTGTTTCCCTAATTTCTTGTTCAGTGAGTCTGTTATTTGTGTACAAGAAGACTATTGATTTTGGGGTATTGACCTTATATCCAGCTACTCTGCTAAAAGTGTCTATTAAGTCAAGAAGTCTTTTGGAGGAGTTTTTTGGATCTTCAATGTAGAGTATAATATCATCAGTAAATAATGACAGTTTAACTTCTTCCTTTCCTATCTTTATTGCTTTAATTTCTTTCTCTTGTCTAA
The DNA here is from genome assembly GCF_012274545.1 of Fukomys damarensis. Taxonomy (NCBI): domain Eukaryota; kingdom Metazoa; phylum Chordata; class Mammalia; order Rodentia; family Bathyergidae; genus Fukomys; species Fukomys damarensis. The sequence continues at coordinate 54,483,664 of NW_022900913.1, read as the reverse complement.
TTGCTATGGCTAATGTTTCCAGAACTATATCAAAGAAGAATGGTGATAGTGGGCATCTTTGTCTTATTCCTGATTTTAACGTGAAGGTTTTCAGTTTTTGGCCATTTAATATGATGCTGGCTGTTTCATATTATGATGTTTTTATAGATAGCCTTTATTAAGTTGAGATATAGACCATCTATTCCAATGTTTTGCAGAGATTTTATCATGAATGGGTGTTGAATTTTGTCAAATGCTTTTTCAGCATCTATTGAGAGGATCATGTGGTTCTTGTCCTTGACTTTGTTAATATAGTGTATTACATTTATTGATTTACATATGTTGAACCATCCTTGCATCCCTGGAATAAATCGACTTGGTCAGGATGTACAATCTTCTTGACGATCCTCTGTATTCTGTTTGCTAGTATCTTATTGAGGATTTTTGCATCTATATTCATTAAGGAGATTGGCCTGTAGTTCTCTTTTTTTTGTTACGTCTTTCACAGATTTGGGAATCAAAGTGATATTTGCTTCCAGGAATGAATTTGGAAGTATTGCTTCCCTTTCAATTTCATTGAAAATTCTGAAGAGTAATGGCAGTAGATCTTCTCTAAATGTCTTGTAAAATTCAGCAGTGAATCCATCAGGACCTGGGCTTTTCTTTGTTGGTAAGTTTTTAATTACATTTTCAATTTCACTGTCTGTAATTGGGCTGTTTAAAATGTTTTTATCTTCTTTGTTCAACTTTGGTAATTCATAAGTATCTAGAAATCTGTCCATTTCTTCTGTGTTTTATTAGAGTACAGGTTCTCATAGTATGTATTAATGATCCTCTGGGTTTCTGTGGGATGTGTTGTGACTTCGCCTTTTTCATTCCTGATTGCAGGAATCTGAGCCTTTTCTTTCCTTTTTTGATAAGGTTTACTAAGGGTTTATCAATTTTATTTATTCTTTCAAAAAACCAACTCTTCGATTCATTTATTTTTGTATCATTTTCTTAGTTTCCATTGCATTGATTTCTGCTCTAATCTTTATAGTTTCCTCTCTTGTTCGAGCTTTGGGTTTTTCTTGCTCTTGTTTTTCTAGGCGTCTAAGAGTCATCATTAGGTTGTTTATTTGAGCTTGCTCTGTTTTCCTAATGTGGGCATTCAGTGCTATGAATTTTCCACGTAGAACTGCTTTCATTGTGTCCCAAAGATTCCTGTATGTTGTATTGGCATTTTCATTTATTTGTAAAAACTGTCTAATTTCTTCTTTGATTTCCTCTGTGATCCATTGATTGTTCAGGAGAGTGTTGTTCAATTTCCATGTGTTTGTGAAGTTCCTACCGTTTCTTATGCTATTGATCTCCAGCTTTATTGCACTGTGATCTAATAATATACAGGGAATAACTTCAATTCTTTTGCATTTATTCAAACCTGTTTTGTGAGCTAGTATGTGATCTATCTTGGAGAATGACCCATGTGCAGCTGAAAAGAATGTATATTCTGATTTTGTGGGGTGGAACACTTTATAGATATTTAATAAGTTCATGAGTTCAAAAGCTTGGTTCAGTTCTAGTATTTCATTGTTGATTTTTTGCCTAGATTATCTGTCTATTTGTGAGAGTGGTGTATTTAGATCCCCCACTATAATTGTGTTAGTGGTTATTTGGTTTTTCGTGTTACTTAATACTTGTTTTATATAGTTGGGGCATTTATATTTGGTGCATATATGTTTATGATTGTCATCTCTTTGTCTTGAATTGTTCCCTTTACAAGGATGTAGTGGCCTTCTTTGTCTCTCTTAATCAGTTTTGGTTTGAAATTTGCTTTGTCTGTGAATAAGATTGTTACCCCTGCTTTTTTCTGGGGTCCTGTTGCATGAAGAATTGTTCTCCATCCTTTCACTTTTGGTCTATGGGCTTCTTTTTGCAGTAGGTGTGTTTCTTGTATACAACATATTGTTGGATTTTGCTTCTTAATACATTCTGCCAATCTATTTCTCTTGATTGATGAATTGAGGCCATTGACATTGATGATTATAACTGATGTGTACTGACTTATTATTGTCATGTTATTGTCCTTTTGTTGACTCTTTTTATTTTTTGTCCTCTCCTTTTAGTTTCTTGCCCTGGCTATTTGATTTGCTCTGTTGGGTCTCCTGTTGTTGTGATCTTCATTGTCTTTTTCTAGGATATTGTTTAACATTCTTAGTAGTGCTGGTTTAGTATTCATGAAGTTTCTCAAGTGTTTCTTTGTCATGGAAGTATCTTATTTCTCCATCCATTTTGAAAGAGAGTTTTGCAGGATACATCAGTCTTGGTTGCAGGTTGTTTTCTTTTAGGATTTGAAATACTTCACTCCAGGCTCTCCTTGACCTAAGGGTTTGTGTTGAAAAGTCTGCTGTGATTCTGATGGGCTTTACTTTGCATGTGATTTGTTTCTTTTCTCTTACTGATTGTAGTATTTTGTTCTTCTGTTGGATTTCTGGGATTTTATTATTATATGTCTAGGTGTAGATTTTTTTTGGTCATGGCTAGTTAGTGTCCTATATGCCTCACTTATCTGTATGTCTAATTCTTCCCCACTGTGTGGGAAGTTTTCTGTCATTAATTCTTTGAACAGCTTTTTTAAGTCATTTGCATTTTCTCCTGGTACTTCATGGATTCCTATCAGTCTTACGTTATTCTTCTTTGCATCATCTAGGAGTTGTTGGATCAATTTCTCATGCTCCCTTACTGTTTTTAAGAGACCTCTCTTTTCATGGTCACTGTCTGTGATCCTATCTTCTATATCTGAGAGTCTATCTTTGCAATCTTTTATTCTGTTCCATACACTTTCAATAGAGTTTTTAATATCCTGGATATCCGTTTGAATCTGTTTAATGGATTCCATTTCTTTCCTATGTTGGGTGTTCATTATTTCCATTTCTTTCTTATTCTGGGCCTTCATGGTTTCTATTATGTTCCTGAGCTCATCTATTTTTTAGTCAGTTTCTGTTCTGGAGTCTTGAATCATGTCTTTCATTTTTCTCATTATCTCTATGGTTATCTGGGAAATAATTTCTGTTTTGAATTTTTCTACAGCTTGATTGATTAGTTTTTTTACTTCCTGTGCTGTGAGTTCTGAGTGTCCTGGAGGTTCACTATCTGATTTTTCATCCTCCTTTGCCCTACTGTTTGCCATTGGTGGACTGGAAGTCTGTCTTTCTGGCTTGCTTAAGTGTTTTCTCATCTTTATTTTTGCTGTTGGGTTGCCCTTGATTCAATCTCTGGGTCATTAAATCTTCTTGATATCATTGTTTCCCAGCCTTTGATTCTCTAATGACTTATAGGCATTCTTATTTTTATAGTTGAGAAAACAACTCATCAAATCAATCCCTATCCTTTACCCCAATTGATACAATCAGGAACACAGTAGGATCAATCACCAGCCTTCATAGCCCCCCATGCATCTGTAGAGTGTGTCCAAGGACTGGCTCAATCAGGGGATCTAAGAGGGGTGGGGGGGATGGTGCTCAGTGGCGCCCATGAGGCTACCCTCCTGGAGCTGCATCAGAGCCATTCAGAGGCACCCGCTGGAAAAGGCGCAGCTTCACAGGAGGCCAGTAGATGGGCGGCCTTGCAGCAGAGAGGGCTCTGGGTCCAAGCCCGGTCAATGTCATGAACCAAACTCACCCTCCTGGTGCTGGGTTGGAGTCAATCAAAGGCACCCACTGGAAATGGCATGGCTCCAGAGGAGGCCCATAGATCAGGCAGCAGTGCAGCAGAGCTGTTTCTGACTTTTTAAAACCATATGAATAACATGCACTCTTAAGGAGAGAAGACAGAGAGGAAAAGCAGTGTTATCTGAGCTCAGAAAAGGATGTACAGGTATTTCAACATGTCATCAGCTTTGTCAAACTCACTCCTATTTTAACACAGCCAAACATAGGTATATACATATATTCTTTTCTGAAACTTGGAAATTTCCATCTTTTCTTTCATTCCCATTTTCTTCAAAAGGTGGGTAAATACTGGCATTCTTCCCATGGAGAATATCCAGCATCAGCTCTCTCCTATCATGTGTGATGGCCTGGCTGGGACTCTGTTACCCCACCTGTCAGCAACCCAGCTGGGCATCTCAGACTGAGCCCTGCCCAACTCCATGTGTGGGGCTTGCCATCCACTCCCACTTCCTGGCTCGGATCCATCACACGCCAGCTGGTGCCCTCAGGGCCACCCTTCCCCATAAAAACAGGCTGTCCTCTAAATGGAGGGCATTATGGGCTCCAGAAAACATTTCTGCACCCTAATGCTTTCCACTATCACAAGACTCACCCTAATGATTCCTTCTACATGGATTTCCATCAATGTCTTCAGCCACCCCCACCTCCAAACTGAAAATGAAGACACTCCTGCAGTTAATCACACTGAGACTGAAAGGCAGAGGCAGGAGGATTGCATGTTCAAGTCCAGCCTGGACAACTTAGTGACTTAGTAGCAATCTGTCTCAAAATAAATATAAAAAACAGCTGGAGATGTAGTTTGGTGTAAAGGCCTTAGATTCAATCTTCAGCATGCAAAAAAAAAAAAAAAGCAGAAGAAGAAGAAGAAAACACTTAGGGACCAAGTATTGAAGTTCTTAAACTCCAGCATGACCCAGCACACCTCAGTATGGCACCTGGAACATCCACAGGCTTGACCAGCACCCTCCCTCCACAGCAGGATTTGTGGGGCATGCTCTGACCAATACCCTCTGTAAGCCACAGTGGGACCTTGTTTCTAACACTTCCTCCTGTGGGGGCTGAGGATGCAGATTCATGGCAACTCTGGCTTCTCTGACATCCCTGCCCAAGAAGCAGACCTGGGGCACTGAGTGCTAGGAGTTCTGCCCATGCAGACACACACACCCACACCTGCACACACTCTCTCACACAAAACATGCACAATGTCCCCACAGTCCTGGCCTCAATCCAGAAGACCAGCTTCTCTTGGGCCCCAAGCCCTTCCAAATACTTGGTGGATCACAGCTCTCCTCCTCCCACAAACAAAAAACACAGCTCAGTGGGAGGCAGAAAATTCCTGCCTGAGGATTCATATCTCTGGGCTGATTAAATAAACAGAATTTAATTAAGTTAAAGCGGGATCAGAACCTGCCCAAACTCAGCTGGCAGCCCAGTGAAGGCCCTCGTGTATCTTCAATTTTCGTAGATGAATAATTGTCTACTGCTCTGAAGCTTGTCGTGAAGGAAGAGGGGCCTCTGGGAAGAAAAGGGCTCCCTCTGATCAAAGAAAAGCAGTTATGGGTTGTTGTTGTTTTGGGGGGTTTTGGGGGGGTACTAGGGATGGAACTCAGGACCTTGTGCTTGCAAGGAAGGTGGCAAAACCACTGAGCTAAATCCCCTCCCCCAGCCTTTATAGGTTTGTTGTTATTGTTGTTGTTGTTGTTGTTGTTGTTGTTGTTGTTTTTCGGTACCGGGGATGGAATTCAGGACCTTGTGCTTGTGAGGCAGGCGCAGTGCCAATAAGCTAAAGCCCCAGCCTGGTTATGGGGTATTTTTTAAGGGACCAGTGGACTTTGGAACCTTTCTGTACTTTTTTTTCAGGAGGAATAAGCATCATGACCCACTGCTGAGCATAGGCGAAACACAACTGAGGCTGCTTTCCTAAAACCAAGGTGTTGTGAGAGCTTGGGATACCTAACCAAATGTATGGAGGAGACAGAGAGAAAGAGACACAGACAAAAGCAGAGCCCCAGGAGAAAGTACAAATATGCTTAGAAAATTCCAAGAGACTGACTTTGGATGGCTGCTGCTTGAAGTCATCAAGAGGAAAAAAATCATCTGCTTAAAATCTTCTCAAAGGAGGAAGGAAGGAGATAAACAATTGTATAAACCACATTGCACAGATAGGCTTCCTCTGCTCAGTGGGGTGAAGTGCCTGCTGCCCTCACAAGGCATGGCTAGGACGCCATAGGAAAGGGCTGCTCAGCACAAAAGGACACCATGGGCTGGGGCACTGCCCACCACCTGCTTATTGTTGCTGCCCAATTGTGCTAGAGAGCAAGTGATGGGAGGACAGCAGGGACCCCACTGTCACAGGAACCTCTGAAATGGTGGGCCTTAGTGCATGCCCCCACCTGCATTCCATCTAAAAATCAGATCGGGAACGAAAGCGTGTGAAACGGCTTTGCCTCCATCTCCAGTGCGCTGAGGCCAATCACATAACGTGAGGGTTTCTCTCATTGGTTCCTGTCTCTCCTGGGACATGTCTCTTCCAGCAGGCTGGGAAAAGAAGGACAAAGAAGTGAAAGTTCCAGTGGAAGCCTTTGGGGAACGAAGTTGAAACTAATGGGCAAGCTGTGGCTTTCATTCATCCACACTGCTGTTGCTTCCATTAGCTCAGAAATGCGAGAGGGGGGCTATGCAATCTATCATTGTCCTCTGTGTGTGCCACTGACACTGCTGACAATGGTATTTCCTGGCTTCAATCTTACCCTCATCAGCAGGACTTTTGCTCAGGTTTCCTACAGATTCGATGGCTTACATCACCTCATATGCTCTTTGAGGCCCTCTCCTGCTGTCACTTAGCTCATCTCTCACCTGCCCCCCCCCACTATCCACTTAGGTTCTTAGCAACAGCTGAGTTGGCATTGCTGTGCCTATAACCCTACTCACCTGTTTCCTCTTCCAAGGTCTAGCCTGAGCCCTATCGGAGTGCCTCCCCAATAGCTTTCAAACACGCAATACAGATGTCTTCTTGCTATTCTGATCAAGAGGCCCCTACTTGATAAAACTTTCCTGATTACTTCTGCAGCTCCATTACTCCAGTCTGCCCGGTGATAAGGGTTGTGAAAACCAAGCAGGAAAGTACACTATACCCCAGGGGGACCATGATAATTAATGTCAATTATTAATTTGTGTTGCTTGAGATTAGTAAAGCACAACTTTGGAGTGTGTCTGGATGCATCATGAGGGTGAGCTGGTCCTAGGGACTATATCTAGTCCCTGGCCCCTTCTTCTCGGGCCCATCCCCTGCTCACTTCTTCTGGCCACCGTGAGTTGAGCAGTTTTCCCCCTTCACGCTCTTCTGCCATGTTTATAACTCAGAGCCAGCCAGCCGTGGACTGAAACCTCCAATGCTATAAACCAAAACAAACCTTTTCTTCTATACATTATGTATGTCAAATAGTTTGTCCCAACAATGAGGAAGCTGATGAATGCAGGGACTCCAGGATTAGGGACACTGACCTGAATCATGGCTGGCTCTATTCTTTGAGCACATTAAAGATGCATTTAAAAGCCAAAACACCCACAGTCTCTAGTTCAAAATGACAGACTCTACTCTTGTATTCACCACTTCTTTCTCTAGAAAACCCAAGTGAGACCCATCAGAAAACTTTAGATTCCAGCATCCTGTAGCACCCAAAGTAGATAGAGGAGTGTTCAGTGTAGCTGAGCAGAAGAGACTATGGAGAAGGTAAAAGCATACTGGGAAGGTGTGAAAAGTGAGGTTGGAAAGAGTCACTAATCAAACATCTATAAATAAGATAATCCCCCTGACATTTCCCTTCAACATCCCCTTCTTGCGAAACACCTATCAGCCAGCCATTTACATCTATGCCTGAAGGAGGGAAAAATCCTAAACTAAAGCTGGAATTTTGTCTCTACAAGAAATATGAATGGACCTTGGGGGAAGGACTAGTGTATAATTATTATTTGCCACATTAAACCCTTCTCTGACATTTAGAGACCCTCCCACTTTGCAAAGCCAAGGCCTCCACCAGCATAGGGCTCATCAGTCGCCTTCCTATTGTTTCATTCCTGAGCATCCAAGGTCACCAAACTGTTGAAAAAAATCTTAGACATAGAAAGGCCAAGAAGAATAAAGTATAAAATTATCTTTTAGCAAAAGAAAAGCATAGAAAAGGATTAAAGTGAAAAATCTCTTATTAGCATTTCCAGGGAGATAAAAAGATCCCGCATTCACAAAACAAAAATACAGAAGAATAGTGGAGAAAAGAAAAAAATATTTAAGAATAAGACTATCACTGATAAAATAACTTTTTAAAATCAATAGAAGAGTAGAAAGACTAAATTCTTGAAAATATGCCAGTATGTACAACATTAAGACAAAGAGACCAAAAACAAAACAAAAACATTTTTTAAAAAAACAGAGAAAAGAGAAGAGGTACATGGGAGCAATTCAACAAAGAGCATTCCTAGGAAGAGACAACAGAGGACAGGAAATCACAGAACTGACCAGAGTGCTAACAGGATCATCTCCCAGAGCTGAAGATGAACAGACACGTTCAGGTGAAAATGTTTCATCTGATGATCAGAACAGTGCATTTTTAAGATTCCTGCTGTTTAACTACATCACTGTGACTTTTGGAAAGCAAAGGAAATCCTAAATACATCCAGAGAAAAGGAAAGAGGTTTTGGCTGTAAAAATACAAACAGGGGGCAGGGAGAGAGAGATTCCTACTTACTATGGTTCCACAAGATTTTTTGACATTACAATGGGACAAAAGCAATACACATTCAGTAGAATATGTATTTCCTAATGTGGGCATTCAGTGCTATGAATTTTACACGTAGAACTGCTTTCATTGTGTCTCATAGATTCCTGTATGTTGTATTGGCATTTACTATGGTTCCACAAGATTTTTTGACATTACAATGAGATGAAAGCAATACACATTCAGTAGAAACCATACTTCAAGTTCTGAATTTGTACCCATACAGCCATTCTGTTTCTCATTTTTAATGTATTATTCAATATATTACAAGAGATATTAAACACTTTATTATAAAATAAGTTGTGTGTTATATGATTTTTCCAAACCATAGGCTAATGTAAGTGTTCCAACCACATTTAAGGTAGGCTAGGCCCAGCTATGATGCTCAGTAGATGAGGTGTATGAAATGCACTCTAAACTTATGATATTTTCATTTTACCATGGGCTTCTCAGAATATCCTGAGTCAAGAATCTTTCATCAGTATAAAATTTCAATATAGCCAACTCACACTGAATAGAAATTGCACTGGAAAGATATTGATGGAAAAGCCCTAAAAAGGGGCTCAGAAAATAGGCAGGAACAGAGGGGGCGGAAGAGACCATCGCCAAACAGAGACAAGGCCGTGTCACAGAGCAGCCTGACTCAGGCAGATCCGTCACTATTCCTGGGCCCTGCACATGATGCCCTACATGAACTCTGAGTACTCCTTGTCCCCAACACTAGCAAAAATAAATTTTTGTACCACTCACTTCAGATTCAGAGTTCCAGAGAGTGGCATCTATTTAGTCATATGCAGGTACCACCGTTTTTATAGGTCAGGGAAAAACTATCTGGCCTTCTGTACAGAAGCTGGAATATTGCCACCAAGATCCGCCAAAAGGTTGATTCTTCAAGTTTCAAATACCAGCAGTCAACACCATCAAAATAATAAAGTTCACAGCAGTCCACCCTCTAACTCTTCGCATATATATATATAT
>NW_022900913.1:54473977-54474181 GCF_012274545.1 Fukomys damarensis | reverse complement strand
ATATATTCATTCTCGACAAATAGGCAGGAACAGAGGGGGCTGAAGAGACCAGCTTAGAATAGGCTGTCTAGGCTACTTTCTATGCAAATTAACAGAGAGATGCACTATTCAGAACTCTGCCTGCCTTCTCCAGGTCTTTCAGGTGCCTCAACTGAAACCTCTATATCAGCCCACTGCTGTGCAGTGCAGAACAGAGTCCTGTTT
>NW_022900913.1:54461734-54473950 GCF_012274545.1 Fukomys damarensis | reverse complement strand
TTTGAGACAGGGTCTCACTATGTAGTTGAGACTGACCTGGAACTCACTATGTAGCCCAGGCTCGTCTTGAACTCACAGCAATCCTCCTGCCTCAGCCTCCTGAATGCTGGGATTATAAGCCTGCGCCACTATGCCTGGCAGGGTTGCTCCGTTTTTGATACTTGTTAAACATCTTTTCTTTCCTCCTCCAGCTCCAGAGAAAAATTATCTCAATTTTTCAGTTTCAGGTGCAGCCCCTAGGCAACAGAGATATCATATACATTTATAGGTGCAATATTATATTTATAGATACTCAAAAAGGACCTTAGAATTCACTGGTCCAGCCATGTTGGCCTCATTTTTTTTTTTCTTGGAGGTGACCCACAGCCCTCGGTTAAGGGAATTCACCCAAGGGCACCCACAACATGATGAACTGGCTGGTTGTGATATCCTAACTAGGTGAATACTTGAGAGTCCAGATGTTTGAGATCCCAGTAGTCCCAAGTGACTGCTCTAATATTTAAAGTAAACTTATTATGTGAAGTTGCGTTTTTCCATGAAGCACTTTCTGAGACAGATATTAGTGGGTAGAATGTTCATGAGGAAAAATTCTTGGAATCAAACATATTTGAAAGGGACAGGAAAGATACAGGATTAGGCTGAAGAAGAATAAGCACTATGAGGGCATCAGTGAAGGCCTCAGGGAACCCAGTAGCAAGATGGCCTGAAGCTAAAATGGACTTTCATTAGAACCAAAGCGTATATAAACTTTGAGTAAACTTTCACTGGAAATACCTGATATGTAGTTTTGCTTCCTTTTTTTTAAAATCAGAAATAATTTTAACTTATTTTAAAAGGACTAGTCATATCAGATGGGAAAAAATATGGTAATTTTTAAAAGGCCTGACTTTTTGACAGATCACAGAGCATAATAAAATAAGAAAGCTTTAAATAAACAAAAACAAGGTGAAAATCACAAAACAGCAGAAAGGGGCATTTGAATGTGTTAAAATAATTTAATTTCCCTGTACATTTCTGTCTACGTGGGAAATCAAGATACGCACTTTAAAGTAGTTACCTGTTTTGAGACATTCAAGTCAATTAAGGTGGCAAAAGTAGAATTCAATCACTAGTGAAATGTTTAAATTATATATATTAAACAAAAAAGTGTCCTTAAAGGTTAAAAAATAATCTTCCACAATGCAATAAATTGCAAATCACTGAAATTATAACTCTTTAGATGATTTCAGTTCAGTTTTTGGTTTCAAAATTTGGACACAGTAAGCAAAAAAAGTCCTGGCAGAATTTATATCCATTTTTACGTTTTTCTTTCTTGCTTTGACTCCTGGTTACACTGTTTAAAGACGGTTGTGGAGGTGCTCTTGTATGACCGGCAGCCTAGAGAGGGTCAAAAAGTTTATTCCAGGATGGAAACTCACTATGGCAAGTTGTGCAGCTGAAAGCAACACCACTCTATCTGTGGTTCAGCAGGTACTTTGACAGATTTTTTTTCATATCTTTGGTTTTCTTTCCTTTGGGTCTAGCAATACTTTCAGCTTCACTCTTTGGATCATCACACGGTTCAGTGGTCTCTGTGACACTGGAATTTTTGAGGACTATCTTCTAATTCTTTGGCATTGTCTTAAATTAGTATCCTTTAGATCAACCTTTTCTACTTCTCCAGTTCCACTTTCATTGAAACAGTCAGCGGAATTCTGTGGTGGCTTCTGTTTCTTTTTCTCCTGTGTTTTAGAAAGCTTCCATTTCTTCTTCCTCAGAATTGGCATTCAAGGGCTAGGGATTTAGCTCAGTGGTTCTGCTGCCTGCCTTGCAAGCACAAAGAACTGAGTTTGATCCCTGGTACCAAAAAAAAAAAAAAAAGTCTTAGAATTGACATTCAACAGATTGTCTTCTACTTGAGATCCTGAAAAATTATCTTCCTCTTCCTCCAACTGTTGTTCCAACAAAGCAACCATTTCCCGATGTTCCTTTGACTTTTCATGATTCTTCATGGCCTCTTCTGTCTCGAAAGACTTGTCACATGCTGGACAGTAAAGGTCATCAGAAGACCCAACTTCCTCAGTCTCATTACTATCCTTACCATCCTGACCCTTTGAGCTCATCCTCTTCCTCCGTTTCGTTTTCATCTGATCCATCTCCAGGCTCCTTTTCGTACCGTGCCCCCACTCTGGGAGCTCCTTCTACACACTGGCCATGTCACCCAGCTCTGTACTCCTCCACGGGTTAGGCCTGCTGGAGCTTCTGCTGCTGCCTCATCCCTTTGGCCTTCCTGACCTCCTCAGCGTTCTGTTCCTCTACAAGCTCCAGATGAGCCTGTGCTCTCTTACCTCTTTTACGAATAAAGGCTACCAACTGATGTACGAGCTCATTCTTCTCTTTTCTGGCTTTGTCTTGAATTTTGTTGTTGTTGCTGTCTTTGCATAGCTCGCTTTGCCCAGTGGTTTGACGCTTGCCGTGCATCTTATTCTTCCTTAAGGCGAAGTTCTTTTGAGTACAAAAACTCCGCAAGTAAGCGTAGAATAGGTGGACTACCATATCGTAGGCACTCTGGGAGGCTCCGAAAGTGAAAAATCCTCAACATCCTCCTCTAGTACAGATTCTAGTTCTTCCTTTGCAGCCATTTCCAAAACATTACGATAGGGCCGGGGATTTAGCTCAGCGGTCCTGCAGCCTGCCTTGAAAGCGCAAGGTCCCGAGTTCGATCCCCGGTACCAAAAGAACAACAACAAAAACATTACGATAAACTGTATAAAAGCCCTTTTCATCATCTCCATAAGCAGAATAACAGGTAACAGTGAAATATTGAAGCAAATCTAAGCTGTCATCTTGACATTCTCCATCAAGCGCTCCTCTGAGTAAGGCCTCTCTGATTATTATACCCCCCCAAGAGAGGGGGGCACCACATGCTCTTGGATTAATTTAAATTGTTCAGTTGCTTCTCCCGCATTATCCAAATTTCTTTCGGGTGCCGTTTCAGGGCCAGTTTCCGGTGGGCCTTCTTGAGCTCCTCCTCGCTGGCAGTGGCGCTCCTAGTGACACTTCATCGCCGGGCCAGGAGGGGCGCTGCAGTGGGCCCAGGGCAGGGGCAGATCTCCTCCAGCGGGAGCCGGGCGCCCGCACCCGGACGGCCAGTGAGCTCTGCGGTGGTGACACCGGCAGCTGTAATATTATATTTCATAAAACAGTTTCTAAAATGAGACCCCGGTGTTCTTCCAAACGTACTTACTAGTCTCCCAGTAACTACATTGTACATCAATTTTTAAATTTAAAGTAAGTAAAATTAAAAGCTAACCTCCTGAGTCACACTAGTGACATGTAGTTCCTTTAGAAATGGCTTCCCAATTAGAAGTACTCCAGGCCCTTCTTGCCTCAAACAAAGAATTGGATGAGACAAGCCAAAAACAGTGCCAAAAGTTTATTTAAAAAATGAGGGGTGAAAGAGTAAGAGAAAGACTGGCTTTGTAGAGCAAAATTGGGCTGAACAAAGAGAGGAAAGGATAAAAGCAAAAATAAAAGTATATTCTAGAAGATGCAGAGCGGGCTCCCATGCAGCCTCCTTGTGGCATCTGTGTCCTCATATGTCATCCACATCTCCTGGGAGCCCTGGAGAACTCCCACATAACGGGGTCCTGGAATTCCGCCTCCTGGGAAGTATTTGGCACTATCCTGGGATTTGTAATTGACAGGTCCTGCTTATTTCCCCAGCCAGCTTGCCACGCCCTACCCCACTGTATCAACGTGAGTCCCATTTCAAGTACTCAGTAGCTAAATGTGGCAAAGGGCTGTCATATTAGATAGTGTAAAACCATAGTATAAAAATCATATGCATGTACTCCTTGTGCTAAAAAGACCAATGGCCATGGCAGAGACCAGAGAAATGGCCTGTGAAACTATGGGGCTTAATATGAGGTAACGCACAGCCAGGTCAGAGTGACTCTTACCCAAATTCCATTCTCAGAAGTGAAACCCTCTTTACTAAAAAGATAATGTTAATTATTAACCACAACGTATATTTTGTCTGTTCTGTTCCTAAGTCAAGAATGCTTTGTCTCTTCTTTATAAGCCTTGCCTGTGTCTGGAATGTATCCCTAACAACTACATGTAGCCCCTTTACTCTGACCTAACTGTGACGTCAACAATAAACATCAATGGCTTTGGCTGGCCAGGGCCTTTGCTGTTTAGCCCTGGCCACCCTGGCTCCCTGCTTTTCTCTTTAACTCTGTCTCTTTGTCTTTCTTCTCGCCTTGTGTCATAGCACCAAGCAGAAGATTGGAACCCACCGCAGGGCTCTCAGTGCTTCTCCCAGGACGGTGGAAGGAGGAATGACTCCAGGGTGCTGTTCCAACTTAACTTGGTGGAATGGAGCGATTTCCTCAGTTCCATGGTTCTTGTTTGGTCAGATGGTTTTGCTCCTCTAACACCTATCTGAAGTGAGTAATGAGTTCAAGATCTTTCACAAGCAAAAGTGCTATTAATTTGGGGCATCTCCTGGGAGTGAGCAGGTGTGAGTGGGGCACCTCCGTGGGGAGCTGAGAATTTCCTTCACAGAAAAACAAACCAAATGCATTATGATGTGCATGTCATCCAGGTTTACACCACACTATGATTAAAACATACATCCATCAATTCAGAAATCACCTTTGTTATAACAGCAAAAATCTTCCCAATAGCTGAAGGCCATATGTTTAAAAAAAAAAACTCAAAGAAATATTTTCTGAGGGAAATACCAGCTTTTCACATCTAAGGCTGACAAGATAATGAGTCCTGAAACATGATCTAAAGTCAGTTTTATTTATTTTTTTCTTTTTTTTGATGTCGGGGATCAAACTCAGGACCTTGCACTTGTGAGGGTGGTGTGGCACCACGGAGCTAAATCCCTGGGCCTAAGTCAGATGTATATTTATAAATGGAAGCTTGTTTTTCTGTTACTGACACACAAAGCTACACAAATGTCATATTCAAATTTGACCACATTCCCTGATTGAATTTTCAAAGAATTGTCTTCATGTAATGAGTGTGAAATGTTAATTTAGTGTTTTTCCTTTTGTCTGAATATCCATGCAATGAAGATCATTCATTTGTTGGAAAGGAAAAGGGTTTTGTGTACCTGATTTATGTTTATTGTTATTATTGATTACTCAAAAATATAACAACAGTTTTATTGAAAGAAAAATTTGCTCACAATTTTACCACCTCTATGTGAAAATGGTTTTATTCCTTAAATTTTATGACAGGAACTTCCATCTGGATGGAGGCAAACCTGTCGCATGCCCTGATGTCACTAACAATTTAATTACATGATCAAATCCTCTTCAAATACGAACAGGTGTACTACCATTCTTTCAGCCTTATTGTTGGAAAAATTAAGTAATGTAGTTAGTGCGTGGCCAGAGCACAATTCTCCACCAGTTCATACTTGATCTCGCCTCCCACCCCTCCTGCACACTGGGTTCCCAGCATGCTCTTTCTCTAGCTTCCTGCCCACTGCTGCTTCCAGATGGCAGAGTCTGATACCTGAATCAAAGAGAGGTGCTCCAGCTTCGGAGCTGGGGTCCCCCGCTCACCAGCGGTGCAATTATCTTGGCAATTTCAATGTGGCACAGAAAAGCTGTCATGAACTGGGAGGCACTAAAGCGGACTCTGCCAATCAAAGCAAAATTTCATCTAGCCTTAGTCCAGCTGAGTCCTACTTTGCACATTCACAATGGACACGCAGAGCTGCTACATTCACTTCCTGAACTGACCTTTGATCCAATTAGTAATAATAGGCTTTCTCCAGCATGATAATGTAAAAAAGGGGGTGAAAAGCAGAGCTGCCACAGGGCCCAACACCATCCTACGCATCCATGGACTGGGTACTTAACAAATGTTTACTGCATGATCTATTTGAAGAAAACTGCATGATTAATACATGCAATAAATTATCTCCAAGTAAAGACATCCTTGTAGCCCTAATTCAGATCAAGTATAGAATATTATGAGCAATGAAAAAAACCTCCCTAGAGCCCTTCTTGTCTCCCTGAAAGTAAATACTACCCTAATTTCTAACCATAGTGTATTCAGTTTTATCACCATGGTGGCTCACACAGGTGACACAAAAATCTGCAGTCTAACACCATAATTTAGATTTGCTTGTTTTTGCACTTTATTTGGATAGAATTATACCATATGTATTATACCATATGTACGTGTTGAAGCATATAATTGTACCCATGTATTCAATTCATGCATGTATCATGATGCATCATAATACACACCTACATCTGTTGAAGGACATCCGTTTCCAACACTGAGCTATTATGATGTGGCAACAAACATTATCTTACTTGTCTTTCAGTGTTAACAATACATTATCAAAAATACAGTGAATGTCTATATTAAAAATGTTTATTACAGTAAAAGACACATTGCCATTAATCCCCCTCAAAATACTCCTCCTCACTTCAAACACACTTAGTCTGTCATTCTTGCCACTTTCTGAAGTAGTTCTGGAAGTCCTCCCCCATAAGTGTCTTTGTGAGGTATGATAAAAAATACAGTGAATGCTGCTGCCGAATGCCATCCAATAGAAAGGCAGGCCCTTAAAAACATTACAGTGTGTCCTCAACCACATGATTCACTATGCCCAGCACCATGAAACTGCCAGATCTTCCACAAAATCAAAATGACCATGAAAGTTAAACATTTTGAATGGATTAGGAACATTGAGATAAGTCAGGACAGCACAACTAGGGACACTCACAAAAGGAGGCTCCCAGAACAGTCTCAGAAAGTGGCAGGAGCCGTAGGATAAGTGAGTTCAAAGCCAGGAGGAGTATTCTGAGGGGGATAAGTGGCAATGTGTCTTTCATTGTGATGATTTTTTAAATTTAAACATTCACCACAATTTTTTATCACACCTCATCTATGCATTTTTGCTGGTTATTTTTCTAGGAATGAATTGCTAAGTCCTAAAGCATATGTGTTTTTAACTTTACTAGAAATTGCTGGACTTTCCAAAGTGGTGGTACCCATTTGCATTTCCATCCGAGTTGTCTTGTTACACCAAAGTGCAACAGCTCAGCATTATAGCCAAATGTTATATAGTTCAGCACTACAGCCAAGTGTTACAAGTATTTGAAAGTCTCCGAAGGCAAAGAAACCAAGTGGCACTCAGGCTTTGACCCAATCTGAGTATGTGCAAACAATGACCACAAGTATTGACTTAGCCGACAGGGTTTTACTTTCGTAAAGTCTACTTCTGAGTACTCAATGGTGACAACCCAGTGTATTGGATCCCTGGGGCTGGCTTGGGTCATTGCAAGGGATTGCTCCTGGTGCACATTAGGCATTGCTGACTTACAGTGGCACAGAGGATTGACAGCTGGGGATGTACAAGTGACAGCCCAACAGAGCCTCAGAGGATGATTTTCCCAGATAGTTCAAGCTGTGGAAGTCCTGATCTAGGGTATATGTCCTCCACTGAGGTATGACTATTCTTTGATCTTGCAGAGTCCACCATGCACTGGGGCCTTGGAATGCCCTTTCTTGTTGTGCCCACTGATTTTCTTCTGGGGAATATATTTGTTCTGTATTCTGGTAATCTTTAGGGAATATGGCCAAGTCTGTGAAAACATTTTGAATTGATGCTGTTGTGCCAGTGAGGATGGCCTCTTTTGTTGCCCAGTCTGCCAGCTGGTTTCCTTGGATGACAGCATCCTGCCCCTTTTGATGTCTCCAGCAGTGTATGATGGCTACTTATTCAGGTTCCAAGACAGCCCCCAAGAGTTGTAATATCTCTCCCTTATTTTGGATCCCTTTACCTCCTGTGTCAATGGTCCTCTTTCCTTATATATAGCCCCATAGATGTGGACTGTGGCAAAAGCACATCTAGAGTCATAGTCAATGTTAACAGTCTTTCCTCTTGCCCATTGGAGGGCTCAGATGAGTGCTCAGAGCTCTGCCTTTGTGCAAACCACTTAGGAGGGGAACTGCCTCGATGATCTGGTCTGCCGTAGTGACTGTGGGTAACCTGCCAGCTGTTCTCCAACCTGTGTGAAGCTTCTACGGTCTGTGAACAGGGTGGTATCCTGTCTGGGCTTTGGTACCTCAGTGAGGTCAGGTTGACTGGAGAACAGCTCATTGGTGACTTCTTCACAGTCGTGGTCTGGAGGCCTTTCCACAGTTGGCAGGAAGGTGGCTGGATTTAAAGTAAAGTCTCTAAAATAACTCAGGACTGTGCAAAGCAGCCCTTGGTCCTATGTCATCCTAGTGATTGAGAGCCACTTATGTCCTTGGTTATTCATCAGAGTCATAAAGGAGTGGGGAAAGTTTACCCAAAGGTTTTGTCCCAAAGCCAGTTTGTCTGTTTCTTTAATGAGGGTGACAGTTGGCGCTAGGACACGGAGGCAAGGGGGCCATCCAGCTGCTACTGTATCTGTTCAGACAGATAGGCCACTGGCCTCTGCCGGGACTCTACCACTTGAGTTAGGACTCTGAGGACTACATAGTCTTTTTCATGCGCGAAGAGATTAAATTCTCAGCTCATGTCCAGCAGTCCTAATTCTGGGGCTCTGGTGAGAAGCCATTTGATCTTTCTGAAGGCTGATTCTTGTTGAACTTTCCATTTTAGAAGTTGACCTTCCAGGGTCCAATCAGGGCAGCAGAGAGAGATGCTTGGCCTTTTCTGCAAAGCATGGGATCTAGATTTGGCAAAAACCAGCTGCCCCAGGAATTCACAGAGTTTCTTTTTGTTATCAGGTCTCAGGAGGGAGCAGATGGCTTTTTTCTCTCCATTCCCAGGGAGTAGTGTCTCTTGGTTATGCTGAACCCCAGGTAGAAGTTCAGGGCTTCCCTGAACAGCATGGGGAAGCTTTTGAAGCCTTGAGGAAGTCTTGTCCAGGTTAACTGTCATTTGCCTTGTACTGGGGCCTTCCCATTTGAAGGAGAAGAATGGCTGGCTTTGCGGGTTGGGGGCGGCCACAGGCAAAAGGCATCTTTAAGATCTAGACAGATGAACCAGGCTGCTTGAGGTGAGAGCAGATTCAGCAGGATGTAGGGGTTTGGAACAAATGGATCTAGAGTAACTGTGGCATTGTTGATTGTCTGGAGGTCCTGTACCAGTCAGTATCCATTTCCACCTGGCTTTTTAACTAGCAGTAGTGGAGTGTTCCAAGAGGACTGGCGTTCTTTCAGGATCACTGCACCTTTCAGCTGGCTGATGTGTTCCTGGATCCTAAGTCATGTCTCTCTGGGTATAGCATATTGTCTCAGTCTGACAGTTTTGCCCCTGGTTTAAGTTCTACCAGGACTGGGGGCTGATTCTTGGCCGTCCTGGGTAGGGATTTTTCATCCCAGACCTCTAAAAATGTCTCCAGTAACTTTGGGGGGTTTATTTCTTCCCAATCGGCAGTGCATAGTTTCCATTCATCCTCTCTGGGGACAGTTACAGGCAGTGTCAGTCCTTTCTGGGCCTCTAGGATCAGGTTAACAGTTCCCTAGAGAGTAAAGGTTATGCATGCCCTGTGTTTAGTCAGCAGGTCTCTTCCCAGGAGAAGGATAGGGCACTCAGGCAGATACAGGAATTCATAGACCACTTCATGTCCTTCCAATCGGCAAGTCTGTGCTTGGCAAAATGGCCTTGCTATCTGAACTCCAGTTGCACCCGTAATGGTGATGTCCCTGTTGGTGAAAGGGGCAACCAGGGTGGTCACAACAGAATGTTCAGCCCTTGTGTCCACCATAAAAGTCATTGTGTGTCCCCCAACTGTCATATTGACCATGGGTTCCTGGGGACCCAGAGTGAAGGAGCCCCTTCCGTCCTAATCTGACTCAGTCTCTGCACATGCAATCAGGTTAGGTGCTGGTGTCTGGGGTTGGTATTGAGGGCTAGCATGACTGGGGGACTTCCAACTAAGTGTGCCTCCCTTTTGATTGGGGCATTCATTCTTGCATTGTCCAATCTCTTTATGCACATTGGTCCAGATGCAAGGGGGTCTGCTGTTGGTTTCCCCCCGTGTGTGGTGGTCCTGGTTTTCGAGTAGGATCTGGTCTCCCGAGCACAGCCATGAGGAGTGAGACTTTGCTTCATTTACTTGTCTGCCTCACGTTGGGATTCATAGTCTCAATTGGTGAAGACCTTTGTAGGGACTTCAGGCAGCTGAGTGGCATTTGTGCCAGTGAATCCTTCAAGCTTTTGGAGTTTGCAGCAGGTGTCAGGAACGGACTGGGCCATGAAAGCAGCACTGGCTCTCAGAGGCTTCAGAATCAAAATGCATGAAGACTCAGAATGTCTCTCAGAGTAGTTCGTAGTAAGTCTCCAAGTGATTCAACTGGCTTCTGAGTCACCAAGGCTGATTTTGACACGTTGGTAGGCTTTTTGGCACCAGCATGGACCCTCTTAGGATGGTCTTTTGATATCACTTGAGAGAGGCCTGTCCAGCAGGGGCACGAAAGTTCCAACCCGATTGACATCAGGGACATCAGAGGTTACCTCTTTTGTCCAGTCTACTGATTCATGGTCACACAGTGTGGGGAGGCAGACCTTGCAGATATTTTCTGGCCTCAGTAAGGATTCTGAGTGATTCCTCAGTATTGAAGAGAGTGAGGAAAGGCAGAGTTAACAGAACATCTTGAAACATTGGGTAGGAACATCTTGCAGCTTGAACGGTTACATTTGCAATCAGGGCACTTGAATGGTTTCATGTGCAGTGCAAGTGGCTTTAACAAAACATCTTATGATTCCTGGCAAAAAAATATGGATGGGGGCTTGGGAACAGACAAAGGCCTGCCCATGATATTTCTGTATTAGTCTGAGCATTCTAGTTGGTCCAAATCCTCAGACACACTTGGTAGTGTCAGTAATTGTAATGCCTTTTGGCAGTGTGCATGGGTACTTCATTGTGGTTTTAATTTAAGCATCCCTGAACACTAAATGATTTGAGCATCTTTTCCATGTCTAGTGTGAAATTTATGATGTTCCTTTCAGGTCTTGGTTCCTGGTTTTGTTTTTTTTTTTTTAAGATTGTCTTTTTCTTATTGATATAAGGTTCTACAGTGGACCTTGACTTTGAACTCATTCTTGAGGGTTGGTTGTAATTCCAGATCATCAACTGAAGGTCCAGACTCCTCTCACAGCCTTCAAAGTCTCTCCCCTATGTACAGGCAGCTCTTGTGTCCTTAGAGAGAGAGACACTGGCCCAGGATTTCTCAATTAAGTCCACATAGGAAAGGATGTCATAATTTTTCCTTCCACAACTTTTTAAGGGTTAAATCTGTATCTGAGACCATCTGGAAGCACATGCAGCTGACATGCAGGTCATAACTCAAGATTTGATAGTAAGTTAAAACTAAAATTCTGGTCATAACCCAAGCTGTTCATATGTCAGCCAGGTCGTAACTCAAAGGCCCACTGTACATTCTAATGAGCCTTTGTCATTATATGTACTGCATAGAGCCTGTTCCTGTGTGATTTACCATTACAACTCTTAATGGTATCTTTTGATGGGCAGAATATCCTAATATTAATGTAGTCCAACATAGGAAAAGGTAAGGGGATGTTACCAGAATTCCTGCAGTGGGTCTTGGTCTCCTATGAGCCATGACAGCACAAAGCAAATTAAAGACAGGAAATAAAACTTAGAGAAAAAAAGCTGGGTCTTGGGCCTGTTCAGTGCTGCTCTGGGCAGCAAAGACAAGGGGTGCCAAGGGCACACAGTATTTTATTTACTACAAGCATGGGAGATTAGGAAAGGTATGCTTTGAAGATATCTATAGACACAGGGTGAGGCATTTGGAAGCATCTGGCTAGGAGTACCTGGCCATGGCTGTTAGGCAGGCAGGAATATCCGATACGCGGGCAGGGATAGCTGACATGTAATTGGGGATGTAAAGGGGGAAGGCACTGCTTGTCTGTATGGAGAGATCAAAGGGTGCCGAGAATGGATTACAATCAACCAGAAACCAACCCATCAGGTCAGTGAGAAGCCATAATTCAGGGGAAGGAATTTGGTTGGAGCTAGGTTGATCTCAGCTGGAAGTGAACCTGCTGGACCCTGGTACGTCATGGACTAGGACTCAGAAGCAGCCATTAGCAAAGGAGCAGTACTAGCCCAACTCTGCTAACTGACATGACCATTTGAGTCACATAAAGCTTTGGTCAGGCTCCTAAGATTAAAAAATATAAAGGAATTATGAAAAAGCAAGAAGCATGTGCCATATATATATATATATATTATA
>NW_022900913.1:54447437-54461703 GCF_012274545.1 Fukomys damarensis | reverse complement strand
ATATATATATACACACTATATATATATATAGTGTTTTCTACAGTCTATTCTCTAGCCTAAAGCATAAATACCCTTTCAAATGTAATCTTCTAGGAGACTGCTTTACTTTATACATTCAATCTACAATCTACCTGGAATTTATTTATGGTATAAAGTATAAAAATCAAGATTTTTTATCTAAATGGCTAATTGGCCTACCACCATTTATTCAAAATACCATCTCTTCTTATCACTCTAAAAGCCTACCTTTGCTATAAATCAAACATCGATGTACATGCAGACCTGTTTCTGAGTTCTAGTCTAATCCTTTTTTGTTTGTTTTTGTTTTAGTTGTGGAAAGTTAGTCTTGCACTAATACATTGCTTTTTTAATTACTAGAACTGAAGTAAGATTTGGTGTCCATTAAAATAAGTCCTTCAACTTTCTCCTTCAAGATTATATTGATTTTTCTTGGCTCTTCACAATTCCATTTAAAGTTTAGATGTTTAACCCCTGCAAAATGTTAATGGAAAACAGCTATATATTGTAAAGAAACTTAAGCCACATGTAGTATTTTAGCATGAAATCATGATAACATTTTTTAACATTTACAAGTGCATCTTAATATGAAATAGTCTTTTAGTCAGACACCTGCATCTGATCACAAGAATTAAACGACAAAATTCTTTTTTTTTTCCTCATTGAGTTTATTGGTACATTTTAGGTATACAGTACAGTTACATTCATTATTAGGATCTTGTACCTTTACATGGGAGATCTTGATTCTCATTTCTTCCCCTGGTCCCTGCCCTCCCTTCACCCCTCCTCCCCTCCCCCTTTACAAACACCTCATTTCCATTTTTTCATTTTCTTATATTTTTTTCTTTTCCCTTATTAGCTTTCCCCTACCCTTCCCACTTTCCCTACACCTTTAGCCCCTTTCTTCCTATTTCACATTGTCCATTATATCATTAGGACCTTATGTACTATTCACCCCAGAGAAACTATTCGGTATTTACACATCACTTATTTATTTCACTTAGGAGTATATCCTCAATATGTATCCATTTTCCTGTGAATTAATCTAATGAAAAAATTCTTATTTAATTTTTATTTGTTATCCTTTAGTAGGATACCATCTAAAGAGAACATATATACTGGCCTATAAATGTACCTTATGAGTTCATAATGTCTCTAATTTTAGTGTGTGATATTGTTTCGACTGTTTGGCAACTGAACATCCCTAAGCGTGGTGACACATATAACATACATCATATAAATTTTTAAAAAAACTATTGTTTAACTGGTTATCTCATGCTGGCTTGACATGTATCTCTTATCACAAGTAGCTGGAGTGCAAGAGAAAGGCAGATGCGTGAGTCCAAAAGATCATTATCATAAACAATATCTTAGAAACTTGTACACCCAAAAGGCATGAATATATACACCATGAAATAGCAATGAATATCAGTTACATGAAACCCTTTGTCCTTTAATTTTGTTTTGTACCAAGAGCATTTTAAATAAAGCTTTACTGTTTTTCCATAGAAAAGCTAGCCATTTGACCATGACCAATGTATACCTATCACAATAATATGTTCAGCAATGTATTTTCCACAAGGCTATGGAAATTACTTGGGTCCCCTTTGTGAACACAGGCTGGAATAAATTTTTCCACAGAGAAGCTCCTTTATATATCTAAAGGAGTCCTGTCCAGTAGTTTTCCTAAGCCCAAGAGTCTTTGTTGTCTTAACAAATTTTTAGATGACCTATGAGAACCAGATCATAACAATTAATACATTATTTTTGACCAATGAAAGATTCCTGAGTTATTATATATAAACAACAATAGGTACTGTATTTGTAAAACCAGTTGATATTATTTGGATCATCTCATAACTTGGGGGAATCATGTCTTTAGTGACACTTATCTATAAGCCAACCTGACATCTTTAAAAACCCAAAATGCCAAAAGACAAAAAGCTCAAACAAAACATCTGTATGTGTTGTAACAAATTGGACAGACACACACACATAAAACAACTTTTCATAAACCAGAGTACACTCAGATGTATTTGGCCAGGTTGAATTATAATCACTTTTATAATTCTTAGGTTTATAACTATAAATATGACTAGTCAGGACTTTGTAGATCAATTAACAGAGATCTCATAATAAGAATCAAACAGAATAAAAATCTTCTACACCTGTGAAAGCAAAAACAATTTTAAGATGTGTCATTGGTCTCTCTGGAGGGAGAGTGGAGACCCCAGAGAGCACGGATTTATAAAGACAGAAAAGGAGATAGCCTGGGGAGAACAGCACTTTATTCCTTTTTCTGTGCTGCTCGACAATTCTGTGTCTGTGAAATCAGGTTTTATACTTTTCTAGACAGGCAGTCTGTCCTCACTAAACTTGTGATCCTTAGTTTACATTTTAAATCCTAGAGAAACACCATTGGCATTTTTGCATGTCTCTGGCCTCTGTTTACCAAGTTGCACATCAAAGAGCACACCAGGACCCTATCCTTATCAAATAGTACTGAGAAAGCAGGATGCCATCATTACTGACCATGCCCAGGTTTACCTCAAATGATTCAGCCATCTGCTTACTGTAAACTACTCAGCCATTTCTTGAAAACCATTTCTTCCTCATTATCTGTGCAGTCATCAGGTCACGGGGTCTCTGAGTTTGAACAATGGTTACTGAGAGAACTAGGAAAACATGTTTTCCTCTGCCAGTGATGTTTTACAAAGCATTTTCTATCAGCTATTGCTAAAATTATAATTCCCTTCATATAATTCCCTTTACCATATCCCACAAAGATGGACCCTAAGCTAACAGTTTATCTGGCTAGAATACCCAGTTACACAGGCTTCTCATGGTTGCTGATAGCCACATATGACTGTTCTCTCTAAAGGGACAGACTGTCGCAAGTAATTTTAATTATCTCTAGTGGGGGTCTTCTCAGGCCAGGTTTCTATGTAGAAGAGACTGGGTGACACTTTTGAAGCTAAGTGTGAATTCTATGTGGTGAGGGAAGAAAGCCTGCCAAGGCTCCAATCCACTGTGCTGTAGATGTCTACCTATGACCATTTTTTCTATTTTGAAAAGAAACCAAGGGAAATAAGGCACAGTCATCTATCCCTTTTGTTCTGTGCCCAATCTAAGCAGGTTTGCTATGACTGTAGCCCACAAAGAGGATAAGGAGAAGTTCCAGGGGATTTCTGAACTTAACATAGAAGTCATATTGTATACTTTAGAAGTTATGAGCTGTTTACAAGGTCTATCTGGTGGATCCGGGTTTTAAAAGTCTAGCACATTTGTCATTGGTTCCATTTGTGTGACCACTTGGAGTATGGCAGACTCTAGGCAAGAATAAATAAAACATTTAAGAAATTACAGCATGCATAATCTAAGCATGAGCACACTAGAATGAAAGGGCAGGTTGGGGAGAAAGTCACATTTAGAAATTGAAATAGTGATTGAACCTGCTGGACTGAGATTGTTTCATTAAAAGAGGTTATCTATAAGTCTGATACTTTTCCATAAGTCTCTTTAGTTTTAGCTGTAAGAGACAATTTGAACAAATTTTGCTAAGAAATATAAAACTCTAGCTGAGCTTTTGTAGATTTTACCATAGGTTTTTCTAATGATCCACACCCATGATCAGCTATTGGTAGAGCTGGAAAGTGCCAGAATGGGTCAGTGACTGGAGCCCCTTTTTATATCTAGTTTTATTACTATGGCATTATTTTATACCTCTTTTGTTTATTCTTTTCCGCTGGGTGATGAAGTCCAAGTTAAAGAGAGACCTATGTCAATCAACATGAATCTCTTGCTATCCATCAAGGTTAGTTAAGTCTCTTCAGGCATTACTTTAGAACCATGCATAGAGCCTCTCACAGAGCCTCCTCTGTGAGTGTCAGCTGTCAGGATGGGTCATGGCCTTGCTTGAACATGTTGCTTTCAGTGAAAATGTGGACGACTTTTCTCTCTCGGTGACCCTCCTTTGGCACACAGTACATTTGTCCTCTGGAGTCCAGCAGTCTCTCTGCTCAGAAGGTTGAGTGACTTACCAAAGATGAAGGATCCTGTAGAAAAGTTTCCCTCATGTACTGGATTCGATAAAGGTTGACTTTGAGGGCCTCCCCTCTTAGCCCAGTTACCTTTCTAGTTTTGGTCTCCAAACTTTAGTTGTTGAACACCCAGAAGAGAAGATCAGTGACATTAGCAGTGCAGTAGGAGCCGTGTACTTAACTGTTATAATTTTGTCCATAAAGCACTTTGAAATATAAAGCATAGTTAGAGGGCTGTTATTTTTTTATCAACCATGGTTGTTCTACTTGACCTTATAATTTGACCCATGCATTCTTAACTATTTCTTTGGCTTTGTCTCCTCCAAATTTAAAATCTATGCAGCTACCAAGGTGACAATGCCAGGCACCTACTAAAGGCCTTTAGGTACACCCTCTGTAGAGTAACTCTAACTGCTGATCACAACTATGACCCTCTTCAGCTGGAAGTAGCCAGAGCTGTCTTTGCCCTTTGTCCCCTCACAGCAGTTGGGGTATTTCTGCAAAAGGAGGAATATTGCAGATAAGTAAGTTAATTAGATATATTGTAGGTAGTTATACAGGGCATCCCTCAAGGAGCCAGCCCTCAAGGAACCAACACAGCAAGGAGCCAACACAGAGGACAATAAAGACACAGTCACTGAAGACCAGAATTGTAAAAGGAGAGAAACTACTACGCCTTTGTACTTTCCCTGGGAATAAATAGCAGTGATTGATATTCTAAATGGGTTTCAGTCACCTGGGTGGAGGGCCAAGGTCTTAACCTAAACTTTCCAGGAAATATCCCTGACCCCCACCCTTACTAAAAATCCTTGTAGGCTTGCTATGTGACTTGCTCCCCCATTTGATCCCCATCTAATCAATATTACCTGGGTGACTGTACTTATAATCTTATTGGTTGGTCATGGTTTTGCCCCACCTTGTAATTTTCCATTGGGTCTTACAGTTTTGTGCAACTCTGTACCTGTCTCACCACATGGCTTTGCTTTATAAAACATCTTGGAGAAGGGTGAGCAGGCAACCCACTTTCCAGTCTCCCTTCTGTCTCTTAAACAGAAGCTTTCTTTCCCTCTATAAAATTTTCCTACTCTTAAAAAAAAAAAATTAGAGTCATCTTACCAATTTCCACCAGAACAGCTGCTATAATTTTGAATGAGACTACACTGAATTTATAGATCAGAGAATTGACAGCTTCATTAAACTGAGTTATTTAGTCCATAAACATAGCATATCTCTCCATTTATTCATGTTTTAATTAATTTCTCTCAGCAGTGTAGTTTTAATTGTTGGAGGTCTTAAATCTTTTATTAGATAACAATGTATTTTATGTCTTGATGCTATTATAAGTAACACAACTTTTAAAATTCACTTTGTAATTCTTTGCTCCCAAAATCCAGAGATATAATTTGTTTTCACATATTGATCTTATAGCTAGTGATCTTGCTAAACTCATTTATGACATTAGACTCTGGTGTTTCCTACACATACACGTATATCATCAGTAAATAGTGATAGTTCTAATTCCTTACTTTTCTGGACTCTGCCATACCATATTGAATAGAAGTGGTAATAAAGGAATACTTGTCTTATTTCTAGTTCTAGGAGGAAAATAACCAATATTTCACCAGTAAGTGTGATGCATGCAGTGAGTTTTTGCACATCACTTTTGACTGATTAGGGACATTCTCTTCAGTTCTTAGATTTCTACAAAGTTTATTATTGTTATTTTTAATGGGTGTTGAATTATATCCAATTATTTTTGTACAGCTATTGAGATAATTACATAATTTCCTCTTTTCTAATCCTCTTTTTCTTTGTTAATGGTATACTGATTGATTTTTTAATACAAAATCAACATCTTATAGAGTATAGTCATAATATATGATAGCTTTTTATGTTTCACTGGATTTAATTTTCTAATGTGAAGATTTTTAAATCCTAGGATTTTGCATTTCTATTTATAGTAGAAATTAAGTTATACTTTTCTTTTTTAAAAAAACTTGCCAGGGTTAGCTGTTGTGAAATGAGTTGGAAAGTTTTTCTTTCTTCGATTTTCTAGAAGTGTTTATGTAAGAGTGGCATTAATTATTTTTTCTTTAAAGTAATTTGGAACTTTGCTGATGACACCATTTGGGCCTGTAATTTTCTTTTTGGGAAGTTTTTTGTTGTGGGTTCAATTTCCTTTATAGCTGTAAGACTCTTCAAATTTTATACTTCTTGTAAGTCACTTTTGCTAAATTTTTTCAATAATTTATCGATTTCAACCATTTGAAAAATTTATTGGCATAAAGTATTTGGTTATATCTTTTCATTATCTTTTGAATGTCTGCAGTATTTGGTGTTCTTTTCCTTTTTGATATTGCTACATTTTTGCTTTCTCTCTTTATATTAGTATTTTTTACTATTATTCTTTTGAGTTTGTTTGTCTGGCTTGTCTTTATGTTCTTGAACTAAAACTACTACTGTTCTACAATTGTAAATACATATGCACTTGTAAAGAAAATAAATGCACAAAGTACTACATCCATCAAGAAACAAAATATTTTAGGTATTTTAGAAGAAGAGGATTTAGTTCAGGGAACTGAATTTGTGATCAGTCTTACCAAACATTTATTCATCTCACCAGTCTCTTTAAGGAACCAATTTTTGTCTTTATTGATTCCCTCTCATATTTTTCCCTTTATCATTTATTTCTGCTCTTAACTTGTATATATTTTTTCTTCTGCATTCCTTAGATCTAATGTGCTATTATTTTCCTACTTATTAAAATTCTTGAGATGACGGATTTTTCAACCTGTCTTATTGTGTGTGTGTGTGTGTATATATATATATATATATATATATACACATCCTTAAGCATCATTTTAGCAGCATCACATTTCAATACATCATATTTAAAATTTCATTAGGGTAAAAACATTTCTTATTTCCATGGTTAACTTCTTCTGTAACTCATGGGTTATTGAGAAACGTATGGCTTAATCTCCAAATATTTTGGGATTTTTCTAATTACTTCTCTTCTACTGGCTTCTAGCTAAGTTTCATTATGGTTAGAGAATATACTCTACATGACTTCCATCCTTGTAAGTTTGAGACTTGATTTATTCCTAGCATATAATCAATTTTAGTAAATGTTTCATGAGCACTTGAAAAGAAGGTTCACTCAGAAGTTGTTCAGTGCCAGGTCCTACACCTGTCAGTTAGGTAAAGTTTATCAATCAGGTAGCTTACTAATTTTTTGTGTATTTGTCTAACAGTAATCAAGAAAGGTGTGTTAAAATTGTCCACAATGATTGTGAATTTATCAAATTCTCCTATTATTTTTGTCAATTTTTACTGGCATTCTGTCAATAAAATGCAATGAGAAAACTTTAATGTATAAAAATGGAGAGAAAGAGACAAAACTAGCCCTATTTGCAGATTATATTATTGTTTACATAGAAAATCCAAGAAAATAGAATTTTTAAAGACTACTAATAGCAATAAGGAAAGTTGCTAACTTGTGGGTAGAAAATTAATATAGAGAAATCAGTAGATAGAAGCTATCAGGTTATACTAGAAGGAATGATTCTATTCACATTATCAAGAGCTAAAACAGAAAAGATAAATGTATAATAAATAAATTTAATAATAAATATATAATATGTATACCTTTTAAAAATCTTTAAAATGTTCCAGAAGGACACAACAGGACATATAAATAAAAGGGAAAACATACTTGTACTATGCCTTTTGACAAAATGCCTCAATATTATTTTCCTGCCTTGGATTAAAAAAATGCCAGTCTCCCTACTTTGATTTTTGTTTGTTTGTTTTGTTTTGTTTTGTTTTGTTTTTGGTACCGGGGATCGAACTCAGGTCCTTGCACTTACAAGGCAGGTGGCAGAACCACTGAGCTAAATCCCTGGCCCCCTACTTTGATTTTTAAATTTAGCATAATTTCAGTAAAGCTGTAAATAGATCTTTTAAAACTAGGTGGAAAAATTCATGTTGAAAAATAAAAAAATGATTGCAAGGGAAACTCTGATAAAGAAGACCAAAGAAAGGGGATTACTAGATCTAAAAATATTCTACAAAGTCTCATTAATTAAAGCAACATAGTACTATTCCATGAATAAGTGAAGCAATAGAATAGAAAAGGAAGTACAAAAAACATACAATTGCCATCTCAGTGGAAAAAACAAACTATTGAACAATGGTGGGACAATTATTAGCTATCTCAGAAATATTAATGTTGCACTCATACATCATTTCTTTCTATGATATATTTCAAATGGATCAATCCTTAATTATAAATCAATAAAGGCAATAAATGAATAGGGTAATTTTTAATAATCTCGAAATATTGAGGCCCTGTTAACTATTCCAAACTCTATAAATCACAAAATCTGATATTCAACTCTATAAAAAGAATTGTACAAACTTCTGCATAACTCACCATATTCTAATAAAAGACAAATGATCAACTAGGAAACACAATTGTAACTCTTCATAGACACAGAATAATCTTAATATATAAAAATCTCTAGAAGTGGACAAGAAAAAATTCAGTAATCCCTTAGAAAAAGAAATGTTATAAACAGACAATTCAAAGAATATATAATCTTAAATGTATTTTAAATGCGCTATTTCACCCACGATGCAAACTAAAATTGCCGTAACATATAATTTTTCACCATAAAATTGGCAAAAATCCAAAATTTGATATTATGTTTTGTTGCCAATGCTGTGGGAAGCAGACACTCTCACACCTTGCTGCTGGGAGTATAAATTTGCACAACCCATATGGATAGCAATTTGGCAAAAGCTATAAAAATTACAAATGTATGTACTCTTGCATCCAATAACTCCAAACTCTGGGGAATTTGCCCTACAGATACATTTGCATATCTATCAAGTGGCATGTATATGGTTTATTTATTGCACAATTGTAGTAACAAAAAGATTAGAAAGAACCTGGATACTTGTCAATAGGGGCCTAGTTAAATAAATTCAGTAGAGTACTTTGTGACTGTGTAAATAAGAAAGCTCTTTGTATATTGATAATGGAAAGCTCTCAAAGATAGAATAATTGAAGAAAGTCAGGTGCAAAATGATCTGCATAACATCCTAAAATTTATATTACAGAGGGAGAAAACAATATGTTTTGCATTTTTACTATATTTATTTTATCTTTATTTGTAAAATCTCTGAGACGGCAAATAAAAGAATAAAAGCCATAGTTAGCTCGCTTTGAAGGCTTGGGAACTGAGAACATGAATATCACCTGTGAAGAGATTTTTTGTTGTGAGCTTTTTCACATTTTTGATATTTTTTACCATGTGAATGTATTAGTCAAGTTTCACTAGAGGAACAGATTTAATATAAAAATATGTATATAATCATATTAAGAATTTAAACAGTAGGCTTATAATGTCAGCCTACAGAACTACGGGTAGAAGAATGCAAAATGGCCATCTGTGCGCTGGAGAGTAGGAGGATCCAGTTGAAGGTCAAAGGCCTGGAACTCTGCAGAGTCCAGAGCAAGTCCTGTTGGAAAGCCAAAGAGTCTGTGCTGGAAGGCTGAAGAGAGCACTAGAAGCCTTAAGAAACCGGAGATGAACATCCAAAGAAATGGGGAAGACTGGAAATCCTTTGAAAAAGGAAAGACTTCCTTCTTCTTTGCCTTTTAATTTTGTACAGGCTACATCCCTACTGGTTGATACCACCAACATCCAGGGTGAGTCTTCCCTCCTCAGTTTGTAGCCTACATGTCAGTCATCCACAGACACACCCAGAACTTTACTAATCTGCTAGGCAGTTCCTACTCAAAAAAATTGATATGTCACAATCAATGATCACAGCGAATACCATCCTGACAATACTATTAAATATATGTAATTCCACACATGGCGTAAATACACTGGAACTCTAGCAGGACCCTCTGAGCTATTACTAGGCACATCAGTTAGGGTGATTTTGACTGTAAATGTTTAAGGCCTTAAAAAGTGAGGACAATTCATCATCACAACTCAACTAATAAAACATCCAAAGTTAGAATGACCCAGGGCTGGAATAGTCTCTGTAATTTCACATAGATAGTAGACCATGAGCAGCCAAAATAGACAATGTCCACATCTTCCTGTGCCCAGAAGTTTCCAAAAGATTCATCTCATTTCCAATTGACAGTAATGTATAACATGAGCTTCAGCTGAGCTTCATATCTGAGCTTCAGCTGAGAATGCCACTCACTAGCAATACTGTTATAATAATATTGTATTGCTATTATGATGCAGTTACTAAAAACTTACATATCATTTCAAAGTCACTAATTTGGAGATAGTAATATTGTACCCATTCACAGATGAGGAAATGAGGTACTGAGAGTTAATTTGCCAGAAGTGTCTGCTGCTAACTAGTGGAGCTAAGATCCATAAAATTCCAACTATCATGTATGTTACCTAAAATTGTTCTTCAGTGTCTGTAACAGGAGGAGGATGTCATCAGCAAAAAGAAGGGGTAAGAATTGCTATGGGTTATATATAACCATCACTGTCTCTCCCTAGGAACAAACTCATCAAATCTCAGCCCCTTGTTTGCACACAGCAAACCATCAGTGATGGACACTGACCATTTGTGAGCACTTTCCCTGTTCTCCCTCTCCTGCCTGGGATCTTTCTTGAAGCAATGGCAGTAGTTGCTCCACCTAGAGAAATCTCCAAACTACCAGTCACCATGCCTATCAGGGATGTTGCAATGAGCTTCAGGGAAGAGGTACGCATGCCTTTGGGGCCAAGATGGCAGTAAGAGCCTGGAGACCCCTGTGGAAGACTCTCAGGTGCCCTCATGAGTTGTCACATAGTCATGGTTCCACTGTAGCCCAAGACTCAGTGGAGCCTCAAGGCTGCTTCTTCCTGGCCAGGCAGAAGTGGTAGACACCAAGCTATGTCAGTAGCTATAGCTGTCTCCACAGAGGCAGAGCCTGGCAATCACATGAAGTTTTTGATTTGAGTGAAAACCAGCCATGCCTGGCCTTCACAGACAAGTCTGTGCCCCTGTTCATAAGCTTATCACTGGGTATTTCCTAGTTTTGAGGCCTCCACACTCTCTGTGCCTCACTGGCCACCTAAAAGCCCACCACTACGTATGTCAAAAGCACTGAAGAAAAAGAGCTTTTATTTTAAGTAAAAACTTCTAACTTCTAGGACTTTGCAGCAGCTCATCTGCCCTTGTGTGCTAAAAATACTGGGGTTTTCCCCCACATCATTAATCCAGTAGTTTTTTCATACACTGTATCTGTCTGTTCATTGAGTCAGAGAGGCAGTGAGTCAGTTTCCTCACCTCCCAGGCACGTCGCCCAGGGGAGGGGGTGGATATATTCTTAGCAGGAGCACTTTGCTCTTCTTATGTAAACCCTCAGGGAGGTGGATGCCGCTAGACTGCAAAAAAGAGGAGAGCAGAGATGACAAGAGAATGAAGTTCCCTCAACAACAAGCGACCTACCTGTGGATATAACAGAGCTGTCGGCTAGAGAAGAGGAAACAGAGGGAAGGAATTTCTCTCCTTCCCAAGTCTCCTTCCTCAGAGGTACCAGACCAGTTGGCTCAGTGGGTTCTGACCTGCCTCTCCTATCTGGGATTGTTCTTCAGTCTTGTCACTGAGACCTTCAAAGCAGAGGACCTTCTCTGGATGGAAATCAGAGATTCGGCAGAAAGAGAAAAGCAGATTCAAAGCCTGAGAGAGACTTGAGTCCGTGGCTGGAGGGGGCGTGTAGAAATTTGGGGTGGAAAAGGGGCACACTAAGGGCAAATAGGCAGCCCTGGTGACAACCGCCAGGGAACTGCAGTCTTATAACAACATGGAACTAAACTCAGCTACAGCCTGAATGAGCTTGAATGTTGATTTGTACTCACAGCTCCAGAAAGGGGCCTTGCCTTGCTTCGAGTGGGAGACAAGTAGAGGACCTGGCTAAGCCGTGCTGTCCCCAGACTTCTGACTTTCCGAACTGTGAAAAAAATCAGCGGATGCTGTTCAAAGTCATAAATTCATGGTGATTAATTTGTCAGAGCAGTGACAGAAAATGAATGCACAGATGTCCCCAACAATTGCATTCCTCAAACAGGAAACGCTTGTCATTTCCGAACACCTGCCTCTGGCAGCAGGCCGGCAGAGTCCAGCCCGACGTCTGTGCTATTCCCGCTACTGGACTCCCCTCCCTTCCAGAAATCAGCTATTTCAAAAGCCTGACAGAGAAAGAGATGAAGGAAAAGAGGAGGCTAGGTGGGAGAAAGAAAGTGAGAGAGGGAGGGAAAACATGGGCCCTGGTATTGTTATTCCTATAACCCCCACAGGCATGTAACCCGCAACAGTGCCCTCTTAGTGATTAAGAAATGTGAAGTTGGCTGCCTGGCCAGATGGAAGAGTGAGGCCAGGAGGCCTTGGGGATGCTTTGGGACCCAGCAACTTGAATATCTGCAGAGAACATCTTGCTAGCAGTACTCTGGCTGTGAAAATGCAAATGACCTAAACTGGCTGCCAAGCGTCACCTGGGAGGCCCAGCTGGCATCAGTATCCAGCTGGGCTCCATTCTAAACCCCCTCCCACACAGCCAATGTGGCAGAACCCTCGGGTGGCATTCAGAGGCAGCCCGGGGGTTAGTATGGAGGGGTAGTGGAGGGTCTCTCTCTCTCTCTCTCTCTCTCTCTCTCTCTCCCCCACCTCTTTCCCCTCCTCTCTTTTCCATTTCCCCTTTTCCCTTCTCCTCCTCTTTCACCTTCCTTTTAAGTTCCAAAGTAAACTCTGAAACTAACGCTCTTCCCAGCTACCCTTTCTCCTATGTTCTCTCAATTTTGTGGAGCAAGTTCACACCATTCATTTGTAGTCCTCATAGACAGGAAAAGGAAAAAAGACAAAGTTAAAGCGTGCATCCAAAAGTCATCTTTCTCCACCTCCAGAAAGTCCTCTCATGCCAACACAGAGCCCCACAACTCTGTTCCCACTAACCCCAGGGAGACAGCTGGGGAAGCAGGGCAGGATGGCCATGGTTAATACACCACAGGGAAAGACATCTTGTGGTCATCAAGAGCTTTTATGCTCTGAAAGTCCAAACATTCTTCTCATCTGGTAAAATCATGATAATGACTGAATTCATTGCCTAGCAGGAACCAGTTCTTGACTTTACACCCATGCATACAAGAGCACAACTCATAAATAGCTAAATTTCATAATATATCCATCAACAGTTGAACGGATAAAGAAAATATGGTATATACACACCGTGGAGTCCTACTCTGCCATAAAGGATAAATTTGAGTCACATAGGAAAATGGATACGCTTTGAAGCCATAATGTTAGGTAAAATAAATCAGACACATAAGTTTAAATATGACATAACTTCTTTTATATGAGAAACCTAAAGTATAAATAATTTAAATAGCTAAAGCAAAGATAGACAATAGGGCATAAGAAGATAGTTCTTTGGTAAATGGGAAGGGGAACTTGTGATGAGAGGAGGGGAGGAAAGGGGGAAGAAAAAATTAAGATACGTTATGTACATGTACCCACTCCCCATAATTTATATAATCAATATGTACTACAAATATTTACTAATAAAAAAAACTTAAGGAAAAGAAAACAATCAAGATGCAAAGATCCAGATCCTTGCTTCCTGAACTTTCAATGGATGATTTGTTCATGACCTTCACATGGAGGAAAGAGTAATGTCTTAAGAATTTGGGTCACAAAGCTCGAACAAGAGAGGAAATCATAAAGATCCGAGCAGAAATCAATGCAATTGAAATTAAGAAAACGATACAAAAAATAAATGAAACAAAGAGCTGGTTTTTTGAAAGAATAAATAAAATTGACAAACCCTTAGCTAATCTTATCAAAAAAAGGAAAGAAAAGGCTCAGATCCATGCAATTAGGAATGAAAAAGGCGAAGTCACAACAGATCCGAAAGAAATCCAGAGGATCATGAACACCTACTTTGAGAACCTGTACTCTAATAAAATGGAAAACACAGAAGAAATGGACAGATTTCTAGATACTTATGAATTACCAAAGTTGAACGAAGAAGATAAAAACATTTTAAACACCCCAATCACAATCAGTGAAATTGAAAATGTAATTAAAAACTTACCAACAAAGAAAAGCCCAGGCCCTGATGGATTCACTGCTGAATTTTACAAGACATTTAGAGAAGAACTACTACCATTACTCTTCAAACTTTT
>NW_022900913.1:54389815-54444685 GCF_012274545.1 Fukomys damarensis | reverse complement strand
AAAAAAAAAAAAAAAGAATTTGGGTCAAAAGGAGGCTGGTTTTCCTAGGTTTTGCTCCTGCCTACCATTCACTTCATAAATACCACCGCATCCATTTTCTGTCCAACCACCTCCTAAGCCCCACATGCACACGGCATGTGTGTGAAAACACACATGCCTCTTGCCTTATTCCTCAAAGCCCAACCCCATCTTTGACCAACCCCAGCCTCTGGGGAGTGTCACATAAAGTGCAACCCAGGTAAAAAGATGTCACTTCTCACACAAGTGTCTCGAATCTCAGCGCAGGCTGAAAGGAGAGCTAAGCGTAAGAAAAGAAATCAGGAGACCAAGTGGATCCTGGCAGCCAGTCTCGTCTGCAGGAAAGAAACCTTCAGCCAGCTTCAGTTACCTGTCAAGACCACTGAGCCCTGCACCACCCCACAGAGCCGCTGCCAGCCCCCTCCTTCCTGAGGTCCCAGGGAGGAACCTAAAGAAGAGCACATCCCCCTCTTTCTCCAGTGCCATCTGTTGAATGCTATTATTCTGCCGAAGCACAAGCTGTCATGCTATTAATTTCTCTTTCTCCCCAACCTCATAATATGTGCAAGTGATTCTTCACAAATAGAATGTTAGTTTTTTAGTCTCTGCCTGTGAAAAACAACAGTTTAATAAAAAGGGGATGCTTAGGCTGTTATGTACCAGGCACTGTTCTGAGCACATCACATGAATTAATACTGATTGCTTTACATCGTTTGACCCTTTACATTGTTTAATCCTCAGAACAAGCTTACACAGAAAATGCTCTCATTGTCCCCATCTTGCTCTTACTGTCTCCCCCTGTATGAAGGACACAGAGGCAAGGACAGTGAAGCATCTCACCAGAAGCCATAAGGTTCCTAAGTGGTAAACTGGGATTCAGATCCAGAGCGCATGCTCCAAGGTGCTCATGCTTAATTAGCCTTAACCATGTGCTCTCAAGGCTTCCAACAGTGTGGCTAAGGAAATTTCTGCCCCCTGAAAAGATAAAGATAAATATAGACTAACAGCACTCTGCCATAAGAGAAAAGAAGTGTGGAGCTTCTGCACACATATTTCTATCTTCCCGAAAGATGTCCTTGCTCACCAGTAAAATAAAGGTAGAAAGCATTGGTAGAGAGCACACAAACCAAGGAGCGAAGTGAAAACAGTTTTGTGTGGATTCCCATTGTTCTCTAAGAACAAAATACATAGCATAGATGAGCTACAAAGTACAATTTGTACATTTCATTGCTTTTGCACATAGATTAAATGCTCTTATGCTTGCATTTAAAGTTAACATTGCACCACATAAAGACGAACTGTAAAATTAATGCCAACAATTTAAATTTTTATCTTTCTGTACTTAGAATGACATTAAATAGCAAATTTTTTTTAAAAAGTACTATGAAGGGAGAGACAAGAGGAAAGAGAGAAAAAGCTTTACAGTTTAGTATATATCTTTTTTAATATGCCCATTAATTTTATAAAATGTGGGGTTTCAGTGTAGTAGTTTCATATGTACATATAACATATTTTGTTCATATCCACCCTACTCTTGTTCTTTTCCTTTTGTCAAATAATAGTCTCCTTTCTTTTAATATATACCTCTTCTCCTGTTTTTTGAACAAAGGGCCCATACTTATTTTGTATTGACCCACACATACATATAGCTGGCCCTGAGAAATGAAGTCTGTTCTGTGATGATCTAATTATTGCAATGATTATAATGCCTAGAAAACCATACATGATTAAAAATATATTGTAAAAATAGTTGTTTTGTTGGAAATAAGACTGGAGAATTTGCAGCTCATCAAAGATATTTCTTGTGAAATTTTCACTAACGGAAAAAGGATTTATAGTTACAACTGTCTGACTATAATACCTAAACATCATAGCAAATCCACAGCAATGAATGAATCTACTTTTTGCTTAAGAGTTATGATCATTCTTTTTTCTATTGCCAGCAGCAACATCACTAGTAAGATTCTTTTATGTTCTTACCAATTTTTCATCTATTGTCAGGGTAAGCAAAGCAAGAAGCCATTCCAACAAAGCAACTGACTTATTCCCTTTCTCTTTAGCTGCTACTTACTTAATTGCCATGCCTTCCCCTTCATGACACTTTTATCATCTGTCTGTCTCTGTAATGCAAGCCATGTTCTCAAAATATCCTCTTACAAGCAATTCTTAACATCAAACACTGAAGAATATGTTTTTCAAAAGCTGGACAGATTGAAAAACATTACTAATTGAGAACTTAGAAATCAAGGTGTTATCTGGAAAGTAGCAACCCCAAAACTCAAAGAAACTTTAAACTGGTTCCCTCAGCTAAGAAGTGGTTTATCAAATCAGGCCAATTCTCCTCATATGATAGCTATGGAACCTATATACTGGGTCCTTAAACAGTTCTTACAAAGTACTGAACTCGTGGTGGACATGATTAGGACATGTAAGCAAACATTGTCATGCCTTACAGAGAATCCCTCTACCAATTCCCAATAAAACAATATTTGCAATTCCTTAAATAAACACTAATTCCTTCAATTAACCTCTGCAGGGGTGTCCAAATTGCTGAAGAGAAAACCCTAGAGTTGTTTTCTAATTTAACTTAATGTAAAACTATTATAGGCAGCTAAATTAGATAAAAACTAATATACACTCAGAAAGGGATTAGGCTGTCAAAAAAACGAGCAAAAATAAAAGCATCAAAATTGTGGCTAAAGGCACATCTACAAAAGGCAAGGCCTCAGATAATGTCACAATGGCCAGTCTCAAATATATTCCTATGGGATTAAAAAAAATCAGGAGCTGTACTGTTAATACAATTAATACATCCTTTAAATCCAGATACACATCAGACAGCCAAGTAGGTGACCAGAACACCTGGACCCACCCCTTCCCAAAATGTCTCCGTTTTAAATGTCACAGATGAGTCAAATTAGTGGTGTCAACCATAAACCCTAACCTTGCTACGTGTCCCACTTCACTATTAGGTCATTGTTAGCCGAACAGCTATACTTATAATCCTACAGATTAATTATAGTTGGACCCACATTATACCCACACTGTGACTTTGCTATATAAATTATCCCTGAAAAAAGGGCAGTGTCATAAAAATGTTAATGTGGTTCTTTCTGCAATCCTAAAAATCTTTTTTTTTCCCTCTCCAATCAAAAATTCCTCCCGAGTTCAATCCCCAGTACAAGAAAAAACAAAACAAAACAAAAAATAAATAAAAACTAAACCTCTAGAAAATTAGTGTTCATCTAAAAGGGCACCAAAATTGGGCATTCCTTTATAGACTACATATCTCCCATCCTTGGGTTAAAAGGGAATCAAAATTCATAATAATCCCAAAAGGCACACATGAGGTTTCAGCTGACCTGGTACCTGGGCAGAGGTTTCTCATGTTACTGGTAAAAGAGATCATCATTCTAGACACGGGGGCGGGGGGGGGGATTCAGTGCCTGGGTGACCCTAGAGAGAGCTACTTCCAAAAGCATATATATTTAATGAGCCTCTGTCCTTTAATTCTCCCCCCCACCCCCTGTTAAACAAAAGCCATTCGGGTTCTTTGATTCTTCATTTAATTTTCTGCTTGACAATGTGGCTGGATTCAATTGTAGCTGTTGTCTTTAGAGGCTTGTTTTGTTAAGGACTAAAGACCTACCCTAAAAAAACTCTTGGACTTGATTGTCTTTCTCCCTTTGAGATAGGATTTAGTTCTTGTGCCACACATAGAGCCAGTCTTCAGTCCCTTTCCCAGTCCCTTGCCCCTAAAAAATAATGTAATTTACAAAAACAATGCTTTGTCAAGGCAATTTTCCTCTCTGTGGCTGCTGGGCTCCAAGACCAAGTTTCCAAAATGGTGAGTTTCTCCCCCTTGTTCCTTCACTTATCTCTAGGCCACATTCTAAAAAACTGGTCCCTTTTTAATAGGTTTTATAGCACACAGAAGTTCACTGGTAAAACAAAAAAAAAATCACTTCTAGGAATCCTTATGAATTTAATACAGTTTTAAACCAAAACAGGTACTAAAAGTTAGCCAGAGCCCCAGTCCCCAGAGGGCTGCCCCTCTCTTGCCATGATTTCTCTCCAAAACATCTTGCCAGGCCAGCCACCATTCTCAAAGATACTCTAACTGAGGTTCTAAAAAAAAAAAAAAAAAACTCTACAGCTAAATATAGTCCAAGGGTCACAGGATCACTAGGAAGGGGGCCCAGGCACAGGGTAAAAGTGGCTAACCTGATTCTGGCCACTTCCTCTCACCTTCAGTTTGCCACTGGCCCTAGACAGGGTTAAATATAAGGGACAGTTTAAAAATGGGCGCAGAGCAACAGAGATAGATAGGGATATCTTCTTTACCCTTTGTTCTTTCAAAACAGGAAGAAACTCTCATAGGTAGACATCTGTAGCAG
This sequence comes from Fukomys damarensis, assembly GCF_012274545.1. Classification (NCBI taxonomy): domain Eukaryota; kingdom Metazoa; phylum Chordata; class Mammalia; order Rodentia; family Bathyergidae; genus Fukomys; species Fukomys damarensis. The sequence continues at coordinate 54,440,270 of NW_022900913.1, read as the reverse complement.
GGCAGATTGAGACCTTGACAAGCCTTCTTCCCCCACCTCTTGAAATATATACTTAGTTGCAGAGAGTGTTGCCTAGTCTCTTTCTACACCCAAACCTAGCCTTCGCAACCACCTCAAATTAGTTAAAATTACCTTTAACAGTATGTCACCTTAGAGGGAACAGTTACATGTGGTTATCAAAACAGCAGTTTGGCTATCAGCTATAGCTATCAAACAACCATGGCTATCAGAACAACAATGAAAATCCTGTATAGCTGGCTATTTCAGTCAGATAAATCATCAGCCTAGGGTCCTTCTTAAAAATAGTCTTTACTGTAAGGGGCTCCCCCTACCCTTTTCAGGTTTTTATTATAAGAGATCTCTGTTAATTGGTGACCTATTAAAAACAGTTCTCACTAGTCTATAGTTACAAACCTAAAAATTATAAAAAGGCTATGATAGTTCAATTTGGCCAAATACATCTCAGAGTGCACTCTGATTTTAATGTAACTGCCTTGTATATGTTTGTCTGGCTAATGTGTGTTAATAACCAGCTAAAGCACCTGCAGCTGCTTTATTTAAAAAAATTTTTTTTGAGCTCAGCAATTTCTTTTTCATTTTTGGCTCTTTTCTAGATTTCCATAAAAAGACCATTTACATGGGTTTTCAGGGTAGCCAAACTCATTTAAAACATTAACAGATAATGATTGATAATCTCAAGACTTATATAAGACTTACAAATAAAGCCTTGAAGTTTACTAACATAATAGCTCTATAAGATTGGGCTGCTGTACATGTTTCTGTGTGTTGATTTTTAGGTATATGTTCTATTTTAGTTGATATATAGATAAGTAGACACTCATGACATAGGCCAAATACTTTTTGTTCACGAGGTCAACAGTGAGTTAACAAGATAGAAATAAAGATGTCTTTTTACATTGGTAACATATTTTCATTCAGCCTGCTAGCTAGTTGAGATCATGTAAAAAGATTGCTTTTATAAATGTAATGTCTATTACTGTTTTCTATAATAACTTAAATTTTTCCTTTATGAAGATAATATGCATAATTTAAAGGGCTTAAATGTTATGATTTGGTTCTCATGAGTCAACTAAAGCAAATTGTTAAGATATATTTATGTTGGCTATATTTAAAACGTTTAGCTTTCTATGTCTAAAACAATCAGGTTTCCTTAACATTCTGAAATACTCTTGGTTAAACTTGCAAAACTAAATTTAAAACAAAGGTTCTATATTTTACTTAGATAAGTTTCTTGTGATCTTATCACTAGGTTTCTAGCTACTAAAAAGTAAACTTTAAAAGTTATAAAGTATTTAAATATTAACTGTAAAAGATTTTCAATAATCAGTTCATGATGGTTAAACAAATAACTTATCTTAGTTTATGATATAACATTTTGGCATGTATGTATGTGTACATCTAAAATTCAACTATGCTGTAAATATAAGCTTTAAAGTTTGTAAAGTTAAGACAATATAAACTTAATATACAAGTAACTAGTAGGTGCTCTCTTTTATATAATATATGTTTAAGACCTTGGAAGTATACAATGATCAACATTAATATCTCTTTAAATTTGGTCCTGCCATTTAAACTTGATCTACATCTATCTGTTTTAATTAAATAAATGCTTTGTTATTAATAAATGAGTTACATTATATATTGGGTAATAAATCTATTTGTGGTCATTGACACTGTTCTTCTAAACATATTAGAGCTATAAAGATGTCCTTAATTTTTGTCAATATAGTTATATCTTATAAAAACCTGCTAAAAGAGTCTAAAATTTGTCTTGAGTAAAGTTTAAAAATATATAAAGATTTCTATATAGCTGTAATGCCAATTATTACTAACAGTGTGACATAGTAAATGGTATATCTGTGTTTCCCGAGTGTACAGACCTCCAAAAAAAATCTAAAAAACATTTTATCATATTCATGACTTTCAGACTAAAGTTGTTTATGGTGATAAACTTCTTAGGCTCAAACATCAGACATTCCCTTGTGTTCCAGTTACTCGTGGTAAAATGTACATGCCAATCCAGCATAAGGTAGCCAGCCAAATGATGCTGGTACTTTTTCAAGGCTTGTGCTTTGTAATTGTATGTGTATGTCATATATCTGTTAAGACACTTAGAGATGCTGAAACACCATGAAGTCCAAAGAATGTCACTTTAAAAATTAAAAGGTTAAATATTAATAACCTATAAAAATACATCTATAGGAGCTGGAGACGTAACTCGGTGGTGTCACTGTCTGCCTTGCAAGCACAAGGTCCTGAGTTTGATTCCCAATACCCCCCCAAAAATGTGTGTGTATACACACACGCGCACACACACACACACAAATACATTCTACTTAAATGTCACTCTGGTAACAAAAAATAGTTAAAAGATAACAAATTAGAAAAAGTTTATATTATTTAAAATTTTATAATTAAAGGTAACTAAAAAGTTATTCTATACTAAAATGAAGATTTAAATATGTTTCAGAAATAATATTGTCATCATATTTTACTCTGTAAAACTGTAATTGTTATCTGTTAACATTCTACAGAGATTTAACTTCTAAGACAAACATAATTGGTAAAATCATAATAATGATGATGATAATAACAACAGATCCCTGGTCATTTATATCTCAACTGTTCTCCTAGGTGTTCAACAACTGAAATTTAGAGACCAGCGCTAAAAAGATAACTGGGTTTAAAAAGACAGCCAATATTTTGACCCTGGCCCTCCAAGGCCAAGAAAGACCCAAGACATAGGAGACCTTTTCTACAAGATCCTACACTTTAGTGAGTTACCCAACCTTCTGAGCAGGGAGACTGCTAGACCCCAGTGGACAGGAGTCAACTAATATACAGTGTGCTAAAAAATGAGGGTCACCAAAACAAAATTTTCCCATGCTTCTACAAAAAGCCGCATGGCCAAGTAAGATTCTGACCCATCCTGAAGGGTAACACTGACAAAGGAACTGAAAGGTTCCATACATGATTCCAAATATAACCCCTAAAGAGTCTTAACTAACCTTAATAGATAACAAAAAGTTAATTTTAATTAACACAAATTTCACTTTAACTTAGTCTTAAATGCCCAGCAAAAATATATTCAAAAGATATATAAAAATAATATCACAATAATAAAAGCTAGATATAGAAAGGGGACTCCAATCACTAACACCTACTGACAGTTTCCAGTTACAACTACAGCTGACCACTGTTATGGTTCAGTGAGGCTAAAAAGCTACAATAAAATCTATAAAAGCTCAACAAGACTTTAAATTCCTCAGCTAAAATTGTCCTTCAAAATCACCATCCTTGCAAGCCCAAGGTCACAAGTTCAATCCCTGGTACCAAAAGAAAAAAAATTCTTCATCTTCTTATATCTTACACTGGAGAAAATTGGGCATCAAAAAATAAAATCTGCTGTCTTTAGATAAAAATTCAGAACTGTTAAAAAGAAATCTTTTAAAAGATGTCAGACTTATAGATAACCTCCAGAGACCTAAGAGCCAATTGGTTACAATCACTATTCTAGTCTCTTAAGAACAATGTCTAAACATGGCTCTTTCTCAATCTTCCTTTCCATTCTAGTGCTCATGCTTTGATTGTGTGTGCTTTAGTCTCTTAAAAAATTGTTTATTCTTGCATAGAGGCTGCCAAAGTCCAAGTGATTATATAAATAAAACCAATAACAAATGTGCCAGACTCCCTTTACCAAGATCCACTAGATTAACCTAGAGAGTTCATAACTTCTAAACTACAGCATGCCTTCTGTCCAAGGCCCATTAGATTACCTCTCTAGAAAAGGTCCCTGACTGAGGTCTCCCCTACATTGTCCCTTTTCAACCCAAAACTGCTAGATTAAAACTATGCCCATGTTTCCTTAACTCCAGTTAGGAATACCTCTCCAGAAGGGGGAATATTATACAAAGGTAAATTAGCTAAAAATTAATATACGGTCAAAATGGGACTGGGCTCTCAAAAAAAGTCAGTAAAAATAAAAACATCAAAATTGTGACTAAAGTCACATCTACAAAAGACAAGGCCTTAAGAGAAAGTCACAAAGGCCAGACTTACATGCTTCCCTAAGAGATACACAAAACTCGGGACTATATTACAGTTAATACCAACCAGTCCATTACGTACAGATACACATCAGACACCTGGATGGATGACTACAACACCTAGACCCATCCCTTCCCCAAAATGTTCCTGTTTTAAAACTCATAGGTAAGTCAAGGTTAGTGATGTCAGCCATACACTCTTCCCTTGCTACCTGCCCCACTTTACTATTAGATCAATATTAGCTAAGCAGCTATACTTATAATCTTATAAGTTAATTATAGTTTGACCCACATTGTGACTTTGCTGTATAAATTACCCCTGGCAGAGGGCCTCAGTGACCACCCACTTGAGTCCCCTTCTGTCTCTCAAGAGTTAGTCTTTCTATTTTCATTAAGTTTACTGGTACATTTTAGATATACAATATGATGACATTCATCATTGGGAATTTGTACCTTTACCTGATGTATCTTGGTTCTTATTTTTTCCCCATTCCCTTGCTCTCCCTTCAACCCCAACACCTTTCCCTATTTACAAAGACTTTGTTTCCATTTTTCCTTTTCTCATATTTTTTCCTGTCCTTTTTTTCCTTTCCCCTACTCCCTATTCTTACTTCCCAATAAAACTTTCCTACTTTTAATCTCCTTTGTGCTTTGAAATTCATACTTCAATTTTAAGGGAAACAAACTCAACATCTCTGACATCTAACAGGTTGCAAGTTATATTTCTCCTATATGGAAATGAAAATGTCTTTTCCACTTTACTTGTTAAAACTAGTAAAATTATCCTTTAAAAGGGCAGACTACTTTAGGTCTTTAACCAACATTTTCACAGTGTAAAATAACCTTCATTTTGAGTTTCTTAAAATCAGTGATGGACCAACAAGTGCCTTTCTTTTGTGTCCTCCTGGTGCCTCAAATTCAGTTGCAGTCATGAATTCCAACACTGACACGTGTATTCAATGCTTTGGATGGAAAATTGTCACTTTCTCTGAATCAGTTCGATAATGATCAGTTTCAGTTTGGCTAGCCATGCGCCAAACACTACCCAACCTCTACAATTACACACTTAACAGCTGGAACAGAAGATCCCCGTCTTTGTGTTCATAAGAAGCAGGGAGGATCAGTCAAGCATGCTATGACAGATTAAGTTTTTCACTTCTCCATTTGCTGAGTGCTGGAAGACCAATCTGGGAAGACCTGAAGGTTGTTTGAGATTTGCTGGTATGCAGTGATGAGCAGGGGAAAACAAATCATTTAAATTATCTTTTTAACATTGAATATTTCTTGTACTGTTTAGAGGAACAATAGCTTGTGTACTTATTTAGCTCCAGGCAGCAGTGTCAATGAGTGTGTCAAAAACTCAGAAATGGAGAGCCCTGAGGATAGAGAAGGGAAGGGATAAAAAGCAGAAAAGGAGCAAAGGGAAGTCCAGGAAATTCTAATAAAGCACTTTGAGTAAAAACCCCTCCGCTTTAGTAAGGCTCCTCTGAGCCTTTTCTCAACCATGCCTTGACATTGGCCTCTATCCTTTCCAGGCCCACATAAATAACCCAGTATTAGCAAAAACCATGCAGAATCAGTGTAGCGAGAATCCCCAAGCCCTCTGTCTCTCTCAGATCATTCTGGCCTTCCTTCACCAAGAACCTGGTTAGTTTGGTTAGCAAGATTCCCCTCCCCTTAGCTCTCCTCTTAAATGATTTCCATCCTTGCTTACTGACTATAAATCTACAACTGTCTTTGTGGTATTTGGAGTTGAGCCAGTTTCTCTCCCCTAGTGTAGTAGTCTTCACACTTATTGCAGTAAGTCCTGAATAAATGCTTCACCATTTTAAAAGGTGGTCAGAATAATTTTTTCTTTAACACTACTTCAAAAATCACCAATTGCAAGGAATTCTTCAAACTCTTATCAAGATTTAGGGTAGTGGTTTTTAAACCAAAGTAATATAGCACATTCTTTTGATCAGCTGTGAATTGGTAGACAAATAATTTCAAAAAATAATTCTTAAAGTATTGAACACTGGGCATGGTTTGCCTTAAAAAAGGAATTAGCATAAATTCAAGGGTATCCTCAGTACCACTTGTACTCACTTGCACTGTGACACTCAGTCTTGAATGAGAAGAAAAGGAGATGTGCCCTGTGCTCATGGGTTCTGTATCCATAGATTCAACCAAGTGCAGATGGAAAGTAGTCTAAAAATGACTGCATCTGGACTAAACACATACAGACATTTTTCTTGCATTATTCCCTAAACAATACAGTTTGGCCAGGAATTCAGCTCAGTGGCACTGCAGCTGCCTCACAAGCACAAGGTCAAAAAAAGAACAATACAGTTTAGCAACTATTTACATAGCATTTGCATTGTATTAGGTAGTATAAGTAATATAGAGATAATTTAAAGAACACATGAAGATATATGTAGGCTGTATGCAAATATTATATCACTTTATACAAAGGACGTGAGCAATTTCCAATTTTTGTTTCCACAAGAGGTCCTGAAATCAATTCCATGGACATCAAGAGACAGCTGTAGTTATAACTGATGCTAAGAAAAATTGTTCATGACCTTCAGTTTGTCTCAGGTTTAACAGCCCAGAGAGCACTCTATTCAATGTACTGTTAATCAAATGATTATAAATGACTTTCTACAAAATACACACACACACACACACACACACACACACACACACTGCATCTTACAAGTAAACATTATCAGCCATCACCAATATTTGATTTTCTTCCTGACACTAGACACACAGGGGAAATACATTATCCAGGTATGGCCAATAAAATATGAGCAGAAGAAATCAGTTCTGGCCTGAGGAAATGAAGACAGATTCTCCAGTCTTACTCTTCTCTTCCAGTCAAGTAGCTCACATGTCTCAGATGGTGTAGCTACAAGATTGAGCCTCTGTTAGCCTGGGTCCGCTAGTGACTGCGTGGAGCAGAAACCAGCTGACCACACCAGGTATGCATCATGAGTGAGAGATAAACATCCTCTGTGTTCATTATGTATATTTAAGACTTAATTTGCTACCACAGTATAACCTGGAATTAAGCTGGCTGTATAAGAACTGGCAGGAAGTAGGATGAGGTTGCTAAAATCAAGCTAAGCCCACAATGGAATAGTACACTCATCAATGTCACCTGTTAGACAAGTGGCCACCCTTAGAATGCATGTCATGCTCATGGTTTTTTGAAGGTGTTTCCATCTTCAATTTGAAGGTGTTTTCATGTGTAAATACCCTCATGGAGTCAAGAACTTTGTCTCCTGGATCCAGCCAAATGGACCAAGGACTTGACCTAAAGACAGCCACCATACAAAGCCTCCCCATCACCTTTTGTTTCCCAGAAATTCACTCCATAAATATGGGCAGATGTGTTAAGTAGAAAGACACAGTGATACCTAGAGAAACATGAAAAGATCTGAGCTTTGTTAGTGTGGACCACAAACCTGTTCTCCTGAGCAGACTACGTAATCGTCAATTTCTTAGAATACCTTTTGTATTGGTTTCCTAAGGCTGTTGTAATAAAATATCTCAAACTGGGTGGCTTAAACAACATAAATTTATTGTATCACAGTTCTGCAGGCTAGAAGTCCAAAAGCAAGGTATCAGCAGGATTGGTTCCTTTGTAGGGCTGTGAGGAAAAATATGTGCCATGCCTGTCACCTATCTTCAGGTGGTTTGTTGGCAGTCTTCGGTGTGCACAGATAGGAGGGACCTTCCTTTGTCATGTGGAATCACAACCAGGATCTCTGCCATGGCTTAAATGGAATTCTGGGAAGTCTGTCCCTATTTCTGGGGTACTTCGTCATTCTCACTCCAATCCTTCAGTTAATTCTTGTCACACACTGGAGGCTGCTCTTCATGCACAAAGAACCCCACTAGCCTTTCTTCATATATGTGTCATAGCAGAAACAAAGGCTAAAACTCAGAAAGTCCAGGGTACAGAAGTTGTGTAAAGTCACTGTCCCACATAAATCTTAGCTTCCTCCTTTCCCTACACTTCAAAGGACTGTTGGCAGGGCCCCAGGAAGATATTCTCCAAGTGTTTTTAAAAGTATTAAATGGGTGCATCGGAAAACACAATCATCTCCTGCAACACACACACACCTACAATCAATAAAGCAAAAAAGAAGTTGGGCATAGTGTTTCATGCCTTCATGCCTCCAATCCCAGCATTATGGGAGTCTGAGGCAAGAGGATTACAAGTTCAAGGCCAGCCCTGGCAGCTTAACAGTTTAGTAAGATGCTGACTCAAAACAAATTTTTAAAAATAAACCAAAAAGGCAAACTACAGAATGAGAGAAAATATTTAATCATATATCTAAGGGTCAATCTTAGTCTATATAAGGAACTCCTACATTTCAACAACAAAAGAGTCAAAAAAACTAATTTTAAAAGGGTCAAATGATTTGAGTAGACATTTATCTAAAAGTGGTATACAAATAGTTAACAAAAATACGCAGACATTCAACATCACTAATCATTACAGCAATGTAAATCAATACCAGAATGAAATATTACCTACATCCATTAAAATGGCTACTATTCTAAAAATTAAAGAACAAGTATTGATCTGGAGGGATTAGAACCCTTGTACGCTGTTGATGGGAATACAAAATGATGTAGCAACTGTGAAAGACAGTATAGAGATTCATCAAAAAATTTAAAATATGATTACCATATTGTATTGACCAACTTTCTGTTTGGGGGACAAAATACTGACACCCAGGATTTAAAGGAGAAGAGGTTTATTTTGGCTTACAATTTCAGAGGCTTCGGTCCATGGACTGCTGGCTGCAAGGCCAAAACATGATGAAAGGGCCTGGCAGACCAAAGCTGCCCACCTCGTGGTAGCCAATCACAGCAATAAGGAAACCACAGAGAGGGCCAGGAACCACATAGAATCCTGATGGTCACGCCCCCCGTAACACCACTAGACATACCCAAAAGTATGCTTTGCTAATCACCTAGGTGTCTCTCAAGCCAATCAGGTTGACAGTCAAGACTAATCATCACACATATGATCCAATAATCCTGATTCTGGATAGGTAGAGATAAATAGATAGATAGATGATAGATATCCAAAAGAATTAAAAGCAGAATCTCAAATATGTAATTATATAGCCATGTTCCTAGCAGCTCTATTCGTCCACTAACAGAAGACTAGATGGGCAAAATGTGGCCCATACAAATGATGGAATATTATTCAGCCTTAAAAAGGCAGGAAATCTGAATGCTACAATATAGAGGAACCTTAAGGATATTGTACTAAATGAAATAAACCAGTCACAGAAAAGAACTGTGTGATTCCACTTCTATGATGTATCTAAATTCATAGGAACAGGAAGCAGAATTGTGACTGCCAAGGGCTAAAGTGGGAGGAGGTGAGTTGCCATTTAATGGATATAGATGAAGAAGTTCTCCAGATGTGTTGTATGACTACTGAATATACGCTTTTAAAAAGGTTAAAATGTAAATTTTATGTTATGTACTTTTTAATCACAGACATTTTAAAATTATTTTTAAAATATTAAGCTACTTAAAATAAGTCTACTGTTACTCTTGCCAACTAGGAAATATAATTTAAAACAAATTTAGGCACTTTTATAAAGGTATTCAGACCAACTTGGAAACAGCCCAAATGCCCATCAGCTGGTAACTGGATAAAGAAGATGTGGGGTTTTTTTTTAATAAAATAGAGTACTACTCAGCTATAAAGAATGGGAAACTAGAGACATTTATAGCTAAATGGATGCACATTGAGCCCACACTCTTAAGTGAAATAAATAGTACACACGTATGTAAATACTGAATAGTTTCTCTGGTGTGAAAGTGTAAATGAGGATCAAAATGTACAACAGATAATGTGAAATAGGAAGAAAAGGTCCAAAGGAGAAGGGGAAGTGAATAAAGGAAAGATTGGAAAGGGAAAAATATGAGAAAAGAAAAAAATGGAAACAAAGTTTTTATAAATAGGGAGGGGTGGAAGGGTTGAAGGGAGGGCAGGGGAATGGGGGAAAAAATGAGAACCATGATATATCATTACAGTTACAAATTCCCAATGGTGAATGTCATCATATTGTATACCTAAAATGTACAAATAAAATTAATGAATAAAAAGATATTCAGACTAAATGTGCACACCACTTAATTCTTAAATGCCAGTTTTTACTTGCCTACACATACATGCACACACACACACACACACACACACACACACACACACACACTTACTCCTCCACTCTGATCCCTAGATCCACTACACACCCAGAGTTCCTAATTATAGATGCTTCCTGAATGCGTGACACTACAAACAAAATGACATATAATGCAAATTATTCTGAGACAGTCCACAAAGATCATCAAATGATCTGACCAAATAACAGATTCCAAAAAGGCTGAATAACTAATCCAGGTCCCACAGTTCACAGATAATGACAGAACTGGGATAGAAACACAAGCCTATCTTTTGGAAGGTAATCAGGGGCTAAGAACTCCACACAGACCCTGGGATCCTGACAGGAGTCCATCCTAACCATGCAGCAAGCTCAGCATTCCCCTCCCCAAAGAGCTTCCTCAGCTTCTGCCTGAGGAGGGGCTTCGTGTTGTTCTGTCCTGGGGGACCCTACCTTAGGGCTAACTAATGGCTCCTCAGAAGGTCCTCACTGGGTTGAGGTGGACAGTGCCACTTACACTCTGGCCACTTATGAAAACAGGACCTCGGCACCTGACAGCTGGAGCTGGGGGAGCAGGATGGTAGGGACAGCCTTGTGTCCTTTCCTGTGACACATGCAGAGCCACGGGAAAAGCTGTCTGCCTGCCAGGGAGGAGGTCATGGAAGTGAGCACCGGTAACACAACAGCCTGGGCAGTGCCTGCTTGGTTACTGACCATGTGACACCGACGATCACCCTCTCAGATGCAACAGAGGAGCCAGGGCTAACAATATAATTTCACTGACTCAGACATTGTTTCCCCAATGTCTATAATTTGTTCTATAATTTGTTCAAGCTTTTGTTATAAAAGGAAAGTGATTCTGCATTCAGGAAGCACTATTGATCCTGGATAATTTGGTCCATAAGGGGCAATTTCAACTGAGAGTCAGGTTGCCATAGTAATGTCCCTGTTTTATTTATAGTAACACATTCAAGGTATGGGCTGTGAGACAGGCCGTCTGAGTGCTGTGATTGTCACACTGCGCTCTGAGAAGATGAGTGTTTGGGAGAGTCCTTCCCAGCTGGAAAATGGGGTAGAGGTTCTGGCTTCTGCCTCTGTTGTAACTAGAGCAGCCTTGCTTTGATCTTTTACATTTTACAGTTCTGCTGCTTTGAAACAAATAAAACTGGAGAACTGTCATGAAGAACACTGGATCAGGTCCTGGTTCCTTCCTACCACAAACTGGCAGAGCCTGATGTCTCTGGACCTTCCTGGTCCTCAGAGCTATCTCTCTTAGCCCTGCACAGCTTCAGAGGAGGCCTCGGGACCATCCTCCTCCTCTGTTCTAGGCTCTAACTGACCACAGTGAGTGCTGGGCTCCCCAGCTGCTCCAGGCCTGGTTTCTCACTAGCCCTGTGCCTGACCTTCTACTGGAAAGACACGGATACCCCAGGATCTTGCAAGGCCAGACCCACTTGCTTTTGCAAAATCCAAAGGCAAAACTTTTCCTGCCACCATAGTCTATTGAGAAGAATTTGAGATGACAGGATGAGCTGTCATAAAAATTTACTTCAGCTGGGCATCATGGTACTCACCTGTAGTCTCAGACAGCTGGAGTGGGAGGTTTGAGTGAGTCCAGGCAGGCATTCAAGGCCAGCCAGGACAAAATACTGAGATTTCATCTCTTTAAAAAAGAATTGCTTTTAAAAAATAAAAATAAAAATAAATTTTAAATAATTGCTTCTTTTCTACTGTTTTTCAGTGTGTCCTTGATACTGAGAAAAAGAGGAAGAAGAAAAAAGCAACAATGGAAAGTAGAGGAGTAGCAGAGAAGAAAAGCTCTAGTTGTCATCCGCACAGCTCTGTACCTAGACTTAGATTTGGCCATAGGCCACACTCACCGTGCCCAGGTAGTAGGTGTCACACTTTTGTGTTCTTCCAGGATCCTGTCTGACATTACAGCCCCAGGTAAGACATAGGTGCATACCAGCATGGGAAGGAGAACACATGGAAACTCTCTTTACTAGCTACTCAATTTTTCTGTCAACTTAAAACTGTTCCACGAAACAAGGTAATTAATTTGTGAAAAAAAAAAGTATGACACCCAGAGCAAGGAGATATCCCATCCAGTGAAGGGTTTGAGCCAGAAAGTGCTTCATGAAGTGGAAACTGGCCTAAAATAAATATGAAGATTTCCACAAAGAAAGATGAGAGAAAAGTTGTTACAAAGAGAATCGATATGGGCAAAGGTACAGCAAAAGCAAAAGATACATGATTGGGATGGATAACCAACTAGCATTACTGCATCCTAGGAGTGTAGGTGAACAGTGATATTTAGAAATTCAAGTTTGGTTTCTTCATGAAATTACAAAGTATTAAAAGCTTGCCTTGGGCCAGGCACAGTGACAAGTGACAAGGAAGGAAGAGTGGATGCCTTTGCCTGGTGGACTTCATATCCTAGTGTCTATACTTTAAGGATCTTGACAAAGCTGAGGTGTTAGTGCTTAATCCATCCAGCAATGGGGAGCCAAGAGGAGGTTTTTGAACAGGAAAACTAATATATATTCTTGTCTTTGCAGTTTTCGTGGTAACCAGAAAGCAACACTCTGTTAGTTTTATTGTAATGTAACCTCACAAAGTGCACTGATCCCGGGGAAACCTCACCCATCTCTCTGTGGAACATATTACAAACTCCCAAAATCATTATATAGTGGTCTTCAACAGTCATTGAGGGTTAAGACCTTTCCCCACTGCTCAGTAATCTGATGGGAAATCTCAGACAGGTTGGACTTCAAACTGCAAGCCATCAGAAGTCTCAGACATCCTTCTAGAAAGACATGAAAACCCTCACTCTATCTTCAGGATTTGACCGGAAAAACAGGCCACTCCAGGTATCTCAAGGAAGGGACTTAATACAGGAAAACATACTAAAATTGTTCAAAATGTTGGGAAACAAAGGTTAAGGAAAGATGTCATTGGTTTCCATAAAGTCTAGAATTGCCAGAATTTCAGAACATGACCACTGATGATCTCAGCTTCTTGCAACATCAGAAAAGACAATTTGTAGGAGGGCGCCCAGCAGTTAGTGCAAAATCTTACACCCCTCATTGATCAAAGCCTGTATGTTTGCCTAACTGCTACCATGGAAGTACAAAGAAAAAGAATTCTATTTTTCTTCTTCCTTCATTGCATGAGTTCTTATTGGCAAGATGCAAACCAAGCTAGAGGGATTCTGGGGAACATAGTTCCTAGGCTTCCAGCCTCTGTAGTACAGGAGAAAACATAGATGAAATTAGGGGTAAAAAATAGTTGCCAAAAAATTCCTACTGTGGGTTGATTCACCCCCTAAAAAAGATGTTCAAGTCCTAACTCCTGTGAATGTGATACTATTTGGTAATAAGGGGTTTGAAGATTCTATTAGGTTAAAATGAAATCATAACTAAATTTGAGTGGGCCCTCATGTAATAAACAGTGTCATATGGAGAGGGAAATTTGTACACAGGCATGGGACAATGCCAAGTGTAGACAGAAGCAGAGGTTGGAGTGATGTATCTATATACCAAGGAATGCCAAGGATTTTCAGCAAACAACAAAATCTATATGAGGAAAGAAAGAGGAGAGAGAGAGAGAGAGAGAGAGAGAGAGAGAGAGAGAGAGAGAGAGAGAGAGAGAAACAAAGGAAGAAAAAGGAAAGGGCCTTCAGAATGGTAGCATGGTCCAGCTGATACCTCCATTTCAGACTTCTGACCTCCAGAACTGATGGACAATAAATTTCTGTTGTTTTAAATCACCAGTGTATGTCAATTTGTTATAGCATCCCTAAGGAACTGATACAATGTCACCAACTCATGCATTCATACATGTATTACAGAGCCTGCTGCCCTAGAGAGCCACCTTTACAATAGGAGTGGGCTGGGGAACAGAGGCAGGAGGAGTAGGACAATTAGGAGATGAGTAACTATGGTTTTGGATGGGGTCTCACGTACTTAGAAGAAAGGTAGTGTTGCATCAATATGGAAATATAGGATAAGAGCCCTCTTCCACCACAGCCATGGCCCAAACTGGACAGGAGTATCTAAAATACAATGCTACATTCACCAGATACAAAAACAAAAATGGTGACCTTTGTGGCCTTGGTAATTGCTGAAGGAGCTATGTATCTCTGGCACAAATTGGCATGCAAAGTATTTTTTCATTGATTTGCTTGGTGCACAACTATGCTGATTTAAAAGCATCTAGAGAATCCATTTCTAAAATAGAAAAGCTGACTGCTAAAAGCAGCCTAGTTACCTAGTTCATAATGTTCTTGGATCAAAACGGTTTTGGAAGAAGAGACTGACTCTATTTTCAAATCTTTTTCTCGAGTCATAGATCCCATGAGTTGCTTTGGCCAATATAGCTCCTACCAGAACATTTTGGCATATTAATTGCTTCCAAGGTCATCTTTTTCTTAAAGAGGTTTCCCAGAGTTAAATATGAAAGACTTGGGAGCGGGCAAGTTGGCAAAAGGAAGAGAGAGGCTTGGTTGGCTGTGGCATGTGGGTGGAGATAACCGACAGGACAATACCACAAATCTACAAATATTGTGTTTTAAAACTCTAGCTCTAAAGAAATCTATCCTCTTCATTTCCCTAGGCAGTATTTCTCAAATGTAGTAAATCTCAGAAATTACAAAGTATGATAAGAAGCAGCCACAATCCTAGCCCTGAGAAGTCTGAACTGAGCACACCACTAGAGAAGGTGACCAAGGAGCAGAATTGAACACTGTGTATTTGGCTTCAGACAGTCCTCCAGGAAGACTCAAGCTACTGATACCTGAGGTTCCTCTTTGTCTATGGCAACAAGGAAGCCTATACCCCAGCTCCTACTTCCCAAGTCACATGGCTAGTCATGTCAGGGCATTCCGTGGGCAAAAAAATTCACTGCCTTTCCCAATTATATGAAACCTTATGTCAAAACAGAGATGGGGGATTTGGTTGCACAATTTCCTGCTAAAACCCTGCAAGGCCTAGCACGTGCTTGTTTTTTCCACTTCAAGCCATCTCTGGAGGGCTCCCTGGAAAGGAGGCCCAGCAGGAGCTCTGTGGCATTGATGTGTTTTGCCTAAATCAGAGTCTCATGCTGTGGCTTCAGGGTTCATCTCTGCATGATGTTTATCTAGGTTTCTTAGTCTCCCCTTTAATACCAACCCAGGAGGATGCAGAGGCAATAATCAGGCAGTGACTGTACATTTGCAGGTTTTACCCAGAGATAATTTCTTTTCCCTCATCAAAATTCATTACCGTGAAAATGGTAGGTTTCCTCATTAATAACCATGACAGTGACCAGCCTTCCTCATTTATCAAATTATTGCTCATCCAAAAATGTCAAGTGATTAATATGACAAGGTAGCTCTATGTAAGTGTCTCCTCTCTAAGGCTCTCTCTAGGCCATCTAGGAGACAACTTGGCTTTATGGACCTTTGCATAAAGTTAAATAATTGTTAAGTAATCATAGGGTTCAAAGGGATCTCAAGATGTATAATACATATAGATATAGATAAATAAAATATATTAAACTAAGCACTCATGCTGCACAAAATATTTTATGTGTATTAGTTAATCCAGGCAGGAGGTATTATTAGTCCAAATTTAGAGAGGTATAAAGCAAGCTTAGGAGAGGTTAAACAACTCATCCTAATCAGTGGCAGAGGTGATATTTAAATAGGCATTCTGCTACCCTGGAGAGTCCTCATGCCTAGAATTTTGTTCCTATTGTCAATGTGTTTGTTCTTTTCATATGAATCCCTATCAACTTTTTGAAAGACAATTTATCAAATATGTTGAGTGTATACAAGATGCACATTCTTTTCCTCCTTTCTTTTAACCAGCTAGATTTTACAAACTCTTTTTCCTTGTGTATCCTTAGTGTTTCCCAAAGCCTTCTATGAGGAAGTTCTTCCTAAAAAGTCTAATTTTAATACCTCCCATTGCAACTCGTGCTTACTCTTCTCATTTGGCCTTGAGGGAAAGCAGAACAGATGCTTCCTTTTTTTTTTTTTTTTAACATGGCTGAACATTGCTGGCTGCATGTGTGTTATTCCTAAGCACAGAATGAAAGATGGCTTTTCTATCAGTAATTTGGAATAGACCTGCATTGGCAGATACTCTCCAGTCTTTCCACATATTCAGGTCAGCTCTAGTCGCACTGTTAAGCATCACACTCAGACCAGAAGACTCAGAGTGATATTTATACCACCACAAAGTGCCAGTGACACTTGTCTCATGAATAAACTGTTCTTGCTCCTCATGGCCTAAAATTTATGGCCCAGATTGATCAAAGTAGAAAAATTCAGCTTAACACCCAAGCTTTGAGTAAAGAAGACTTAAAGAAATTTAAAGACTTAGAGAAACCATTTGTCTCTGAAAAAGTCTTCCAGGAATCACCAGGATTAAAGCAACAGAAAGATCTGTCTTCGAGCGCAGAAACATTAATTCCAAAATAGGCAATGCATTTCTTAACTTTTTGCTCTAAGGTTAGAAACGTTTAAAAAGGGAAAATACAGCCTTAAATGATTTTTTAAATTGTAGGATATAAAATTGCAGATATGTACAGTTACAATGTGCTGTTTTAGTGTATGAATGCATTGTAAAATGATTCAATCAACCCAATTAACATACCCATCAATTCACATACTTATGGGCTGGGGATTTAGCTCAGCCGTTCGGTGGCCTGCCTCGCAAGGGCAAGGACCCAAGTTCGATCCCTGGTAACAAAAAAAAACAAAAAAACAATTCACATACTTATATTCTTCTGTGGTGAGAACATTTAAGATCTCCTAATTTTCAAACATATAATACATTAGTATTGCATCGAATACCATACATTGAAAACCCAAACCAGTAAATTTCAGTGCTTAAAGAGGTGCTTGAGTTTCAGATTGCTATCTCTTTGAATGATAAAATAATAAAATGCTAATTAAGAGTGATAACTTTGAATTTAATAGTAAAATAATCCGTCAGGTTTCCTAGGGGATCAATTTTAATAATTCTTTCAAACCAAAGTTCTCTTAGGACTTTTTTTCTTTGTATCTTCACAAGAAAATCATGTTAAGTTCTTTAAAGAAATTACAAGGTAGTTGCTTTGTGCATTATACAAATTAATTGCTTGTCATTTGGGGGCAAGACCTTATTTTTAATTCCTTATTATTTACTAGGGTACCCAAAACAGTTTGTACATATTGGAATAAATTGAAGAAAATCAATTTTAAAAATACATTAGTATCAACTCTATTCACCAGTATTATACAATATTATATAACATACAATACAGTATTATACAGTACTCTCCAGAACATATTCATCTGAAAATGACTGATCTTTCAAACTTGTTTAAATTATTTGCTTAATTACTTATTTCAGTTGAGGCCCCTGGAGGGCTAGCTAATTAAATGTTCATGATTTCTAACAGCTCGACATCATTAGCGGTATCCAGCCACTAAGTAACAGCAATAGATCCAACTCTCCTTCAAAGCACTAACCTCTCACAGAAGGTTTCAGGGACAAACAGCATGTTCATTCCACACACCAAAATTTAGGGCAGTAGGATGTTTTCCAGGTGTTACTGGCCAGGCTCATAGGAGGTTCCTACAGCAGGATAAGGAAACTTTTTCTTTCTTTCTTCCTTTCTTTTATTTTTTTTCCAGTACCAGGGGATCAAACTCAGAACCTTGCCCTTGCAAGGCAGGCTGCCACACCACTGAGCTAAATCCTGGGCCCAAGGAAACTTTTCTATCCTACCTTAATAATACTAAAGTTTAGCCTTTGGAACATATGGAAGCAGAAATGTGATTATTCTTTATGATCAAAAACTAGCACTAGGGCTGAGGATTTAGCTCAGTGGTGCAGCTGCCTGCCTTGCAAGTGCAAGGTCCTGAGTTCAATCCCTGGTACCAAAAAAAAAAATCAGTGCTATTGGTGACTTTTTAATCTTTAAGGAACCACATGAACTAAATTGCCATCAGCCATGTTTTGAAAAACTTTTTCACTGCCCTCACAATCACAACTGTGACCATTGTGTCTGGCAGTATCTGGACGGCTACATATACATCAGAAGTTTTAGGCCTAGGAGTGTGCATTGTTTCCAGAAGTTCCTCCGGTAATTTTTATGACCCGTGGGGGTTGGGAGCCATTAGTCATTGGTGCTCTAGACTGTGCAATTCCAGAACAGAATTGAGACCTGGGTTATGACTGCTGACACACCAACTTGACCAGAATAAGAAATGCCTATCAGATTAGTAAAGCACAGTTCTGGGGGTGTCTGTGGATGACTGGCATGTAGGCCAGCAAACTGAGGGGGTAGAAACCTACCCTACTTGTGGGTGGCATCGATTAATAGGCTTGTAGCCTGGAGGGAATTTAAAAAGAGGAAGAAGAAGAAACTCTGCCCATTTTGAAGAGTTCCAGTCTTCTTGATCGGGTATGTCCTTTGCTGCCACTGCCTTTATACCTCAGTCCCATGTAGAAAATAGTTTATTTAGCTTACGAATCTGGCAGCTAGCTAAGAAAAGGGCCTGAGATAGAGTTGGGTTAGTAGCCATGTTGATAAGAATTAAAATAAGATAGACGGTGAACTAGGACTTTGGATCAAGAATGAACCTCCTCTGACAAAATGGTAAGCAGCCCCTTCCCTACTAAAGGGAGATGCAGCCACTCCCCACTAAGCTCCTGAGCTCTGAGAAATTAAAAATGCAAGATAACCAGGTCTTTGTTATTCTCTAAAATCCCAGGATCCTTTAAACCCTACATGTTGGAGAACTGGGTTAGAAGCCTGAGTTCCAAGTGGTCATTTTAAATCCACAGTCACTTGTGAGAGGTGCCCACTAAACCACTGAGCAGTTCCACTACTCTGCCCTCTATAATAGCTCTGGATTGAGGAGCCATGCAGCCACCCACTTGGGACCCCTCCTGGAAATGCAGGAGCTGTTCTTATTATTTCCAGTAAAACTCCCTAACCTCATTATTTCATTCCTCAATGTCTGTGGAACCATGAGCCTGGTACATACAGTGACATCCAGGCCTCTGCTTTTTGCAGCCTTCCAGTGCAGACTCCCACCGGTGACTGACTCTCCAGGGAGCTCCCAGGCCTTTGACCTTGGACTGGTACTGAATCCTGGATTCCTCTTGTTCTTCAGCTTCCAGCTTCTTGGGCTGAGCAGTTCCTGGATCCTCCAGTTCTCCAGCGTGCAGACAGCCTCTGATCCTTGAGCCTACCTAATAAATCCCCTTTCCTAACTCTACCTATGTTTTCTATTTATTCTGTCCTCTAGAGAATGCTAACTAATATGTGGGCCAAGAAAGGAACCAAGAAGAGTAAAGTTACCCAGAGAAGCAGGAAAAGGCAAAGAATTGATACTGACTTTGGTCTTGACTCAGTTTTGGACCAGCTCAGCCTGGAAGCAGGTTTGGGAATCAGTGGCGGGGGGTCCACATCTATGGACTGGAGGCTCTGAAGTGCAATAATGGAAAACACGCATTCCAGACTCGTGCCTGGATGGGAATCCTGGCTATGCCCTTTTCAAACTGTGGGACTATCACCAGACAAGGTCCTAGGAGGTTCCTAAAACCACCCTACCCATGGAAGTAAGTGAGGTTCACTGACTCCCATCATGGGAAAAGAATTTTCAGCACACATCTGTAAGAGATTTAAAGGGATTTATTAAGCCAATGTTTAAAGTACACACTCAAAGAAATAAAGAGTGTGGGCCCTCAAGAGAGAGGTGCCGTATGACCTAGAGCTGGGTACTGTATATTTATGGGACTTGGGGTGTCTTTAAGATGGGTGACCCAGGATGTGTGCTCCCACTGCTTGTCGAGTTCCCCACCTGACTGGTCATCTTAGAGTGTAAACCATTACATGTGTTTGAGATTGAGATATGCTGCCCACCAATATTACTGCTTCCTTGAGGATAAGCACAATTTACAGGTAAAAAGAAGTGCGCCATTCACAGGTGAAAAGGCCATTTTTCAGGTAAAAGGGAATGCTCAGGCTTACTGTATCTTGGGAGAAGAGGGGGAAAACATTAAAGTGGGCTTGAAAAACTTTTGTGTCTTGAAACTGCGGTTTCTCTTAAAAATACATTTTTTAAATCCTAATTTTCCTTGTCTCTTTTCTACCTAAATTTATATCTTGTATCCTACCTCAGGACCTTCAGCAGGTCACATAATCTCTCTAGGCCTCTGTTTCTTCTCGTCTACCATGAGGATGAAATAGTAGCTGCCACCCAAGGATATTGGAAAGTTTGAAAGAGCTTTTCAGTGCTTAGCACAGTGCTTTGTTCCTATTGTTACTGTGAGGGGTGGGGTCTGGAACAGGTTCCCAGGTTTTTGTTCACTATGAACAAAGAATGTGGCACACAATGGCAAGGAAACAGCAACAAAATTTATTAAGGTGACAGTATGTTTGGGGTGACAGGTTTGCAGCAGCTAAAGGAAATGCAACAAGCACAGAGAGAACAGGGGTGAAGGGATTTAAAATGTTGCACCACTTCCGGGCCACCTCCCAATGGGGGTCTTCCGGAGCATGACTGACAACATGACTGACAGGGTACTGAGTCATGTCAGCTGCGTCTTTTGCACAGGTCCTTTCCCATAATTCACTCTGGTATAATAGAGTGTGTGAGAGGCAGTCCATAGGCATGAACCTTCATGAGCACCACTGAAGATAGGTCACTGTGGATTATGCAGGGGGCGCTGGTGCCCGATGCATCCTGGTTCGGAATTTTGGAATTTTCCAGGGCTGGCTGGGGTGAGGAGTATGGTCTTTGTTTCCCTTATCTCTACAACCTTGCAGTAAGCCTCATGTGGTGGGGGCAGGGGGTGACCCTAGGGTGCTGCCCAGGTTAAGGTGAATGGAAGGGAAGTGGCTCTGCAGCCATTGGAGGGGAGCAGCCCTGTAGCTCCTCATTTTACTGTCTATAGTACTCAACGGCTACTGATATCACACCACTGTGGCCAAGAGTGGCTATCAGTTATAACATACATATCGCTGAAGAGAAAAAACTTTTCCTTTACCCTCCTTGGTTTAGTCAATGGGAGCCTGCAAATATGACAAACAAACGACAGATTAACAGAAGAAAAATAAAACAAATATGCTGCTTTTTTTTTACATGCTTGGGAGTTCACAGAAAAGCGAAACTCAAAAAAGTGGTTAAACTAGGGAGCTTATATAGACTTCTTAACAAAGGAGAGAGGATTCTGGCTTCACGGGTGATCTATTATGTGAAAGTGACCAGAAAATGTATGGAGGAACTAAGGGAAAGTAAGTGTTATTTTAGTGGGGTTTGTTTGCACAGACACATTTCAGTGATGGCTCTTCATCTCCAGGGATAAAGGTTGCACTTCTGAACCTGGTACAGGAAGCGATGCCACCTTCACTGAGGGAAATTCACTCCTGGCTTTTTGGTGGATATGTGGGGGCCGGGGAGCTCTGCTATATCTATTCTTTCTCAATTGCCTTCAGCTCAAAATAATCCTTATGCCACAGTGGCATGTTTGAGGTGGCACATCCTGATCCCCCTCATTAGAAAGACTGGCATTTGTCGATGATGTAGTCTGTAGCCTGACCCTCACATGCACCTCATACTGATCTGCTGGGCTGTCCAGTCGCTCAGATGTCAGGTAGGTGGGGTCATAATGAAGGAAAAAGTTTGAAAACTACAGCAATCTCAAGGAACCTGACACAATTGTATGTAGACATCTAAGTTAGTTAGAAATTAATAGGCAGTCAGAGAGGACCCTCGGGGGAGTCAGCACAGAAGACGAGACACAACAAGATTGCAGCCAAAGGTGAATTTGAAGAAAGGCAGGCCTCAAGATGGAGACATGATGCCCAGGCTTGTAAATCTCCCTGCAGATAAACAGCAGCTTGAGATTATACTGTAATTAGCACCATCTGGTCCAGTGAGCCTAGGAAAACGTCAGACCCATAGGTGGGTGACCAGAACACCCTGACTCATACTCCCTTCCTTTCCAGGAATGCCTTTGTTCTTTCTATGTTAGGAGTTAGATAAGCTAATGTTAATGTGCTCACTATAAACCCTTGCTACGTGCCTCACTTCCCTACTGGATCAATATTAGCTAAGTGACTAATAATCCTATAGGTTGATCCATAGCTCCTCAGGTTGTGATTTTGCTATGTAAAATACCCTTGACATAGAGTCTCAGCTGCCACCCAGGAAATCCAGGAGCTATTCTTCTTACTATTATTGTTTCCAATGAAACTCTTCTAACCTCCTCCTTTAGTTCAAAACTTCGTTCTTCGATGTGAGACCACAAGCTCGGTACATATGGTAATAATTTCTCAGTAAACTCTTGGGAATATATATCGTATCAGTAAAAATACAGTAACATGAGTGTCTGGTGCTGCTTATAACTGATAGCTCATTGATAGTGGAAGAATCGCCTTACTGAATCAAATAAAAGAAAAGCAGGCCCTGGGCACACATCACGTTTGCCTGGCTTCACTTCCCTCACCCATCACATGAGCGCTGTGATGCCTTCTGCCAGCTCTGTGAGCATCAGATGAAATGGTAAGAGTCACACGGTCACTCTTACACTCTTCTCACAGCACTGTGTAACACACGCTGCCACTTAGGGCTCCTGAAACATGAGCTTAAATGACCAATAAAGTAGACCATGAGTCTCCAGCGCTTTGAACTAGAGTAACATTAGAAAGTGACCAGCAAAGTTTTGCTTGATTTATCTTTGTATTTCAGGATTTTGTTTATGTGCCGTGTTTTTTGTTTGGAGGGAAGGGAAAGAGAATGGGAGATGAAATATTTATGGGCAGCAAGTAGGCTTTTCCTGAGGAAGCTATCATGATCAGAGAAGCAGCAAGGCAGAGGCCCAAATTCCGTTTCTGCCCAGCTCCTCTCAGGCTTATGCTCCCCAAGAAAGAGCTCAGGCCTCTAGCCAAACCCAGCAACATGCCACACTCTCTCAGGGCTATTTATAGTGCTGGACTGTTGGGCAAACCTCTTCTGATGTCCCTATTTCTAGCTCTTTCTAATTTAAAACAACTTGTCAGCCCTGGGCCTTTGCAGTGTATGTTTAAGTGCTTTTACACATCAATATCCTGGGTCTCCCAGGATGCATAGATTAAAACAATATTAGCCATTCTGGTTTACTCTACTGGGTAAAATAAATTAGTGGGTAGTAGCCAGGCATTGTTCTTTGCATTGTAGAAGAATCATTTAGCTTCTGTGGTCACTGATGTAGCCTTTTCCATTCTGGGAAAGATAAAATCCTACTGTAACAGTGGCTTCCGCTGTACTCCTTTTAATATGTTTGAAGATTTCTCTAAGTAAGGATTATGAGATTTCCAATGTAGACGACCTTGTGAAATGGATATGCCATGCACTGAGGCCCACCAGCCACCGATAATTAACAGCTCTGATGAAACAGTTCAGCCAGCCTAAATCGCTTCCCAGAGACTCAAACGGACATGGGTAACACAGCTCCAGCTGCGAAACCCGGCCTTTGGTAAGAAGTATGCTTTATTGGGTGAGAAACCATGGCCGTGCAGGTGTCCCTTTGGGTTGTCACCAGAAATGAAGATGGAAACAGAAATGAAGATGGAAACAGTGTGGTTGCTGTTTTTATCTAGGCCTCTGATATTAGGAGACACTTTCTCTGTCCCCCACCCCAGCTTCCCTTAGCATACTTCAATGAGCCTGTTTCCCTTGTGTTCCAATTTTCCCAGGGTTTATTTTGGTTTACTTAGGTCCCTATCCTAGCTATCTGTTGTTTGTCAATCTCCTGGTCTCACTATGATGTCCAAGCCAGTCTTGAACTCCTAGGCTCAAGTGATCCTCCTGCCTCTGCCTGGAAATGCAAGCATGTGCCACCACTCCCAGCCAGAATAATTTTTTTTTGGCAATACTAGACCCAGAGCCTTTGCACTGAGCTGCACCCGCTGCTCTTTCAATATTTTTATTTCTTTAATTTTGAGACAAGACCTCACTAAGCTGCTAAACTGGCCAAGATAGACTCAAACTTTTGATCCTCTGGACTCAGCCTTCCAAAGTGCTGGAATACAGGTATGTGCCACCGTGCCCTCCTTAAAGTGAATTTCTTAACCGTAAGTGCTTATCATATTGAAAAACAACTTTTCAAAAGAGTGGCCTAGAATCCCACGCTCTTTAAATACTTCTTTGTTACCGTATAAGGTATTGCCATGATGTGGGCTATACTACGTACTTACTATTTTCTGTTTTTCTTGACTTCATGTAAACTTGAAACCCAGAATCTGAGAGTAGAGATTGGCGGAATCATGGAGTCCTTAGGCTTTCATCTTTTCTCCCTCACATTTTTCCCCTTCGAATTATAAATCTATATACGTCAATGCAGATAATTTGGGAAATACGAAAACTATGATGGTGCTAGTGAACTGTCAACTTGACTAGATTAAGAGATTCCTGGAGAGGTGACTGGATAATGGGGCCATCATTTCGTATTAATGCACTGGTGCTCACAGCTGAACACGCTGTTAGGAGTGGAGCCTGGTGGGAGGTGCTTCACTGGGGCTGGCTTTGGAGGGCACAGCTCTCTCAGGTGGGCTCCCCTGAGCTCTTCTCCCTGGATATTCATGATGTGAGCAGCTCTGCTCCATCAAAGCCTTCCACCACGATGTTCCTGCCTTGGAGTCAGCTACTCACGGACTGAATCCTCTGAAACAGTGAGCCCACAAAACACCATTTCCTCCTCTAAGTTGTATATGTCAGGCACTTTGGTTACAGCAACAAAAAGCTGACTACACAGTGATGAAAAAACTTGCCTATAATTTCATACCCAAAGGTTACATTGCGTATGTCCCTCTAGCACTTTTTTCTCTGCACATACAGTGTTAGCCCTCCCTATACGTGGGCTCTACATCTGTGGACTCAGACTACAGATTGTATGGTACATATTTAGGCTACAGTGGTTGTGTTTATCCTAAATGTGTACAGACTTCTTCTTTCTTGCCAGTATTCCCTCAACAGTATAACTATTTACATGCTATTTACAATACATTCAGTATTATAAGTAATCTAAAACTGACATATATGAGGATGTGCTTAGGTTTTATGCAAAGACTACACCATCTTATATGAAGGACTTCAGTGAGATTATGCAGATTTTTGTTATCAAGAGGAGTTCTGGAACAAATCTTGGAATACAAAGGGATGATTCTAAACACTTATAGATAATAAATATATTATATATAATGCATGTATATAATATGTAATATACACACAAGTCTGCAAAAATTGTATACACACTTCAGGAAGAGAAAAATAGCATGAAGTTTTTTTCAACGGATGATGTTACCCTCATATGGAGAACCCTAGAAGATGTGTTATATTGCAGCAAACCCTCTACCCTGCTGCTCCTCAGAGAAAAACTTGAAAATGCATGTACAACAATCTCAGTGACCAAGGTTACCCAAGCAGCAGTTTGCCATACTAATAAATGCCTGGAAGCTAATGACCACCACTTTGAGCACCTCTTGTAATTGTAGATGCCAAAAGTAACTTGTATTAATCTCCCAATGTTTCAGTAAACTTAGTATTAAAATATTTATACAAATTTTTCTTTTCCTGAGTGTGCATACATTTTTTGGCAGACTCTGGATAGATAGATAAGATAGATAGATAGATAGATAGATAGACGGTTATATAGAAATTTTTAAACTGATGACCTATTCTATATTTTATTCTATATATTATTTTTAACTTGGCAAAGTATCATAAACATTTTCCTAAGATAGATTTGATTCAACAGGTATATAATGTTTTATCACATGGATGTACTACTATTTACTTAATAAACCTACTATCTCTGTATACTTGGCTGTTTCATTATTATAAAAATTACACAATTCATTTCCTTTTGCCTGTATTTTTATCATAACTCTGCTAATTTCTTTAGGATGAGTCATATAAGGCATAACTTTGGCATTTTTAGTCATACTCTCCTCCAGAAATTATGTAGCAACTAATCTTCCCCTAACTATGGATTGAAAATGATTGTTTTGCCACCACCCTTACCACCACTGGATACTGTAATTTTTTAAGTGATAATTTAGCTAGCAAAAAGAAGAAATAGAAATAATGCCTTATGGCTTCCACTTGTACCTTTCAACTACTCTTAACTCCAGCCAAGACTGTTCTTTTTTTTTTTTGTACCAGGGATTGAACTCAGAACCTTGCACTTTTGAGGCAGGTAGCAGAACCAATGAGCTAAATCCCTGGCCCAGCTCTTAAGGATGTTTTATTGTATATACTATATCTTTTTTCTTTAGTGACTAGTTCATTTATGCTATCTGTTTTTTTGTTTTGTTTTGTTTTGTTTTTTTGACAGGGTCTCGCTATGTAGTTCAGCCTGGCCTTGAACTCGCTTTCTAGCCCAGGCTGGCCTCAAACTCATGCTGAGATTACAGGCATGCACCACCACACCCAGTTTGCCATTTTTGCTGTTTCTATCTTTCCGGTATATTTTAAGAAGCTCTTAGTTTTTTAAAAGATTAATATTTTGTCTGTCATTTACTTTGTTTTCCAATTTTTTTGTTCGCAATGTTACATGACAACAAACATTTCTGATGTTTATATATTTAGTCTATTATACCTGTCTTTTGTTTTTTACACCTTCTTTTACCCCAAGATGATATATTTTTCTAATTGTACCTTTTGTTATTATAGTTAGGATCTGAAATGTCCTCCAAAGGCCCATGTGTCAAAGGCTTGGTCACCACCTTACAACACTTTGGGAAGGTGATAGAACCTTTGGGAGGTGAGACCCAGTGGAAAGTTAGATCATTGATGCATGCCCTGAAAAGTGATACTGGCACTTGAGCCCCTTCCTCTCTCATCAGTTTGCTTTCTGGCCATCAGGAGGTGAACAGTTTTCTTTGTCACGCATTCCCACAATGATGTTCTGCCTCACCACAGGCTCAATAGCAATAGAGCCAACTAACCATGGACCGAAACCTCTGAAACGATGAGCCAGAATAAACCTTTCCTCCTGGAAATTGATTGTCTTGGGTATTTCCTCATAGCTGTAGAAGGCTGAAAATACAGTTATCATTTCATATCTTATGCTTAATTACTGACCTGTGAAAATTTTATTTTACAGTAAATTAGGAGGTTGGGAAGCTCACTGAATTGTTTCCTAGCTAGTTAACCCCTCACTGCAAAGTCACCTATAGGATTAGCCACCTTTTCCACTCTAATTTGTAATGGAAACTTTGTAACATATGAACTTTTGAATATATGCAACAGTCTCTTTATGAAAATTTAAAGCATTTATACTTTTTTCCTTTTCTTCTATTTATCTACCAATAAAAATAGTTCAATATGTTGACTTTATAAATGTGTTTTGACATCTGGCAGTGATGGATATCCTGTTATTATTTGAACATTTTTTGTTACTGTTCTCATTGTTTATTCTCCCAGATAAGCTGAAGAATCATTTTTAAGTTAAAAAATAATGTTTGGGTTTAGATTATAACTGTGTAATGTGTTTTTAAAGTTAATTTTGGGAGAAATGCCATCTCTACAATACTGACACTTATCTACAGAAATGCAGTCCCTCGTTTGCCTAGCTGCTTTAAAAGTTTTACAGTTTCCCTTGCTAATAAGTACATTGACACTTGCAAGGTTTTCCATCTAATTATTTTATGTTTGAGATTATTGTAAATGTTGAAGAAAGTTATTAGTTTGTAGAGTTAACTGAATACTCTTTAATTTTTAAGTTTTCCATTAATATTTCTAGATTTTTTTTCTAGGTAGCTACTTATATAACTCACAAATGACAATTTTGTCTCTTCTAATATTTGATTTCACTTATTTTTCACATCTAATTGCTTTTCATCATTTCCAGTCATAAGTTAGTTCACTTGCTGACTAGTGTTTTTACTTTAGTAAGAATGATAGTAGCTAATATTCTTCATGGATTTTTTTTTATGTGTATGGTACTATTCCAAGCAATTTAGGGATTAACTCCTTGAATCTACCCAATAGTTCTTTGAGGTAGATATTTTCATTTATCCCAATTTTATAGGAAGAGAGACACAGAGACATGGAACTACTTGCCCAAGGTCATACTGCAAGAACTTAACTAACAGAGCCAAAATTTGAATCCAGATATTCTGATAAGCAGGGTAGTGGTGACCTGATGACTCTTTCCGGTCATGGATTGGGATAGGATCCAGTATGAAGTGGCTTGGCAGTGTCCTAACATCTCATATTGCCAAGGTGAGCCTATATTATAGCCACCACTGGGTTTTCCAGTGTCATTATAAGTTACCAAAAGTACAGAAGCCAAGAAATAGAACTTACCCATCAGAGACAAAGGTGAGGCATACTTACCACAAAAGGCATCAATGTCTCTCAGGATGGAAGCTAGGACTGGCATCGTGTTCCCAAGGAGAAGACAGATGATCAACCAACAAGTATATTGCCTGGGTACACAAGGCTATGGGGCGTTTAAATTAGGTGAGCAGAAAGTTGACACCAGCTACCTTGGTGGACAGCCATGACAGCTCACCTAGTTTTCACTGAGCCAATTCTCAGATCCAAAGGTGATCCACTGTAAGGCCACAGTAAGTGTCCACAGTGCTAATTCCATTAGCCCCTCCCAAAGTGACTGAGCAATTGCATACTAGAGAAAGGAGAATATCATTATGATTTTTCAGGGGCTATTGTTTACAGGATCTGAGTTGACCCTGACATTTGGAGACCCAACACCATCATGGCATCTGTTATAGAGAAGGCAGCGAAAGCCAGGTGAGAAGGGCAGTCCCGAGTCCATCTTATTATGATTCATTGTGTTTGCAGACCCACCTTCTGGTCACTTCCCTATCTCTTAATTACAGAATCTGGATAATGTGAATCTCGCTTAGTTACCTAGCTTCTGGACTAAGAGCCCTGAGCTAATTATTAAGCTATTCTCTCTCAGCATCAACCCATCCTCCCCACCCACACACACTCACACACAACTACATTCTGCTTTATGATGCTGGGGCTGGGACTCCACAAACCACATTCTGCTTTGCCAGATGACTCTGCATTTGACTTGGCCAATAAGGGAAATTAGAGGATAGGGAGATAGAAAGACATACTTTCCAGTTGTTTCCTGCTCCTATCGGCATCACTTCAGCCTCACTTCTTACCTTGGCACTGGCATTTGTTGCAGTTGTGGCACAGCAGTTTCTCCAGCACTTGCACCGGAAACACCAGCACCAGCTACCAGGGGTCTCACAGCCCCCAGGGGGCTCCTCTGGAGTCATCAGCATAAGCCAAGGGGTTGCCACTTTCAAGGGTCTGGATTTCAGCTCCTACTCCAAGGTTCCACCCATCAATAATTCCAATTTCTTTCCTTGTTTCCTCAGCCCTAAAAGTGGTGGCTGCTGTCTGCAGATCTGCCTCTGAGATACCTTGGTGTTCACTCTTTGCCTTTTCTAGTTTAATAATTCCCTCTGTTAAAATACCATGTGTGGTATCTGACAGGAGAAGCCAGGTGGAAACCTTAAAACCTCTCCCTGATCTACCCCAACTACCACCACTGACAAAAAACAAAATAAAACAAATAGGAAGGAGGCAAGGATGACAGGGGTTGGGGCCATGCTAAAGACTTACAGGAGGCTGAGATAGTGATCCCCACCCTGCCCCCATTAATTCACCAGCTTCTCTCCTAGAAAAAGCCAATTGGACCCTGCTATTGATGGGGACTCCCATAAACTTAAGTGGTGCTAACTCAGCCACAGCTGCTGTTGTGCAGATAGCCATTCACTACCACAGATCCACATGGCCTCTGACACTTGGTCTGAGGCTATTAAATTATAAAATGTATTCTTTTCAACCCCCACAAGAAAGGAGGATCATTGCAGTATGTCTTCACTTTGAGCAGACAGAAATAGACATTTTACTGCCTAGCCCTCGTGGCCATGTTACGATACAACTCAATAGGATCTGGACAATCAGGATGTTTTGTAGAAGGCATTATGGTTTCACTGTATTGATAACATCTCAGTCATGCCTGGGGACAGGAAGTGATAAGGACCCTGAATGCAATTTTCAGACATAATAGTGCAATTTTCATCCCACCACTGAGGAAGTGGTACCATACTTGGTAAACCTCTTCCAATTTCAGAGGCTGCATCATCCACCACACTAGCAAATACTGCTCTGGCTCATTTATTAGTGAGTCTGAAAGCTTCTAGATCTCAGTAGGTATTATGGGTCCAATGTAATTCCCTAAAATTTATATGCTGAAGCCCTAACCTCCAGCACTTCAGAAGGTGCATATATATGAAAGCAGGATCTTTTAGAAGTGATTTAGTTAAAAATCATTCCATTAGAGTGGGCCCTTATCCAGTCTGACTGGTATCCTTTTAAGGAGAAAACCTAGACACACAGAGGTACCAATGATACTTGCATAAAGAGGAAAGGCCATGTGGAAACACAATGAAAGGTTAGCAGGTTATAAACCAGAAAGCAAGCACTCCTCACTGGAAACCAGCCCTGAAAGCAGCTGGATCTTGGACTGCCAACTTCCACAACTATTGTTTCAGCCTCCCAACCTGTCATGTCTTGTTAGAGCAGCCCAATCACCAATGCAGAGCAATTAAGAGCTCTGCAGCTGGACCGGTGCTTTGACATTATGATTCAGAAGATTCCGTGACGCCGGATTCTAGAGTCTTTTGCAAGCCTCCATGGGAGACTCACAAGAATATTCCAGGGGTGTGGAGCATGTCCATGCCATGTGCAGCAAGGCGCTCTGCACCTCTCAGAAAGCTGCTCCTGAAAACAACTGCACCCATGGAGCGACTGATACCTCAGCATAGTGCATCAAGCCTGTCAGCATCTACACTCACTTGCTGGGGTGGGAGAGCAGCTGTGCTGCTCAGGCAGTGAGCAGTGAGGCCAGTGCTCAGCAGGCCAGATGGGGAAATGACTCCATGCCCTCAGGAGCAGCCTCTGACTGCTGAATGATGGTAACTGGCATAGAAATACCCAGCTCCCTCAGCTTTTAGGTGGGATAACTCTGAGACCCAGGTTCTAGCTTGACACTCTTCAGTCTCCAAGGGATTGAACTCTGGCTACCTGCAGTGGTAACTTGCTCGATAAGAACCCTTAATTTCTGGCCTCTCTCCCTGGGTCATTTACTCTCCTACCACACTTTCTGTGGTCTTTTCCAAAATATTTAATTTTCAGTATTGTCTCAATGTCTTCTGCTAGGGAAACCCAAGTAAAATAAGGCACTATACCTGCCAAAGTATAGGCACTCACTCATCAACAGCATGCTCCTAACTTCTTCTCATTAATGTCTGGGATTACTCCCTCTTATGTCTGCATATCAAAGAGGCAACAGGTTGGGAAAGTAATAGGAAGAAAGTACTTTGGCCTCTTCATAGCTTGACTTCTGCAAACTAAGGCAACTATACTGTATTCTGTCAATGCAAACCCTGCTCTCTGCCTAAGGGAGCAGATGGCAGAGAATGTACTGTCTCCTTACATCTCTCACATATCACTATTGTGAGATCTAAAACTTAGGTTGCCATAATATATTCCTTAAATCTGTTCCATTTTCCTCTTATATAATAACCAGCAATGCCGCCAAGATTCTGGCTTGATTGTCCATTACTGTTCCTTTTAAGCATCACTGTCAACTTCCACATTTTGTCTGTCTTCATTTGCTGACCCATCATAGCTCTTTTAATGAAAGTTAAATGTGATCATATGGTGGAACCTGCTGGCTGTGTAATATTTTGATCTAAAGGTCTACAGTATTCCACTCAAAACTATAAATAGTACATAAGATCCTAATGATATAATTGACAATGTGAAATAGGAAGAAAAGGGCTAAAGGTGTAGGGAAAGTGGGAAGGGTAGGGGAAAGGTAATAAGGGAAAAGAAAAAAATACAAGAAAATGGAAAAAAGTGTTTGTAAATGGGGAGGGGAGGAGGGGGTGAAGGGAGGGCAGGGACAAGGGGAAAAAATGAGAACCAAGACCTGGCGTGTAAAGGTACCAGATCCCAATAGTGAATGTAACTGTACTGTATCCCTAAAATGTACCAATAAACTCAATAAAGAAAAAGAATAGTGGAAGAGAGAATTCCCAAAGTTCATGGAGGCCCTTTCCCAGGAATAAACAGAGGGGAGGAGGGGGTGAAGGGAGGGCAGGGACAAGGGGAAAAAATGAGAACCAAGACCTGGCGTGTAAAGGTACCAGATCCCAATAGTGAATGTAACTGTACTGTATCCCTAAAATGTACCAATAAACTCAATAAAGAAAAAGAATAGTGGAAGAGAGAATTCCCAAAGTTCATGGAGGCCCTTTCCCAGGAATAAACAGTCTTTCCACACAAAGCCACAGTACCAATAGGTGTTTCTGAAGGCAGTAGTAACCTGCAGTGGGAAATTCAAGTCCTCATTAGCGTGGTTACTCAAATAATTCCTAAGAAAATTACTCATGAACATGAGAGACAGACGACAGACAGGGACAGAGCGAGACAAAGACAAAGACAGAGAGACAGAGACACAAAGATAGAGACAGGGAGAAGAAGAAAGGCGATGGGGGAGGGTAAAGAGAGAAGCAAAAGAAAATGGTGATTCTGAATTCCACACAGGCCTTAAATCGTAATTATTTCTCCAGAGGCCTCATAAACTGGTCATTCAATAATGTTTGAAATATTTTGAGAGGGATTAAAAAACTATCTCATTTTATAGTCAGCATCACCAACTATTTCATTATGCAGGTGACATTTTAATGGCCAAACAATCACAGCACTGCAATAAATCCTGGAATGATAAGGTGGTTTTCCTTTGGTGCTGGGTCATGATTTGAGTGATGTTTTGCATGGGTTAAGTTCCATCATTATCTGAGTGACACCTCTTGTAATAATAACCTCGCTGTGTCCCCCGTCTTGTCACAGTTATTTTTCCTGACCAGCTGCCCCTCGTGCCATGACCTTAGAGTGGTAGCTGGTCTGCCCTGACCTTTGCAGCTAGTAAACTCAAAGGGTCTAAAGGGGTAGTGACCACGCCAGCACCAATTAGCTACCTCTGACAGCTCTAGGAGAGAGGCCACTCCTTACCATCTTCCTATCTTAAAAATTGAGAGAAGTAAGCCTATGCTAGAAGCAGAAATCATGCTGGAAAATCCAAGGAGCTTCTCAGCCAGAATGAAATCTCACTTGAGCACTTTCGTAAACTTTCAGTGTGGTTGAATCCACGATGACTCTGGTCTAAGGATTTAAACACATACTCAGTGTGATACAGCCAAAAGGTGCTGGGAAGAAAGAATCATAAGACCAGATAAATGAGCATGGTTAGCAAATAAGCTGCAATACACATTTGAGTATAAAACATTTTGGTCACCTAGAAATCTAATCTCCTTGAATTTCCATGTCTTGTTGTCTGAGACTATGCTTTAAAATCATGTCAAAGTTGTATCTTTTTATTCAGTAAGAAAGATTTCATTTAGCTTTAATGAACATAAAAAGACCTGGACAGATTATCTCATTCTTATTCAGACAGTCTGAGATAGGTCCTAAGAGTTTGCATTTTAAATATGGACCAAATGTATCCTAATTCTGCCTTTTAAAATTCTACTGAGTAAGAGTCAAAAATGAGAATCGTAGTAAAACCTGGAGCTTCACCTTCTCTTAATGCCTCTGCTGATGGGACACAAATACACAACTGGAACATCTGAGAGGTTGGATGAAGCAGATTAACCCAGCTCGTAAGTCTTATGGCTGTGGAGCTTTGACCACATTTTTCAATTGGCCTTTTCACTGAAACTATGTTCAGTGTCAAAATCATCCCCAGAAATAAGAAGGTCAACTTACTCAATGATACCCAATCTGCTTCAGAGTGTTCTGGTTGTTACACAAAAGTTAGGAGTACAGGAAGCTGTGGTCTCCAGGAAATGGGAGGGATTACATCACCCCCACGGAATGAGAAAAGAACAACATAAATCTATTGGTCTGCAACCCAGACCCAGGCAGCTTGGAAAAGGCTTCATGGGGAGAGGTGGGAGTCAAGCTGAAACTTGGCTTGGTAAAATTTAGATTGGATTAGGAAAAAAGAAGAAAGGTCAGGAGGATCTGATTCCATCTGCTTATTGGATTTCTACATGGACCTTGGGTTGCCCTTAGCTTTAGAAGTGAGGAACTCACTAGAGGTGGGAAATGTACCAAAATGACAACATTCCCAGTAATTTTTTTTTGTAGGGGGAAAAAAACAAATGGATGGTTAAATGAGCACTGAGTCCAGACAGGCATGAGCTCCACGCCTAGGTCTGCTCTTACCTGCTGGGCTGCATGGATTCTGCATCTACCTTCTCTGTGTCCACTGCTCCTGTTCCTCCCGTTTCCTCCAAGACAGAGCCAGGACTGTAAGCAGGACATGAAAATCTGCTTGAGTTCAGGATAGATGATAAAGCTACCTGCAAACATCTGAGCACCAATGCAGTAAAGTGAAGTTTGAGAATTTTCAGAAAGAAAGGTGAACAGCAAGAGTAACGACAAACCCAAGGCAACTGTTCCCAAGGCAGCTGGAGGTGCTGCAGCTGCAGATCTCAGAGCAGCATGAGGGCTGGGATTAGGCAGGGACACCAAGGACTCTCGCACCTGGGATGAGCTACTGAGGAGGGAGGCACCTCCCAGAACTTGGGCACAAGCCCCAGGCGTGCATAGGAGGGCACAAGAGCAAGATTTTGTCAGAGCCTCAAGTGAGAAGAGCACGGTGTATTTGATCGTCAGCAGTTAAGAGGGACGTTGGGCTGCAGTTCCTAATTTCCCGTGAAGGGATCATTTCTCCCCACCACCACCCCCGCACACACATGCACATAGGATTCTCTCTGTCATTTTCCACAGTACTATGGACTTCATCACACACACACACACACACACACACACACACACACACTCCTGTAAGGGCAAACAGATCCACAGGGACTAGAGCAGTGAGAAGGAAAAAATTAATCAAACAAGTGACTTTGTAAGAGGAAAGCTTTGTTCCCTCAATGGAAATCTCAACAAGGGTGTTTCAGGCAAGAAGCTCTCAAGCATATTTTTCTTTTTACCTTAAACCCCAAAAGTTTCAATGTTATTTTTCAGAAATAAGTGTGGAAGGGAAAGTCACAGGCAGTAACATCGTGACATCTGTCATCACTGTTGAGTTTTGACTTCCCTTGAATCACTGTGTTTATAATTGGTTCTTTTCACCAGGCCAGTGGCTGTTCCTGGGTTAATGATGTCTTATGGGTAGAAAAGGACTCACTATATATAGAACATAAGCCTCCATTAATGCTTATAAATCTTCCCTGCAGTAGGACCCATCAGTGGTGGCCTCACAGGCTCTTGCAATGAGTGGACCCACACCTGTCCACACACGTCAGGATGGAGTTGGTCCCCTAGTGTGATGTATTTGAAGACAGATCCTATAGGGAGATAATATGATCAAGAACAATCCTAAGAGTAGGGCCTTAATCTGATAAGACTCATGTCCTTATTAGAAGAGGAGATACCCAAGATATCTCTCTGTCTCTGTCCGTCTGTCTCTCTGTCTCTCTGTCTCTGTCTCTGTCTCTCTCTCTCTCTCTCTCTCTCTCACACACACACACACACACACACACACACACACACACACATAGGAGAAAAGACATTGTGAGGACACAGTGCATGGCCACCATCCGCAAGTCAAGGAGAAGCCTCCCCAGGCATCAACACTGCTAGCATTTGATCTTGGATGTTTAGTTTCCAGAAGTGGGAGACAATTAATTTCTGTCACTTATGCTACCCAGTCTGTGTCCCTCCATATCCCAGGGGATCAGGTTCAGATCCCCACTCTAGTACCAAAACCCTTCTATGCAGGGAATTTGCCTGTAACTACACAGTTCCTCTGTGTACACTGTCATCTCTAGATTACTTATGATAATGTGGATGCAGTGTGACTATTTGTTATACTTTATTGATTAGGGAGAAATGACAAGAAAAAGGTCTGTACGTGTTCAATACAGTCTTTTTCTAAATATTTTCAATCCACGGTTGGTTGAATATGTGTATGCTGAACCCTGAGATAGAGTTAACTGTGTCTTATTATGGCAAGGCTGGGAGGCTCACTCAGTTCTGAAGGAGAAAATTAAAGGAGGCTTCTATTTCTCTTTCTGTAGTTATAAATACTGTCCCCAAGTTTCACTTATGATGAAAGGAAAAAAGAGCTGGACACTATTTTTCAGAAGCAAAGGGGCACTTTCTAAACTGCGATGGAAGGAAGGCGGGCAGGTTTTAGCTACTACACTGCTTGCTGTAGTGATTTCAGACATTAACATCTCTTTTATGAGACCATCCACGACCCACAGGAGCTGGATCCTGTGCCAGGAGAGCTCCAGGTCACTGCCATGTCAAGTCAAAGTTAAGAAAACTCAGCCATCTACACAGAATTAGGAAGTTGTGTCTAAACCAAATGTGTTATTTGATCTTTCCTTTTGTATTCAATTTCTTTGTGTTCTGTAAGAAACTTCTCAGCACTATACCATTTGAGACCCTCTGGTTAGTTTCTGAAAATCTAGGGAAAACTGGAATCAGCAGCTCGCATTAAGAAAGTAAGTATAGGCATCCTAATGTGGAACCACAGAAGCCCTATTGCAAAAATAGTAGAAGCAACAGGTCCAGCAAAGGGCGGAAGGCAATACTAGCAAAGAAAAAAAAGAAGATCACTGTATCAGAATAAGTTAGATTATGCTGCAGGGACAAACATCCCAGTGAGTTAACCAAACTGAGCTTAGTTCTCACTCACACTGTGCCTCTACCGTTTCCCTCAGCTCCCAGGGCAGCTCCCTCCTGAAGACTGACTTGTGTTTCACACCTGCAGCGGAAGGTCTCCATGGTGACTGCGCATCTAGGGAAGCCTACACCAACGATGCAGGCAGCTTCCAGTCACTGCTGTACCTCTGTGTACTGCTGCCCAGACTCAGAAGGACTTTCTGACTGCCTTGGCCAGGAAGGGACACATCACACCCCACCAGCCAGCATGTGTCACAGCCCCCTGCATTAAAAGTATGGTTTCCTGTGTGCTCAGAAGGAGGCACATAAAAATAGACTTCATGAGCACAGATTTTCTCCGCCACAGACAGTGCAAACTATCAAGTGCAAAGATGCATTACTAATTGAAGTGGAACAGTTGTTCAGTGTGTGGAGATGGAGCTGGAATTCAAGATGTCCCTCCCCGCCTCCCCATAGGATCTGGCAGATGAAGTGACTACACAAAAACCCACCATACAAGTGAAAGCATGAGCCTTAATACTCCAGTGACAGTGGGTAGAAAATATGCCTGAGGCTGAAATGAGATTCTGTCTTCCAGTCCCTGCTTTCCTTAGCTTAATTTTGAGAGAGACAGAAGGACCCAATTCGCCCAGCAGCATGGCCAGTGACACCAGGCCTGGAGCACCCACCAGTTGTCACAAGAGGAGAATAGGAAAGTCCACTCGGACGGGAATGGAATGGAGCCTTCTGCTCCTGAGCACAAAGATGGGTCAGGGTGGGCTCTGAACCATGCCTCGAGGCACAGAGACCTCATCAAACATAAATATTGCCTGGTGAGGGTCCCACACCCTTGCCACTCATATTGGCAACTGGGAAGGATCGTCTAAAGGAAGATGAATTTGGAAGCACTCTTTGTCACTTCCTGAGGAAAGAGAGCAGGCAGACACCACTGTTCTGGGGACAGAGGTCAGTTTACAAGCAGAGAGACAGAGGGAGGAAGTTTCCCTTGCTTAGGACATATTCCTTCCCCATTCAAACCTCAACAGGGCCACAGTACTCACTGCTGAAGACTCAGATATCCAACTGTTCCAGTCTCCTTCGCCCTCAATGCAGCAGACCTGGCCGTTTGGAGACTTCTGACTCCTTCTGCAATCCAAAATCCCCAGAGTGAAGTGTCCAAAGAAAACAGATGATGAGTGGGTCTCAGATCTCTTCATCTCTTTGTCTCTAGCACCTAGCACATGGGATAGAGATCAGATAATCAATAAAGCATGATCCAAATGAAAGGGAAAGAATTACTTCTCAGCAATGGAGGCTACATTTGCAAGCACACACAGTGGTTCCCCTGGTGAAGGATCATCTTATGTTAGCTGACAGATAGGCCTAGAGTAAAATAACCTATGGGCAGCTCCCTATGGCCCTCCAGGCGAGCCTCTTATCCAGCCTGTATAACCAGGATGTTTATGGGTTAAGAAATAGTGGCAAAATGGTCAGAATCCTACTCCTACCTCCACCCCATTCAATGTCCACCTCCTCCATGAAGTCTTCTCTGACTAATCCAGGACCCTGTGAACTTTGAACTCCTAATTGTCAACTGCCCTGTTTTTAATTTTAAATATATCTCACTGGCATTAGTAGGTTGTACTTAAACTTGTTTTTCATGTTCCTGTATTTTCACTCTCAAACTACATTTAACACTTCATAGCATCTTTCACAATGTATATAGTACATGGCAGGCATTTAATATATTAGTTGAATGATAATAATAAGAATTAATAAAACATTTGTGGAGTATTCTCCACATGTTAATCTCAAGAAAGAAGTACAGTTATTGTATCATTTTGTTCTCACTGCAAAATTGATGCTATTATTCCCATTTCAAAGTTCAAGAAACTAGTTTTAGAGAAATTCAACTCACAGAGTAAAGCTAAGTTTGGAAGCACACTATCTTACTCCCATTGTAAGATCTCCCCCACCAGATACTCTTATGTGGATTTTCCAAGCGCAAGACAAAAGTCAGTCTTGGATTTCATAAGGCACAAGACAACGCCTATAAACACAAGACTGGAGCCTATGCTGGGTGACAATGACTGACTCAGCCTCTACGCTTCACCTTTAGCATAAACCTAATCCCGTCCAGACTACTCAAAAGTCAGCCTCAGTTAGCAACTCACAGAAGGATGGTGACTCATCTCCCAATTTATCAGTCCAGGAAAATTACTCCTAAATCCCCAAATCTTTACCACCAATTGAACCATTATGAGACGAACTGTGAGGCAAAATATCAGAAAAAAATTAACAACAACAAAAAAAAGCACATCTTTTGTGCTCTTACCTTAGGTTCATGGGTGCTTCTGAGCTCAAAAGAACTGTGGGTTACCTCCCTTTATGTGGGATTCTAGCCTGTCTCTTGCTCTTCGGTTTACCTGGCCAACAGCTCCCAGAGTTACGTGGCTGCCAGTCTGAGACACTGGAGATTGAAGTTGCTATCACCCATCTCTTTTTCAGGGGCTGGGACACTCACTGGAGATGAGAATCAGTGCCCCAAGCAAGCAGGGAGGGACAGCTCAGGGTTCATCTCACAGGATAAAAGATCCATCTGGGGAGTAACGGCTTCCAGCTGAGGGAGTCACTTCTTGGCCTACCCTCTGGACTAGCAGCAGGGCTGAGCCTGCTGTTACCTTCAGCCCAGAAGTGTGCCTGTCACAACACTTACGAGGCTCCAATGACTGTGTCCAGCCTCTTTTCCACTGTAGAGGCCTTGTCTCAGGGAAAAGGGGCCTTGTTTCTACACTAAAATATACCTTCGCCCTGGGACTTGCTTTCATTGCATATGTACCTGGTTCAATATCAGCTGGGCCCTAAACTGTGTGTGACAATCTGCAGGATTCACAGAGAAGCGGCAAGGATTCCAAGCCAGCTCCTTGCTTCACACAGGCCAACCTCTGACCTGCCTTCCAAATGGATTCCTGGCAAAATCACATTAGCCCAGGATTCGTCATACTATGGCTGGAAATATCCATTCAGATAAAGAGCCCAAAAAGATCTCTTTAAACAAGGTAACAGAGGGTAAATTGTTTTGTTTTCCTGAACAATTATCTTTTAAAGAACAAAATCTCCATCTGTGCACTGACTTCACCAGTGCAGTTCTGATGACTCATCCTGTCCAGCAAAGGGGAGAGTAGGAATGGAGTTCACAACTCTCCTTTAGAGGAATTGAGTTCTGATTTTCAGAAAAAAAAAAAAATCTCACCATGATTCCATCACACAGCAAAATACTAAGGACCTTCATTATCTCTTCTACGCACAAAGCTGAGCTCAGTGCCAAGCTATTATTATTCTTTTCAGTTAGATGTAGCTTTTGGCGAGGTTTATGCCATTACAGCACCTTTTACTTTAAAACTCAAAATGGCTGCTCAGTTTTTCATTAAGAATGAAATAGTGCTATTTATGGTAATAGAGGGCCAGTATTATAACCTTCATTCTTCAAATAAGAAACCCAAAACACAATCAAGTTCAGTGACATGGCCAAAATCATATACAAAGATTTGTCTCAAGCTCCTTTAGGACTGGAACTCTCAGTACATCCTCCCTCCCTCCTACCCCAGCCTAAGCACCTTCTCTCTGATTAATTCCTACTTATTCTTCAGAACTCACCTTAAACTTCCTTTTCTCATTATGTGCTCTCCTACAACAGTGTGCCTGTTTTCAAAGCATTTATCAACATTTGAAACAGTACATGTGTTTTCCTGGTTATCTGATTAACCACCTACTCCCCCAACTGAATGTAAACTCCCTCAAGGCGAGAACTAGGTCTGTTCTTGCTATCCCCACATCCCAAATGCACAGCACAGTGCCTGGCTCATGACAGTCCCCCGTAGCATGTGCTGAGTGGGAAGACGAAGGCATGGATATGCTCTGTGTGAAGCCACAATTCTGCATGCTGGACCTCTGTATTTAAATTCTGCATGCTGGACCTCTGTATTTAAATGCTACTGCGGTACTAATCGAAAAATTACGCACTGTTTTCTCATCATGATGTAAAAGTGAAACAGAAACTTCAAAAATAAAAGTCAAGGTCACTCCCTCAACAACACCTACTGAGCACCTGCTTCTTTGTCACCACTGCCTTGAAAGAACCATTTGTCAAAGGAAAAGATAGTTTTCCAAACACAGCAAATGGTGTTTATACACATAAGATAACACTGTAATATCAGACCATGAAAGTTAATTGGCTAAGTTTTCGGTTCTTCAGTAATATCTCCAATCACACCCCCTAGTCACAGAGCAGCTGAGCTGCACCAAGATGGGGCAGAATTCCCTCTATGTGGCTTCTCAAAGGTGAGGCTGCGCTTCTAGAATATTATGTGTATCCTTACATTGCAGTCTTTAATTGCTTCCGTATCCAAAGATCACTAAAGACAATAGAGTCAGCCAAGGAAACAAGGTCTCTGTAGGAATCCTTATGTAGAATCTGCAATAGAAGCAGAAAAATGAAAGCATGTGTTAAATTTTAGCCTCTTCCCACTAATGCAGACTTCCCTATGCAAATGTCGAGCAATCTTGGTGACGACATTAATGGGAAGCAAGGGAAATTTGGCCTAGACCTTCCCTCACTTCTCTGGGTAACATCCCCACCCAGATTCTCTGTATATGCTCCTCCTCACCCCACAGTTCAGATTCTCCTGCCCACTCCACTCCCCCTCCCATGTAATCCCCAAACCGAGTCACTCAGGCTTGCTCTCACCATCATTGAAGTCACAGCTATAGAATGATTTTGGTAATGGCAGAACTTCAGACATCAGTTTTGAGTTGCAGTGCACCCCAAAATTAAAATAAACTGTGACCTAATATTTCTACATATAAGACAACCTCATGCATCAATCCCAGAGAGAATTCTTTCTGGTGTAGCACAGGACTCAAGAGTCTAGAATTACATCATTGTTTCACTGTTGGAATTACCAAGACTCTTTATAACTGTGGATATCCTGGGAAGAACTACCAACACACACACACACACACACACACACACACACACACACACCCCTTGGTGTCCTCAGCAACACTCTCCATTCCCCAGCACCAGGATTTATTAGCTCATACTGTTCAACAACAAAGTTAGACTTCTCATTTTTATCATTTTCTTAGACCTCTGAGCTGAGAGAGAGCAACATGACAAAACAAATGCACCAATAATTCAGCTATGCAACTGGGATCAGCAGTCAGGCCCTCTGGA
Organism: Fukomys damarensis; assembly: GCF_012274545.1. Classification (NCBI taxonomy): domain Eukaryota; kingdom Metazoa; phylum Chordata; class Mammalia; order Rodentia; family Bathyergidae; genus Fukomys; species Fukomys damarensis. The sequence continues at coordinate 54,398,018 of NW_022900913.1, read as the reverse complement.
AAAACACGAGTCATGGCTGCTGTTTTGCTGGGTGTGGTTCTTCATCTGCCTCAGAGCGTTTTTGAAGATGACGTTCACTTCAGACAACAGAGAACAGGATTTGTGCAAGGTCAGATGTTTCCTCCCAAGTCTGCCAGTGGTGGCTGGACAGACTGTCCTAATTGTCCCAGTGAAGGATCCAGCATGCCTCCTCCTTCTCCTTTTCTTCCTCCTCCTCTTCTACCTCTTCCTCCTGCTCTTCCTCCTCTTCCTTCTCCTTCCTGCTGTTCCCAGCCCATACCCTGCCTATCACTTCTCCTCATTATCGACAAGTGTGGTCTGTCTAGATGCAAAGCTGACCTTGGCCAGACAAGGAGCCAGCACATTAGAGGATCAGACAAATGTCAACTTGTTGGCTGAGTGAATGCATGTGAATCTATAAAATCTCATGCCAAACCCCCAGCACTTTCCTTTTATTAGTAGTAGTAGTAGTACATATTATTATATAGAATAATGGGTGACATTTTCATCATTCTTTCTTAATCTGAGAAATGAAATTTAGTTTTGTTTCTCACATCTCTGTGGAGCTGGTCCAAGAAGAGCTAGCATTTTGGACTAGCTATTTGTGATACTGCCCCATGATTTTAATCACCAAAACAGTATTCAAACAGGTATCTCTGTAGGAAGGTTAGGTTCAGACAAGCTATTTGGCCTGGGATGGGGGTAGATATCAGGTATGTTCTCAGATGGAATGAAGATACCTGTTGTAGATATTACATGGACATGTAAGGAAAAAAACTCTTAACTAAACAATATGACTCAAATTTTAAAAACAAAAAATTAGAAAATCTACAGAGAAGTCTTCTTACCTTTGCCTTCTATTCAACTATTTCCCCCGTGTTACTAGTTATTATTTTCCTGTGAATTCCTAGAGTTTCTTCATGCATGTGCCCAAAATATCTATTATCTCCCCTACCTTTTAAAACAAAAAGTAGCATAATTATATGACATTCTTCACACTCTTTTTTTATAGTTGCATAATATGTATTCTGTGTCATATGAATATACTGTAAGTTCTCTATCGAAGAATGCTTCTGCTACTTCCAGTCTTTTGTTATTATTACAAATGGTGCTGCGTTGAATAAGCTTACACAAAATTCTTTTTGCCTCTTTGCAAATATAACTGAAGGGTGAGTCCACAGAAGCGGAATTGATATATGCTTTTTCTTAAGCTACGAGTTTATTTGCTTCTGACAGGCATCAAAACATCTTTGGGCCAAGATAACTTCACCAAAATAACTATAGCAACATTGTTAAAAGGAATGGGGACCATTTTAATGTCTTAAGCCAAGTTGGAAAAGGCATTGGTCAACTTTCAGCTTCTACCCATCCCTTTCTTAAACATTGTGGGCATTTATTGGGTTTTGGCCACCCAGTATCAAAACCCTTCAAATGGCCTAAATACTAAACTTAAATAGGGCCTGTGCTATTACCTTTCCCAGAAATATATAACCTTAGGCCAAAATCTACACTGAGTCATAGCTACTGGTCAGTGGTTCCATCAGGCAATCAGAGCCTTGGCAGGAGCAAGACAGGAGAGTGAAAAAAGAAGAGTGTTTGGAGAAAAATGCACAGATCAACACTTTAGAATTAGGCTTAGAAACAAGACTATCTGTGCTTGTATATAAAAGAGGAATTGAAAAACCAGGTTGTTCCATGCATGTTATAAAAAGAAAGACATAGTATATACTAGGCCCTGGGCTTGATCGCAGCACCAAAACAATTAAACAAAAAAAAAAAAAATCTAGACAAGCTTATTGGAGAAATCATAAATAAATGGGAAGATAAATCAGATATCAGATTAAAAAGACTCACTATTACAAAGATGACAGCTATACCATACTAGTCCACAAATGGCTGAAACTCCAATAAAAATCCTCTTGTAGAGGAAATTAAGAATATTTCAAGTGGATTCATAGGTGTTAGAACCACAAACAGAAGTCAGGGAGGCCTGTCATGGTAATACTCACCTGTAATCCTTTGAGAGGCTAAATCATGAGGCTTGTGAGTTTGAGGCTAATATGGACTACATAGTGAGTACAATGCCAGCCTGGAATACATAGTGAGACCCTCTCCCCAAAACAAAATAGAATAAAAATTTTAAAAGATATGTAAGGAAATGCTAAACTCTGTTGAGTTGCAGTGAATGAGCCAGAAGCCTCAAAAGTGCTGGTGATGTTGGAGTGCTTAAAGTGGGTTGTGGGAATGTAAGTGTTAATTTTATTCTTCTTCTTTATATCATCTCAGTGTTTATGTATGTGTTCCTAGTATTTTGTAATTTTTTTATTGTGAAAGTAGCCCAAAATGCTAAAAAAAGAATAAAATTGAGAAGTATCTTGACTTATGAGAAATGACTTGTTACTTTTAAAAATATTATGATAATGATATGGGATGAGAGAGACAGAAAAATGGAACATGAAACACAAAGACTCCAGAAATGACCTCAAATTGAATTAGTATGTGATAAAGATGACATTTCAAGCAATAAGGAAAATCTAGATTATACAGTGATGTGTTGGAAAGACAAGCTAGAAATTGGAAAATATATAAACGGCTTCCCAACTCATTCTTATGTCAAAATAAGTTCTAAATTAATTATAGATTTAGACATAATGAATTGAAAACATAAAACCTAATGGTCATAGAATAAAATTTAGGTGACTGTGTGTAAAAATGGAGTGAGGAAGAATTACATAAGAAAAGCAAGAGATTATAAAGAAAATACTGATTGTATAATTGATTGAACAACCTAAAAAGCAAATAATTGCCTCTGATCTTAGATACTTTCTCATTGCTGGGACAAAATACCCAACATCCACAAGTTAAAGGACAAAAGGCTTATTTTAGCTCACAGCTTGTAGAGGCTTCAGTTCATAGCTGGTTCCAAGGCAGGGCAGCATAACAGAGGAGAAACAGTCCATGGCAGGGTAGGCAGGAGGCAGTGAGCACCAAGTCTGCCTTCCTTCTTGCCTTTATATTCCATCCATAAGCCTATTGGTTGGTACCATCCACACCCATGTAGAGCTTCCCTCTTTGGTAATTCCACCACCCACAACTATGCTAAACCAATCAGAGGGCTAATTTATTTTTATCACATATCCATAATCCAGTATCACACACCCATGATCTAGCCACCTCCCAAAAGCCCCACCTATGTACTCATGGGGCTTGGGGAAGACATCTAGCTATAAGCCATTATACCTCCCAAAGGTACTCATGTTTCCCCTAGAGCCTCCAGAGAAACCAGCCTGCTGACCTTGACTTTAGCCCAAGGACGCTGCTTTTGGGCTTCAGGCTTCCAGGACAGTAAGAGCTACTAAGTTTGTGATCATTTGTTATAGTTAAAAAAAAAAAATGGAAGCTAATGCATTTTATATTTCCAAAACTATCACAAATATTTCAACAAAATAACCATTATGTTTATCAATGTGATGTATAACCCGTTTTTTTAAAAATCAATTTGAAAAGAGAAACCACCTTGCTAGAAATGCAGGCAAAATTAACAAGCAATATGAAAAAGAAGTGCCAATTGGACAATATACAAATGAAAAATATTCATCTTTTCTGGTAATAAATGAATACTTTTCACTCATCAAACTGGCAAAGAGGAAAGTGAATGCTAATACTCTATACTGAGCAGTTCATCAGGAAATGAATATTTTCATGCCTCGTGGATGGGAATATAAACTGATACAACATTTGGGATGACAATTTTTCAAAATGGTTCAATAATTTAAGCATGTTTACACTTTGATGACCTATATACTCTACTTTTAGAAATGTATCCTAACTTGAAATTCAGAAAACTGTACAAAGATGTTGCTTTCATTGTTGTTTGTAGTAATAAAAACATAATGCAAAAAAATCACAAATAACCTAAAAGACTGTGATGGTTAATTTTGTGCTGCCATTGCCTGTAGACATCAGACAGCTTCTTCATCTCTATATGGACTCACATCAGTGACTCTCCAAGGAGCTTCTGGGCCTTCAGGCTGGGGCTGGGTCATTGGTCCCCTTCTGAGGCTTCCAGCTCCTGGGATTGAGTGGTGCTGAATTCGCTGGTTCTCCCTTGTGCACCCATTGTGGGCCATCCAGCCTCTGACCCTATAAGCTAACATAACTGACCCTTTTATAATTATATATACATTCTATTGCTTCCGTTCCTCTAGATTAGTAGGAGATTTATTAGGTTATTGTACATCTATATAATAGAATACATTTAGACATTAAAAATATATACTATATATTTTGGTAAAAAGATGTATACAATTGTATATACGGTGCCATTCTATTATGTAAATCTACATATTATATAAAATTTTATATGGTATAGTATCTTGACTTGAATTATTATTGCAGTTTTTCACTTTGCCCTTTTCACTTGAGGTTGAAGTACACTGGAGTGGGAGAAGACCTATCCCAACCTCGTTAATCCTGAGCTTGGCCATATGACTTGTTTTGCCAAGGGAATGTGGCCAAAGTGACTGTCAGTTCCAAACCAAGCCCTTAAGAGGTATTACATGGATCTGCCCACACATTTGTATTTCTATAATTGCCACAGAAAAATATGTCCTTGGAAGCTCCTGACCCAAGAAGAATGTAAAGACAGTGGAATGGAACAAAACCAACCCAAATCTTCAACTAAGCCAATCAAGCCACAGTCTAAGAAAAGATACTCCAGACAAATAGGCCATGAGAAAGATCAATAAATGTTATGCATCACTGAATGTTAGTTGGTTTGTTATGGAGCGTTATTGTAGCAGAAACTATGTCATGTATTATTTAATTATATATTAGAGAGAGAAGTCTGAAGAAGAAATTGCCACAGTGTAACCTTGGCTATCCCTAGATTTGGTACTTTTTCTTTGTTTCATTGCGTTTCCCCCTCTTCTCCCACATCAGTTATGTGCTTGCCTTAATTATTATACTACTACCTGCCTCCCCTATGAGAGTTCAAGCTCTCAAAAGCAACTGCTTTCATCAGCTTTCTTCAATTCTGTAGCCCAAGGGTCTAAACTGTGTGTGGCACAGGACTTAAGAAATGTTTTTGGGGGCTGGGGATTTAGCTCAGTGGTTCGGTGAGCTGCCTTGCAAGCGCAAGGACCCGAGTTCAATCCCCGGTACCAAAAAAAAAAAAAATGTTTTTGGAAATTGACTGAAAAACTCAGGCTGATTTAACAGGTTGGTTTTTTTTTTGTTTTTTTTTTTTTTAACAAAAGCTACATATAACATCTGTACATTTCCCTTCCAAATAGGGAGAGAAGTTTTTCTTTTCTAAAAAAAATTTGGGAAAGCTGTGCATATAATAAATTCTTTATGAAAATACTGAAAAATCTGCTCCCTATTCACAACCTTTTTTATATTTTTTTCTAAGTTAGGAATTCTAGCATTAAAAAATTATGCCATGATATTTAAGAAATTTTTGTGAAATAAATGAAGGAATTTTCTACTTGTGAAATTTTTATATTATTAACATGTATTATTTCAATAAGCACAACATTTCTGCAAATGTATGATTGGGTGTTTTTCTCACCAATCAACTCTTTTCAAAGACTGGCTGATCCAACAAGGTTCCCTCCTTGAACTTGAATATAATTAAGGCCGTGAAACCTGTAACTTGGTATCAGCACCTTTAATGCTCATTGGCAGTGCTGGGCCACCAGCTATCCTGATTTGAATAGCTGTCGAGATGATGGTTTTCAGCTGTTGGTGGTTTCTCTTCGGCGCTATACTCCTCTGTTCTCTTATATTAGAACAATGAGGGTGGACCAGGGATTTAGCTCAGTGGCACCGCGCGTGCCTCACAAGCTCAAGGTAATGAGTTCAATCCCCGGTTCCAAAAAAAGAACAGTGAGGGTGAAGCCTTACTGCCCTATCCAATGTTCCTGACCAAGGAGCACCTGTCTTATCCCCTCTAAATACTTTGCGCGTCTTTGTGACAAAGACACAGAAAACATCTTGCAGAACTGCTTCTGCAAGTGGCAGCAAGATTGGTGAGATACCATTTTGAAGGGGATTCATGGCAACGTGTCTTTTACTGAAGTAAATGTTTTAATGTTAAGTATCCACATATTTTGATCACATTTCATTCTAGGCCGTCAGTAGTGGACCAAATAATCAGGAGCGTGTAAGCTGTGCTGCTTCTGGGGGATGCCTCTCCCCAGTCTGTTAGCAAGGGCAAGGCTAGCAATTTCAGGTAGATCCTGGGACTGAGCAGACAGTGGCCACCCTTGAGAATAAAGTTCCATGAGCACCTCACTGACACATTTCTGCAACCACAACATTCTCCACTGTTATGATTTGATAAAATCTACAGTTAAGTGCGCAAATGCAATTAAGACTTGAGGCTTCTCCCATTTCCATGCTAATCAAAACTATAAGTGCCAAGCAACTGCTTGAGAAATCAGAGTTTCCAGAACTCTGTGCCCAAATTCCAGATGAAGATCTGGGAACTGATGGAAATTCCACATAACTCTAACCCCACACAACCTACTCAGGTTTCTAACATTCAACCCAAGTGATCTCACTTGGATGAAAATAAAATTCCATTCTTGCAGAATTATACTGCACTCTAACTAGATTAAAGGAGAATAAGGTAGGGCCTGGCCTGTCATCTGGATCAAGAAAGGCCTCCTCGTTCCCTGAGAATTCATCTCAGGAAAAGAAAGTGGATTGTGAGGCTGGCTCTGCCTGATCCAAGAGACAGGCAAGGATCTCCAGGCACAAAGAAGCAATTCTGCTTAGAAATGTCACCCTGCAGGTTGCTAATTAAAAATCTTTATTGAAATGCACTCAGGCATGGAAGATGTCAAGTGTCGTGAGAAGATTAGAGACATCTGAGTCACAGGAGGGACCGTGCCTTCCATCATCTTGGGCTGTGGATCCAGGCACTGCATAGGAGGAGAGGGAGGACACCCTTACCAATAACTCTGGGACTCAGAAAGTGTCCCTGGAATGAACGTTATCTGAAACTCAGGTTTCTGAGTATTGACTAGTTATTTTATGAAATTCTCAGTTCTCTGGGGCTCCACATAGCTTCTGTACAATGAAGGATTTGAACAAGAGCTCTCCACGGCCTATGCATCCAACTACAGGAAGTGAAACTCATTTCCCTTTCATAAAGGCTCTTTGTTGCGGACTTCCTGGCCCAACCTCCTGACTGCCTGCAAGCACAATCTTTAGAAATTAGCATTGTATCGATTTTGACATGGGCTGTCATTGGTGCTTCTGTTTTATGTGTTTTAATTAAATGTTAATACTTGCCATTGGGTCCTGAGGCCATGTCCTGGGCGTTAGTGAGATTTCATAAATCAACCTGGAGCTTGTATTGGAAGCCCATCGACACTTCTTGCCATGTCACTGTAATTATTCCTCTTGAATCAATGAGGAAGCTTCAATGTCTCTTCACCTCAGAAGGGAGACTCCTTCCCATTTGTCTCCCACAAACCCTTTCTCCAAATCACAACCTACCCCAGTATAAAAGTGAGCTATATGTCGTGTTTTCAGAGTTGGTGCTGCCACCTCTGCCAAAGCCACATCTACTAGGAGACTGTGGGCCGGTTTTACTCTGACATCATGTTCGGGGACTTTGGTTTCTGTCTGGTCCTCTCTCTACTCCCTTTTGATTCTCTTTGTTTGCCTACTCTACACTGCAGGTTGTGGGCCACTATTAATCCTGAACTTCTTCTAGATGTACCCGAGGTCAAGATGCCATTCTTATTTCCCTCTCTCTATCCACGTCTGCTCTGCTTAACTTCACTGCATGTTCGCTGAGCCTAACTGAGGGCAGAGAGTGAGGAATCTGTATGTGTGCCAAGCAGAATCACCTATAGCCAAGACAAGATTCACCAAACTCGCCCCATCCTGACCCTCCCACCTGGGACAAGAAAGACTGTGTTCAGAGAAAGAAGGAGTTGTGGATTTTTTGGAGCATTATTCTGCATGTTAAATCCGGACAATACTATTGTTTTAAGTATATATACCTATTATATGTACTGAATTCACAGAATACTTCAGGATGCAGGTAGCATGGATCGCTTATTAACCACTTTTTTGCTCCCACTCAATAAATATTTCTTGAAAGCATGCAAGTCAAGGATCCAAATCAACAGGTAGGAGGGAAAAAACAAAGAATATCTTCTTCACCAAAAAAAAAAAAAAAAAG
>NW_022900913.1:54358905-54389699 GCF_012274545.1 Fukomys damarensis | reverse complement strand
TTCTTCACAAAAAAAAAAAAAAAAAAGGAAGAAAGAAATTTTAAAAGGAAAGAATCAATGAAACTTATTTGGTTTTGTTGTTGTTGTTGTTGTTGTTGTTTTATCATGTTATCGCTACATTCCAGGCACTGGCACAGAGTAAATCTTCAATAAACAGTTGCTGTAAAATAACTAAATAGCTATTAAATAAAAGATACAGGTAAATAAACAAATATTTCTTGAGTAAATATCTAGGTAGAAGTTAGGCAACAGAGTGAAGACAAGCGTGCCCTCAGACTGCTTGCCTTCCTCAACCTAATTCCTCTCTCTAAGAAGCCACGCTCTCTCCAGCACCATCACTACCAAAGCGACAAGCTTTACTAGATTATGCTTTGTTGCGCAGTCTTTCACACATCACCTCGTGCTGGGCACCATATCTAACTCACCTAACCCTCAAGGCAGCTACCATCACCACTGTTAGATGAGTGTCATCCGGCAACGTACTGGCGAGGAATTTCAGGCACAAAAGAGCTAAATAGTGTGTCTTAGGTCACGTAGCTGGTGGGTGTCACACTCTACTACCACTGAGCTCCATCCCCAGGCCAGAACTCTTCCTGCTAACCACTACTAGGCTGCCTCCGCCTTCGCCATGGGCTGTCTAGGTTGTTACATATCAGCCTGGCTGCTCTAACTGCCCTCAAGCTTCCTGGCTACAGCTTGGACAGTGCTCTCCCATCACATTCATTGGGTAGTGATGACGAAGCGCCTCTCTATAGAAGAAGGTATGAGAGGAGGTCAAAGAGCTATGATCAAAGCGTGATGTATGCGTGTATGGAAACTTTAGAGTAGAACCTATTAATTTGCACAGTTAATGCACAATAAAAACTATAATTTTAAAAATAAAATAAAGTATCTTTTCTGGGTCTAGAATCTTCTAGTTTCTAGGAATACAGCAGTAAGCCAGACTGCTGTCAGAATCCCTGCCTTGCAGTGCTTACATTCTAATGAGGGGAAACAGACAGCACCCAGGTAAACAAGCCAAGGCAATAAATGAATAAATAAAAAATATATCCCACAGAAATAAGAGAGAGTCATATAGCCGGGGTCCTGCGTAGCTTCGTTACATTTCTGATTAGAAAAGACCGTCTGCACTGAGCTCTCAGGGAAAACAGCCAGCTGTGTAAGAATTCGAGGGAAGACCATGCCAGTCAGGGGTTAGCGGGTGCAAAGGCCCCAGGGTAGGAGGCAAGTGGAAGAGAGACAGGGAGGACCGCTCAGATCCTGCAATCTCTGAAGTTTGCAAGAAGCCATAAGACATGGCACAGTGTTGAGTCTGCAGTGAACACTAAATGGCCTCTCACCTCTGTATCTGAGTGCTACTTCCCACGCCAAACTACCTGGGACCACAGTATCGTCCCCAGGACACCCACATATCTGCCACAGTCATGTTTTGTGAGGCACAGTGAGTATCATAGGGCCTAGAGCCAGATGGCCTGGGTTTCAATCCCTAACCTCTGCCCACAGGTTAAAAGGCTTTGGACAAACTATGGAACACACAATTCAGTTTTCTGAGCTGAGAAATGGGATCATAGAATACAAACCCAAAAGATTACATATTGCAAAGCTGACCTCAATTTTATGTGCTCAGCACACTCTGGAACACAAGCAGCAGGCATCTAGGCAGTTCTTATGTTGTAATGGTCATTTTTATTAATCGTGCTAGAAATTCAGCCCTAAAGTGTAAACACTTCCTAGCAGAAAGTGCTAGGATCTTTGGCGTCAGCAGCATTGTTTTGGGGGCTGACAGCAGATCAGTGAAATGGGTCTGAAAAGAAAATAAAGAGTGGTGTGAGCCAGAGCATCTACTCTTTCCCAAATAATATGATCTTGCTGGAAAGTTCTAATCTTATTCATTGGGAATCCCTCTCCAAATTCTATTCTGTTTCATGCTGGCAAAGTAAGAAGACCACACCAGCAGGGAGACCCTCTGTCTGGTGGGAAATCAATAACTGGAAATGTGAGGCACTGCAGCCAGAAACTCAATTCTTGGCCACATGAAAAGAGAAAAGCATTTAACCCTAGGAACACTGCGGCAGGGTTTCTGTTCTGATTTTCTTCTAGATTGCTTCTAACACTAAATACATTTTTCCTTTTTATTAGTGTATATATACAGTACACAATAAATGCATTCATTGTGGGGCTTCAGTATGTGTACAGGTCACATCTTGATCCTTTTTATTTTCCTTTCCCTTCCTCCCTCTCCCTCTCCCTCTACCTCTCTCTCAAGCCCTAAGGACTCAATTAAGAACCTAGCCCTGGCGCCATCTCCTGGTGGTCTCAAAACCTGAAAAACAGACGTTTGACGCAGGGGCCCCTCCCTGTCCTTGACAGAAATTAAATTCGAGGAGAAAACCTGGCAATTTCATCGTTAAATTCCGTGTGTTTCGACCTCCTATTGAGTGTGTGAATTGAGAGGAGCAGATAGGAACAGCGCAGCCACTTAGTCTCCCGGGATACTGGACTCTACCACTGCTTCCTTTGTTTCTGCAGGAGCTGTCCTGCAATAAAGCTACCAGGGCCCAGAGGCAGCGGATTCTCCTGGGGCCACATATGGGCCCCCTCCCACCCTCACACCATTCTCGCCTGAGGGTCCCCTGTGCCCAAATGAACATCCTCATGTGCTTTCACCTCTCAAGATTTTGTACATCACACACAAAAAGAAATCATGCGTGGACCCTGTCTTCAAAGAGTTGGGCTCCTGGCCACTGAGACATGAGACCTTAAATTTGCCTCTGGACCCCAGATTTCCAGGATGAGGATCAGCTTGGAGTCTTGACCACCCTGGAAAAGAGAAGGTGTCTGCCTTGCTGTGTGGCTCCTCTCACTGTCCCAGCTGTGGCCAGAGCAGGTGTCATGGGCAGCTTCATAGACTGTGCCCATCTCCACACCCACCTGCAAGCCAGTGATGCTGGGCATCACTAGACACTGAGCACAAAATAAGTAGAAAAAATAAATCTGCAGAGTTTGCTGATCAAGGAGGGGACAAGAACCCCGAAGAACTCTGGCTTGCTCCTCCGGTGAGATAGGCAGGTCATTCTGAAATGACTGCTTGGGCTGGCGCCTGCTCTACTCCAGGGTGTGCCTGTCCTTACTCAAAGAGTACTGAGCCCCATCCACTTGCCAGCTGGGGTGAGAAGCGCTCTACCAGCCACTCCGAATTTAGTCTCATAATGACCCACACAAGTGGAAGCATTTGTGTTTGCACTTAACAGACAGAAAACAGGGAAGGAGGGAGGGAGAGTGGGAGAGAGGAGAGAGGAGAGAGGAAGACAGAGGAGAGAATATTAAATAACTTGCCTAAGATCCTCCAGCGGATGAATGGAAGAGGCAGGATTCAAACCTTACTCCCTGGAACCTCTTAACCACTATAATAATGTGTCTTTCAGAGACCTAGGGCAGAGAGTTTTCTCGGGTATTCCTATTTGCAGGATGAATGAAGTGGGTACTTCTCCCATAAATGCAAATGGTACTCTCTGCATGCAGTTGGGGGCAGGAGGTGCATTAACATCAGGCACTGCCAAACCTTAATCCCCCTCAGTAGGATGCGCCCAACAGAAACCCCTTCTGAGTCAGTGCAGTTACTGAGTCAGTCCTCAGCCCAAGCTGGGCTATAGGGCCCTGTCAGTAATTTCCTCACACTGTCCACACTTGACAATTGATTTGTCATGGTTAATTGCAAAAGCACAAATACAAACACCATTAACTGGTAATAAAACTAGCCGGCCATGCAACTTCTCTGTAGATTTCAAGGACCCTTGTTTTCCTAGACTCAGCTAAAGCAAACATTTCTTTTGATACCAAAATACCAAAGGCAACAACTTTATCTTCCCAAAATTTATAGAACGATGAGGTTTGGTTGGTTTGTGGCGGGGGGCAGCTTAAGAATCTTAGAAAACAGCTGGAGACACATGCATACCTGTAATCCAGCACTTTGCACAGCGGAGGCAGGAGGATTGCAAGGTCAAGTCCTGCCTGGGCAACTTAGAGACCCTATCTCAAAATAAAAAATAACAGACTGGAGATGTGGCCAGTGGCAGAGTCCCCATGGGCTCAATTCCCGGTACCACAAAAAAAAATCATAGAAAGCTTTCCCAGCCACCCACCCTGTCTCAATATGTAAAACAGGTAACACTACTTTTTAAAGAAAAAAATATAGAAATTTCCTAAGCATTCATTAGCCATTTGTGGAGCTTTTGGCTTGAGGCTGGACACAGTATCAAGAAAGGTCCCAAAACGCTACAAAATACTTACAAGGGCTAATTAAGACATATAGTATTTGTTTAAATTAGAAAACATATTACAGTAAAAAACACATTATCATTACCCCCAAACACACTCCCCCTCCCTTAAAACATATTCTTGCCACTTTCTGAAGCAGTCCTGGAAGTCCTATTTCCTCAGTGTTTTCTCAAGGTGTGATGATGAAAAATAAAATACAGTGAATGCTGCTGCCAAGTGCCATGCAAAGGAAAGGCAGCCTGGTGAAAACAGAGTTTGCCCTCATCTACCTTATTCCCCAGATCTGTCAGCCTGTGGCTTCTGGCTCCAAAGGCTTAAGAACGTGTGCCAGGGTATCTCAAAGCAGTTCCACTCTGAGGGCTGGAACTTGAGGAAGACGGTCCTGAATAAGCAGGATCTCCAGTGGCAGAGAGTACAAATGCTAAATCCTCACAGTCAGGTGGTACAGGTTCCTTTGCAGTTGGGAACTGATTTAATTAAGGCCAAATTAAAATGGGGCTGTCAAGGTAGACATCTAGAGACCAAAGAGTCTTGGGTATTTCATGAACAAACTAGGAAACAGATGATGCCTTTGACCCTCCTGGGTAGCCAGTACCCTGCTCTTATCTCTCTTCTGTCCAAAGACTCCTAATGCAGTGCCCTATTAGGGCCGTGCAATGGCCTATCCTCCAAAATACCAACTTGCCTTCAAAACAAACAGTCTTGTGTTTAATGGCTACTATTATCTCTACAATAGATAAGAGGCAGACACTGATATTAAACACATCCAAAGTAATTAGTTAGGCTTCTCAAATTTCCCAGAAGTCTGCCAAGGCAGAAGACAGAAAATAGTGGCCCCAAACATCTGGAAAGTGTAAGGTGAGAAGCAGGCTATTGCAAGAAAGCGTACTTAAAGATTCATGTTTTATATTAAAAGTTATGTGAATGTTGAATGATATTCTAGATCTCTCTGCAAGAATTTAACAATGTATTTTATCTCATTTAGTGAGGAAACATGATCCCCAAGAAGATATGCCAAATCTATCTTGTGCTTTGCCGCATGATACTGTATCCCTCGGATTAAACTTGAAAAGCGTTGATAACTAAATTTAACCTAATTAAAGCATTCCTCTCTCAGGAAAGAAGCTGCTATGGTTTAGCAGTAGAATGCCCTGCACAAGCCTCATGAGTTCAGATGTGGGGCTTTGGGAAAGTGAGTGGATCAGAAGGGAGGGGTATTAAAGTGGATTAATACCCCTCATCAGTGGACTCGCCTCCTACTAATTCAGTAGCTGAATGAGCTGTGAGGAGGTGGGGCCTGCTTGGAGATAGTCACTGGCGGAGTGACCCAAAGGGTGTATTTTTCCCCCTGACTCCTTCTTTCCCTCTCTGCTTCCTGGCTGCCATGATGTGAGCATCTTTCCTCCACCCGGGCCCTTGGGCTTCCTGCCTTGGAGCCAGCTGTGTAAGCACTGAAACCTCTAAAAAGCTTGAACCAAGTCATCTGTAGATATCAGATATTTTGCCCCAGTGATGAAAAAGTAACTACGACAGACTCCTAGGAGTTGCCTATATTTGGAATTTCAAGGACCAAAGCTCACCATTGGGGAAATATTTGAGGCCATGGTGTCCTAAAGATCTAGGGATCTTCTCATATAAAGGCCCAAATCCCAGGCACAATTATCTCATGAAAGCAAAAGCCATTTCAAATATGAGTTGAGTTCCCAATACAAGTAGGAAATAGTCTATATAAGTAGTATGCGCTAACTGATTGAGCCACCAGAGCACAAGTAGGAAACATTCTGCATCTTAACCATCTCTGAACACCTGCAGGAATTCCTGCCTGGCAACATGGTGGCTCCACAGGCATACATGAGTCTGAGTGAATTCCCTTAGTGTCCCATGCCCTGAGGACTTGATATAGTTGCAACAAATAAGAAAGCATCCACAAAGAAACGGACACTTCTTCTGTTACCTCGATGGTAGTTTACAGCCTCTCTGCGTGGCCACGCATCCCATATTGTGTTTGTTTAATATCTGACAATATCTTGGCTCATACCGTGGTGACTTTGAAATAAAGCGATTACTTGGGCACACACAGTTACACAGATGGAAGAACATGTTTATTTGGGGGAGGTGAAAGAATTGGAAGGATACATACATCTATAGTAGTATAGTATCAACATCACTGGGATTACACAGTATTGTATTAATAATATTTTGAAGGACTTTCTCTACTGTCCTCTCTTCCAAATCCGCCACATAATTACAGACTTTCTGGAGAGGGCACCATGCTGGAAGCCGTGATTTAAGGGATTTGAAGAGGCTGCTGCTGCCCCCCAGTGGCTACTTTTGGGAGTGGCACCCACAGGAAGCTTCACCTGCTTCCAGTCGATGAGGAAAATATAAAATATTTACTGTCTGTGCCATTCCTATTTTCAATTCTCTCACATTACTAGCATAATAAACGGCAGGTGCCGGATGCTTTATACCACTCCAGTTTCACTGTGAAGCACAAAATGTACCGGAGGATATGGGTAAAGACATAAACATTATTTCATTTTTACTTTATTTCCTAAAGGTCTAGCTTTTGCAGTATTTATAGTAAGACCACTTTTGAAAATTTAGTTCTCTATATTTGTTTTGTTTTGTTTTTTAGTGCTTGAGGTTGAATTCTAAGCATGCTGGGCAGGGTCTGTAACACTGAGCCATATTCATGTCTTAAATATGTGTTTTTGTACTGAAAAAATATATATATACTAAATCCAAGTCAGTGTTGTTATGTAGGGTGCAAAAAAATCTCAATATCTAATGACAATTTTTTTCTCTAAGAACTTCCCTTTCCCAAAAATGGATAGAATTATAAATCATAGCCGGGCTTGGTGGCACATGCCTATAACTTCAGCACTCAGGAGGCTGAGGCAAGAGGATTGCCCGGGGGTTTGAGGCCAGCCTGGGCTACATGGTGAGTTCAAGGACAGCCTGCACTATATAGTGAGACCCTGTCTCCAAAACAAACAAAAAAAGAATTACTGTAAATTAAACGGAGGGCCCGGGATTTAGCTCAATGGTTCCACTGCTTGCCTCGCAAGCGCGAGGTCCTGAGTTCAATCTACAGTACTCCCCAAAAAATAAAAATTTAATTAATTAATTAATTAAACAGAAGTCTTTAAAATACAAATTAATTTTTAAACTGGATATTAAAAGAACATTTTAATGGTGGACATCATAAACTGATAAAGGCCGATTCACAGGTAAGTTACTTGGGCAGCTCTCTAGGGAACTGTTTAACCAGAAGAACTGAAATATTAAGAAAAAATATAATGAAATGGAAAAGCTGTATTTGTGAAATCTTTCTTTTCAATAGAGTGCAGTGTCTAATCTAAAGAAACATTGCTGATAAACTTTTGGACTTGAGAGAAGCCCAGGAGGAAAGGCAAAGCTGCCTGTAAGAAGAAGGTAAAACACCCAGCAATCAAGGGATAGAAAAGAACTTTCTTAATTTGGTACAGGGCATTCCCGCAAAATCTTCAGCAATTGCCACACTAAGTGACGGAATATTCACAGCAAGGTAGAAGGGCTTGAAATAGTGAAAGCTGGAAATGCTTTCATACTCATTGATCAGAGGACGGACAGATACATTGTGCTGCTCACCATGAAGGGTGCGATGGCGATTAAATAAATTAGCCATGTGGCTCTACACGAATGGTACTTGAAATGCACTTAGTGGAAAGAGCCCTTTGCACAGCGTACAGTCATTCACATAAGCTCCAGATACACAGCATCCTGGCATATGGTTCATAGATGCATAAAAGGATAAGCCCAAGAACTAGATCTGTGTTCACATGTTTGATAACATTGTCCTGGGTAGAGTAGGGGATATACAGTCCCCCTCACGAGTGTGTGCAGTATTTAAGTGAGGCGGGGGAGCATAAAACAAATACAATGTAACATTACACGTTTTTAAGACCTGGCCTAATGGTTACAAAAATTTTTTCCACGTTATCTTTTCCTTTTTTATGAAAAAGCAAAAGAGGTTAGGGCCTTTAATCGATGGCAAGATCTTTGTTCTGCTGTGTTTAAGCCCTTTTTTTGGCTGCTATAACAGTACAGGACTGGGTTATTAGAGGAACGATGTTTATCACAGGTTTGAAAGTCCGAGAGCGTGGTGCTGATTTCTGCTTGGCTTCCGGTCAGGGCCTCAAGCTGCCGCAGCGCATGGCAGAAAAGCAGAAGGGCCAGGGATTGCTGAAGAGGAAAGAGGCAGAACTAACCTCTACCTGCAGGAAACTATTAATCCTCTGAAGGCTCCGCCCCTATAACCCAACCTCCACCTGCTGCCCTTCCCCGCACTGCAGCAGGAAGATATCAACCCTCGAAATGACCTGCACTGGGGAGAGGCAGATCTTAAACCATAGCATTGACTGTAATTTGCAAGGCCAGATCTAAAGAAACAAGGTGTTGCCGTGTCTTCCCGCCTCCCCAAAGTGCTCAGCCTCTCCTCCAGATACATTCAGTGAAACATTTCAAGAACGCTGAATGGAAGATGCTCACAGCTCTGTGCTGCCCTGGGCACATTCATCTCCTCTGGACCTCATAATGGAGCCTTCAGCTTCGAAATTCAATGGGGACGTGGCCATCAGCTTTTTTTGGTACAGAGCAGTCCTGTTGGTGTCCTGAAACTCTAAGTTAACAACTGAAGAAAAAAACCAAAGATAATTTCTCAGAGACAAATTAAAGGATAAAATAGTAGGCCAAATATTTTCAACCAAACAATGCACAATATTGCCTTCTGATCTTGTACACAATCTCACACACACGCAATCCTCCTATGTACGCAAAAGTTATAAGAACTTGAAAGGGAAAAAAATAAATAATTTGTCACTTTGTCTCTCTTAGGTAAACAACCATTGGCTTGAAATTCATTTAATTCCTACACTCACTCTTTAACATCAATGTCTAGTCCAAGAAAAGAACTGGGAAAATATTGAGAGCAGCTAAAGAATGAGGCAAGATGGGACCTCCATAGATATTTTATTTTTATTTGAAGTCACTGTGCATTTTAGCAAATCAAAAATTTCTATTTTGTGCCCTTGTAATAGAGATGTAATAAAAACAGTCTTATAGACTTCTGTTCCTCTCAAACATGGCAGATTTATTAGGAACAGAACTTGGCAGGCACTGATAGGAGAAATTTTAATTGAATTCACTATCATAAATTGCATAAATATGGCCATACCTTAGAAGCTCCCTTCAGGGAATGATTATTCAGAAATAAAAGGAAATGTGATTTTTGGAGGAATGTATTTTATTTCTCTGGGTGAGAAAGCTAAAGCTTGCCCTAAAATAAATTTTGCAGTCTAGACTGCAGTCTTGAAAGGAATGAGACAGTAATCTACTTGTTCCTCTTGCTTTCACAATAGAACCACTCACAGTCGTGATGAGAATCATCCCAAATTATAAGGCATCGAAACTGGCATCGCCTCACATGTTATTAGTCGATTTGCAGATGGCACCGCAATTTACAATCCTCCCCTATTACAAGAAATGCTGATTCCACAAATACTCTGCTTGAGAGCAAGAATGGTGCTCTTGGAAGTCACAGAAATGATTAGATACTCTATTTAAGCTTTGCAAATTTTCATTAAAGCAGCTCTCAAAAGTCGTAGGAAAATATTCTTTTTCAAGCCATTCCAGATCTTTTTATTTACTTTTTTGAGATTTTTTAAACCAAATGTGGCTATACACCAATAAGTATTTTCCTAATGTAATCACAATCTATTAAGCATATTTATTCATAGGGAGGGAATTTTAAAAGACCTGACACAGTACATTGCACAATTAGCCAACAAAACTTTACTTAATTAAGATTCCTGTAACATCAAATAAAAAATATTGACTATGAAGCTGCCAAATCCAAAAATAAGCAGTTTTACTGACAACAGCAAAGAGAATATTGGCAGATATTAGGAAATTCATTTCAAAGATTGGGAATTAGAATTCGTCAGAATTTTTCCCCCTGATTTCCTATACTTAGGAGCTGCCATAAGTCTGATTATTTTAATGTGAAAGCCAAAATAACCAGTCAACTCTTTATTTTTATATTTACTATTTTGACAAATAAAATTGAAAATACACTCACAAAACTGTCATCTTCAATTTGACAAATAGTTGGGCCAGGGATTTAGTTCAGTGGTTCGGCCACCTGCCTTGCAAGAGCAAAGACCTGAGTTTGATCCCCGGTACCAAAAACAAAAACAAAAAACCAATTTGAGGACTTGTTGTTTGGATAATGTTCAGTGTGGTAAATTAACCTTTATAAATCTTACCATAACTTTATCATCATCTCCTCTAGTCACACTTCTCCCTATATTAATCCATCCTGATTGATTCCTTTTTAATTTATCATTACTAGACAATTTGTGCTCATCACAAGAATCTGGAAAATATAGAGAAATAGAACAAAAGCAGAAAGCCAACAACCATCCCACCAGGTAGAATTAATTATTAAAATCTTAATGAGTTCTCCCCCAATGTTTTGCTGAGAATAGTTACATAATTGCAACAATGTAATATAAGATTATATACGATAACATTTCAAAGTTATATATACCATAATAAACCAATTAGACCTAACAGAATAATTTTCCCAACTACAGCAAATATGTAATCTTCTCAAATGCACCTAGAACAGTCTCAGAATAAAGCCTGTGTTAAGCCATGGAATTAGCCTAAAAAAAAAAGTTATGAGACTCAAAATACAAAGAGTATATATATTCTCTAACCACCATCAGATGAAATTAGAATCAATGACAGAGGAAATGTGTGAAATTTCCAACCTTCCATCTTAAGAAACTAAAAAGTTATTCATGCCTTATGCATGTAATAAATTTTGTGTTCTTTTTTGTTTTAAAAAAAGATTTAAAAAGAAGGGTTAAACTAAACCTAAAGAAAGAAGAAAGAAGTAATTAATAAAGTAGCAGAAAGTAATTGACTAGAAAATAGACTAGAGAAAAAGTTAAAGTTAGTTCTTTAGAACAAAAAACAAAATTGATGAACATTTAGTTATATTGACCAAGAAAAGAAAGAAAGAAGCTCAAATTACTAAAATCAGGAATGAAGCAAGAGACATTATTACTGACCTTACAAAATGAAACAATCATAAGGAAATATAATGCAAACTATATAAAAAATTATATAACCTTAACACAATGCACAAATTCCCAGAAAGACACAAACCCCTGAAATTGATTGAGAAAGATAATCAACCTGAATATACCTATAAAGTAAATAAATTAAATTAATAGTCAAGAAACAACACAAAGTAAAGTCACAACTTGATGACTTCAGGTGAATTCTACTCAATATGTAAAAATAGCATCAACATTTCACAAACTTCAAATAGCTTGCAAAGGAAGGAAAGCTTCCTAATTTTTTAATAAGTTAATAAAGCCAGTCTTACACTGAAACAAAAACTAAACAGACATCTGAAGAGAACAACCAGTATCTCTCATAAATATAAATGCAAAGCTATTCAACAAAATACTAACAAACTGAATCTAATAACATGACAAAATAATTATACATCATGACAAAGTGAACTTTATCTCAAGAATAAAAGGTTAATTTAATATCTAATAATCAATGTAATATGCCATATCAATAGAATTTTTAAAACATGATTATCTCACAAAGATACCAAAGAGCATTTGCCAAAACCCAATGTCATTTCATAATTAAAACACTCAAC
Source organism: Fukomys damarensis (assembly GCF_012274545.1). Lineage (NCBI taxonomy): Eukaryota > Metazoa > Chordata > Mammalia > Rodentia > Bathyergidae > Fukomys > Fukomys damarensis. The sequence continues at coordinate 54,377,692 of NW_022900913.1, read as the reverse complement.
AACTAGAAAAAATAATCAAAAAATTCATTTGGAACCAGAAGAGACCTAGAACAGCAAAAGCCACCCTAGGCAACAGACATATGGCAACGGGTATAACAATTCCCAATTTAAAACTATACTACAAAGTCACTGTGATAAAAACAGCATGGTACTGGCAAAGAAACAGACACGAGGATCCATGGAATAGATTGGAAGATACAAAAACAACTTCAGATGTACTCAGCTACCTTTGACCAAGGAGATTCCATGGAATAGATTGGAAGATACAAAAACAACTTCAGATGTACTCAGCTACCTCATCTTTGACCAAGGAGACAACCATCCTCACTGGAGGAAAGACAACCTTTTTAATAAATGGTGTTGGAAAAACTGGATTTCAACCTGCCAAAGATTAAAACTAGACCCTTGTCTTTCACCATGCACTAAACTAAATCCAAGTGGATTAAAGATCTAAATATTAAAACAGCAACACTAAACTTGCTGGAAGATAAGTTAGGCAGAACTCTTGAAGACATTGGCATAGGAAAAGACTTTATGAACGAATCCTCAGTAGCACAGGAACTAGCAGAAAGAATCAACAACTGGGATCTCGTCTTATTAAAAAGCTTCTGCACTGCAAAAGAAACCATCAACAGAACTAAGAGACAGCCTACAATGTGGGAAAAAATTATTACCAGCTGCTCCTCAGACAAAAGACTATGATCTAAAATATATAAAGAACTCAAAAAAATCAGCCCCCCCAAATATAAAGACCCAATTCAAAAATGGGCATCTGAAATGAACAGTTATTTCTCAAACAAAGAAGTAAAAGCAGCAAGTAAATATATGAAAAAATGTTCCACATCACTGGTCGCTCAAGAGATGCAGATGAAAACAACAGAGATTCCACCTCACCCCACAAAGAATGGCTGCTATCAAGAAATCAACCAATAACAAATGTTGGTGGGGTTGTGGGGAGAAAGAAACCCTTCTCCATTGTTGGTGGGAGTGAAGACTGGAGAAACCATTAATGGAAATCAATATGGAGATACCTCAAAGAGCTGAGATTAGAGGTTCCATTTGACCCAGCCATCCCTCTGCTGAGTATCTTTCCAAAAGAATTAAAAGAATCATATCACAGTGATATATGCACACCTATGTTTATAGCAGCACAGTTTGTAATAGCTAAAACTTGGAAACAGCCCATTTGCCCATCAGTTGAAGACTGGATAAAGAAGATGTGGTTTTTCTATAAAATGGAATACTACTCAGCCATAAAGAATGAGAAATTAGATTCATTCACAGGAAAATGGATACATACTGAGGATATACTGTAAGTGAAATATATAAGTCACACATGTGTAAATACCAAATAGTTTCTCTGGTGTGAAAAACTATAATGGTACATAAGATCCTAATGTTATAACTGACAATGTGAAACAGGAAGAAAAGGGCTAAAGGTGTAGGGGAAGTGGGAAGGATAGGGGAAAGGAAATAAGGGAAAAGAAAAAAATATGAGAAAATGGAAATAAAATCTTTGTAATATATAGGGAAGGGAGGAGGGGGTGAAGGGAGGGCAGGGACAAGGGGAAATAATGAGAATCAAGACCTGTCATGTAAAGGTACAAGATCCCAATAATGACTGTAACTGTACTGTATACCTAAAATGTACCAATAAATTCAATGAGAAAAATAAATAAATAAAGCACTCAACAACGTAAGAACAGAAGAATGCTTCCTCAATCTGATAAGAGCATCTTTAAAAACCCACAGTTGACTTAATCGTAAAAGACTGGGGGCTATTGCGTCTCTTCACAGTAGCCTTCCTACACGGAAGGTGTATTTTTATTTTTATTTTTTCCTTCCTGTTTACTTGACCCAAACTTTCTCTGCAGAGTACATTTTCTCTCACCCTTCTTTTTGTTCCTACCTTTAGTAAATGTGAAACTGCCACCATTCAAAAAAGGAAAAGACTGGGTTTCCTCCTACAATCAAAAACCAGATGAAGGGCTGGGGATTTGGCTCAGTGGTTCCATTGCCAGCTTCATAGGCACAAAGGCCTGAGTTTGATCCCTGGTACCAAAAACAAAATAAAACTGTAAAAGCCAGATGAATATCTATCCTCACCACTTCTATCCAGAGTTGTATTGGAGGAAAATTTGCTTGAGAAAAATAGAATTGAGATTGTAGAGGAAGAAGTAGAATCATATGTATTCAAAGACAACATGACATGGTATTTAGAAAACCCTAAGAAAGGCAAAAAAAAAACACTTAGAACTAATTCAAGTGTCCAGCAAAGTTCAGAATAAAAGCAGCTGTTCATTTCTGTATACTAGCAATGCATAATCTGAAAATGAAATTAAGAAAACAATTGTATTCACAATAGCATTTAAAAGTAAAATATGTAAGAATAAATTTAACAAAAGAAGTGCAAAACTTGTAAACTGAAAACTACCCCCAAAAAAGAAAGAAAAGGAAAGGAAAAAATTAAGACCTAAATAAATAGGAAGGGATCTCTTGTTCACGGATTGGAAAACAATATGGTTAAGACAGTAACATTGCTCCAAACCCACCTGTAGATACAATGCAATCTCTATAAAAATCTACCTGATGTCTTTGCACAAGTTTACAGGCTGATCATAAAATTTATGTAAAGGTACAAAAGACCTAGAATAGTCAAATTATTTTGAAAGGGAAGAACGAAGCTAGAGGACTCACACTTCCCAATTATAAAACTTATCTAAGTAACTGTAATCAAGACACTGTGCTACTGGCGTAAGGATAGACCTACAGATCAATAGAATGGAAGTGAGAGCCCAGAAATTAGCCCATGTATTATGATCAAGAGATTTTTAGCAAAGGTGTCAAGACAGTTAATAGAAAAAGAATAGTGCTTTCAACAAATGTTGGGACAAGATATCCACGTGCAGGCCCGGGGATTTAGCACAGTGGTTCCACTGCCTGCCTTGCAAGCTCAAGGACCCAAGTTCGATCCCTGGTACCAAAAGAAAAAGAAAAAGAAGATAACCACATGCAAAGAACTGAAGTAATCTCATACCATATGCAAAAAGTATCTCAGGATCATAGACCTAAATGTAAAAACTAAAATTATAAAACTGTTAGAAGAGACAGGAATAAATCTTCATAACCTTCACAAAGCTTTATAACAAGCAATGAAAGAAATAGATTGAGCTACATCAAAATTAAAAACCTCTGTGCTTCAAATGATTCCATCAAAACAAGTGAAAAGACAACTCATGAAACAGGAGAAAATACTTCCAAATCATGTGTCTATTAAAGAACTACCTAGAATATTGAAAAACCTCATGATTCAACAATAAAAAGAAAAATAACCCAACTTTTTTCAATGGGCAAAGCATCTGAAAAGATATTTATCCAGGAAGAAATACAATTAATTGGCTAAAGGATGTAAATGATGTTTGCTATCCTAAGTCATTTGAGAGAAGCAAGTCAAAACCACTTCAAACCCACTGGGATCACATAAAAAAGAAAAATGTTGACAAAGATGCAAAGAAATATATTTTTCCTATTGAGGTAACATATTTAAACATAGAGTGAATAATTCCACGCCTAGCGATATAACAAAAAGAACTGAAAACACGGGCCATGCAAAAGAATGTGTCCAGATGTCCCCAAAGATGCATAGCAGCTTTATTCAAAATAGAAAAATGTAGAAAGGATTCAAATGTCAATCAACTGATGAGTAGATAAACAAAATGTGGTGTGCCCAGTGATAGAATACTATTTGTCTATGTAAGAAATAAAATACTGATGCTATGATATGAATAAACCTTGAAAACAGCATGCTAAGTGAAAGAAGCTACCTGTGAAAGGCCGCGCCCATTTATAAGAAGGTCCAGATTAGGCAAATCCGTGGAGACAGAGGAGAGTAGTGGTTGCCTGGGGCTGCGGAGAGGAGGGACTGGAGAATGATTGCTCAGCGGTCTGGGATCTCTCCTCTTAGAGGTGATGAAAGCATTCTGTAATTCCAACATGGTTAGCAAGAAATCACCAAATCGCAGACTTTTAAAAGGTGAATTTGATGGTATGGGGCTTGTTGAGAATATTTAGTACACAGTAAGTATAGTGTTTCAAAGTTGTTAAAACTTGAAAACTCATGAATCATAGGCAGAAATAATACGCAAGGGGATTTGATCTCACATCTGATCTTGATCTTATTTATTCATTGTTCCTAATTTTTAAAAATACCTAAGTTATTCAGGGTGAGTTGCCCTTATTATTTATTTTATTGGATTTTTCTTTGAAGCTGAAAGGCCAGTACAAGGCCAGTACATGCTCTTATTGCCTTTTATTATGAACCATAACAATAATCCTAGAAGTATTAAAGAAAAACCCAGCAATGCTCCCCTCCCCCCACGACCTTCACTGTCACTACTATACCTCACTGAAAACATAATATTCATTTGAATACTTATTTAATCAATAAATATTAAATATTTAAATATCTAATCAGGAAGTGTTTGGTGTCCACATTTCTCTATATTAGTGCAAGTCCACACAAATGAAGATATCCACACCACTAGTTTTTGGTTTTGTTTTTGTTTTGTTTGTGGTTTTTACAAAAGGATGATCGTTCAATAATTCCATTTCTCTGTCACGCACTTTGCTGGTGGCCTTTCCCATAGGTCAGTTCATATAAAAATAATTCCGAAGGGGCCAGGGGTTTAGCTCAGTGATTCTGCCTCCCGCCTTACAAACACAAGGACCCAAGTTCAGTCCCTGGTGCACAAAAGTAAATAAATAAAAAACACCGCATGGTATTGTTGAAATGTGGCCATGTCATAATTTACTCAATCACTCCTTGATAGTATTCAAGTGGTTTGTTCACGTTTTGCTTGTCATTGAGCGTATCTCTTCAGATATACTCGTACAAACGACTGGTGGTTTGTCTTGATCGTCAGTTGGGTGAGTCTGAGAGACACCCGGGTTAGTAAAGCACCCTCCTGGTTTCTCGTGAGTGTGTGGCCATCGGTGGCTGGCGTGGGGGCCAGCAACGGACGAGGCAGGGGTCACCCTGCTTGTATTCGCCACTGTCCAGGGAGCTCACAGCTGAGATGGAAGGAAATCAAAGGAGAGAGGAGCCTGCTCGCTGGGTAAAGTAGGTTCTGGTGGGCGGGGCGGTCTTCGGCTGCTGTCTTCGCTCGTGGACCTCGGTTCCGGTGTCTTCAGCTCCTCCGAGAGGATCTGACCAGAGACTCTCCAGAGACCTGCCAGCCCTTCAGCCTGGAACTGCGGAGGCATCAAGGATCGCTCACGGACTTGACACATCCACAGACAAAATACAAATTTCAAGTGCCGTACATGTAATTTTGTGTGTAATATATAATTATATGTGTGTACACTTTTGTATATAAATATATATTATATATAAATGTATGCTTTCATATATAAATATATAATTATATGTGAATGTAGTTTTTATATGTACCTTTACATATAAATATATAATTTATATATAGATATCTAATTTTATATATAAATACAAGTACAGTATATAGTTTTTATAGTTTTGTATATAATTTTATCTATATTTGGTTCTGTTTCTTTAAAGAGCCATGATCATTACATCAGTTCTTTTATTTGTATAGGATAAATTCTTCAAAATGAGTATTTTGCAAATACAGAAAATCATATTTTGTTTAACCATTTTTTTAAAAAGTCATTACAGTGTGTAATAGGAAGAAAAGGGCTAAAGGTGTAGGGGAAGTGGGAAGGACAGGGGAAAGGAAATAAGGGAAAAATATGAGAAAATGAACAAATGGAAATAAAGAGTTTGTAAATGGGAAGGGAGGAGGGGGTGAAGGGAGGGCAGGGATAAGGAGAAAAAATGAGAACCAAGACCTGTCAGGTAAAGGTACAAGATCTCAATGATGAATGTTACTGTACTGCATACCTAAAATGTACCAATAAACTCAATGAGAAAATAAAAAGGTCATCACAGTACATTAAGCAACCTGCTTGGTAAACACAGGGGGGAAAATGTATTTCTCAGCCCTGAGTCATCACGCTGTGAATACCTAAGGCCCTGTTTGCAAATCCATCAACAAAACACAAATGTCAAGGCTCACCCAGCAAGGCATTATTCTATCTGAGGGTGCATCACAGACGCATTTCCTGGGCGGAAGTGAGCCACAGAGGCGGAAGCAGCTAGGCAAGCACTGCGAACGCTCCCTGACGATAAAGAATCCGGTAGGGATCCTGGGTTCAGGGTTCGAATTAGAACCGCAAGCCCTTTCAGACCTCAGTCACTGACTTCCTGCTCAACCCTGCCGTTTCCCGTAGTGGGCCAGAGCAGTTTTTCAAGAAAGGAATGTGGGTGGTTTGATTCTTGTGCCCTTGTGTCAGAGAATGACTTTCTATTGCCCTCACACACAAAGGACAACTCAAATTATGTTGTTTACAAATTCTTTTTCTATTAGTAAATATGTTTATGATACATAATACTTAAATTCATCTCGGGAAGTTGGCACATGGACATATCGCATCTTAAACTAATTTTAAATGTTTGGCTTGCTGCCTCTCTCTCTCTCCAAATCCTGTAGCTACTGCAGTTTTTTGTTTGGCTTGCTTTGGTTGGTTGGTTTGTTTGTTTGTTTGTTTGCTTGAGACAGGGTTTCACACATAGTTCAGGGTGACCTTGAACTCTCCATGTAGCCTAGGAGATACTGCAATTTTAAACAACTTCTAGCTTATAGAGATTCTGAAATCAATGCAAATTTTGTTCTTCAGCTAATTACCTTAGAAAATATAAGAAATCCCCATACTTCTATGCTGTGCTCCCTCCATTTCTCCCAGGACTGTGTGAAAGTCTTTCTATACGTGTGTGCACATGACTGTGTAGGGTGTAAATAGAGTGAACTGTAAATCCAGTGAACTCTGTCATTAACATGATAGCAGCTAAAATCTTGGAAACAGCCCAATTGCTCACCAACTGGAGACTGGATAAAGAAGATGTGGTTCTTCTATAAAATGGAATACTACTCAGCCATAAAGAGTGAGAAATTAGTGTCATTTATAGGGAAACGGATGCATATTGAGGTCCTACTCTTAAGTGAAATAAATAGGACACACGTGTAAATTCCAAGTAGTTCCTCTGGAAAAACTAAACATGTAAATAAGATCCAAATTGTATAACTGATAATGTGAAATAGGAAGAAAAGGGCTAAAGGTGTAGGGGAAAGGGGAAGAGTAGGGGAAAGGTAATAAGGAAAAAGATAAAATATGAGGAAAGGAAAATATGGAAACACAGTCTTTGTAAATAGGGAAGAGAGGAGGAGTGAAGGGAGGGCAGGGGTAAGGGGAAAAAATGAGAACCAAGGTCTGTCATGTAAAGATTCCAGTGACAAATGTAACTGTACTGTGTACTTAAAATGTACCAATAAACTCAACGAGAAAACAAACACGGACAGCAGCTAAACTGGCCAATCTGATATGCTATCAGCTTATCCAGATTGCTAAGGCAGGGAAGGAAGTCCACAGGGAAGATGTCTTCCATGGTCTGACAATTACTTCAGTAACTGTGAGTCTCAAAAGCTTCAAGTAGTAAGACCACAACAAATCAGCCTGAGGTTATAATTTAGAGACTTGATTTTACTATCCAATTGCCTTTTCGTCCTCTTGCTTTTGGTATCCAACACCACCAGGAGTAGCCATGTTACTTCATTGTTGCAGAACACTATGGTCCCTTTAAATTAATTTTCTGCATCACCTAACTCAGTTTTTCAAAGCTCCACCTCCAGTGCAAGCAGGGAGAGCATAATGGTTGCTTTGTCCTATTGAGGTAATCACCGCCTGGAAGAAAGAGAGTTTAACTGGTACCCCCCCCCATTCTGACCAGATTCCCACTCCTTCAAAACCCGACTTTCTCTGAGGGCCTGTTACCAAATCGAGCAATAGTGAGATTTATGGAAAAAATAGAGAACCTAGAATCTGAAAAAGTACCTCATAGGATTGAAAACACAGAAATGAGCCACTCCCAAAATTTGCAGGAAGTGAAAGTGGACATCCTGGAATTGCAAGTAGGAAGGAGCAGAAGCAACGATATTCTGTCCTTTTGTTGCACTGCAAAAGTTGTGTAACAACTTTCAGGGAGAGACTGTCTGGGTAGTCTCGGGTCATATTCCCAGGAAAGGACAGAATACCTTGACTGGCAGTTCCATGGTGATGCTTTAGGGAGGGGAGCTCAGTTTGTCTTCCTCTTTGCAGATAAACTTCCTTCTTCCAGTGGGTTGTAGGATTTTTCAAATCATGTAATTAAAAAAAAATTTTGGATATATCTAGATGTTGTCAGCCTTTCTGGTTTGGTCTGAAATTCAGTGAGCCCCTGAAATTTGCAGACTTAAGCTTTGTCTCCTCTTTTATCATTGCTTTTATTCCATACTTCATGCTATTTTCCTTAGGAACACAAAGTAATTAAATACTCGACCTCTCATTTTCTTTCTTCCTCTGAAAGTTTTCAACATCCTAAATAGAAAACCTTCTCAAAGTTGTTCTCCTCATAACTGATCCCTATTTACATACAACCAATTATGTACTTATGTTTTAGTGCTTAGTTTACTTGAAGGTCTTTGATACCTCCGCCTGTTTTGTTTTGTTTTGTTTTGTTTTTTCAGCCTTTTGTCTTCGTGGGATTCTATTCTTTGTTTTATAATCAGTATCTAGTGGGATTCTGCTATTTAAAATTCTAATGAATATCCTACCATTTTCTGGATCCTTTTGGCTCTTGGAGATGAGATCTTTCCAGATTCTAGGGTACTGTTCCTTATCCCTTGTTCTGCAATGTTTGCAATTGGTCATGAGCTTTGCATATTTCATTTATGTTTATTCTTTGCAAGATCCAGACTTAGTGATAACTCACAGGCAGGTTATATTAGCCCGTGACCTTACTCTCTGTCTACTTACATGTAAATCAATAGTCTACTCAGATCTCTAGCTAAAGAATAGACCAATGTGCTGGTTCACAGATTATTTCCTAGATGGTCATTTGCACAAAAACCTCCCAGTGAGATGGCATCTTTCCCTAACCCTATGGTCCAATTCTCTGATAAGCTTCACTATGCCATGAAATCACATTCCTCAGCAGCTCCACCCTGTGCCTGGCCTTTGAGTTTTAGAGATCCTGGCCTTTTTATAGACACACCCCTCCCCACCCGTAAAGGGATCTGCAAGGCCAAGAGCATATGCCCACCCAGATGCCTTCTAATCCATGTTTTAGAATCTCACAACCCTGGAACTCTCTGCCCACATGGTACCAAGGCTGTTTGCAGAGCCCACATAGGCCTTCTCTGCATTTCCATCCTCCCAAGGGGGAACCATGGTGCACTGGAACTTACCCTCCTGGGCCCAGCAGTTGGCCTAGGGTAGCAATTCGCAGAGGCACTGGGCATCTTGGCAGGGTGCCCACACACATGTCCTCCAAGTCACTTGCAATGAAGGAGAGAGTGGCAAAAGAGAAAGGGGACAAAGAGGGACGGAGAGAGAGCTTGGGACTACCTCGCTCTGAGCAACAATGTTTCTGCATGGAATCCCAAGAAATTTGAAAAGGCTAAATATGAACCTGGAATTCTAAATTATTTTGAAAGTATATTTATAGCAGTTAAAGGATAGAAAGTATTTTATACATATGCTACATAGGCCTGCACTTGTACCCTTTGCCCCAGGCTCTGCAACCATTAGGGGTGGTTTAGTAAATGACTTCCAAGATTTTCCTGCCCCACCCCCCACGCAAACGTAGCTCTGTTCAGTGACAGGTTAGTTCCTGAGGCTCTTAATAAGTCTGTTTCTCAGTAAATACAAAGTAGCCAAGAAAGGTACAACCTTGCAGTTCTAGATATCTTGTCATTATTAAGTCAATATGACTGCTTTAAACCTAGCTATTAACTCTTCTCTTTGCTTTACCTACATTCTACAGACATCATATTCTGATAAGGAATTTTCCCCAACAGACAGAAATCTGGAAACACTTGGGAATGTACATCTTCCCCAGTGGTGTTTAGCCAATGATCAATTTGTATTAGAATGTAAACTCAGATCCCTGGCTTGAGCCTGGAAAAACTCAAAGGGTAAATTGTCCCCCAGAATTTCCCTGACAGGTCAAGTTTCCATTAGACTTCATGTGAAATCATGTTTCCGCCACCTCCACCATACCGGTTTGTCGGGGAGTCTCATGGTCTACCCAGAAAACCAATCTCAGACACATGGTCTTCATCTTCCCCATCTCAGGAGTCAAGCTGATATTATTCAGATTCAAATGAGCCTTGGAACTTTGGAAACTTCCAAGTCCTACAGAGTTGGCAACATTTGCAGTAGCTGCAACAGCAGTAATACTTTGGTTGTTGTTGTTTGTTTGTTTGTTTGCTTGCTTTTTGTATCAGAGATCAAACTCAGGACCTTGCACTTGCAGGTGCAGAGCCACTGAGCTAAATCCCCGGCTCCACTTCAGCCAGCCATATTTAATCTATAACATCTCAAACCAATACCTTACCATGTCTGTAACAGTAAACCAACAGGCATCTGGTGTTGACTAAGACTACGGCCACTCTTATGGCACTTTAGTGTGTTTTTCTTTCTTTCTTGGAAAACAGGGAATCAGAAAATTGTGATTCTTATTTATTGGTCTTGAGTGCTTATTTTTCAGAAGATAACTTGTTTGCCAAATTCCAGTGAGAAATCTCAGTCCAGAAATTATACTTACTTACTTATTTAATGAATATATTTTCAAAATAAAGGAGGAAGGTATCATTCATTAAATCCACCTCAAATGAGATTAAAGTTGTATTTGGATGCCTCAAAGCCACCATAGATAATAATATCTTTCTAGGGAAGTAATAAAAGAGATGAGAGTCTTGACCATTCTGAGGGAATCAAATGGTTGTGTCCACCCAAAATAAACAAGCAAGCAAATAAATAAATAAGCAACTTGGTGTGGCGCTACATGCCAGTAACCTTGCAAAGCAGGAGGAGAGCAAGTACAAGCCCAACCTGGGCAATGTAGCGCAATCTGCTCTCAAAAAATTAAAAAAGAGGGCTGGGGCTTTAGCTCAGTGGTGCCTCACATTTAACTCAGACTGCCTGCCTCACAAGTGCAAGGTTCTGAGTTCAATCCACAATACAAAAAAAAAAAAATTTTTTTTAAGACCTTGGGATATAGCTCATTGTTAAGGCCCTGGGTTCAATCTCCAGTACAACAACAACAAAAGTAGAACCCATAAGTGGATTCATAAGAAAAGAAACTGTCTCTCCACAATGAACCACACACACACACACACACACACACACACACACGCACGCACGCACACATGTAAAGCTAGGGGAAAGGGTGGGGCAAGCAGAGTTATGGGGGGTGAAAATGATCAAAAAGGATTTTATACGCATGTACAAATCTGCTAAAATGAAACCCACTAATCTACATAACCAATAAAAAGGAGTTTAAAAAGAAAACACTGCCCAAAAGTTATCTCGCAAAACGTCATCTCAGTGGAATAGCATCTGAGTGAGTGTTGTTACCATCATGTAGTGTAGGAAAGAAACAGTACAGTAGAAAACCCTTCGAGGTGTGCCGAAGCCAGCCGAAGCCAGCTTTTTGGGAACCCACTGCACAACACACCCTAACTCCAAGCTCAGTGAAGCAGTCTTCATACTTAGAAGGCAGTCCTGTTGGGAGCACTCACACCACAGACATGTGCAAATGCTATAAATCAAGGATTGCTTTTTCTTTTTTCTTTTGAGAGCTCAATTACCAGTGTACCTTATTATAAGGGAAGTATTAAAAGAGCCCACTCCAGAGATATACATTGCTCTTGATGTTGGCAATAGTCATAAGTGGCGACTCATACAATTTTTCAACTCATTTTTCTTCAATTCTTATTCATTACTTGTAATTGCAGGAACATAGCACTCGGAACATTTTTGCACAATTCACAATTCACTTTGTTCAAAGAAGCATTTTATTGTTGAACAATTTATTTCATATTTATGTATAGAATGTGTCATTCTCTTACCACTTTGGATCTACAAAATTATCTTGATTTTCATTTTTATCTTTATCACCTACGTCTTCTCACTAACGAATTTAACACTCTCTTTGTCATATGCCCTCTCCAAGATGATACCATTCAGCAGTGTAATAATATAATAGCCTATCTGGCCTGCAGCTAAGGTATTTCAGAGGCTTGCCTTGCTCCCGTGGTCCAATGAAGAAATTTCATTAACCTGGAAATACAAGGGAAATAAAATCAATCCATTGAAGTTTGTTGTACCACAACAGCCAAGATGTGGAATCAATCTGGGCATCCTTTGATGGATGAATGGATAAAGAAGATGTTAGATAGATAGATAGATACATAGATAGATAGATAATACTATACAGTAGTTCATTTTTTAAAAAGAAGGAAATCCTATAATTTACAGCAACATGGACAAACTTGCAGAACATTGTTAGGCAAAATAAGTGAAATAAATCACGCGCTGAAATACAGATACTTTATGATCTCGCTCAGCTCAGTATCTAAAAATAGTCAAGCTCAGAAAAAAAAGTGTCAAACTTTTAGAAGCAGAGGGAAGCACGGTGAGTCCAGTGTGGTCTCCAGAAGCTGCCGGGAAAGTCAAAGGATGCAAAATTCAAGTAAAAGAGTAAACTCAGAGCTCAGCCACACACCAGTGGCGATTACATTAACAATGCATTGTGCACGCGACTGTGGAGGTAAGAGTAGGCGTTAAGTGTTCTCGTAACACACACACAAACGCTAAGCGTGCGAGGGAAGGCATATGGATGGGTTCATTAACTTGATTTAGGTTTTCCACAGTGTATATTAAAACAGTATGTGGTACGACATAAATATACATTTTATTTGTCAGTTAAAAATAGTAAATAAACCACCAGCTGAAACATTAGTGTGGAAAGTTTAAACCCACCAAAACCCTCTGGCTTCGATTCTGCTTCTCTCTACGCTGCTCCTCCGTAAATTTTGAAAAAGTAAGCACCGCCCCCTGCAACAGCAACGTTCAGTGTCCTCTTCTGCCTGCAGAGGGCAGCAGAGGACCGGACTCCAGCTCCTGGTTTCAAAAAAAAAAAAAGCCAGATAAATTCAAGGCCCCTGCTTAGCATCCTTCCAGAGATACATGGTGAGGTTGAGACTCCCTGACCCCAAAGGGCAGGCCTGCTTCCCAGCTCTTCTTAAATGAGTCAGCGTAAGAGCTGCTGAAATGAAGGTAATCGAGCCCTGCAGAGGTGGCAGCTGGACAGCTGGGGGATCGGGGCGCCTGCAGATGCCTCTGGACATTTTCCTGTTTCAGAACAACCTTCTTCCCACCCACCGGAGAGGACACACACAGGACTGCTGGGCTTAGTAAATCTTTCCGTTCTTCCTACCCTGAGGGCCGCAGAGTCCTCCACTGTCATAGCCTCCCTGGAGACCTGGTGGCGCTGCGGGGTGGACCACAGCCGAGGTCTGGGGACGGGAAAATACACGATGGCTACCTAAAGTTCAGAAAAGTCCTTACAGTCGAAGACACATTACAGTACCATTAATCCCCGTCAGAATTCCCTTTGCTTCCAACATGTTTTTCCCATCATTCTTGCCACTTTCTGCCGCAGTTCTGAAAGTCTCTTTCGTGTCTTTATGAGAGGTGATCAAAAATGCCATGAATGTTGCTACCCTGTGCCACTCAACAGAAAGAAAGGCTCATAAAAAACAGTGCGTCCTCATCCACCTTATTCGCCGGGTCTAGCACTGTGCAACTTCCGGCTCTTCCCCAAAGCCAAAATGACCATGAAAGGCAAACGTTTTGAATCAACTCAGGACATCAAAGCAGCCAGGACCCTGCCTCTAAAGTTACAGAAGAGGACTGACTTCCAGAACTGCTTCAAAAAGCAGCAAGAAGGGAAGGGTGCTCTCAGCAAGAGGGAGTATTTTGAAGGGAATTCGTGACAATGTACTTTTACTATAACAATTTTTTTTAGTTTAAACATTCACCATATATTTGACCACATCTCTTGTGGGGCTCTGTCGGAGCTACCACTGTCTCCATGTTTAATTTTTTTAATTCTTCATTTTATCAGTTTTCTTTTTAGAAGTTCTTACACATTTGTAGTTACACAAGTGACCACAGATATATTTCCATAATAAATATGTTATATATCTGTATTTCTCAGAACTTCAAATCACAGTCGCTCCCCACAGGGACCCACCTGTTCCAGTTTGGCTTGGATCCACCCAAATGTGATGTGTTTCTATGCATGGATATCCATACACTCATACTGATGGTTACATTTTGGTGGTGGTGTTAGTTGTTTTATAGAAATGACATCAAACTGTACCTCCTTTTCTGTGGTTTGCTTCTGTTCACTCAACTATAGGTTTCTGATATTTTTCATGCACCTTAATACACCTGCAAATCTACCTCATCCTCTGCACCAGCTGTGAAAATCTCTACACATTCACATTGCCAAAGTCCTCCCCTGTTGATGAGCATTTATGGCATTTGTAGTTTTTTATTGTCACAAGAATGGTGCAGTAAATATGTATCTGTAAAAATTTTGCTACAATAAATTCGAAGAAGAAAAATTGCTGAGCATAAGATGGACACCTGTGAAATTCTAGTATGGTCTTAAAGACACCTCTCATCCCAACCTTGGGAAGGATGAATAAGGGGCAGCAGACACCAAGAAAGCACCAAGGAGACCAACAGGTCTAGAATGGCTGAGATCACCATGGGAGGCAGGACCTGTTCCCTTGAGGGTCCAAGGTGGGCTACACAACAACATCAGGAAAACTCTGGGGGACAAAAGCTACTCAGTCAACTTCATAGAAGTGAGCATAGCCATGGAGCATATCAGAAACCAGCAGCTGCTCACTGGCAATAATAACAAATTCAACTCCACACATGGGGACCTCAACCGTGGCTCCTTTTCTGAGTGACAAAGGCAACTCTTGAATGGACACGACCCAAGTCCTGCAGCGCAGAAGATTTTCTGAGTAAGGAGTACCTGGACGTCCTCTCCACAGCCTGGTGGAGTTCACCCAATGCCCAGTGTTTGGCTGACCTAGGACAGGTGATAAACATGCTGCTGTAAAACTAAACCATCAAGGTGTGGCCTAAGAAAGTATCCTGTGGAATGGTTCAGTCCCTGGTTGTAACTCAGATGTGGACACCATAAGTGAAGGAGAAGGGCTGCACTGACCTCTAACTGTCCCTTCCAAGGCCTATCCTCCACACACAAAGCCATGTTCTATCTCCCCAAGGAAGCGGTACAGAGGACAGACACACAGCTGTAACTGAACAGATTTTTCAGTGGACACTTTCCTTTAGTGTTTAGTTTGGAAAAATGATTAGTGTTTCAAGTTAGAGTAAATAGCACTACAGTGATCTCTAATTTTGAAGAAACAAGACTAATATTGAAAAAGGTTGACAACTGAAGACCTAGAGGCCAAACCCAACCAACTGCTTATTTCTGTGTGGCCCCTGAGCAAAGAATGGCTTTTCTAATTTTTAATGTCTAAGGAACAAAAATTAAAAGAAGAATGATGTATCACAATATGGGAGAATTATATTAAGTTCAATTTTTCAGTATCCATAAATAAAATGTGGTCAGAATGCTACCATATTAGCCTACGAAGTAGGGTTGAGTCATATGACAGTGGCCATGTGGCCCAGAAGGACTAAAATAGTTACTTCTTGGTCTTTTACAGAAAAATTGTACTGAGCCATAATGGGGGACACTAATTCATAATTACTCTAATTTTATTCTTTTATTAGATTACCATCAGGTGGGTATTTATATAAAATTGATAAACTGAAGTTTTCCAATTAATTTCCTTTTTTAATTGCTTAAAATAAGCAAATCAATCTGTTTTGTAGCTTCAGTACAAAACTGTCTGGAATGTGTCTGAGTAAGGGTTAGTAAGAGATTTTTTTTCCATTACTGGGGATCAAACCCAGGGGTGCTCTGCCAATGAGTACATTCCCTCCACCCTTTTAAAATTTTTCTGTGTTTTGTTTTGTTTTGAATCAAGTTCTCACTAAACTGTCTAGACTGGCCTTGGACTTGGGATCCTCCTGCCTCAGCATCCCAAGTATCTGGGTAACAGTTATGAACCATTGTGCCTGGAAAAAAAAATGTTATTTAGAATCTTGTATTGGACAAATTACTAATATCATTCCACATTTGTTATAAATTGCTCTGATAAGATGCTTAGGAGAAAATGGAGTTCCATAACGTGCCAAATCAAAACAAACTCATATATTAATAAAAATGTTTTTGAATATTTATTGACAAAAACCTTAACACATACTGATAAATTCTGTCCAGAATATAGTACAAGTTACAGTCCCCCCAGTAATATAATGTATACATATATAATGTATATGTATATACATATATAATATCCTTATATCCTTATCCCTATATCCTTACCAACATATTAATTTTTCAAATCTGGTGAGAAATGACACTCTTAATTTGTAGTTTCCTGCTTATTAGTGACAATGGGCATCTTTTTAATGTTTATTGGTTATTTTGCATTTCCTTATTTCCTCCTCTGATTACCTATTAACACCCTTGGCTTATAGGGGGAAAAAATCTATCTTTTAATTAGTATTTCCCTGATTTCTATAAAGGTTAAGCATTCTTTCTGGTGATTTTTTATTTCATATTCCTTGAGTTGCCTGTTTATATCTTTTACCATGTTTCTACTGGGTTACTTGTCATATCAATTTTAAATACTTAAGATTTATTAGGGCTTAAAGGTCTCAAAGAGCCGTCAGCTTTCAGAAAGTAAACACAGTCTGATGCCACAATCTAAATTAAACTCTTGTCCAAGCCAGTCCCTGAGGTTTGCATATTGCCTGGTGCCAGTGTTGTACACCTCAAACAAAGCACATAAAATTTCCAGAAAATAAATTAGTTATCTTGTTCAACAAAAGCCACATGCCTCCTCTTTCTTCCTCTAAGGCAAAAGCAAGAAGGAAATTGATCATTGAAAATAGTTGCTGTTTTTATCAGCAGGACTCAATAATAGTCTAAATCAGTTTTGAGCTCAGATTGCAACAGCGTGTTTTGAATATTCTCATGTGTACAGTAATGAAGATGATTCTTTGAAAGGATAGCAAAGAAATTTCCAGCCCCTCCTAGGAAAGGGATACTAGTAAGACCAGACCAGCTTGTTAGGAAACAATGTCAGAGAAGAGGGAAAAGTTGAAGTCTTTGGAGAGTTCCAGGGTCAGTCTACAAGCAGTCCCCAGAGCAGGTACAGGGCCAAAGGTAGGGAACAAGCTGAGGCTTCAGGCAGGGATGGACTGGGGAAGACAAGAGAGCAAGGACTCAAACAGGGCAACTCCTGAGCTTGCTGCTCCAGAGAGGAGTGTCCTGCCTTGCTGTGCCATGTGTGACATGAGTTTCCAGGCTGAGCAGGATAAGCAGAAAGTCTCCAATGTCACTGTGAATCTGTGACTACTGGGGATCCTCCCAGAGTTGTGGACTCTTTTGGTAGAGTGGAGCCCAGCCATCATCGTCTTTTAAAGACCTCCCAGGCTGGATCCCCAGGGTGAAGAGTCAATTCTTCCAGAGCAGGGGAGAGGTGCCGTCTCAGCCTGACACATGTTATTATTAACTGCTGTGCTCAGAATGACAGGCAGCCCAGCTGTGGTGGAAAGCTCTGGACCACCCAAAATCAGACCTGAGAGAAAAATAAAACCCAAGCCTCCCTACCACACAGGAAGACTCCTGTGCTTGGAGGAATTATGGTGCCATTAGTTAATCCAGGCAACAATGGAAGTGGCTGGTTTGAGCAAAAGACAGACCACCAAGGGGCTCAACTACATGTTTGTTAAAAATACAAACAGATGAATCACTCAGGTCAGAACCCTAAGCAAAGAGTGTATATTAGGAAATCGCTGAAAAGAGCAGACATGGACCGAATTGTGACCCTCTCAAATTTGTAAATCCTGACTCCAAATTTGAATGTTCTTGGAGGTGAGGCCTTGAAGAGATAATTTGGATGAGGCCCTCATGCTGGAATTAGTATCCTCATAAAATGAAGGGAAAAAAATGACAGATCCTGCCCCTTCTCTCCTACCCACCCTCTAAAGTCCCCTGCCACATGAGGAAACAGCAAGAATGTGGCTGTCTACCACCAAAAAGAGGGCTACAACCAAAAACTGTCCACACTGGCACCTCGATCTTAGATTTCCAGCCTCCAAAACTTCGAGAAAAGACAGTTCCGTTGTTTACACCAAATACCTATGGTATCTCACCAGGGCAGCCCAGGCTCACTGATGCCAGAGTCCCTGGAGTAGACCAGACACCCCAGGACAGATTTCTCTCTTAGAAGGAGAGAAACTCAGCACACTGGGCACACACACTGAAGGCAGGACAGGGTCGAGAGGCTCAGAGAAGGTGCCAACAAGACATAGCAGAGACAGAAAGAAATCCAGGAGGTGAGAAGTGAGACAGGTTCTGTTCAGAATAACTGAGAGCAGCCAGCAGTGGTGGCGCATGCCTATAATCCCAGCACTCCAGAGGCTGAGGCAGGAGGATCACTGTGAGTTCAAGACCAGCCTGGGCTACATAGTGAGTTCCAGGGCAGTCTCAACTACATAGTGAGACCCTGTCTCAAAAAAAAAGCAGAATAACTGAGAGCATCACAGGGCTAGGGGAAAGCAGAGAAGCCCTCAAAACCTCCTGCAATGAGGAAATTAACCCAGCCTCAGAGAGACATTTTCAGGTGAAAGAGAGAGGCAGACAACAGGCTGTAGAGGTCTTCTTCTT
>NW_022900913.1:54350262-54358765 GCF_012274545.1 Fukomys damarensis | reverse complement strand
CTTCTTCTCCCCCCCCCGCCCCCTTGGAAGACTCACTACTGGTCCTGGCTGATCCAGCTCTGGGCCTAGGGCTGCGGGCTGGGAAGTATACTAAGTGTGCCTTCTGCCCCCTGTCCTCAGGGAGGGTCTGCTGCCTGTGTCTGCAGCTCCCAGAAGCAGTCAGACTTATTCACCCCACAGATGTATAGTCACTACTTGGTAGGCTTCGTACACCCCCAGTTCCTAAATGTAACTCATGAGTCTGGAGCCCAGCCCCCTGCCCATCCTAACAACCTGGAGGCCTGAACTCTGCTGTCTCTTACCACCCTTGCTTGGCACAGGTCCTTGCTGCCCTACTTTGGCTTAGGAACATCGCTGCTTTGTACCTTGGATGCTCAGCTACAACCAAGAGCAATAGCCAAAGCCTGGATTCCAGGCTGCCTTAGGTGGCTCACAGCAACATCAGACCTGTCACAATGTCCCCTTGCATTGGGGACTGGGTGCTTCCAGCCCCTTGGGCGCTGTTGGTCCCCTTTTTACTCCTACCTCTGCCCTGTGCCAGTTTAGTCTCCTCTGTATCCCTTCCCTTCAGCCTTGGGAGTCGAGGCCACAGCACTGATAACAAGGACTTGTGCTTTGCTCCTCCACAATGTCCCAATTGGTCTCTCTGCATGACTCAGGGCAGCTACCAGAATGGGCACCTATTCATCATTCTTTTTAATAACGTAAACAGACGCATCAACCCATTAGTGTCAATTATAAGGCAACAGAGAAAAGTCAAATAGTCAGCAGAGTAAATATGAGTGCTGTCTCCGGCTGAATAATCTTCCTGCTGGAACACAGAATAACAAATCTCCGTTCATCTCCTGCCCACCACATCCTCTCCACCTCCTGACCCCACCGCCTGCCACTCCTCAGACCCTAAAGATCCCTCCAGGGAATAAACAATAAACTTGAAGGTAGTTCCTGGGATCAAGTAGTCTGATCCGTGATGAAGGACTGGGATCTTAGAAAATACTATGTCATATATTACCCAGGGAACAACTTCTTGGTGTTAGCTTTTTAAAAAATGGTTTCCAAGAAGACTTTAAAAAAAAAAATAGCCCACAAGACAGCACCATCCTGCAGTTTTACAGAGTCCTTTGATATGCTTAGATGAGAGAAACCATCCTGTGTGATTAACTGAAGCCCGTGGACAATCCTCCAACATCTGATGCTGTCAGGCCAAGCTGGGGTTACAGGGGAGGCAGCGTGCGGTATCCCAGCCCTGTCCACAGCCAATTTCAAGACAAGTTAAAAGAGCCCTGCGTCTTGTGTTGCCGTCTCCCACCGCAGGGCAAAAGTGAAAGCCAAACAGGGGCTTCTGCTGCTAACCTGGATATTCAGAAAGGAGATATCACCTTTGGCCCTGGCAAAGCTGCTAAATTGTCTCAGTTTCCCCAGTGGGGCTGAGGATGATTGTAGCTTGGAGAAAGTGGCTCTTCTAAACAGAGGTGCACCCTTGCCCACCCTTCCGTTTAGCTAGGCCGGTGCCCTTCCACTCCAAAAGAATAGGCAGAACTAGTCAGCCCCTTGGTACAAATCTCCGTTGCTCTCAGAAATGATGTAGGGGGGCCGGGAATTTAGCTCAGCGGTTCGGTGGTCTGCCTTGCAAGCGCAAGGACCGGAGTTCAATCCCCGGTACCAAAAAAAAAAAAAAAAAAAAAGAAATGATGTTGGAACTCCTTCCTCAAAGGCCAGGTGTTGTTAAGCACCTCCAATGGTCAGATCCTATCTGCTTCCTTAGATCCTGGCTGTTGATCTTTCACCGCCATGTCTATTGTTTTGGCCCTTTCCCTAATCCATGGGTTTTGGGAGCACTGTGCTGTAGATCACTATGGCCATGCCTAACTGTCCTCTTCCCAGTGCACTGAGGGAGGAAAACAGGCAACAAGAGGATGTGGTGGGGCAAAGCCTGGCCCAAAAGAGGACTGTCTTCCTCCCTGCCCATTCATCGAAAAACCATCAAGCCCAATATCCTGCAGACCTTAGGTACTTTCCTGCCTCTGGTTACACACCAGCCCCTTTTACCTCCCCCTGCATTTCCCTTATCTCTACCACTATAAATAAACCTTGCTGGATTTGTCTGAGGTCTTTTTCTCCCACCAGGAGTTAGAGCCCCACCTGGCTCCACCTTATATCCCTTTGTCTTTCTTAATCTCCCATCCCAAGACCTTTCAGCAACTAGGGTCAAGGCAGTTGGTGCCTGAACAGGGACTTAAACCCTGGACCCTCAGATGGGTAGGGTAAAAGATACGGTATTATTCAGAAATATAAGGTAACATGGCCCAGGTAGTCTGTCTTACTGAACCATGCTAAATTAGACATAAAAGTATGCACTCTTATAATATTAAGAAATCCAGCAGCAGGACCAAAGACATGCCAATTACTTTTCTGAGTCGCTTGGGCCAGCCAGAAACTCATTAGTAAGAAAGTGAATGAGAGCCAGGGATTTAGCTCAGTGGCACCATATCTGCCCACAAGCACAAGGTCCTGAGTTCGATCCCCAGTACCAAAAAAAAAAAAAAAAAAAAAAAGAAAGGGATTAAAATGGTGGCAGAGAGCATGCTGCCCACTGCCCACAGGTAACAGCTGCCAGGCATCACAAGAGAAGGTCGTGGGAACACCGAGCCCCAATCCTGATTTGGGGTCACTAGAAGACTGCTCTCTCTGTCTCACCTTCTTCCTTTGTGGATGAGCACACTGGCTGCCTCACAGGCTGAGGGGTCCCTAATGAGCCACCCCGTGTGGAACAGCCCACCCTCGTTAGCTCACATCCTCTCCTCTCCCAGCACTATCAGCAGCTCCGAGGACACCTACAGCAGACACCTACAGACCCCTCAGCTCCAAGATCTGGGCCAGGCAGCTGTATGGTCCCTGTTCAGAACAAAATAACATTGGTGCTTCTATCTGTACCAGTGATAAGTAATTTACTTAGGCTGCTTAATAAAAGCCAGACAGCATCACTTCATTGCAGCTCACCAGACACACTGGTGTTCATCTCATTCATGCTGTTGGGCTTTTTGTGAAGTTTGTTTTTTATTATTCAGGAGTCTACAGAAAGCCTCCTGGCCAACAGAAATGAATGAAGCGAGTAGCTGGTGAAGACTGGCGCCTGCCCAAGTGGTAGGAAAAGTTCATCCTTAGATCCATATGAAGTTTGTTTTTTATTATTCAGGAGTCTACAGAAAGCCTCCTGGCCAACAGAAATGAATGAAGGAGTAGCTGGTGAAGACTGGCGCCTGCCCAAGTGGTAGGAAAAGTTCATCCTTAGATCCATCTTTAACTTGCTTGTCTCCATTTGTCATGTAGCTTCAAGTCATTTATTTCAAGCTGATCCCTTCTTAGGCGGCACTGGACTATTCCCGGAAGTGACTCCTGGAGACTGCATCAGACAGGGCGGGACTGTGATGACAAGGTCTTCCTCTGGCTTTTCTTCTCCCCTCCTCCCCTTGCTCCTGCAGAAGCAGCAATGACAGAGTTGATGCTGGGAAAAGACTGCATGATGAGTACTTTCTTCACTGACTATTGAAAGGAAAGGTGTGGTTGTTTTAACTCTATTCACTGGAGTGTGGTTGGACACCCTAAGTGACAAATCCTGCCCTATAATCACATCTACCCTCTAGAATGAGGTTTTAGGAAGGATAATAAAAGGTGCAATAGCAAAATTTGGATTGAGAACCTTTTTTAGTAAAAGCTTTTTAATACCTGACATTCTGAAAAGAGATCTGTTTAAAATGCTGCATTAGAACAAGTTCATTCTACTTTAGACGCTAAAGGGCTAACTGTAATTAAAAACAACATGGTACTAGCAAAGAAACAGACCTGAGGATCAGTGGAATAGATTGAAAGATACAAAAACAACTCCAGATGTACTCAGCTACCTCATATTTGACAAAGAAGGCAACCATCCTGTCTCTTTAATAAATGGTGTTGGACATGTGTAAATACTGAATAGTTTCTCTGGTGTGAAAAACTAGAATAGTGCATAAGATAAATGATATAACTGACAATGTGAAATAGGAAGAAAAGGGCTAAAGGTGTAGGGAAAGTGGGAAGGGTAGGGAAAAGGTAATAAGAGAAAAGAAAAAAATGGAAATAAAGTGTAAATGGGGAGGGGAGGAGGGGGTGAAAGAAGGGCAGGGACAAGGGGAACAAATGAGAAACAAGACCTGTCATGTAAAGGTACAAGATCCCAATGATGAATGTAACTGTACTGTATACCTAAAATGTACCAATAAACTCAATGAGAAAAATAAATCAATAAATGGTGTTGGAAAAACTGGATTTCAACCTGCCAAAGATTAAAACTAGACCTTCAAGCCGGGCATGGTGGCTCACATCTCTAATCCCAGCACTCGGGAAGGCTGAGGCAGGAGGATCGATGTGAGTTCTAGACCAGCCTGGTCTACATAGTGAGTTCCAGGTCAGTCTTAACTACAACATAGTGAGATCCTGTCTCAAAAAACCAAAAAAAAAAAAAAAACTAGACCCTTATCTTTCACCATGCTCTAAACTAAAATCCAAGTGGATTAAGATCTAAATATTAAAACAGCAACACTAAACTTGCTGGAAGATAAGTTAGGCAGAACTCTTGAAGACACTGGCATAGGAAGACTTTGTGAACCAAACCTCAGTAGCACGGGAACTAGCAGAAAGAATCAACAACTGGGATCTCACCTTATTAAAAAGGTTCTGCACTGCAAAAGAAACCATCAACAGAACTAAAAGACAATCTACAATGTGGGAAAAAAATTTTACCAGCTGCTCCTCAAAGGACTATTATCTAGAATATATAAAGAACTCAAAACAATCAGCCCCCCAAAATATAAACACCCAATTAATAAATGGGCATTTGAAATGAACAGACATTTCTCAGACAAAGAAGTAAAAGCAGCAAGTAAATATATGAAAAAATGTTCCACATAACTGGTCGTTGAAGAGATGCAGATGAAAACAACACTGAGATTCCACCTCACCCCACAAAAAATGGCTGCTATCAAGAAATCAACCAATAACTAATGTTGGTGGGGTTGTGGGGAGAAAGAAACCCTTCTCCATTGTTGGTGGGAGTGCAGACTGGTGCAACCATTAATGGAAATCAATATGGAGATACCTCAAAGAGCTGGTATTAGAGGTTCCATTTGACCCAGCTATGCCTCTGCTGGGTATCTTTCCAAAAGAATTAAAAGAATTATATCACGGTGACATATGAACACCTATGTTATAGCAGCACAGTTTGTAATAGCTAAAACTTGGAAACAGCCCATTTGCCCATCATTTGGAGACTGGATAAAGAAGATGTGGTTTTTCTATAAAATGGAATATTACTCAGCCATAAAGAATGAGAAATTAGAGTCATTCATAGGAAAATGGATACATATTGAGGATATACTGCTAAGTGAAATATATAAGTCACACATGTGTAAATACCAAATAGTTTCTCTGGTGTGAAAAACTATAATAGTACATAAGATCCTAATGTTATAACTGACAATGTGAAATAGAAAAGGGCTAAAAGTGTTGGGGAAGTGGGAAGGGTAGGGGAAAGGTAATAAGGGACAAGAAAAAATATGAGAAAATGAAAAAATTGAAATAGAGTGTCTGTAAATAGGGAAGGGAGGAGGGGTTAAAGAGAAGTCAGGGATAAAGGGAAAAAATGAGAACCAAGACCTGTCATGCAAAGGTACAAGATCCCAATGATGAATGTAACTGTACTCTATACCTAAAATGCACCAATAAACTCAACGAGAAAAAAAAAAGACTCTAAAGGACTAACAAGTGCTCTTCTGGAGAGAACTACAGAGATGGTGCATGAGCCTTGGGGCCACCCAGGTTCTACCATCCTGCTCCTCAGACAACATGAAAAGAGAGATGTGACATTTTACCCAATTCTACAGAACAAAGTAAATGAGAAAAATAAGAACTAGGTGATACAACAGAAAAGAGTGCCTTCCAAGGTCCATTGTCCCACCCACCAGTAACTGTCTGGGACTCTCTCCCATCCTGAGATTAGCCAGGGTTCTGCTCCCCAAAGCACTTGGGAGGTGGCACAGAGAGAGATCAGTGCTATTATCGTTGTTATCATCAAGCCTAGACAGACATCCGCACTCTACACAGCCTTCTCCTATGTAACAGGCATGGTACAAGGACTCCTACAACCCAAACAGAGCCCCTTTCAGGGATCAGAGTGTAATATGACACTATTAAACCAGATGTTATATTTCCAAATGCAATTATAATGGAATGATTTATTGACATCGGCTGGAGACACTCCAAAGACAAGCCTTAGCAAGAACTCCTTGCATGGTCAAGCAGACACTCAGCTTTGGCTCACATGGGAAACTCCAACTAGGAGCTTAATTCTGCCATGTAGAGGGTGAGGAACAGAGATTTCACTAATAGTGAAAAGTAACAGTCAGAAGTAACAATGGTTTCCTGCCAAGTAGACAAAAAGACAAAGCCCACTAAGGTTGAAAGGAGGTAGTAAAAAAAGGAGACAAGAGGAGGCTGGGTAAGGAAACATTTCATACACAATCTGAGAATGAGTAGGAGTGGTCATCTTCCAACTTGGCAGTGATCCAGTAAAGATTGCTTCTGGAAAATAAGACAGCGTGTACCGAGGCTGAGGTATCAGTTGGTTGTATGTGTTGGTTAAGTATTAGTAAGTAGAAAAATTATCAAACACCTGGGGAAAAAGGAAGAAGGGTATTTCTCTCTCAAGTAAGAATCCCAAAGTGAGCATTTCTTAATTGATAAATAAGTCCTACCAGACTTTACTGAGCTGGACTTTTGTCTTACTACTGTACCATACTACCTACCACTGGATCACTGGCTAAGATTCAGCATGGCTACTTGAGCTCTAGCCCTTGACATCTGCATGAGGGAGAATGCTGTGATCAGACTGGCCATTCTGGAGAATCACTATACCTGCAGTGTGAAGAACTGTTTGAAGAAGATAATACCAGTACTAGCCTTTTGAAGCAATTCAGACAAAAGATAATTGCAATCAGAGCCACACTGAGCTGCCACTAGCATAACTCAGGTTGCCTTTGGCCTAATTACTCTAACAGAGGAGAATCCTGACAACATATAAAGTCACAGAATAGAAGATAAAGCAAAATATAAAATTGGGACTTCTAGTTCCCCCTCCAATTTGGTAAAATAAGTGTTCTAAGGTTCTTCCCACTACAGAACAACCGGATCCCAGGTTGAAAGTGGAAAATATTTGATGTTAAGATGGAAAGAAATATTGACAATCTAAAGGCCCATATACAAAACATAAATCTGAGATCTGTGTGTGCCTATGGGAGCAGAGCAGCCCTGGGACAGTGCCTAGGGCAGCATGGCCATAAGGATACTGAGCTTTGGGCTAGCACTGAGATGGGAAAGCTTAGCCTGAGACCCTCACAGAACTCAGACCCTGGAGAAGTGCAAAGAGTCATGCCAACTGTGGCATTTAACCCAAAACAAGGTCAGCAAGCTGTTTCCAGACAAGCCTGCTCTCATTTTTGACACCAACTGCAAGTAGCAGAGTTTCCCAAAACAACCCTTAGCTTCAATAATTTACTGGAAGGACTCTCCAAACTCACTGAAAGCTGCAACACTCTCAGTTACAGTTTATTACAGGAAAAGATACTGATAAAAATCAGCCAAAGGAGGAAATGCACAGACAGAGGCCATAAAATGTGCTAACTGTGTTAGAAGTCCTACACCCATAGAGTCATGGACACATTACTTACCCAGCATCAGTGTGTATAATATGCATGGAGTTTGCCAACCAATGTAATGGCCTGATAAAGGAAGATTGTGGGGTGTGTGGGCTCTGCACTGGTTAATTGGCACATAAGAGGCAGCCTCCTAAGTGGTTGTGTATAATATCTGGAAATTGGCTATCCCTGGAAGAGGCAGCCTCTCCAAGATCAGCAAATACAAATAACACTAACAATATGATGAATGCATGTGTGTAAAATAAGGAAAAGAGAATAAAGACAATGGAGAAGAAACAGCATTTGAAGGAATAATGACTGGAAACTTTCCAGAATTGGTGACACACACACAAATCCATATGTCTAAGATATAAAACATATCCAAGAAGGACAAAGAAAAAAGAATCCCCAAGTAGACACATCATTGTGAAACAGAACCAGAAAGTCAAGAGAAGATTTTGAAAAGTGTTAGGGAATTGTTCATGTTAAAGTATGCTGTGACGCTGCCATCACAGGCTGCATTTTCCTGGTGCTTCTTGGCTCTTAGAATGACTTCATGCTCTTATCTTTACTTTCCTTCCAACCAAGGCCACAGCAAAACAGAGAAGTTCAAACCTGTTTCTGTAGAGCTGAACGCATAAAAGATAACCTGGCCTGTGATAGGTTAAAAGTAGCCCACTCCTCATGAATAAGCAATAGCCCAGCCCAAAACCAATAAAAGGACCTTCCTTTCTTTGTTCTCTTCTTTTCTTCCTCTCTTCTTCTTCTTCTTCTTC
>NW_022900913.1:54343248-54350247 GCF_012274545.1 Fukomys damarensis | reverse complement strand
CTCTCTCTCTCTCTCTCTCTCTCTCTCTCCTCCCACCCCTTGAATAAAATCTCCAGTTGGACCTCTGTGTGTGTGTGTGTGTGTGTGTGTGTGGCCTAGTTGTTGAGCATCATTGTTATCTTTCAAAAAGTAGCCAGAGAGAACTAATAGATTACTTTCAAAAGAATAGCAACTGGATTGAGTGCAAATTTCTCAATAGCAACAATAGAGACTTAGAGAGAAAATAATATCAACTTGAAGCTGCACTCCCAAATAAACTATCATAAGTGTGACTTCTGTTTCCGGGCAAGATGGAACAAGCACATTCGACACTTTCTCCCCCAACCCTGTCTCGGCATAATAACTAAAACAAAGGAGAGAGTGCAAGGAAACTGAGAGGTAAGTGGTGGTCCACTAGGAAAGGAGGCCAAAATGTTAAGACCAGACCCGGCACTGACTTTTCTGTTTTCTTTTTCTCTTCCAATATCACTTGGCCAAGACTAAAAAGCAGCATGGAACTAGATGAGAAAAGAAAGAGCTCAAAGAGAAGTCATCTCTCTGGGCTGAAGTGTGGGAAAGGGGAATTCTAGAGATCAGAGAAAGTGGAGGAAACCTCGTGTTATTTGCCTTTTCTTTGTTTTCTCTCATTCAGCCTCGGGCACTATAGCAGCAGTGATGATGATAAAGGTGGACAGGCGGGCACTTGAAAGTCTGAGGATCCTATTTGCTGCTTTTCCTTCTTTGTCTGGGAAATGTCTGTTCATTTCAGGTGCCCGTCTTTGAATTGAGTCTTTATATTTAGGGGTTCTGACTTTTTTGAGTTCTTTATATATTATAGACAGTAGACCCTTGTCTGAGGAACAGCTGGTAAAATTTTTTTCATTTTTTTAAAAAGAGAAAGTCTGAGGAAGACAAATCCTCTGTGGCCTGAATGAATGGATCCCAAGAATTTCTGTTTCTCCCCTCCCACTCCCACATTGCTTGCCTTTGACAGAGACATGGTAAATGGAAGTAAAGAGCAAAAGGGTAAAAATAAGACCCTAGATTTCTGGCCAAGAGATGAAGAATGGGGTCTCAGTCAGCTGGAAAGTGTTAGAGCTATCATGAAAAAGAGCTTGCAAGTATACACAGGTTTGTGTGTCAATCTGTCTGCTCAACTCCAAGCTGCATAGATTGGACTCTAAATAATACATTAAAAGTTTCAAAAATTACACTATAAAATAGACCACTACCCAGGTCCCAGACTGGCTAGGGCAGATACAGAATAAACCTAAATGGCATAGCATAGGCTTTGGAAGCAAAACTGACACAGGAACCACAGTCCCCAGAAAGGAGACCAACACTTGGGTCCTGAACTTAGTCAGGCCAAGTAAAAGAAATCAACATTCTCCTTAAGGATTAAATAAGACCCAGTGTTTATAATGGAAAAGATTTACTGCCACCACCACCCAAATCTTCACTTTAAAAAATTCTAGAGAATAAATTTCAACAAGTACACATATACATATACGGAAATCTTTAAAGCAAAACAAAATTTGTGCAATAGGTGAAAGTGGCATTAAGGCAGAAACATGTGGCTATGAATCCAGTATGAATAGCTCATGTTTCTGCAGTCTGACTCCTCTGAATGGAGGCATTTACAGCCAATGCTTGCAGCAGGATAACCTAAAGTGATAGAGACAAAGACCTCTCCTTCCCATATACATATACGGAAATCTTTAAAGCAAAACAAAATTTGTGCAATAGGTGAAAGTGGCATTAAGGCAGAAACATGTGGCTATGAATCCAGTATGAATAGCTCATGTTTCTGCAGTCTGACTCCTCTGAATGGAGGCATTTACAGCCAATGCTTGCAGCAGGATAACCTAAAGTGATAGAGACAAAGACCTCTCCTTCCCTGGAGATTTTCTTACATTCCAGGGTAAGGAGTAAACTCTCTCAGGAGAAGAGAATGGAGAGACCCTAGAAGCCTGTGTCAGTCTGCAGTTTCATAATTTCAGTGTTCATCTCCTAGAACGCTCACTATTGAATTATGTTTTTGTTACTTTCTCATTGGGACAAAATATCTAACACCTACAAGCTATAGGAGGAAAGGTTTGTTTTAGTTCACAATTTGTAAAGGCTTCAGCCCATAGTTGGCTGGCTTCAAGGCAGGGAAGCATAGCAGAGGAGCCTGGCAGAGGAGAGACAGTCCATGGCATATCAGGCAGGAAGCAGCAAGCAGTGAGCCTTCCTTTCCCTTTTCATTTCACCCAGGCTACAAGCCTATTGGTTGGTGCCACCCACACCCAGGGTGGGGCTTTCCTCTTTGGTAAGTCCATCATCCACAACTATACTAAATCAACAGTGGACTAATACAGCTATCAAACCCATAATCCAGTATCACACACACATAATTCTGCCAACTCCAAAGCCCTACCTATGAGCACACTGGGTTTTTATGGGAGACAAGTAGATATAATCCATAACAAGTATCATCACACCCCTACCATTTCAACTGATGGGTAGTGAGGCCTGAGAAACCAGCACTATGAAGTTACTCTGGCTATTACTTTTTCCATGAGTAGTAAAGAGTGTTTGTTTCTGATTCAGGTGTGTGTGTGTGTGTGTGTGTGTGTGTGTGTGTGTATGTATCTGTGTGTCTATGTGTCTGTGTTTCTGTGTGTGTGTCCCTTCACAGTTTCTGATTTAACAATAATCTTTAGTGTTTATGTTACAAAATAAAAAGACTAAAAATGTATGAGCTGAGAATTCCCCATAAGAAATTAGAAAAGAAAAGCAATGAGCTGAAGTAAAAGGAAAAAAGATTTCATTTAGGACATTATTGATTCTATGCAATCCTATGTGTTATTATTATATATACCAATTACAAAGACAATATTTTAGGTTTGTTTGGATACAATTTTTATAATACACAATTTAATTATTTTTCAACTCTAACTCTTCAATGTCTGTATGTTTCTGTATAATATTACTTTCTGTGCTATCAACTACAAGAGTTCATTTCTGCACAATCTCACTGCAAACCTTTAAAATAACCCACTTCTGTTATCTACAATACATTTCTCAGATGACTGTTCACATTTTTATTAATGGTGATAGTGACAAAGGTAGCTAAAATGTGCTCTTATTTTCTAAGTATTTAGTGAATAAACTTGTTTACTAAAACCCTTGCAGAATGATTGTTTTCATTTTACAAGCGTAGAAAAGGAAGTCCAACACTTCCTAAAGTAGCTTGGCTAAGCCACTTGCCTAGGACCACACAGCAAAGAGAGTGGTTTACCATTATCAATAGGAAAATGCAATAGTTTTCACTTTATAGTTCTGTTTTGTGGCCCATTGTCTCAGAAATAACCTGTTGAGATTATTCTACACACCACCAAAAAGTGAGAATAGAACTCATGGAAAATTTATTAGATTTCCTGATCTAATAAATTAAAACAGCAATTGTAATTGCTGCTGATGACAGAACTTCCTGAACAAAATCAATATCTGTCTCTGCAAATAGTGTTTGGCTATTCTCAGTCTAATCAAGACAAGCAGAAACCTCAGTGACATCAGCAGTGGTTAGTGTCAAAGAGTCCTCGGCTTCATCAGGCCCCAGGGACTTCTGCAGTTTGGTTCACCTTTCAAAGAAAAGAGCATAAATTGCACTAGCTGTGCTACTGATAGTCAGAGAAAGTTTCAGTGACCATTCCTCCACTTTTCTTGTGCGTAGATATTTCAAATATAATGCTGAGACAATCAATCATGTGGGTTGCAAAATACAATGGGAAATAAATGTTACTGATTTCCTGAAGCAGCATCATGCTGGGATACGAAGGCCACATCAGTCCACAGGCATTGCTTTTCAACCAAAAGTGGCCTGAATCATCACCAAACAACTCCTTTAATTCTATTCTAATAAAATCCTCAAATAGATCACCTTGCCTACAAAAGCCCAGTACCAAGGCTTTTTGGAAGTTCTCTATTTCAATCTTCTTTCCTTTCTTCTTTGTTTTTGGTTTTTGGTTTTTGGTTGGGTTTTTTTTGTTTTGTTTTGTTTTTTGTTTTTTGTTTTCTGAGACAGGGTCTCACTATGTAGTTGAGGCTGACCTGAAACTCACTATGTAGCCCAGGCTGGTCTCGAACTCACAGAGATCCTCCTGCCTCAGCCTCTCGAGAGCTGGAATTACAAACGTGCGCCACCACTCCCAGTTTCTTTCCTTTCTTCTTAATTTCCTCATACCTCAGTGTATGACTAAATCTTTGGAAGCTAATTCCTTTCTTTTAAAAAATGTTTATTTAGTTTTATGTTATGGATATAGGCATCTTATTGGAAAAAGTAAAATCTGAAATCCAAAATGGCAGGAAAACTCGGCTATCTTTGTGTACGCCAGCCTGTATAGCAGGTGCCCAGTGGCCATTGAGAGTTGCATCAGACCAAGCTGGTGGCTTAAATATGCTATCAAGAAAGGGAAGCACTACATTCCAGTCCAGTAGCTGGGAACTCAGGGCTAGTCTACACGGAGAAACCAACACTCACACAATCCTACCAGAAGAAAACCTAGAACTTATAATACTGAATTACCTGTAACCCCCACAGTTGGTTTAAAGGAAAAAATTCTCTCTAAGTAAACCTTAGAACCTGCCAAAGTTTAATTTTAAAAACTCACAGTATGGAAAGAGTGCAGCAGTTATGATATAGACTCTGTAATCAGACAGCCTTGATTCAAATTCCTTTCTGTCACTCGCCAGATGTGTGCAATCTTAGGTACACCAACTGAACTCCTTGGCCTCATTTTCCACATATGTAAACCCAAGGATAGGATCAACACCATAAATTATTGTAGGATTGGACATTATTCTGTCTATGAATTGCAGATTGATAGTAATAACTCCACAAAAAGTGGAGGAGAGTGGGACAAGATGGTAGATAGGACAGCTGAATGACCAACTTTCTATTTGAGTTAACTATTCGCTCATGAAAACACCTTCACAAGAGCTAAGGAAACCAGGTGAGAGGTCACTGGAGCTGGTCGTAGTACAGTAATAAGAAAGGATGGGTTGAATTGGTTATCAAGGAGAGTTTTTCATTACCCATAGCACACTCTCCCAGCCCAGGCACTACCCCCTAGAGTGACGCCATCCAGTTGCGGGGAGAAGAATGGGAAATAAGCACAGGTCTCTGCCTTAGGCCCTAACACAGGGCCCAGCACAGAAAGCCCAGTAATAGGCAGACTCCTCCAGCACCCGCCCCAGTGGCAGGCAGGTCCCTGGAAAGTGGACTTGATCTATTCTCTGCATCACTGCCAGCCAAATCAGCAATCTTGGGCTGCAGACAACCCTGAGCATCGGGCCGACATCAGCATCCAACAGCATCAGACTTGCATGAAGGCCTGTGCCATCCTCAGCAGCCATTAGATTCAGCCTGGACACTCCTGCTGGTTCAAGAGCCAGGATCCATGTCTGATGGCCAGACCAGATTCTCTGGACAGTCTTAAGAAGGAAAGGTGTTTCTAGACAAAGCCAGCCCATGCAGTCTGGAATAAGTATCTACTTAGTTAAGTACACACACACATCAATACATGACTACAAGAAGCAAGAACAATCAGGGAAACATGATGTCACCAATGGGAAAGCAAATTGCCAGTGCCTAGCTTTAAAGAATTATAGCAGCATGGTTTGTAATAGGTAAATCTGGGAAACAGCCCAATTTCCCATCAATTGGACTGGATAAAGAAGATGTGGTTCTTCTATAAAATGGAGTACTACTCAGCCATAAAGAATGACAAACTAGAGTCATTCATAGGAAAATGGATGCAAATTGAGGACATACTCTTAAGTGAAATAAATAGGACACACGTGTTAATTCTGAATAATTTTTCTGGTGTGGAAAGCTAAAAGTATACATAAGATCCTGATGGTATAATTGACCATGTGAAACAGAAAGAAAGGGGCTAAAGATGTAGGGGAAGGATAGAGGAAAGGAAATAGGGGAAAAGAAAAAATATGAGAAAATGAAAAAATTTAAATAAAGTTTTAGTGAATAGGGGAGGGAGGAGGGGGTGAAGGGAGGGCAAGGACAAAGGGAAAAAATGAGAACCAAGACCTGTCATGTAAAGGTACAAGATCCCAAAGATGAATGTAACTGTACTGTATACCTAAAAAGTACCAATAAACTCAATGAAAACAATG
Source organism: Fukomys damarensis (assembly GCF_012274545.1). Lineage (NCBI taxonomy): Eukaryota > Metazoa > Chordata > Mammalia > Rodentia > Bathyergidae > Fukomys > Fukomys damarensis. The sequence continues at coordinate 54,344,091 of NW_022900913.1, read as the reverse complement.
AAATGAAAATGCATAAAACTTGTTGAGAAAGAATTTTAAATAACCAATATAAGGAAGCTTAGCAAACTTCAAAAAAATACAGAGAAATAATTCATAAGGCACAGGAAAATAATAAGTGATCAGTATGAGAAATATAACAGAAATTGAAATTTTTTAAAGCCCAACAGAAATCCTAGAACTGAAAAACAAAAGAAGTGAAACTTTAAAATTTAACACAGAGTATCAGCAGCAAAATTGATCAAGCAGACAAACAAATCTGTGAAGTTGAAGACAGATTCATTCGAAAAACAGAGAGGAGGGAAAAAGAATGAAAAATAGTGAAAAAAATTGCAGAATGGATGGGACCACATATATAGCAAATGTTTGAGTTAATGGAGTTAGAGAGAAAAAGTAATATAAAGGTAGAAAGCTTATTTTAAGAAATAATAACAGAAAATTTTCCAAACCTTAAAATAGTCATAAATATCTATCTATGGGAAAATCAAATATCTCCAATCAGATCTGATGTGAATAAAACAAAACATACTGCCAAAAAGAAGAACAAAAAAAAAAAGACAAACAGAGGATACTGAAAAGAACAAGAGAAAAGAAACAAATAACACATAAGGAATTTCTATACACCTAGCAACAGATTTCTCAGTAGAAACCTTACAAACCAGGAGAGTAGAATGGCATATTCAAAGAACAGAAGGAAAAATACTGCATTCAGCAAAGGTGCCCTTCAGAAATAAAGGAGAGTCCAGAGATTTAGCTCAGTGGCCCTGCACCTGCCTTGCAAGTGCAAGGTCCTAGGTTCAATCCCCGGTACAAAAAAAAAAAAAAAAAAAAAAAAAAAAAAAAAAA
>NW_022900913.1:54243138-54343180 GCF_012274545.1 Fukomys damarensis | reverse complement strand
AAAAAAAAAAAAAAACTAAAAGAATTAATGGCTATCAGACATGTCTTACTAGAAATAGTAAAGAGAGTTATTCAGGTGAAAAGAGACACTCATGAGTAACCACAAAAACCATCTGAAAGTATAAAGCTAATTGGTAAAAGAAAGTACACAGTCAAATGCAGCATGCGTTAATACTGTGATGACAATGTGTAGGTTACTTATATCTTTAGCATAAAGGTCAAAGTCAAAACTACTAAAAATCATAAATACAGTATCTTGATATAGAATGTACATATAAAAGGATGTAAACTGTGACATCAAAAATTCAGGATGGTAGGAAAAGTGGAATGAAAGTGCAGGTGTTACCTGTTGTGTGCATGTGTGTATGTGTGTGCACACATGTGTATTTGTGATCAAAATTAGGTTCATATCAGCTTAAAATAATATGTAATAACTAAAATGTGTTTTCTGTAAGCTTCACGGTAACCACAAAGCAAAAACCTATAGTAGAAAAATAAACAGTAAAAAATCAAACATACCTGTAGAGGGCCCGGGATTTAGTTTAGTGGTTCTGCCACTTGCCCTGCAAGAGAAAGGACCCAAGTTCAATCCCCATATGAAAAAAAAAAAAAAAACTGTAGAGAAAAATTACTTAACCACAAAGGAAGATGGTAAAAGAAGAAAAGAACAAATGTTCTAAAAAATAACCAGGAAACCAGGCCAGGGATTTATCTCAGTGATGCCACCACCTGCCTCACAAGCACAAGGTCCCAAGTCTGATCCTCAGTACCAAAAAATTAAAATTTTAAAAACTAGGAAACTAACAAAATGGCAGTAATAGCTGACCCCTACATACAGAAAGTAGCCTGAATTTCCAAGTGGGTCCAGTGTAATCAGAAGGGCCATTAAAGAGTGGAAGAAGAGGTTTAAAAAGGGCACCAGAGAGACAGCAGAATAATAATAAGTCATACTGAGCTGAGGTTCTTGGCTATAAAGAAGGCAACAGTAGAGTGAAAACTGTGGGCAGCATTTAGAAAGGGGAAAGAAACAGTTTTTTCCTGAGCCTGCAAAGGAGAAACAGGCCTCCCACCAAGAAACCCATACCAGATTCCTTCTTCTCAGAACTATAAGACAATAAACTTGTATTACTTTAGTCACTAAGTTTGTGGTAATTTGTTATGGCAGCAATATAAAACTAAATGTAAGAGCTAAAAATATAAAATATAAAAATTTTAGAAGAAAACAGTAGTAATTCCTTATGACTGTGTGTATATATATATATATATATATATGGCAATGATTTCTTAAATATACCTATAGCAATAGCAATAAATACATAAATGAATTGAACTAGATCAAAATTTAAAACTTTAATGCTACAAAGATACTATCAAGGAAGTGAAAAGCAAGATAGGTAACAGGCAAAAAACATTGGCTAATTATATCTATCTTAAGGGGGGTTGTTTCCAGAATACATAAAGAATTCTTACATTCAAAAATAGTAAAGCAAATAACCCAACATTCAAATAGATATTTCTCAATACACACACACACACACACACACACACACACACACACACACACACATATATACAAATGGCCAATAAGCATATAAAAAGATGTTCGACATGGTTAGTCATCAGTGAAACACAAATCAAAGCCACAATGAGATATCACTTCACACTCACTAGATAGCTATAGTTTTCTAAAAAAGACAATACCAAGTTTTGGCAAGGCTAAGGGGAAATTGGAAGCCTTACATGTTGCTGATGTAATTAGAAAATAACACAGCCACTTTGGAAAACTAGTAATTATTCAAAAAGATTAAATATATATATGACTTGACACATACATCCAAGAGAAATGTCCATACAAGCATTTGTATATTAACGTCCCTGTCAGTAATTTCTATTCTAGCCAAAATGAAAACAAGCATTGTAAACTGAATGGATGAATTATACATATTATATCCATGTAATGGAATATTATTCAGCAACAAAAAGGAGTGAAGTACTGGTACATGCTGCAATATGGATGAACCTTAAAAACATTAAGTGACAAACATCAGACATAAAGAACCACATACTATATGATATATCTGGAACAGTCAAATATGTAGCAGCAGAAAGCAGATTAGAGGTTTTGTAGGCTGGGAAGAGAAAATGGGGAATGACTTCTAGTAAGTGCAAGCTCTCTTTTGGTGGGCAATAAAATTAATCATTGTGATGGCTGCACAACTCTAACTATACTAAAAAAAATACTGGATTGTGCCTTTTAAATGTATAAACTACATAACACTATGGGCTAATGTGTCCCCAAACATTCATAGGTTTAAACTGCAATAGAACTAAGATCAATGGCACAGATTAAGATATATGGTACATGAATTCTATGTCAGTAAACATGTTAAAACATTAAACTGCTATCCCCCAAAATCTCCCCATCCATTTTCCTTGTTTGGTACTAGGGATCAAACTTGCACTTGCAAGGCATGTGGTGGCACCACTGGGCTAAATCCCCAGCCCTCCCCATCCATGTTCTTCTAATTCACTTTCTGCTCATGTGGACATTAGATGCTTAGCCCTTTCATTAGGAGCTACAGCTTGGGGTATCTTCTAGAATGTAGCTCATCTTGCTCTGCCCAAGTCAGATTACTCCAAACCTCAACCCCTCCTGTATTTAATTTTTCCAAAGTTCCTAATAATGGACAAGAGGCTGAGCTGGGTCTTTCCCCTGAGGGTGATTCAGTCTGTTACTCATAGGGCCCTGGCAAAGAAGGTAATCCATGAAACAGTTCAACCTCTACTCGTCCTGAAATCTAAGGATCCATTTGCTAGCATAATGTTCCCTAGTCACCATCCCAAGGTACTGTCTAGGCCCATGTTACTGCCACCGTGAGCTAGAATAGACAATTTATCTAGAGGAAGAGTGTGGACGAGCAAAATAGGAATGAGGAGGGGAGCCAGAATTATCCTCCAGGAGATCAATTAATCCACATCTGTTGTCCGGAGTCCAGCAGATACAATCAGAAAACTCCTTTGGGAGGCACTGCTGACAAAAAGTGTATGACATGAAGATTCCTGTCTCCTGGTCTGGACATCTGTCCTCTCTAAACAGACAGGCTGCTCCTTGAGAAAACCATTTTAACCAACCCAATCAGACTGGATAGTGGCAAGGCTTCCCTTCCCCAGATTCCTTCTTTCCTTTGTGCCTACCTCAATTTTTTAAATTTTCCAGTTTCCTTTCTGTTTCCCTTCTAACCTTGATTTTCTGAGTTAACTGTTAGACTTTGCCTAGGAACATAATGTGTTTTCTCGTAAGTCATGCACACAACTCTTCCTAACAAGCATTTCCCATAATTCCATTTCCTGAGCTTTTCTGGTTCTCTAATTTTTTTTCTTCAAATAGAGCAGAACATGAAAGCATTTCTGCAGATATTGGACTTGCCACGCTGGCCCCTAAAGGGCTTAGAGAAACATGACATATCTTTGATCATGTGCTCCATTTCAAAAGCCAGGCCTTTCTCAGCTATGTATTTTATTCTTCTGACTTTGAACCTTGAACCATTTTTTTAAATTCTTTCATACAATAAGTAATTTTTGTATTTTTGTTGTTTTGGGCATTGTGCTTATCTCTTAGAATCCAGTGGTGAGTAAAGTAGATGTCCTTGTACCTGAGAAGCTACTGTCAGAAAGTAGAAAATCATCACTAAAAAATAAAAGCAATACTGCCAAACCAACACCAGCATCATATTAAATGGGTAAAAACTGAAAGCTTTCCCTCTAAAATCAGGAACAACGCAAAAATGTCCGCTATCACCACTCCTGTTCAACATAGTACTCAAAACATTAGCCAGAGCAATTAGGCAAGAGAAAGAAATAAAAGAGATATGTATAGGAAAGGAAGAAGCCACATAATCATTATTTGCAAATGACATGATGTAAATGACATAGAAGACCCAAAGAATTCCACCAAGAAACCCTTAGAATTAGTAACAACTTCAGCAATGTAGCAGCATGCAAAATCAACACATAAAAATCAATAGCGTTTGTGCATACCAATAATGAATTTAAGGAGAAAGACATTAGGAAAGTAATACCGTTCGCAATAGCATCAAGAAAAATTAAATACCTAGGCATTAACCTAACCAAGGAAGTTAAAGAGCTCTAGAACAACAACTATAGTACTCTGAAAAAAGAGTTTGAAGAGGACATCAGAAAATAGAAGTTGCAATCCACGGGCCACATGCTGTTTCGCGGAGTGAATCTCCTAGAGTGGCTGGTGACCCTACTCAGGGAGGGGACTTGCTGTGCCAGGACCCAGCCCCAAGCCCTCTCCAGCTACTCTGTGGGCCTCAGGACCCTTGGGAAGCCGATGGCTCCCAGCAAAAATGGCACCCCCCTCCCTGAAGGAGTGGTAGGTCTGCTGGGAAGCCCACGACGAATACTGGCAGTACTTGGACCAGAACCCTGGGACGCATCCCGCTGCCAGCAGCTGAGGAGGTCCTTCGAGTCCAGCTGTCCTCATCAATGGATAAAATATTTTGATAAAATACTAGACCACTTAAAATTCAAGGAAAATTTTGAAGCAGGACAAATCCAGCCTTCACAGTCAACTGCAAATGCCTAGGCTGTTCTTGAACTTTTCGCAAAGCCTGAAACTTTCTGGACACAGAATGCTCTGTTAGTTCTGGGAAAGTATTTGAATCACGATACACATTGATACTTGCTCCCTGTGTACAACAGTTAATAAGTAAAATGACCAAGCAACAGATCTTCAAACTATGAAGAACTGAAAAATGGTATTAAGTTTTAATAAGAAATATTTTGGGCTGGAGATTTAGCTCAGTGGTGCTGCCGCTTGCCTCAAACTCGCAAGGACCTGAGTTCAATCCCCGGTACCAAAAAAGGAAAAGAAATAGAAACAAGAAATGTTTTAAGAAAAAAATTAAAATCCTATTATAAAAACATTTTTTTCTTTTTGGAAGATGAGTCATAGGCAAATATTATTTACAGTAGATGTAAATAAAAACTGAAATAAGCAAGTTGCAATGTGTGTTCCAGGTGAAACATTTTAACACAATCTACAAAATGAAGTTGGAAGAAGGTTGAAATATTCAGGTAAAATATTAGAAAACTACTAAGACCCACAGGTAATATCACACTGAAGAGTAAGAAAAATGACTGGATTCCAGGTAGTACACTACTGCAAAAAAGAAATATGCAGATAGACTGGGAAGGAAGAAATAAAACTGACATTATTCACAAAGGTTATTATTAACTTTAAGAAAACTCTGAAGAATGGAGTGTGTGCGTGTGTGTGTGTGTGTGTGTGTGTGTGTGTGTGTGTGTGTGTGTGTGTGTGTGTGCAGATCACATATTTCATGAAGAACTTGTGTCCAGAAAAATGAATTTAAACTTTTTTTCCCCACAGAACTAGAGATTGAACCTGAGGCTTTCATACTGAACTATCTATCCTCAGCCCTTTATTTATTTTTATTTTGATACAGATCTCACTGAGTCACTTAAATTTCCCAGGCTGGGCTCAAACTTGCAATCCTTCTGCCTCAGCCTCCCAGAGTGTTGGGATTACAGGTGTGCACCACCATGCCCAGCTCTTACAACACTTAACGAAAAAACCCTATTTAAAAAGTGAGCATATTATACAAATAGGTATCTACTGAAAGAAGATATACAATAGGGAACAAATATATGTAAAGATCCTCTATTACTAAATATAAGAATAATGGAAATTAATACAACTATATGTTTATGTCATTACATATTGAAATGGCTTCATTTAAAAAGCTGACAATACCAAGTGTTGACGAGGATACACAGCAACCGTCATTCTTACTGTGCTAGGAACACAAACTAGAAAAGCCCCTAGGAGAACAGTGTACTGAGTTAAACATATGCTGACTTCTGACCCAGCAGTCCCACTTCTAGATATTTCACCAAAGGAACTGAAAGCTACACCTGTACGTGAAAGTTTATCTGAAGCAGCTTTGTGCAAATCACCCAAAACTAGAAACCACCCAGACACCCACAGCAGAGAAATGAATAGGCGAACTGATGTATCTGTGTGATGGGATAAAGCAGGAACGAACTTCAGATTCACGCAGTAACAGATGAACCCTGAATGTACTTCAGTGGATAGGACTTGAAAAAGCAAACTATAGGATAGAAAAAGATCCCTGTTGGCCAGTGACTGGAAGATGGGGAGGGGGCAACCATGAAGGAGTGGCAAACGAATCTTTAGGGTGATGAAATCATTCTTTATGTCACTGTGGTGGTGGGTGCCTAAGTATGCATTTGACAAAGCCCACACATTGTGCTATAAAGAGTGACTTTGCACATTAAAATAAAATCTGCCATGGTGGTGGGGGGATTCTGGTAGAGTGCAGATTGTGAAGAATGTCTACCCATATTGTAAATGTGTGACATAACCTCACTGAAAGTAGTGGGCAAAAGAAGGACTGGCCTAAATAACTGCAATGTTTTGACTGCATTCTATATGGCGAAAGGCAGAAGAAACTATACACGAGGTGCTAAATTTCACAAGCTTAGCAGTTCTGAAGCTGTTTGGGTAAGAGTACAGCATGTAAGTAAATGTAAGCAGTGAGAACTAGGTTTTATGTCAGAATAAGCAGTTAAAAATAAGTGAAAGGAGAACATTTGAATGCCAGGGCTGGGATCGTTGTCTGGTATCACTAAGCACTCACATCACCTTCACTTGTCTCCACACTGGCGATGCAGAATCCTCTATGGATAGGGGGACAGTCACAGGGTGGCAAATGCGAAGTGCCCCAGTTCCTCATGTTGGGGAGGTGCCCATAGCTACCATTTAGGCAGGGGCAGCAAGCACATCTCACCCTTTGTAGGGGTGCTAGGGGTTGAACCCATGATCTTTGCATTGAATTTTATTCCCAGCCCTTGTTTTAATTTTGAGACCCAATCTTACTAAGTTGCTGAGGCTGGGCTCAAACTTATAATCTCCCTGCCTCAGACTTGCAGAATGCTGGGATTATAAATCTTGGTTTTGAACATTATTCCTCAATAAATCAGGCCAAGTCTCCTTGGAGAAATGTCTGATGCTAGCCTAAGGCAGGAAAAATAAAAAAGAGTCTGTGGTATCATGTGCCAAGAAGTAAGAAAAGTCTGCTTAAAAATGGCATATATCATAATGACACAGTGCCAACTATCCACACTGATTTAAAAACAAGAAAAAAGTATTGAGGAATTCCAACAAATAAGTATAGAAGAAATGAAACACAGACTATCACTATGAGAACAAACACCACAGTCATAAATGGTATAGGCAGAATTCCCTGATGAATGAAAAGACTTTATGAACAAAGCTTCAGTAGCATGGGAGCTAGCACAAAGAATCTACAACTGGGATCTCATCTTTTTAAAAAGCTTCCACACTGCAAGAGAAATCACCAGCAAAGCTAAGAAATAACCCACAATATGGGAGGAATTTTTTACCAGCTGTTCCTCAGACAAAGGTCTACTATCTAGAATATATATAGAACTCAAAAAGTCAGACCCCCCAAATATTAATACCCAATTAAAAACTGGGCATCTGAAATGAACAGACATTTCTCAAAGAAGTAAAATCAGCAAATAATCATATGAAAAAATGTTCATATCACTGGCCGTTCAAGAGATGCAGATGAAAACAACACCAAGAGTCCATCTCACCCCAGAAAGAATGGCTGCTATCAAGAAATAAACCAATAACAAATGTGGTGGGGTTGTAGGGAGATAGGAACCCTTCTTTATACTTGGTGGGAGTGCAGACCAGTGCAACCACTGTGGAAATCAATCTGGAGATACCTCAAATAACTAGGATTAGAAGTTCCATTTGCCCCAGCTATTCCTCTGTTGGGTATCTTCCCAAAAGAATTAAAAGAATCATACTGTAGTGATATATGCTCACCCATGTTTATAGTGGCACAGTTTGTAATAGCTAAAACTTGGAAACAGCCCAACTGCCCATCAACTGGAGACTAGATAAAGATGATGTGGGTTTTTTTTTAATGGAGCACTACTCAGCCATAAAGAATGGGAAATTAGAGACATTTATAGCTTAGTGGATACATTGGGGCCATACTCTAAGTGAAATTAATAAAACATACATGTGTAAATTCCAAATAGTTTCTCTGGTGTGAAAAACTAAAAGTGTAAATAAGGATCAAAATGCATAACTGATAATGTGTAATAAGGAAAAAAGATCTAAAAGAGTAGAGGAAGTGGTAGGGTTGGGAAAAGGTAAAAAGGGAATAGAAAAATATGAGAAAAGGGAAAACATGGAAACAATGTCTTTGTAAACAGGGAAGGGTGGAGAGGGTGAAGGAAGGGCTGGGGAATGGGGAAAAAATAAGAATAAGTCATATAAAGATATATGATCCCAATGATGAATGTAACTGTATTATATCCCTAAAATGTACCAATAAACTTAATGTTTAAAAAAAGAAAACAGAAAGATGTTCCCCATACCTGGATAGGCAAAACCAGTGTTGCCAAAATATTTAATGATATACAGATTTAATGAAGTCCCGGTTAAAATTCCAGCAGCATTCCTCCAAGAACTAAAGAAAACAATTCTAAAATTCATATGGAATCTGAATAAACCCAGGACAGCAAAAGCAAACCTGAGAAACAAGAGTAAAGTAGGAGGTATCACAATACATGACTTCAAGTTATATTACAAAACTACAGTAATACAAATGGCATGATATTGGTACAAAAACAGACATGGGTCAATGGAACAGAATAGAGGATACAGAAACAACCCCAGATATATTCAGCTATTTGATCTTTGACAAGGAGGCCAAAAACTTATGCTGGCGAAAAGAATGCCTATTCAACAAATAGTGCTGGGAAAACTGGCTATCTATATGCAGATTGAAGCTGGACCCTTATCTCTCCCATGTACTAAACTAAAATCAAATGGGTCAAAGATCTAAACAATAAAACATAAACAATGAATCTACTGGAAAATAAAATAAGTGAAACACTTAAAGTCATGGGTGTAAGCAAAGACTTTCTAAACAGAACTCCAATAGCATAAGAAATAACAGCAAAAATCAACAAATGGGATTATATCAAATTAAAAGGCCTCTGCATAGTAAAGGAAACAAGCAGCAGAGTGAAGAAACAATGTACAGAATTCCTCAGTCAGAGAATAATATATAGAGTATGTTAAAATCTAAAAAAAAAAAGGTTCCCTAAAATAAAGGGTCCAATCAAAAAATGGGTAAATGAAATGAATAGATATCTCTTAGAAGAAGTACAAGTGGCCAAAAAACATATGAAAAAATGCTCAGCAACTCTGGCCATTAAAGAAATGCAAACTGAATAGTTCTGAGACTTCATCTTACACCAGAAAGAATGACAATCATCAAGAAATCCAATAACAACAAATGTTGGTGTGGCTGTGGTGAAAAAAGAACTCTTACACTGTTGATGGAAATGTAAACTAGTAAAACCATTATGGAAATCAGTGTAGAAATCTCTCAAAGAATTAAAATTAGAAATTCCACTTGACCTAGTTATTCTTCTAGGCATCTTCCCAATGAAGCTAAGAATATCATATTACAGCAATACATGCATACCCATGTTTATAGCAGCACAGTTCATAACAGCTAAATCCTGGAATCATCCTGTATGTTCATCAAAAGGCAAATAGATGAAGAAAATGGCATCTATATATAATTGGATACTACTTGGCTATAAAGTAGGACAAATTCAAAACACTTGGAGGAAAATAGATATACAATACCTGGAAAATATAATGTTGAGTGAAATAAATCAGAGCCACAAGCTTAATTACCATATTATATCTCTCATTTTAATAAGGCAAAGCACATATAAAGAACAAAATAAAGGATTGATAGGAGGAAATAGAGAGATCTTTTGCAAATGGGAAAGGGTCCTAAAGGCCAAGGGTGCGGGGAGGAGAGAAGGATGAGAAGAAATAAAATTTAAGATGTGTCATGTACGGGTACCAAACACCCACAATGAATGTAAACATTATACATCACAAACATGAAGTAAAACAATCATAAAAATGGGGAAATGGAATCTAGAGATGGAAGGATGGAGGTGTATGGGGAGGGGAAGAGAAATAAAAAAGAATCAAGATGTGTTATGTTCATGTAGCTACTCCCTAAGATGAATGTAACTTTCATGCACTGCAAACATGTACTACTAAAATAAAATTTTAGCAAGCATTACTTAAATAGACACTATTTTAAGTACTTGACACATATGAATATTTTATTTTCCCAACAATCCTAAATACCTCCATTTTACAGATGAGGAAAATGAAGTCCAGATGGGTTATGTAAGTTGTGTGAGGTCATCAAAATAGTAATGAACCTGGGCTTCAACCCCAGGATTCAGGTCTTGTGTTGAGTCTTTTCGATGTGTTATCACTTTGTGATGCTATGAACACAACTATTCTCTGAACTGTGCATTTCTATTTTGCAGAAACATCTGTTTTATCTAGAGTGACAGACCAGAAAGAAGACTCCTGAAAGCCTGCTGAAAAGCAGAACCTAGAAAAAAATAATTAGGATCAAAAGCCTGGGACCAAGCAAAGAAGCCCAGTACAGTTTGAGAGGAGCCTTGTATACTTCTAGAAATCAATGCTAGGATTGGATCCCACTAACCAGAAGCAGTTCTCAAGGCCCTCTACCATTTTCAGTGGACTTGCCCCAGGAAAGCATGCCAGCCCCTAGTATGCTTATTCTGGCCCCAGAATGGATTCCAGGTCTCTATACACAAATGAGTAGATAAACCAGCTGTGAGATATAGATATAAACACAGATACAGATTATCCATCCATTAAAATTTAGGTATATATTATAATATGGGTACACCTTTAAAACATTATGTCTAGGGCCAGAGGTTTAGCTCAGTAGTGCCACTGCCTGCCTTGCAAGCTCAAGGTCCTGAGTTCAATCCCTGGTACCAAAAGAAAAAATATTAGGCCTAGTGAAATGAACCAAATACAGGTTGGCAAATATTGTATGATTCCACTTACATGACATACCTAGAATAGAAAGTAAATTCATAGAGAGAGAATGTAGAATAGAGGTTACCAGAGTGGGGAGAGAGGTGATGGAACAGTTTATTACTTAAAGCACAGAGTTTTTGTTGGGATAATGAGAAGGGGCTGGGTGCAGCTCAGTGTCAGAGCACTTACCTAACATATATGAGGCCCTGGGTTCCATCTCCAGCACACAAAAAATAAACTGTTAGGAGAAGACACACAGGGAACACCAAGATTCACTCATAGGGAAGATTCAGGAAGGAAAAAACCTCCAAAGTCTTGAACAATGAACAGGAGTCGTGATTCTCCTCTCATTTTCTAACCTACTCAATTAAAAAAAATAGTCATGAAAAGCTAAAAAGAATTTTCAGCAACTAAGACAGTGCCTGTTAATCAAATATCTGTTGAAATCATGCTTCCCTCTCACTATTAATAAAACTGTCAGACTTCCGGAGCATTTGGATCCAATAATAACGAAACATCAGAACCAAGGACTTGTAATGCTTTTAGCCCACTCGTCCTAAAGGTCCTGCCTGTATTAATCTGGAACATCCTCTCTTAGAGTCTACACTGTACCTGCCTGCTCCTTTCTGGGAAGAGAACAGGGATGAATAGAGTTAAAACCTACCTGTTGCCTCACAGAACAAACCCTACAGAATCCATTCACAAAAACAGTTCAGAAAATGCTGCAGAATTCCTTGATTCTAACTAGCTCTTATTGAGCACTTATGGTATTCAGGTACTGTTCCTGCTTATTAACTCAGTCCTCCATTATTTAACAAAGTCAGGTCAAATGGAAAAACCCTACCTTTTTAGGCAGCAAGTGTAGTGCCCTAGACAGAACATCATAGGCTTTACTAGACAGTCTTGTTTTAAAGGACTGTCTAGTCTCTGTGTTATGATTTAGATCTAGAGTGTCCCCCAAAACCCTCCTGTGTTTGGAGATGGAGCTTTTGGAAGGTGATGGCAATGGGGGTCCTATATTCATCTGTGGATTAATTCACTGATGCATTCAAGGCTGAAGGTACTATTAGGAGGTGGGGCCAGGTCAAAAGAGATGGGTTACTAAGGCATGATGTGGAAGTATATATCTTCCTGGTATTGGGTATTCTGTCCCAGTGACAAGAAAGTGACTAAGATACTCTGCCTTTACTGAGAAGACATCCTAGTAAAGGTGATCCCCATCTCCTAGCTGAAAGGACAAACCAAGTGGCAGCCACATTGGTAGCCCATTGATGCTCAGGTTCAAACAAAAATCCACCATTTCATGTAATCCTATTACGCCTATTTCCACCTCCCCTAATTCTTGTGAAGGAAGAGTTCAAAGGAATTCAAGGCAAGACAACCACTCGCGACTTATTTACGAAATATGATCTGTTTCCACAGAGCCTGAATTGGAGGGGGGATTATTTTTTCTCTTTTCTTGAGGGATATCATTGGCATAGTGATCATGAATGAAAGGCAGCAGCTGGAGTTGGGTAAATTATTATGGTTTCAATCATCCAGAGAGCAGTCAGCCCAGTGCGGAGTTGTCCTTGGTGATGGTGTAGAAACGCTCTGGGAAACAGGGAAGGTGGAAAGATCAGCAGAGCCATGTGTGTGTGTGTGTGTGTGTCTGTGTGTATCTATGTGTGTCTGTGTGTGTCTATGTGTGTGTGTAGCTCTGAATTCTGGAATCTGCACATACAAGCTCAGCCATTCCCATCCAAATGGACGGCTTTTCATGCAGAAGTACTCATGGATTAAACCTGGGAGTGGATCCCTCATGCAGATCATAGACACTATCAGATCCTTCCTACTCAATTAAAAAAATCAGTTATGAAAAACTAAAAAGAATTTTCAGCAACTAAGACAGTGCTGGTTAATCGAATAACTGTTGACATCATGCTTCCCTCTCCCTATTAATAAAGTTCCCAGGTGGGAATTAGGACTGGCTGCAGGGAGTTATTTGAATATTAAAAACAGAGATGTTCTCTTATAGCAACCACAGAGAATAGTTTTTAAAAATGAGATCCATATGGGGAGATGAATGTTTAAAGAGCTACAAAGTGGTTCTAAATTGGGTTTTCAGACCAAAGGATTACAAACAACATCAGGGGCTGAAATACACAGACCAAAGGAATCACAGGCAACTTGAGAAATTGATAGACTAGGGTTGTGTGGGAACAGCTGAAAGAAGCAATGATCTGGACTAATTCCCTGGGATGAGGGATTTAGTGCTTCAGTAGGAACCTTTCCCCTCCACAGGCTCACCTTTATCCATTCCTCTTAAGCAGAGCCTTCATGTTACCTACGATCACAAGCTCTTGTCGGAGGAAGTCTTAACCTTTCCTCTCTGTTCTGTCCCTGGAGCCTACCTCCATGCTGACACAGAACAGACACTCAGAAATGCTTGCTGAATTGTGAATAAAGGCATGGGTGAAAGGATGTTGCTATCTTACCATGCTGGATATTGATCAAAGGAAAGACATATTTAATAGGCATTTTTCCAATAAAACCACATTAATTCTTAGAGTAGTAAAGAATTTACTGAAGAGTCTATTAGAGAGCAGAAAGAGGGGTCAGAATATATTCCATATAGTAAATAATTGAATAAATTCGCCTTATGTATTTATATTTTCCCCCAAACTGCTTCTCTTGGAGTGAGCCAAGAAATGGGCTCACTCTCTCACCACCATTTTCTTTTGTGCCTTCTTCTCCCTACCCATACAAAGTGCAAAGTAAAATAAGAAAAAGTTCTATTGTTGCCTTTTTTTTTTTAAACCCACAGGGTGAAGGAGGTGAAGGGAGGGAAGGGGTATAGGGAAAAAATAAGAACCATGATATAGCATGTAAAGGTACAAGATCCCAATGGTGAATTTAACTGCATTGTTTGCTTTGAATGTTCCAATAAACTGAATGGGGTAAAAACCCCTACAAATACAGTGTGATTTAAAGAATAAGAGTTCTTTAAAGAGTTCTTGAAACCACACTATGAGAGGCCTCTTGGTACACTTTATCACTTTGAGGACATGTGCCCAGCCCTTGAGATTTCCAGCCAAAGATAAGCCTTAACATAGGGTGAATATGAGGTGTGGTCAAAAATACAGAGAATATTTCATTATTTTTTCAAAGTATTACGGTAAAAGACACATTGATATTAATCCCCCTCAAAATACTCCCTTCATTTCCAACACACTCGTCCCAACATCCTTGACACCTTCTGAAGCAGTTCCGAAAGTGCTCTTTTGTGAGCATCTTTAGTTGTATTGTTGTGGCAGCCTGGGTGTTTTGAATCAATTCAAAATCTTTACCTTCATGGTCATTTTGGCTTTGGGGTAAAACCAGAAGTTGCACAGTGCCAGATCCAGTGAATAAGGTAGTTGAGGACACACAGCAGTGTTTTTATTGTATTTGACAGAAATCGCTATAAAACTTTTTTACTCTATTTTTTGATTAATTGACTCTATTTGACTATTTTTATCAGTGGCAATGTGTCTTTTACTGTAGTTTTTAATATTTACTATATTTTTGATACTTTATAGAAAAAGCTGATTCTGTTATCTTCATTCAGGGCCCTGATAGCTTAACTTCTCTGTAATCCCTGAAAAACAGGCTTTGGAAAACCCACTCTAACTGAAAAGTGAGTAAATGAGTACTCTGTGCCCTTCAGGAGTATTTACTTTTACTTCAGAACTACAAGAAAAGGAAATCTGGGGAGATGATTGTGGGGTCTGATGCAGTAAACAGAAAGTTATGTACTAAATAATTAGACAGCAATCTGAAAATTATCTTCTAGGACTCAAGGGAGAAAGACCAATGTGAAACAGAAGCAGAAGAAAGCTGTACCTCATATAAACATGGAAATTTGGGATCTATGAAGAATATCTGTTTTTTTTTTTTTAATCCGAGGAAAGGAATCGAGGACAGAAACAATGTCATGCAGAGAAACAGTAATGAAAACAGTGAGTGAATACAGTGGACCCTCAAGTTACCACCAACCTGACATATGAACAACTTGAGTTAATTAGGTTAATGGAAGATTCATGCCTCTTGTTATCTATAGTGTGTACCCAGGAAAACATTCAGATCATAGCTGACTTAAAACCAACCCTCCCTGGGGAACCAGTTGAGTTCATAAGTCAGGGGTCTACTGTATCTTTCACTTAAAGTCAATCTTGACTCTTGGCTGCAGAGTCTCAACAAGATCCAGGCAGGATTATGGAGGCAGATCTATACCATGATACCCTGAGTAACAACATCTCTGAGTTAAAATACAGGAAAAAATGTCTATAGAGTAATAGAAACAAGATATTTAGGGGGAAAAAGTGTAATGAAAGATTCCTTACCCCAACACAGAAAACGGTGGACCACCAGTATGCATAAAGTTTTCTATGTCCAAAAATGTATTTCTTATAATAGCAAAATATACACAATTCAATAATGCAAGGACTCATAACCATAATACCCAGATATCAGTCGCCAAAAATATCACTTGGAATTTTGGAATTCTTTTTTTTTTCTGGTACCAGTGCTCAAACTCAGGACCTTGTGCTTTCGAGGCAGGTGGTAGAACCACTGAGCTAAATCCCCAGCCCTCCAAAAATATAACTTGAAGAAAGATTCCAATTAAATGGAATAAAGAACTCAAGAATTATGATGATGTTGGGGCCAAGGATTTAGCTCAGTGGTGCCATGTCTGCCTGGCAAGTGCAAGGTCCTGAGTTTAATCCCTGGTACCAGAAAAAAAAAAAAGAATTAGGATGTTGTTATAGACAAAGCAATGATGTACAATAAACTTAAAAAGCTTATAATTGAGCCAATAAAAGTGTTGCTATGTGATTGATAAATTTAATGCAAATATTAACAAATTAATACAAAAGTGAGGGGCTGGGGATTTAATTCAGTGGTTCTGGCACCTGCCTTGCAAGCGCAAGGACCCAAGTTCGATCCCCGGTACCAAAAAAAAGAACTAGTGAAAATTTAGAAAAAGTGAAATGCTGGATTTGAACTACCAGACTGTTTAAAAAGGGACTCAGAATCAGAGAGAAGTTTATAGTCACTGTGGGGAGTAAGAGAAGGAATGGCCAGCCACAGGGGAAGGAAACCTGGAGATGGGAAAATGAAATTAAAAAGAAAAGTGTTTCAAGAAAGAAGTGATTGATCAAGTGTGTTCGATACTGATAAATACAATTATGTGAAAATAAAAATATATGCATTGGATTTACCCACATGAACCTGGTTGAGATCATGATAAAGAGCCCCTTTGGTGGAGTGTTAGAGGTGGAAGTCAAGTTTCAGGGAATTTGAGAGTACTGGGGCTGTACACTTCCAATTTTAGCAGTCCTTATGCTCATGCTACAGGGAAATTCTGTCACAAAGAGAAAAAGAGAAAAATGAAAAGGTGTAGTCAGTCTAGAAGAGGAAGGTAAAATTCCCAGTGGACCAGAAACACTGCCGTGCTTAGGTTAAAGCAGACACGTTTCTGGATTCCTAATTCAGAAGCAGCCAGTAGCGTGCTATTGGGAATTTGGCTCGTATGGGGTAAAGGGATTAAAACTGCTCCAAAACTGGGTGGATTGGGGCTCTTCAAGTATGAAAACAGCTTGAATTTATTTTAACTCCTATAGATGGTTCCCCAAAATATAACTTACAAAAGTAAGACACCCAAGGAAAGAGAAGGACACAGTCCTGCAACCAGTAACTGACCATGCCGCCCACTGGCTGAATCTTGGAGTTATCAATTGGAGGAAAAAAAAAAAAACTGCAGAAAAGCCAACCAACCATCGTTATCCCTGACATTATCACAGGCCCGAAGACCCAAAACACCACCGGGAAACCTGCTTGGACTGGCAGCCCAAAGGACTGAACAGAAGCAACCACACAGCTGCCAGATGGTGGAGGATAGAGAGGAAAACACTCATTTAATGTGAGCTTGTAGGAACTGTGCATGTGGCTCAGTGGCAGAGCAAGAGCAGTTGCTTGGCATGGCACAAGGCTTTGAGTTTGATCTCCAGCACTAGGGGCATGCACACACAGGTATGCATGCAGATTGAATCAGCAACCCTAAATTCTAAAACCCACAAAGAAATATAATACTGTACTAACAAAGGCCCTCAAATCAACAATAAAAATGAAACCACCCAATGATGTTTATTTTATAAATAATGTTTGAAAATGTGTTTTTAGGCTGAATCTAAAACTAAAAAAAGAAAAAAGAAACCACAAACATTACTGTATTAAATGCAAACTTAAAGTGTGCTAAGGTCTTCCATTACTTGGAGAGAAGCAGTTTAAAACTTCAATACTTTCTCAGTCTGCCTTACAGTAAGATTAAGACTATATGACTGGATTCTAGCTAATAGAAAATGGACACTTATATAACTTCATCATAAAAGCATTGTTATTAATACATTCTTATTCTTGCATGGTAATCAAAGAGACTTCTTTCTTCATTAATTAATTTTATTGGTATATTTTAGATATACAATATGCTGGCATTCATTATTGGAAGTTTGTACCTTTACATAATATATCTTGGTTCTTATTTTTTCGCCGTTCCCTGCCCTCTCTTCAACCCCTCCACCCCTCCCTATTTACAAAGACTTTGTTTCTATTTTTCCCTTTTCTCATATTTATTACTTTCCCTTCTTTCCTTTTCCAAATCCTTCTCACTTCCGAGACTTCTTTTTAACAGGAGAGTGTCCCAAAAAAAGATTCCCAGATCCTTTAGTTGTGGTTGGAGGAGATCTCCAACTAGTGACAGGATCCGACTGGAATCTGATAGTGTTACTTATGCTTATTAACACAAAAAGCAGGACTTCAAAGCACATTTATAACTCCAGAGATATGAAGTAAATCTCACAACACTGGGGACCGGGGATTTAGCTCAGTGGTTCTGATGCTTGCTTTGCAAGTGCAAGGTCCCAAGTTCAATCCTCAGTACAAAAAAAAAAAAAAAAAAAAAAAAAAAAAAAAAAAAAAAAAAACAACAACAACAACAAAAACTCACAGCACTGGAAAATTACAAGCTATTTTTCAGAGAACTAGTGAATAAAGCCAAAGAAAATAAAAGAAAGTACAAGGGTTTAAATATGATGTGAGTGCCCTAAGGTTCATGTGTTTGGAGCCTGGCATCAAGAGATGAGGATCAAGAGATGAGTTGAGGGGGAGAGAGGGAAGGCAAAGGGATGCAGAAAGAAATTAAAATGGGCTATGTACATGTACCAGCTGTGCACAAGGCACGTAAACATTGCATATTACAAGCATGTACTAAAAATATAAACTTTAAAGTAAAATGCATAAGGTAGTTGGGAGTTGGGAGTATAGCTCAGAGCTAGAGCCCTCAGATAACATATGTGATTCCCTGGGTTCAATCCCAGCTACATAAAAATTAAAAGCATGAAAAATACTTCTTTTTTAACTAAAAAGAAAAAGAGGTGATGGAATCTTTACAAGGTGGGGCTGCACTCAGATATACTAAGTCCATAACCCATATAAAAAAATTAGAATTAGTGAAGGACATGCCAAAAGCCCTAAATGAAAGCAGAGACAATACACATTCATGGATTAAAAGATGAAATAAGCATTTCAGTTCCTTCTGAATTAATTTACAAGTTCCATACAACTCCAATCAAATGCAACAGAGCTTTTGAAAACAAAAGTTACAAGCTGATGCTAAAATTCACATGTATTTGTAAAGTAACGAGACTAACTAAAAGAATTTTGAAGAACTGTGTGGGTGTAAGGCAGGAGAGTTGTTCTACCAGATGAGGTACTGGGCAGCAGGCTCATGCATCCAGCTAGGACTTGCATTACTGTTGTTGTTGTTGTTGTTGTTGTTGTTGTCATTGTCACCATTGTCATTGTCGGGAGTTTCTTGGTGCTCTCAGCCAGGCCATGTTATCTTCTGTTGAATAACAACATTTTATAGAATACCAGCCTCAGACAAAGTTACTCTAAGAGACCATAATAGTGTGAACAAAAACAAACCCACTTGATTGATAATTTTGCTTAAGCACAGACAAAAACAAGGGCGCCAAGAATATCTCAAAATACCAAGCATTTCCATCTCTGAGATGAAACAGGTGACTTATATCTTCACCACATACAATTTTATTCTCACTCTAATCTGCTGTCATTATAAATGTTTACTGAATACCCAGTCACAAAATTATCTACAAAAAAGTTAAAAATTCACAGAGGTGGTTATACATCAGTGGAAAAGGGAGAATCTTCAATGTATACTTATAGCACCATGATTCTTCCATATTAAAATAATCATAGATAGAAATAAACCAGATAGATTAATAATCTGAGTAGGGTACCGGAGATTGAACTCAAGGCCTTCACACTGAGCTACATTCTCAGCCCCACACACACACATTTTTTTTTTTTTTTTTTTTTTAGGCAGAGTCTCACCAAGTCACTGAGCTATCCAGGCTATTCCTAAACTTTGCCTTCCTCCTGCCTCAGTCTCCCAGAGTGCTGGAATTGCAGTGATATGCCACCACACGCAGCTAGATGGATTAATAACCTTAAAGTTGGACACAAAACTCCAAATCTTACAGAAAAACAAGGAAATGTCTTTATGATTTGAAGCAAGGTGCTATTTCTTAAACTAAACATAAAACATAAAGGGAAAAGATTGTTACATTTGGCCATATTTAAATTTACATTTCATAGCAACAGACAGTATGGTAAAAAATCACAGATTAGGAGATGAAAATTTACAGCACAAAAAGTCAATAAGGAAGTACTAGTTGAAATATAGTAAGAACTCATCCAAAGTAGTTAGAAAAAGACAAATAATTGAGGTGAAAATAGGCACAATACTTGAAGTGACAATTCACAAACAGAAAATTTGCATAAATGTAAAAATGTGCTCATCCTAGTCAAAATTAAAATAATAGATTAAAAATAATAATTAGCTATTGTTAGCAGATAAACAAAAATTAAGACATCTAACAACTTTAAACATGGGTAAAGTTACAGATCAATGGGACATTTCTTACGCACCTAGTAAGAATATAAATTGGTATGACCACTTTGGAGGACAAGTGGGTAACATCTAGTAAGGCTAAAGATACGTATATGATATAACCGCACTAACCCACTGCTAGATCCCAGAAAACTTACATAAAGCGAGAGACAGAGAAAGACCCAAAGAACATGTGAAAGAAATACAAGAGGAGGAATGACACCTAGTAGTTTAGGTATCTAGTTCTTTCTCTTCGCCTACACTTCCTGCCCTCTAACCACCTTATAATAAATTCCTCTCTTTAGACTTTATCTCATTAGAAGCTAAATAATTTTTACTACCAAGTGACATTTTCAAAAACAAAATCAAACTTAAATAGAATTACAGATCAAAAAATTAATATAACATAATCAAAGAGGGCTTATTTCTACCCCTAAACTCTTAAGATATTCATTTCTCCAAATTAAAACAGCTGTCTGAGTAAGAGGAATTCTATTGTACAAACTTCATCTAACTTACTAAGTATAGAGTGAATGCTTAAACGAATTTTCACTTGTCCATCATAAAGAATGAACAAGTCATTTCACCTTTAGGGCCTTTGTTTCTTGATTATAAAGTTTCTTTTCAATCCTCAAAGTGAGAAAAATCACAAAGCGAGCAGAATGCTATAAAATGGAACAACAGCAAACTCCTACTAAGACCTACAAATCAACCACTTCAGAACCTTCATGTACAAACTATAAGTCAGAAGAGACCACAGAACATAACCAGGAAGGGCCTTGTCTTAATCATTTCCCATCCCTGAGACACAATACCTGATACCTGCTGTTTATAGGATGAGTGGTTTATCTTGGCTCTCAGTTTTTAGAGGTTTTAGTCCATAGTCCACCAGCTCCACGGCAGCAATGGAGGGGCCTGGAAGTCCATGGTAGGAGGGCCTGGACAGACAAAAGCTATTCAAATCATGTCATCCAGAAATCAGGGAACAAAAGGCAGAACTTGAAGGGAGATATATTCTTCCAGGTCATAAGCAGTGACCTGCTTCTTCCAATAATAATCTCCTCCTAACAGCAAGTCAGTTATAGCACCCGTGCCCTGTGGTCTAATTGCTTTCCAAAGACTCCACTTGTGAATACATAAGGGCTTTGGACACTCTAGACCTAAACTATAATATTCTTTCTCTGTCCCTCAAAGGATTCATGTCTCTCTTCATGCCAAATGCATTTAGTCCATCTTTAAGAGTTGGTCTTAAGCCAGGGATTTAGCTCAGTGGTTTGGTGGCCTGCCTTGTAAGCACAAGGACCCGAGTTCTCCCGGTACCTCCTAACAGCAAGTCAGTTATAGCACCCGTGCCCTGTGGTCTAATTGCTTTCCAAAGACTCCACTTGTGAATACATAAGGGCTTTGGACACTCTAGACCTAAACTATAATATTCTTTCTCTGTCCCTCAAAGGATTCATGTCTCTCTTCATGCCAAATGCATTTAGTCCATCTTTAAGAGTTGGTCTTAAGCCAGGGATTTAGCTCAGTGGTTTGGTGGCCTGCCTTGTAAGCACAAGGACCCGAGTTCAATCCCGGTACCCACCCCCCCAAAAAAAGAGTTGGTCTTTAAAGTTTCAGAATTGCTGGAAAAGCTCAAGTCCAAAGTTTCCTCTGAGACTCAAGGCAAAATCTTAGTAGTGAGTCCCTGTAAAAATAAAAAAGTTAAACACTGCCAAAATACAATGACATAGAACAAACATTTCTATTCCAAAAGGGGCAAATAGGAAGATAAAGTGAAATTGGACAAAAGCAAGACCAAAACCCAGCAGTGCAAACATTAAATCCTACAGCTCCATGAATAGCACCTGGGGCAAGGATTTGGTGGCTCCTCACCTATGGAATTGTCCTTGCAGTCCTCACAGCCTCTCTCTTGAGAAGGCTTTGCTCACTGCCTGCAGCTTTCCTTGGCTTCCAATTCATGTTCCTAGCATCTCCAATTTCATGAAGTTTCCACATTTAGTTTCATTCTCAGCTTCTCACACTGTCCTCTCAGAAGCACACTGCTGAACTCTGAGGGCTTCTTCTGAAATCTGGGTAGAAGCCTTCCTGACTTTGCAATTCTTGTATTGTTTATGCCCATAAAAACAGCACCACATGGATGATGCCAAGACCTGCCATCAGTTCAAACAGTAGTTTCCCCCCTTTGGATCATGGCTCAAGAGACTTCTAAGTGCTTGATGCTGGAGCACTGTGAACTGAATCCTGAAGAACCAATTCACTAGGTGGCTCTTCTAGATCAGGGTGTCCTGGGGAATCTCTTCTGAAAACAAACTCTTTCACTTTTACACCCTTGAGCCAGTGAAGGGTTGGATTCTTGATGATTTTTAAGATGCATGCAAGGCATCTTTTCTGTTGTTGTTATGTAAAGGACTTGGCATCCTTTTAATGCTGCTTTTCAGCGGCCAAGGTCTCCTCTGCTCCAATTTTTTGAGTGCTTTCTTTCTGAATAAACCAAAAACTTTTCAAATGGGCTTTGTGCTCCTAATTTTCAGTATAAACCTTGCTAAAAGCTGCCAATAGTATCAGTGCCACAGCCTGAATGTTGAGCTGCTTTGAAATTTTCCCCCACAGATTTATTAGTCTACTGCCTTAAGTCTTAGTCTCCCACAAAGTCTCAGGTCATAAGCAAAATGAAGATACATTTTCTGCCAGAGTATAACACACCTGTTCTTGAGTCCAACTGCCAATGAAGTCCTTGTACCTGACTGACACCTCCTGAGCCTGGTCTTTACCATCTGCATTTCTATTGACAGTCTGGTCTTCTGAGCTCTGACCAGTACTACCCACCAGGCTCAGTTTATAGTACTCTAGGAGTTCTCTAGCTGGTATCTTCAAACTTTTCCAAACTCCCTTGAATCAGCTCTGAAGGCTTCTAAGTCACATGGTCAGGTACCAAACAACAGCCCCACTTCTATGGTACCAAAATCTGTCTTAGTCACTGTCTCATCACTGAGACATAATACTTGAATCCCATAACTTAAAGGGGGAGGGCTTCATTTGTGGGGAGGGGTACAGTTTGTGTAAGTTTCAGCCCATATTTGCCTAAAGAGGCAGAAATGGCATGATGGAAGGGCCTGTGCAGAGGAAAGCTGTTCACGTCATGCTGGACAGGAAGCAAGAGAAAAAGGAGGAGCCAGGGTGGAAGATATATTCTTCTAGGTCACACCCGCAATTATTGGCTTCTTCCAACCGAAACCCACCATCTAATAGCAAGCCAGCTTGAGTAGCCCATGATGCGATCACCTTCCAAAAGCCCCATCTGTGAACACTCAAGGCCTTTGGGGAACATTTTAGAGCCAAACCATAACAGGACTGAACACCCAAAGCCTGAACTAAGATATAAGAGCTCATTCCATCAGAAGCATGGCTTTAAGACTTTGGAGCCATCTCTAGTTATCTATTGAGAAAACTCTTCAGTCCTTATGTAGTCTGCATGAATATGTTTCTTTTGAAAGCCCTGTCTGGGTCTTAACTACCAATGTAAACTGGGAAATGATAATGCAAAAGAAAACACATTACATTGTGTATTAGACGTGACTGATGTATATAATTATGTATACTGCATTACATGTATAACATTCACATTTTCTATTATTTTGTAATTTATAGTAGATAGGTAATTATATTTACATATTATAAACAATAATAAAATTTAAATATACTGTAATAATACTTATATAATTTTAAAACACTTCTCTTCAAAATCTAAATTCTTAGGGTTATTCACAAAAAAAATTAAAATTATGAAACTGAGGTGATTTTAGGTTTTTTTTTTCCTTGTTAAAGCTTGCAGTTCAAGTAAAGTCAAAACCAATTTAAGCTGCAGCTTCTTTGCTTCGTTTCCCAGATGCTCAAACACAGAATCCTAGATATGATCAAAGTAGTATATAGATTCAAAATCTCTCAACTGGAAAGAGAATCTTAGATGAGCTGCTTGTCTGAAGCTGAGGCTCTTAAGTTACCCAGCTAATGAGAGACAGAACCGTGACTGAAAACCAGGCTTATTGCTTCCAGGCTTTTTGCTTCTGGAATGAAATCCAGAAGAATGGAGAGAATCTCCAGGCCCCTTAGAAATGCCAAACTTCAGTTCTCTCCCTACTGAAAGGGCCTCCTCCTAAATTTCCTTTCTCCAGTACAAACCATCTTTCCAATCATTCAGGATCCTCATTTTATAATTCCCCACTAGTTGAACCATTTCCAAATTTTTAGATTTTTTAATATCAGTAAAATTTCCCCCCTAAATTTTGGCATCCTAAAATAGAGATGCCAATTTTTTTTTTGTTACTAGAAAAATTAGGAAAATGACTGCCACCTGTTTCCAACAGCGTCTCATCAAAGAAAGGATGTTTTAATGCTGAAAATCTAAGGAATGTACACTTCAAAAAGATGAATTTTATATACAAACTATATTTCAATAAATCTGCTATTTTTATATTTGCATCTTAGACCTAAAATTTCAATTATTTAAAATTGGATGAATCTAGATTTTGTCCCCATCCTACCCCAATGTCATTTTACCATAAAAGAGAGAAAACATCAACAGACCAAAAGGGCTTTGGGAAACCACCTTTTAGCCCCTCCTAGACAATGTCCCCTTTGTCTCTGTCCATCCTTCCTCCCTCATCCATATGGACACTCACCACTTCTTTTCGGGACTACTGCAATTACTTTCTGCCTGGTCTTGCTGTCCCATGGTCTCCCTCTCTGGCCCTCTTTTGTGTGCCATTAGATTGAGATTCTTCTGGCACAGATCTCATCCCACTAGATTAAACCTTGATCCCTTACCCTGGCATTCAACACCCTCCTGACCTAGCCTACCCTTGTCTCTCCCTCCACCTTTTCCCACCAATGGACCCAGCCAGCTCTCAAATTATTTCTAACTGTATCTTATTTCCTTTGTATACTTTTATTCATACTATTTCTCACACCTTCACGAAGTTTCTTAACTCTTACCTTTTGAAATATTATGCATCTTTCAAAAAATACTCAAACACTACTTTGTATATAAGCTCTAATAATTCATCTCTATGCCCTCCAAGTTAATCTTTCCCTTGGTCTAGTACTTAATGCATTATATATTATTGTGGTATGTCTGTCATTCTGCGGTAGAGGTTTGGCTTTGATCAACTTTTATATTGTCTATCTATAATGATTGTATGAATTATTTGCTCCCTCTCCTCCTCAGCAAATTTTATATCCTATTTTCCTTAGATTTCAGAAGCCATAAAATAATAATGCCAACTTCCTATCACCCACCTACAAAGTACTTACATTGTGTGCCCTCCCTTGCTGCCCAAAATGAATCATTTTCCTAGCTCTGAGTTTCACCCTCTCAGCCCTACCAAGAGCCCTACTCCAGGAATATTTCCTATCTCCTCTAAATTTATGATCTCTGCTTTTCCTCTGATTCCTCAGATCAGGGGAGACTAGCTAAAAAATGTTTACATAAATTATTCTCAAGCTAAACCAGTTGTGTTGATAGGCCCTCGAGAGTAGAACCCCTCAAGCATAGGAAGAAAATGAATTATAAACACACAGTAATCAGGCAAGAGAACATTTCATGCACTCCTCAATGAGAAAAGAAGACTGAGCTTTGACTGACTGAGATGATCCTGCTCACTGTCAGCCCTGCTCTCCTTTGAGATGTTCCTGATTGATAGATAACTGGTTAACTCCACCTGGCCTCTGATCAAAGCAACACTGTACAGTGGTAGCCGCACGGACCTCTCACTCCAGGCAGCATACATTTTCAAGTCCGTGATCATCTTTCAGTTTCTTAAGTTTGCCAATGTCTCTCCTGCCTTTAAATTTCTGAGTAGGCTACCTGCTGCCTGAAGCTCTCTGCCTCTCTTTTCCTTCCCTCTGCACAGGCCCATCAAAACTGACTTTCTTCTTCAGTTTTCAGCATAGATATCACCACTTGTCTCTACGATATCCTAAATTCTCTCATGACTTACACTTTCCACTTGTTCTTGGTGTCAGTTCTCCCACACTGTATTACAAACACTGTAAGGACAGAGATGATGTCTGTCTTGTTTGTCATTATGTTCTCAGCACCTGCCAGATGGAAGACACTCAGAAAATTGTGGAACAAATTAATGAATGAGCTATATAAAAACTATCTCATGGTTACAGAGGCTCTAGGGCAAAAAGCTTAGCAGAACCACCCAAAGATCTTATTTAACCTATTTAACAGTCCTCAAGACTTTTTCTTTCTTTCTTTCTTTCTTTCTTTCTTTTTTTTTTTTTTTTTTTTTTTTTTTTTTTTTTTTTTTTTTTTTTTTTTTTTTTTTTTTTTTTTTTTGCAGTACTAGAGATTGAACTCCAGATCTTGAACTTCAGGCACAGTCCTGAACACCTTCTTCAACTATACTCCTCATATTTAGACTTAGATTTATTGGGATTAAAAGGGAGTACAGGGACCCAGGTACACTGTGTGTCCCTCACAATAGTCCAGATACTGGCATAGGGTGTGGGGCGCAATGCTAGTAATTAATATGGGAAGAATGATCATGAGTCATTCAGAAAAGCCAGCTCGTAACTTCCACACATCTTTTCTGGACAACTCTGAGAACCACCTCTCTAGGTACATCATTCCTACGTCCTGTAATATTCTCCAGGTCATCAGCTCTCAGAGGCCTGGTCTTTCAACCAATCACAGTCTCTGGGCTTCACAGGTGGGTGGCTATTTTTCTCATTAAAACTTTAACATTAATTTTGCCTGCCGCAGAGGCCTTCGATCTTTTAACATACTCATCTATTCTAATCGAAGGTAGACTCTGGTGTTGATACAATAGGAAGGCAAAGTTATTTCTAACAAGCCACAGTAAATGTTGCCATTGTTAGTACAGAACATCATTTGCATCACTAACTTAAAATCAGGGTCCTTAGACACAATTTTTGGAAAAAACCTTTTCATACCTTGCCCACAGAGTCCATATCACAAATTTCCCATAACCTCTTGTCTACACCCATTAGTCTTACTAAAAAGGAAAGGAGAGGATGCTGTAGAGATAGAGATGAGGGGGAAAAGTAAATGTGCTTGTATTCCATTCTTTGAGCTATAAATTCCTCCAGACAGGAAGCAGTTGTAATGTTATCCCTAAGGGTCCTTCCTGTATACAGCCAACAGTCAAAGCAATTTTCTGATCAGATTTATTCAGGACTGACATGGATAGAAATGGTTAAGTTGTTCAAGAATGTTGTAATTTTTAAATGAAATGATTTCTGGAGAAGTAGCAGTGTTTAAAGACTAAAACACACCACATTTTAATCACAAATAGGCCTGACATAGAGGAATTCAAGGGGAAATGTGACCACAAAAAATACAAGTGGGCCCTCAGGGAGGTCACTTTTATTAGAGAAAGAAGCTCTTTCTGAGGGATCCACACCTACTGGATGCCCAGAGATTTAGGAGGAAAGACAAAGGTAGCCAAGGGGATTAAAACCGAAGTCATGACTTAGAGTTGTGTGAGGTAGGCAAATTCCATAATCTCTCTTGACTTCTGTTTCCTATTCTGAACAATGGTACCATCTATCTTGCAAGATTAGAAAGATTAGGCATGCCGACAGTAACAATAAAAAAACTGTGAATGGTACTTTTATATGAAAATGTTTTCTACCAGCACTTTCTATTTCCCCAGGAATCCTTGGAGGGAGTTTATTTTTCAGTTCTATTGTTACGCAGGTGCCTCTTGAAATTGGATTAGGGAACTATTCACATGCTTTTCTCTTACGATGCTGCTGATGTTACTTAGACTGGCTTAAATCCCCCGAAATGTGATCACAAGTGAGCACTCAGAAACATTTCAAAGTTCCTAAACTTAAAGTCTAATATTTTTTTACTCCTGAGTTGAATTTTCCCCCGCTAATTTTCACTTGTTTCTCTCAAAACTGAGATACGACTGGTGTCCTCATGGGGCAGGAGACGCCATTCCCAGGTTTAATCTGTTAACTCTTACCCACTAAGGGTAGAGATAATTCTTTTTCCCTGTCCTCCATAGCACATGCCCTCCCAGGATTCCCAACTCTTCATTGCAAGGATCCGGTGTGCTGCAACAAAAGGGGCTCAAGGTGTCTCCAAGAACAAGAATAGCTGAGCATTGAGCCATCTTTTACACTAGGAGGAAAGCCTCTGAAACATGAGACTATACCCAAGACCCAGGGAGAAGTTACCAGAGCCTAACCCAGCCCAAAAAAGCCATAAAAGCTAGTCCCACTCTTCCATGAAAGGCTGATCTTCTCCAGCGGACCTGTGTCCCCTTCAGCTCTTCTCCACTTCAAGTTGAAGCCCCTTTTACATTTTCTGTCCTTTCTCAATTATTTTGCTTGTAAATCTGCGCTGCTGCATCCAGTTTAATTTCTATTATCATTGAAGCAAATTGCCACACAGGTCTTGTATCAAAACTATTACTTAAATAACTTTTTGTTGAACAGAGAATCTTTCCAAGGATGTATATTTTACTGGTAGAAATGAATGGTTCTCATACTCTTAAATCTCCTAATACAGTGACTTTCCTTTCTTTGGACAACCCTCAAAGAATCTATTAAAATTTTTCTAATAGAGAAATTGCCAAAACAAAGTCCTGACTTTTCAAATTGTGTCTAGTGTGGCTTAGTCTGAAACAATTTATCTTTAATTACCTTGTAATACTGAAGTTCTTGGGAGAAGCTACATCTATGTTAAAGATCCCACAATCTGCTTCACCTCCATTGAGAAGAACACTCAAATTCTGGAAAGATGAAATTTTGTATGTCCAAAGCCAAATTGTCTGGAGCTATCTTAGGCTCTTTAGAAAAATAGCCATATGTTTTTAACTTTTGTGTCCAACCTAACATTCTTAGGGCTATTAGGTAATCTCTCAGAATATATTGTTGAACTTAGCAGACCTCTAGCCTCCCCCAATTTTAGAATGAAGAATGCTATGTCCTCTGAAATCTATAGATAAGATTTTCCCACTTTGCTATAGTTTGCTTACCAATGTTTTCACCAATCTGTTTGTTGTATGTTGATTTATGACTTTCTTTAGTCTGTAGCTATAAAAATTCACCTACTCTCCTCCACTTTGAAGCATGTCATTTAATTAAATTTAATTAAATTTGTAAATTTAAATCCATATATCCAGGCCATGATCATTCATATCTGACTCAGAATAAACCATTTATTTTCTTTAAAACAGAATTGTTATTTTATACTGACAAGTCTTACTGTTAAAAACAAAAAGTCTAGCTAAAGGTTTGAATGAACAACATAGTACCACCACAGGTCCAACATCTTCATCACACACACACACACACACACAGAGCCCACATTATTGCTATAAAAGAAAAATGCAGTATACTGAAGCTAATGTGGCAGGCTCCTAATTAATGATTAAAACTCATTGGAGCTAAGGTGCTGTTCTCCCAATAGGCACTATTTTTAAAATATTTCTCTTTGAAAACAACAGCATGATTAATCTCATCATTCCTACCTAAATTACTTGAGTAGAAATGACAATGCACTATGGGCAATTATTAAAAACACTTTATTATATATAATTTACACATGCTTCAATTCATATTGCTTAGGGTGATTTATTTTCCAGGTTGTGATGTCATCTACCAAGTTTAACTAGATCTAATTTTCATTCTGCCATGCCACGTACAAAAATACAATTTTCAAAGCAAATTTCCTCTTCTTTACACAAAGGTACACAAGAGTTCATCAGACAAATAAAACAAGAAAAGAATACTTTGCACACATATCAACACCGTACATGGCATTACCCTTCACACAGTAATGTCAAATGTGTTCTTTTATTTTTGAAACAGCAAGGAAATAGCCCCCTTCATCCTCAGAGGAAAATGCAAACTTTATTTGTTGCTAAAGCCAAACTCCAAGATGAAGGTGTGACCCTCTCGGGGTAAGTGGGGGTTGGGGTGTGGAGGAGAATGTAAGCCCTTTCATAAGCACTTCAAGAGGAAGGAATTGCAGGAGGTTCCTCGGGGACAGTCACACAGCTTCCCAATCCTGGCTCCTTTTCGCACCGCGCATTGTTCTCCAGCATCGCACTGCAAACAACACAACGTGGTCACTGGAGTCCCAGCAGGCAAATGCATGTGGGACTCAACGGGTGAGTCTCCACCAACCAATGTCTGCCTCTCAAGAGGAACAACTAGACCCCTCGCCATCAGCACAGGTCTCAGTATAGTCAGGCTTGGAACACAGAGCAACTTGTGCTCATAGTTCCTGTGAGAGGATATTTTTACAGAGAAATTTAAACACTTGGTCTCCTTCTACAGATCTTTCTTCCATTAGTCTGAGGGATCATATTTCCTGTCTCTTTTTCTTGCATACCAAAGGGAAATTTTTCATGTAGACCTTTTTTTCGTAAGAAATAAACAATATACTTGTGCCTTCTCACAATCTTTGTTCCTTGCTTCTCTACCTCCCCATCCTATCTCAAGAAGGTAGAAGTGTGTGTGCGTATGTGTGTGTGTGTACGTGTGTGTGTGTGTTGTCCTTTACCCAGAACTATCCAAGAAAAGTGATGAATTTTTGATCCCAGAACTTGGGTTTTGTTTTTTTTGTTTTGTTTTGTTTTGTTTTTTGTTTTTTAAGCACTGGCTGTGCTCTGGAAGACAGGAAGAAGTTAGGGGAGCAAGAACTTAGTAGATCAAAGGGCTCTTCCAACTCAGAAAATTCCTCTTAAGGTGAAACAAAAAGCTTGTCCTCAGGAAATACTCTTTCTTACACAGATTATAGAACCAGTTTCTGGCACAGCTGTTCAATCCTCCAACGTGACCCGGTGCTCCTTTTCCCTAGGAGACCAAGGGACAAGAACTGCCCCTGAAAACAAAGGGGCCCAGGAAAACAATGCATGCTCATTACCTGAGTTACTGGACCACATCCTGGTGTAAGGGCCATGTATACGGTTCAAGGAGTGCATTCTCTTTTAACATGGGAAAGGGGTAACACCAAAGTCTTACCATGGGAACTTGGCCATACTTCTTCTCGTAGATTGGAATACGTTTACTCTTGAGCTTCTTCAGGACTTCCTGCAGCGCTTCAATCTGCAATACACCGCCCGGGAGCCCGAAGTTGCCGCCTTGGCTTCCCGCCCAGCCCTAGTTAGAAACCCGAGACCCACACTCCGCTCTGGGACGCCACGAGCAAAAGGGATGTTCTTCTGCAAAGCTTCGCGAGCGCTGTCCCAGGTCCTGACCTCGGATCCCGGGGCCACCGAGGCTGGCGCTGCTCTGCGCAGCTCGACAGACACCCGGAGCCTGAGACGCCAGGCTATCTTTGGATGGCATACGGTGCCCAGGCTTTGCCCCCAGCTCCCCGTGCTCCAACCCTGGGAATGTGGCTGGGAAGAAGGGACGCTTACAAAGCAAGGGACCGCGTGGCAAACCAAGGGACTGTGGGGTGATGGGGATACCGACCAGCTCCTTCTCGTGGGAGGCATCCTCCACGGCAGAGTAGATGTCCAGGGCTCGGGGCTGGAGCTCAGCGTCCTCCTGTGCACGAGCGCCCAGCAGAGGTAGCATCAGGAGCAGGGCAGCGCCTAGGAGGGGCAGCAGCCGAAGGCGGGAGCTCTCCATGGTGCTGAAGCCCGTCGCTGCTAGGGCACCCCGCTCTCCCACCTTTTATAGCGAGTCCGGGAGCAGGGAAGAGGGAGGGGGCGAGAAAGGAAGGGGGTGTGGAGGAGGGCCCGGGTCAGCCTTCTGTAGGCAGAGCTCCGCCGCCGCTTGACGTCAATGCCCGCCGGGCTCCAGGCACCCGGGAACGAGGCTCTGCGCACAGATGGGCGAGAGCGCAGAGACGAGACCCCGTGCCCCCAACGCTGTCAGCCCGCGGCGAAGGACGCTCCCCGAGGGCTCTGAGCTGAAGCTGTGGGGTGAGGGCTGAGGTCTGGGGAGCGGAAAGGGCCCAGGAAATGGAAAATGCCTTCGGGGCAATGCACTGGCAGAACAATCTCTTCCCATCTCCCAGCAGCGCAGCTCTATCCGCCTCGCCACCCTCAGCCTGCCGGGAAGAGCAGCAGCTAAGAAAGCAACTCTGCCTCCCGGCAGAGTACACCGTACTAGATGCTCTAGAGCACAGGAGACCGAACTAGCACAGGAGAGAAAGGAAAATCGTGCCCTCCCCAAGACGGGTTCTTTGGTGGAAGCTGTGTGGTAATAAAGAAGAGAGAGGAAAAAAGATTGAGCCCGATTTGGTGCAGTGTGGGGAGTGCAGAGACTGACTCTAGCTCCCGACCCTGCTCCACCACTTACAGACTCTACGACTTAGAACAAAATAAAGAACCTCTTGGAAGCTTTCCTTTTTATTTTCTAAAACTGTGATTTAACAGAACTATCCCACAAGTTATTAGGAGGGTGATATGAGAGACTGGATCTATAAAATTCCTGGTCCCTAACACAATAAACACTAATTCTCCTGGTCCCTCCTCTTCGAACCTTGAGACTGCCCAGGTCCAGTGACCAGGGCAAATTTAACCAACCACAGACCCCCTCTTACTCACCACCTCTGGTACTCAAGAAGCCTGCCCAGAAAAGAAAATAGAAGGGTAAAAAATGAATTCCCTGATTGTGGAAATATCTCAAGAGATCAGAAGCCAGTGGTCATCTAGGACCTCAATGACTAATGAAGACGTTGTGTTTTTAGAAAGGTTTGGTCCTTTCAGTCTAATGTAAATGAAGCTTCCAGTAGAAGCAATGTCCTCCTACTTAGACCTAGAGTCCTACCCCTCCTGCTTAATCATTTGACTTCTTCCTTCCTCACAACCTGTTTCCCTTAACTCCTCCCAAATTCACCCATTTGTCCTCCCTTTTACCACTCTACAGTCCTCATCAACTGCCTCAGTCTGATTTCTACCCCTCAATCCCCACCCCACCTTTTCTGCCAGCCAGAATGTTTTCCCTGTAAAATTCACTAATGACCTCTCTCATCTTACTACATGCTGAATCTAAATTCCTCACACTGATTTATAAAGTGTTACATGATCTTCATCCTGCTCCCTTTCATATTCTGCAACTCTACCCCAGACCCCTTCACTCCAGCCTCATTGACCTTTATTTGGTCTTCTACTGGGCTGATCTCATTCTTTTTTCTTTTTCTTTTTTTTTTTTTTTTTTAATCCCAGTACTGCAGATTGAACCCAGGGTCTTTGCACTGAACTACATTACTATCCCATTTTTTAATTTTATTTTTGAGACAGGGTCTTGTTAACTCACTAAATTGATTAGGATGAGCTTGAACTTGAGGATCTTTCTGCGTCAGCTTTCCAGAGGGCTGGGATTACAGGTATGCATCCCCTTGCCTGGTTTCATTCCTCCTTTGATGCCTTTGCACATACTTTTCCTGAAAATGTCTTCCTGCACCTATAAATAATGAGTTGCTTCTTTTAATTTAAATTTCAGTTTAAATGTCCATGACTACTCAGCCTCAAATACCCACTAATTTATTCTTCCATAAATTTATTGCTTAGTAGATAATGTAGGTCATTGAGATAATTAACACATAATATGCACCTGACTACTTCAGTTATCGAGTATTTAATTGTTCTCTAATGCACATTGGGAGCCACGTCAAGAAGTAACATCTCTTCTGATAAATACCACACATATTAATAACATCAAAATATTTTGCTTTGAAGTAAATCCAAGCTACAATCATCATATCTAATACAATACATAACTAATGTAATGCATATCTAATACATCTAACACAATACATATCTGATGCCTCTGCAGCTCTGCTTTTACATATACCTCCTGATTCTGCACAACAAAATTTCTGTGACAGAGCATTTTACCATTTAAACCTTATGTCAATGGTTCCCAACCTTTTAGGAAAAGGGACAAATTTCATGGAAGATGATTTTCCAGGGACAAGGCGGGGAATAAGGGGGCAGTGTTCAAATTAGATTCTTATAGAGCTTGCAGCCCAGATCCTTCTCACGTGCAGTTCAAAGCAGGGTTTGTTCTCCTATGAGAGTCTAATGCCATGGCCAGTCTGACAGGAGGTGGCGCTCAGCTAGTGATGTGAGTGATGGGGAGCACTGTAGAAAAATGAAGCTTTATTCACCCACTGCTCACCTCCTGCTGGGCAGCCTGGTTCCTAACCAGTCACTGACTAGTACTGGTCTGCAGCCCAGGCCTGCCTTACATGGATAGGTGTAAACCTATCTCCAGTGACCTTAAAAGTATTCTACACTTCAAAAAAAAGCTCCAAATAAGATTTTAGTCCTTCCTTCCACAATAATGTGAATGTCTCCAACAAAATATTTCCTTTCACATTTTATTCTCAGTGGGGCTGGAGATTTAGTTCACTGCCTGCTTCATAAATGCAAGGTCCTAAGTTTGATCCCTGGTGCCAAAAAAAAAATTATTCTCAGGCACAAGTCATAGCTTTTCTTTCATGTCACTTCCATTGGAAAAGTTACTCAAAAGTTCAAATCCTGCTGATGTTGGGTTTGTGTTATCATCTTCATGTAAGAAAGATACCACACCTAGCTAAGGGGTTAGGGAAAGGACTTTTGGACAATCTTGTAAGCCAAGTGTATCTTAATCATTTATATATCACAATGATTTTTTTCATCTTGAACAGAATGACTTTATAAACTGCCCAGAGGATGGCACAACAAAGACTAGACCATTTTCGTCCCAGAGAAAAATGTATGTAGAAGGAATAAAATCAAGAGAGTTTCTGTAGTCTGTGCCAGGCCTGTCAGGAGAATTTATATATACTTGCTACTTTGTAGACTCCATTAAGGAAAAAAGCCCACTTTTTGTGCCCCTAAGCTATAAATAAAAGTTATAATTGGATTTAATCTCTGCCTTACATCCCAGATCTAGAAAAGGAAAACAGGTCACCTCTCAAAAGAGAAGCAATGATCAGCAAGCCTATCAAGATTTACTGTGAACAACTGCTCCTAACCACCCTCCCGATATAGAGTAGGCCTCCACTTCTGCTCTTTGAAATAACTCAAGTAGAGAAATCTCATCAGCAGAGAACAAAGAAACTAGTGCCAGTGAGATCTACTTGTAACATACTGCTATCTCAGAAGAAAATGTAAAAGGTTGAAGAAGCTTATTACTCATGGACTTTTAAACCCATTAATTAATTTGTGAATTAACAGGAGAACAGACACTACTTTGGTTTTAGTCCAAAAAAATCCTTTAATATATAGGGGCTAGCCAGTATTACTAAATGAAAACGCTAAAGCCTTAAGATACTAAATAATGAAAGGGTCTTGGAAGAACGAGATACCTACACTATTTTGCCAACCTATCATATTTCTTTTTACATATCCCCTCCAATTTTGAATAATCTTTCCCTATAAACCATGAATAATCCTGCCCCTTTGATTTGTCACATTTCTCCAATGTCAGACTGCTTTTTTTTAATTTGGGAGGTCTGATTTTTTAAACTTTTTTATATATTCTAAAAAGTAGACATTTGTCAAGGAACAGCTCATAAAAAATTTTGCCCACTTTGTGTGTTGTCTCTTCACACTGTTGGCAGTTTTCTCTTACTGTGCAAAAGCTTTTTAATAAGAAGAGATCCCACTTGTTGATTGTTTGTGCTAGTTCACGTGCAACTGAGGTATTGTTCATGAAATCTTTTCCTACACCAACATTTTCAAGAGTTCTACTTAACCTCTCTTCCAGCTGGTTTAGAGTTTCTGTTTTAGTATTTAGATCTTAATCCATTTCAAGTTTACTTTAGTGCATGGTGAGAGATATAGTTCTAGTTTGAATCTTTGGCAAGTTGAAACCCAATTTTTCCAGCACCCTTTATTCAAGAGGCTGTCTTTCCTCCAGTGAGGGTGCTTGGGTCTTTTGTCAAAGATCAGGTGGCTGAACTTGTCTGAAGTCATTTCTGTGTATTCTAATCTGTTTCACTGGTCTTTGAGTCTGTTTCTTTGCTGATGACATGCTATTTTAATCACAGTAGCTTTGTATTATAGCTTCAAGTTGGGGATTGTCTTTGTTGCCTAGAATTGCTTTTGCTATTCTAGGTCTCTTCTTGTTCCAAATGAATTTTTGGGTTGTTTTCTCAAGGTCCATGAAGTATACTGCTGGGATTTCAATTGGGATTGCACTGAATCTATATAGCAGTTTTGGACGTATGGCCATTTTCACTATATTGGTTCTTCCTACCCAGGAGCAAGGGATAGTCTTCCATTTTCTGATATCCTCTTCAATTTCTTTTTCAGAGTGCTATAGTTTTCAGAGTAGAGTTCCTTGATTTCTTTCATTAGGTTGATTCCTAGGTATTTCTTTTTTTCTTCTTCTTCTTTTTGGATGGTATTGTGCAGGGAATTGTTTCTCTGGTTACATTTTCAGTCAGTCTGCTGTTTGTGTACAGGAAAGCTATTGATTTTTGTGTGTTGATCTGGTATCCAGCTACTTTATTGAATTTGGTTATTAAGTCTAGAAGACTTTTGGTGGAGTTCTTGGGGTCTTCTATATCGAGTATCATGTCATCTGCAAATAATAACAATCTGACTTCTTCATTTCCTATCTTTATTCCTTTTATTTCTTTCTCTTCTCTAATTTACTGTGGCTAATGTTTCCAAAACTGTATTGAACATGAGTGGTGATAGAGAACACCCTTGTCTTGTTCTGTTAGTGTGCAGGATTTCAGTTTTTCACCATTTGGTATGATATTCACTGATGGTTTTTCATAGACAGCTTTCATCAGGTTGAGATAGAGACCATCTATTCCAGTTTTTTGTAACGGTTTTGTCATGAATGCATATTGGATTTTGTCAAATGCTTTTTCTGCATCTATTGAAATAATCATATGGTTTTGTCCTTGGCTCTGTTATTATAATGTATTACATTTATTGATATGTGTATTTTGAACCATTCCTGCATCACTGGAATGAATCCCACTTGGTCAGGGTGTATTATCTTCTTGATGATATTCTATATTCTGTTTGCCAGTATCTTATTAAGGACTTTTGCATCTATGTTCATTAGTGAGATTGGCTTATAGTTCTCTTTTTTGGTTGCGTCTTTCTCTGCTTCAGGGATCAAGGTGATGCTTGCTTCCAGGAATGAATTTGGGAGTATTGCTTCCCTTTCAATTTCACTGAAGAGTTTAAACAGTAATGGCAGTAGTTGCTCTCTAAATGTCTTGTAGAATTCACCAGTGAAGCCATCAGGGCCTGGGCTTTTCTTAGTTGGTAAGTTTTTAATTACATTTTCAATTTCATTGATTGATATTGAGTTGTTTAGAATTTTTAAGTCTTCTTCACTCAACTTTGGTAATTTATACGTACCTAGGAATCTGTGCATTTCTTCTGTGTTTTCCTTCTTACTGGCGTATAGGTTGTCGAAGTAGGTATTGATGATCCTCTGGATTTCTGCTGGGTCCATTGCAATTTCACCCTTTGCATCCCTAATTGCATGGATTTGGGTTTTTTTTTCCTTCCTTTTTCTGATAAGGTTTGCTAAGCGTTTGTCAACTTTGTTTATTCTTTCAAGGAACCAACTCTTTGCTTCATTGATTATTTATATTGTTTTCTTAGTCTCCATTGCATTGATTTCTGCTCTGATCTTTATGATTTCCTCCTTTGTATGAGCTTTGTGTTTGTCCTGCTCTTCTTTTTCTAGAAAATTGAGGTTCAGCATTGGGTTGTTTAATTGAGCTCTCTCTCTGTCTCTCTCTGTCTCTCTCTGTCTCTCTCTCTCTCTCTCTCTCTCTCTCTCTCTGTTTTCCTAAATGAATACTCACTGCTCTTACTTTCCCTCATAAAACTGCTCTCATTGTGTCCATGGATTCTGATATGTTGTATTAACCTTGTCATTTAATTGTAGAAACTGATTTCTTCTTTAATTTCCTCTGTGACCAATTGATTATTCAAAATAAGTGTGTTTTTCAATTTCCATGTTTATGAAATTTTTGCAGGTTTTTTTTTGCAATTTCATTGCACTATGGTCTGATAATATATAGGGGATAACTTCAATTCCTTTGCACTTAAACATATTCTAGGAATGAGTATGTGCTCTATTTTGGAGAATGACCCTTGTACAGCTGAAAATAATATGTATTCTGATTTTGTTGAGTGGAACACTCTGTAAACACTTGTTGAGTTCATTTGTTCAAGAGTTTGATTGGTTCTAGTGTTTTGTTGGTTTTTTGTTTGTTTGTTTGTTTGTTTATTTTTTGGCCTGGTTGATCTATTTATTTGTGACAGTGGGTACTGAGGTCCCCCTCTACTATTGTATTAGTGATTATTTGATTTTTTTACATCTGTTAGTATTTGTTTTATATAGTTGGGCACACTAGTATTTGGTGCATATATATTTATGATTGTCATCTCTTCCTGTTGGATTGTTCCCTTTACAAGGATGTAGTGACTTTTGTATCTCTTAATCAGTGTTGGTTTGAAATCCACCTGATCTGCAAAGAGGATACTCCTGCTGTTTTTTTGGATTCCTGTTGCATGGAGTATTGTTTTCCACCCTTTCACTTTCAGTCTATGAGTTTCTTTTTTAATTAAGTGTGTTTCTTGTATGCAACATTGATAGGGAAAACTTTCATAAATAGCAAAAACCTATAAAGTGTTACAATGTAAAGTGGTTTCTGCTGTCTCTAACAGCAGTTTGTTTGTTTAGCTCAAAACTAATAGGCACCAAAGGCACTAATCACTGAATGAGGCATTTGGTTTGACCCTGAGATAACAGAGCACATCAAGGTCTTGAGCTCCCAGAGAGACTGAAGCCACCTGATCATAAAAGTGTCAAGATAAAAAGGACCATTGCCAACATTCGCTCCTGTGACCATGAACACTCCTTTCCTATGGACTAGAAGAGCTAGGCAAATCTTAAAGATAAACTCAACTGCAAAGAACTGTTAGGTCTGGGTTGAAAAGATTAACTATTCTGTGACCATGATTTGAACTGTGAGAATGAAATGTAAGCACCCAAATGAAGTCAAGGCTGTAAAACCCTATAAAAGGAGGAGTTGCAACCCAGTGCGTAGTCAATCCAGGCATGGCTTATGTGTGAGTGACCCTTATCAATTAGTAAATTTATTATTTTACTTCCATTTTGCTGCCTCTCTGTGTGTCACTTACTGATTCCTTCCATAACAACATATTGTTGGATCTTGCTTCTTGACTCATTCTGCCAGTCTATTTCTTTTGGTTGGTTAAATGAGACTATGAATATTGATGGTTATAACTGATATGTATTGACTTATCCTTGTCATAACTTTTTCTTTTTGTTGGATTCTCCCCCTTTGCATTTAATTTCTTGTCATGTCTAATGGGTTCATTCTGCTGGGCTTCCTGGGGTTGTGATCCTCATTGACTTTTCCTAGGATGTTGTTTAAAAAATTTTGAAGTGCTGGTTTAGTATTCATAAAGTTCCTCAGGTGCTCTTTGTCATGAAAGTATCTTATTTTTCCATCAATTTTGAAAGATAGTTTTGCAGAGTACATTAATCTTGGTTGGAGGCTGTTTTCCTTTAAGGCTTGAGATATGTCACACTCCAAGCTCTTCCTGCCTTGAGGGTTTGTGTTTAGTAGTCTGCTGTGATTCTCATGGGCTTTTCTTTGTATGTGATTTGTTTCTTTTCTCTAATTGCTTATAGAATCTTGTTTTTCTGTTGGGTTTCTGGAATTTTAACTACTATATGCCTACATGTAGATTTTTTATCATGGCTAGTTGGAGTCCTATATGCCTCACTTATCTATATATATAGCAAGTTCTTTTCCCCTGCTTGGGAAATTTTCTGCCATTGATTAAGTGAATAGTTTTTTAATGTCACTTGCACTCTCTCCTGTTTCATCATTGACTTCCATCAGTCTTATGTTATTCTTCTTTGTATCATCTAGCAGCTGCTAGATTGATTTCTCATGATCCCTTATTTTTTTTAAGAATTTTTTTATTTTCCTGGTCACTAAGTGCAATCCTGTCTTCTATATCTGAAATTTTGTCCTCACATTGTCTCATTCTGCTGTGTAAACTTTCAATGGAGGTTTTAATCTTTTTGGATCTGTTTTATGAATTTCATTTGTTTCCTATGTTGGGTTTCAATTCTCAGCAAGCCACCCAGAAGCCTTTTCTCTGCTGCTCACCCTGATGGTATCAGGGCAGGCCTATGGCCATTGCTGGTGCCCCTGTGCAGCTCTTTTCCAGGTGGCTTTTGGCTGGGCCTGTGGGTCCCAGCTGTTGGGGTTGGAGCAGTGCCCTGGCTAGGACCTGCCTGCAACTGTGCCACTCTGGTCCCTATGGGCTTCTCCCTAGGATCTGCATGCACTTACCAATGGTATGGGGGCTGGCCTCTGGCTGTTGCTTGTGCACCTGTGCCTCTTTGGTACTCAGTTTTGAGCTCTAGGGCAGGATGTTTCATTTCTACAATGTCTGCTTTCAATTCTCACTGCTTCCAGAATAGAAATATGCTCCCCTTGATGTTCATCTTATATGTATTGACATTCAGTTCACATCTTTCCAAAGTATCATCTCTTTGCTGTTCTGACTAAATATCTTTATCACTATCTGGGAAAAAAATAATCTGCAAATAAAGGAGACTTGGAGTTGATGCTAAATTAAGAGGTGTTGAAGATGTAGTAAGAAAGAACAGGTGCTTTACACACCACCCTTTGAAGAAACAAAGGAGGGGAAATTGGAGAAAGCTTCTTGTCCATTTTTTTAAGCTTTCAATTAAAAGGCTTTCCATTTTGAAACTCACTTTGTGACAATCTGGATGCCAGAATGTTCACAGCACTGCTGAGTATTATGGGGACTGAGGCAGTAATCCAGACCAGCTTTCGCCCTTAAAGATCTTTGGTTCTGGCATCATCGACAAATACAGATTACAACAACTCAACAAGGAATGAATCCTAAGAAAGAAAGGGAGCCCAGAGGACTCAACACCTAACCCCCTCTAGTAAGGAAAGTTTCAAAAAGATCACTTTGGATGAGCTTATTGGTCTTAGGCAGTGGGTAGAAT
This sequence comes from Fukomys damarensis, assembly GCF_012274545.1. NCBI lineage: Eukaryota > Metazoa > Chordata > Mammalia > Rodentia > Bathyergidae > Fukomys > Fukomys damarensis. Next base: position 54,302,178 of record NW_022900913.1, on the reverse strand, counting down.
CTCAACAATGACAAACATCCTGCTCTGGAACCCTGAGAGTAAAGTGACAGCAAAGTGAGATCAGTGAGGAAGGGCATCTGGGAGACCAGCAAGTGCCTTCTCTCCACTACGAGAGAGTAAGGTACATGAAATGTGAGAGATGTGGCAGTGTAATGGGAAACGAGGCTGGAAAAGAACAGTTAAACAAAACTAGAAAGTCAGAGTGCAATGCAGAACTCTAAATTTAGATTCAGTGAACAGAGACAGAAGCACACACACACACACACACACACACACACACACACTTCATCTGTGTGATCAAGAACTACAGTGAAGTTAAATTAAAAAATTACAATAAAAAGCACGAATCCCCTCAAAACACGCCCCTCACTTCAAACACACTTATCCTGTCATCCTTGTTACTTTGAAACAGTCCTGGGAGTCCTCTTTTCATGTCTTTAGGTGCACTGTGGGGGCTGCCCCAATGTCCTGAATCAGTTCACAACGTTTACCTTTCATGGTTGTTTTGGTTTTGGAGAAGAGCCTGAAGTCACATGATGCCAGACCCAATGAATAATGTGGATGAGGACACAATGTAATGTTTTAGCATTGGATTGCACTTGGTATCAGCATTTATTGTGTGTTTTAAAAGCTTCTTAGTTTTATTAGTACATGTTTGTAGTGTAGAACGTTTACATCCCTGTGGAGAGGTGGTACGTGTACAAACACACACTAATTCCTCTCATTGGCCCTTTCCCTTCCTCCTTTCCACTTCCACCCTTCTCTTGATCCCCTCCTGCTTCTTCATTTTTTTGTACATGTTTGCAGTGCATATTTATATTCCTTGTATGGAGTTGGTATCTGTACATAACACATCTGAATTCCTTTTCTTGTCTTCTTTCCTTCCTCCCCCCTCATTCCATCTCTTGATTCTGTCCCCCTTTGAGAAAAATCTATCTCCCTTCTTCCTATTATCTATATTTTATTTTGCTCTTTATTTATACTTTGGGTTTCTCACATCAGAGAAAATGTGCAACATTTAAATCTGTCTGTCTGATTTGTTTCACTTAACATTATGGTCTCAAGCTGCATCCAATTTTCTACAAATGTCTTTTCTTTCTTAAAAGTTTATCCTTCTTTATGACAGAGTAGTACTCCATTGTGTATAAACACCACATTTTATGATGAACTTCCAAGATTTAACTATTTTTAATTGTGCTGCTATAAACATGCATATCCATACATTAGTGTGGTATGATAAATTTAATTCTTTGGGGAAAATACCTCAGGAAAGTGCTGGCTCAAATGGAATGCTAGTTTCAGGGTTTTGTTTTGTTTTTTGGTGGTTTTGTTGGGTTTTTGGTTTTTTTTTGAGAAATCTCTGGACTTGATCACACTCATAAAGGCACTCAGGTAAGAAGACTTCTAGAGCTGCTTCAGAAAGTGGTAAGATTAAAAGTACCAATAAGAGGTAAGGGGGAAAAATGAGAATCAAGACTTGTCATGTAGAGGTACAAGATCCCAACAATGAATGTAACTGTACTGTATACCTAAAATGTACCAATAAACTCAATTAAAGCTGAAAAAAAAAAGTACCAATAAACCTAATGGGAAAAAAAGTGCTAAGAATGCTAGAATAGGTGTGTTTAAAGCAAGGGTGAGTACTTTGAGGTAGATTAATGGCAGCGTGTCTTTTATTGTAAAAAAATATTAATTCATACATTCACCTTCTATTTTGATCACCCTGCTTATTCTATCACATTATGGAACATCTAACTCACTTTCTAAAAAAGCAGATCCTTGAGGGCAGAGAACGCACCTAATCCCCCTTGATCCCCTGTGTTTTGTGCAGTGGCTGACACACATGTGTCAGGGAAAAGCCAGCTACCATGTATTGAAGATGGGTATAGACACCAACTACATGGGCACCTAGTTAAGTACACATTCTATCAGAGAACCGATTCACCAAACAGCTCAGAATCACTGCCAATTTATTATTTAGAAACACCATTATCATCCTCAGAGAAAGAAATGTGTCAGAAAGGGATAAAATCATTGTGACAGTTGGCCATTTTCAGAAGTAGGATTTTTGGAGGGCAGACTATAGCTTCTCTTAAACTTCTCTGACAACTAAAAAATGCATTTAAATTGCAAGATGGAAAATTTTTCCCAAGTGCAAAACTTTGCTGTGTTACTAGGAAGAGGTAATATCTCCCCAGTTTTGCCACAGACTTCTACTGCATTTCTTCTCTTCCCCAGCCCCTTCATCCTTTAGGTCACAAGAAAACTGACATAGTCACATCCTAAAGAACATGGAAAATATAAAACCTGCCCCTGATCGCCAAGCCCAGGGATTCTGGTGGCCTAGATGGTAGACAGGGAGCAGTGATCCCTGGACTGGCCAGGGTTTTGGACTACAGTGGCATCTGAGGTCACTTTTAATACCAGCTGCTATGACTCTGAGACTCTTCTATGCTTCCTTCAGAACTTACCTAAATGAAGTCTACTTCTTTTGACATAAATTATAACCTCAGGAGAAACAGAATACCATCTGGCATGATCTAAAGATCATGTAAGGCCTGTGGGCAGAAATATATTTTATAGAGGAAGGATAATCAACTAGTCTCTCCTTTGTTTTTTAGGGAATCTCTGGCCCCTGGCATTTATCTGCTGTATGTCAGAAGAAGTTTAATATGGTTTTGGTATTAACAGTGGATCCATCATGTGGACTTGGCTTACAGCTAAGTCAGGGTCCTGTCTTCCGCCCTATAAGCTGGCTGTGTTGGTTTTTATATCTCTGTACTTCCCACCAAGCTGCCGCTCTAAAGCCAGCCTGGCACAGTCTCTGAGATAGATGGGCTGGTGACCATAGCCTGAGCTCCTCTGACATTTGCAGAAAGCCTATAGGGACTGTGCTTTTTACTCAGGAAGGCAAGATTAGAGGGGGACTTTGAGAGATGGGGCCTTGAGGTCCTGTAACAAATGTTTCTCTCTTCCTGACTGCTGCAAGATGGTTGTTTGAAAACAGTTTATGAACATGATTTGGAGACAATGGCTTTGGAGAATTCTTACATTTCTACACAGAAGAAACCGAAAGGGCTTAGGGAAGGCAATCCAACCAAGGAAGGTGTCTTGAAGCTTACCTTTGCAATGAAAAATTCAGTTTTCTGTGAGGGGAGATTGACAGAGGTGACAATGAATACTATGTGGATAGTTAAAACCCTTAATTTCTCTTTCTGCATCATCCCTTCTTTCTTTATTTGTCTTTTAATAAAAAAGCTTTACATAAACACATTAGTTTATTGCAAGAAAGAAAAACAAAAATTAATCTAAGGCCTTTGTCTTAAATCAGCTTAAGCTATTTTTTTTTTTTGGTACATTCTAGGGATACAGTACAGTTACATTCATTACTGGGATCCTGTACCTTTACATGACAGGTCCTGGTTCTCATTTTTTCCCCTCGTTCCTACCCTCCCTTCACCCCCCTCCCCTCCCCACTTAGAAACACTTTAATTCCATTTTTTCATTCTCTCACATTTTTCCCTTCCCTATTTTTAGTGACTATTTTAAATGTTTACATAATTTGTTTAGTAAAAAAGATTTTGCATCAGTAAAGTTTTCAAATTAGCTAATATTTGAATTATGTGCTTTATATGTAGTTTACCTAAAATGCGAAATCTGTCAGTGTACCAGTGTTTAACCTCTGTATACTAATTTGTATACACTTTGAAATTGTGCTGCAGAACTAGTGTGTGCTTCTTATATAATACGTTTCATAATGTCTATGAAATTAAAGAAAAATTGATAAAAATTAAAATAAAATAAATCAGTTTCAGCTATATGATATTTTTTTAAATTGTACTACATCTTTTTTGCTATCCTCTCTGAAGCTTTTAGACCTGTTCTTCAATTCACATTGAGATCACCCACCCCAACCCTCCCCACTGAAAACTATATAACCTCTTACAGACAGTAGTGTTCCCAGTCTTGGTGTAACATGATATTGTACTGAGCTACTTGGTCCCTTTTGATCCTTTTTCTCAATGACAGGTTCAGTTGTCTGCTACTGTAAGAGGCATTTTCTGTCAGCATCTCAATGCGTAGCTCATTGCCCACTGAAACATGGGATAAGTAATTTATTTCCAGTAAGTCTGATTGTTTTCTTATATGCATTAAAAATGTTTTAAAGTCTTCTTTTGCCTATTTTGATGACTGACTTCTCTTGCTAGTATTTTTGTCATTACTACTGGCAGTCCGAAGTCCAAGGTGGAGCTGCTATTTATTTCTCACATGCCACTAGTCCTTCAGTTTTCATAGTTACAGGAAGGGCAAAAGCTGAAGGCAAACTGACAACCACTACCTGGGTCACTGTCTTATTCCCATCTGTAGGGTTTTCTTCTACCAGCTGCAAAGTTTTCACATCGTGTTCCTGCTGTTTTGTCACTGCTTCCAATTTAACCTCTGACCTTTTTATGTTGGCACTGATAACTCATGAAGGAGTCTGGCCTGACGCCTTCTGGGCAGGCCTGGATAGTCTCATAACAGGCGTTCCATGGGCTAGGAAACAGGTGAGCGTTCTCACAGCCAGGGGGTGCCAAAAATGTAATGCTCCCCGACCCAGGCAGGCTTGACTTTGTCTGTACTAGTTGTGTGGCTGGAATGGTGATAATTGTGGCAGGCTGCATGGTGATTTTGTCTCTGTTTTCAGCAGATGCTGGCATTGCAGTAGGGACTGTCTGAATGACTACCTTTGGAGAGGTTGCTATGGTTGGACTGGTGCTGGTTAGTAATGGTGCACCTGCATTAACTGACTGAATGGCCATAGTTGAAATATTCTGACCCAGTGATGCTGTCACAGCAGGTACCTGCATTGCCACACGAACTGTCCTTGGAAGTCCTGTGCTGCGGCTGTTGATGTGGATGCCACAGTAGGAGACCTGGGTGAAGCATCCTGACTGAGGGAAGTGATACAGTCCTAGCCACACCTTTCTCTGCTCTGGAACAATTGATAGGAGCTGAGTTTTTGCCACCACGAACAGAAGCTGCTTCTTTCAGGAGTCTCTCCATAGATAGTGACACTCACTCTAAGGACTTCTCGTCAGCAGCTGCTGCCAAATCTTCATTACAGTTCCTGCTTTTGTCATCATCGATGACCACTATATTTTGGGGCATATCCTTGAACTGATATGCAAGCCTCTGGCCTTCAACCTTTGCAAGAATTCCCCTTTGGTAGTAGTATCTCAAAGTACATCTTATAGTTTCATAGTTCATGTCTGGCTTGTTCTTATGCTTTCCCCAAAGCTTAGAGAAAGCCTTTGAATCCACAAGTTTAAATATGTCCTTTTCTCTCTGAATCTATTTAATATACCAAGGACAGGTATTTTTATCTTTTTTTTTTTTTTTTTTTTTTTTTTTTTTTTTTTTTGTACCGGGGATTGAACTTGGGTCCAAGGCAGGCCACCGAACCATTGAGCTAAATCCCTGGCTCTGGGTATTTTCATATTGAAGTAGATCTAAAAGAAACTCCCACAAATAGGTTACATTTCCTTTTCCTTCTCTGGGTTTCTCCTTGATACCTAACTCAGGAGACCCACTGGAAATTGGTGGTTGCTAGGTCTTTGGTTTACAGCCAACTCTTCTTTTTCATTGGTCCATGGCTATCTGGTGATGTAGGAATGGGAAAAATATCCATGGATTCAGACTCTTCTACTGACACCTGCACTACTGTTTCTGTAATAACATCTGGCCTCACAGCCACATGGATAAATTCTAGAGTTGATACACAAGGAGGGACAAACACTTTCACAGGACTTCTGGGATCCCTCAAGCAGGCAGGAGACTCCATATGAAGCAGGGCCTTGGCAGTTTCAATCATCTTATTAATATCATGTGCATTACTGCTATGAACTGATGCTTCCATGGCCCAGATGAGCAGGTCCAGCTTGTTCGTGGGTCTCTCGGGCAGAGACGTCGCCATGTTTTTCCCAGGGTGGGAGATGCTGCTTCACATTGACTTCCTCTGTGAGCAGTGTATGGGAGAGGAGGACAGGGACACAGGCCACAGAGCCGACACACCTGTCTCATCCCTTAATTTTCCCTAGGAACCTCTTCCCTGGAAAGATAGCTCTTCAATCATACTCTCCTCTCTTATACAGTCTATGGGACCTTTACATCCATCCAACCCATCCAAGGACTTGAGCTGTTCCTTCTCTTTCCTGTGTTTCATGGCAGTCAATGACTACCATTCCCTCCTATCCCAATGTATAGGTATAGTGCATCCACAGGTATTTAGTGGCCCTCCCTGGAGAAGCATTCTATCGGGGGGGGCTTGCCAAACATGTGTGGCCATGTGGCTAGCTTTGGCCACTAAAATACAAGTAAACTTATGATGAATCCTTTCCATGAGGAAGCTTTAAGAGCCAATGCATACTCTCCTTGGCTCTTTTTCCTCTTCCAAGATGATTTGAAATGGTCCAGACAGAGGTAGCTCTGTCAGTCTAGGTTACAGAGGAAAATATTAAATACAATTATAATAAATCTCACTGGCACAGCTACCATCAGCTTTCAGTGGATGTATAAATGAGTACAGGAATAAGCTTTTGTGGATGTAAGATACTGAGATTTTAGGGTGATTTGTTTCTGCAGAGCAATTTAGCCTAATCTGACCAATACAGGTAGACATCTGTACCATCTCATAGATAGTATTAGTTTACCTATTGTTTTAAAAAAAACAGTTGCTTAAAACAACATACATTTGTATCTCACAACTTCTGCAAGTCAGAAGTCCAGGAAGAGCTTAGCTGGGTCCTCTGCTTTAAAGTTGGCCACAGGCTACAATCAAGGCATCAGCCCAGGGTCTCTCACAAGACTGCAACCCCGAGGAGTTGAGTGGGGCTGTAGTCACTTCAGGGTTCCTCTGAGGCAATATCCACTTCCATGCTAACCCAGGTACCCCAGGCCATTGTACGGAAGCCTCAGTTACTTGCTGATTTTGACCAGAGGTCACCCATTCCTTTCCAGAGGCTTTCTTCATTGGAGCAAGTGGGTAAGAGATTAGAGCAAACATTAGCAAAACAGAAATCACAGTCCTCTCTAACCTATTCCAGAAGTGACGTCCATCGCTTTAGATATATTCCCCTCACTGGGTCCAGCCTACAGCCAAGGGTAAGGAATCTGCAAAAGCATGCATACCAGGACACAGGGATCATTAGGGTCCTATTAGAAATTACCCAGCACATTTGACCCAGCCATCCCTGTTCTGAGTATCTTTCCAAAAGAATTAAAAGAATCATACCACAGTGATATATGCACACCCTTGTATATAGTGGCACAGTTTGTAATAGCTAAAACTTGGAAACAGCCCATTTGCCCATCAGTTGAAGACTGGATAAAGAAGATGTGGTTTTTCTATTAAACGGAATATTACTCAGCCATAAAGAATGCGAAATTAGAGTCATTCATAGCAAAATGGATACATATTGAGGATATACTCCTAAGTGAAATAAATAAGTCACACATGTGTAAATACCGAATAGTTTTTCTGGTGTGAATAAACTATAATAGTATACAAGATCCTAATGAGATAACTGACATTGTGAAATGGGAAGGGGCTAAAGGTGTAGGGAAAGTGGGAAGGGTAAGGGAAAGGTAATAAGGGAAATAAAAAATATGAGAAAATGAAAAAATGGAAATAAAATGTTTGTAAATGGGGAGGGGAGGGGGAGTGAAGGGAGGGCAGGGACAAGGCGAAAAAATGAGAACCAAGACCTGTCATGAAAAGGTACAAGATCTCAATAATGAATGTAACTGTACTGTATACCTAAAATGTACCAATAAACTCAATGAAGGAAAAAAAGAAAAGAAATTACCGAGCACAATGACTCTGTCAAAAATATAAAATAAAATCAATGAGAATCATGTAAAAAAAGCTAAGTTTGAGTGGTGTTGTAAGAAAATTGTGGAACATTATAACTGGAGCTTTGACGCCCAGAAAGGTTAAGTACCTTGCCTAGAATACACATTTAGAAACAAATCCAGAACTAAAATTCAGATTGCTGCTATTCCCACTAGACAGAGATAAGTGAAAAATTAAATAGCATTATAAGATAAATTGCATTCACCTGAAGCAGAGAGCTAGGCCATCGATTGCTAGTTGAATTGTTAAATAAATCATCCTGACAGTGAGTGAATTAAAAGTGGAGAGAAGACAAGCTCTCCAGACTCAGAAAATAAAAAGGTAAGCCATGATAAGGGCTAGGCTTCAATGAGTAGGATTCTTTGTTGGAGCAGAAAAGGGGAAAGTGTGGTTGGCAAGGGACTGGCAGGGCAAGGCTTCTTTCTAAAGGCCACCACCTAACTTCACGGGGTGGCATTCTCCAAGCCGGTACATCTCTGGTGTACTGTGCATCAAATGTGAGGCCAGAGAGAAAGACTCTAATCTTCGGGAAGGAGTTCTGCGGAGGTTAGGGTTAGGATGGGCTCTGAGGTGGGGCTTAGAGCAGGTGACTGGATCATGGTGGGGCTTTACTCATCCATGGATTCACCCACCCACGAATCCATAGCTAAGTGTGCGAGTAGGAGGTGGGGCCTGGTCAGAAACGTTCCCTGGGGGTGGGGCCTGGAAGGGTACATCTCCCTCCCCTTCTCCGCCTTTCTCTTTGCTTCACAGCCACACGGTATGTGAAGCTTTCTTTCACAGCAGGCCGTTTTTATTTGCACCTGCCAACCACGGACTGAGAGCTATGGACCGGAGCCGAGACCTCTCCTCCCTTAAGTCACGGGTGGTAGGTACCGTGTCTCAGGGAGAAGAAAGTGTTGAGGATGGAAGCATCCCTCCGTGGAAATCTTTGTGCAGCAAAGTGTACATGTCCATACCCCACTCCCTAAATTTGGTATCAGAACCTCTGGAGGGAAGAAGTTCAGCTCAAGGGCTGTCTTTCCTTTCAGATCTTTCTTTTGTTAATGCAGTTAATGCATATTTGTTTTGCAGACTAATGGGTTTCATTTTGGCCGACTCATATGCACACATAACATATTCTAATAATTTGTGAGTACTTTGAAAAGTTGCCCCAAGTGATTCTGATAAGACCTCCTGGTTGCACACCACATCTTAAGGGATCTTTGCATCATCTTGTGAGGTCCCAGGGAGCATACTTTGCCCTACAAAGCCCACGTTTCTTCAGTATCCCTCCCTTGAAGACACAAATTAAGTCAGTATGGGTTAAGGGAAGAAAATTTCAGTTTAGCAGAGACTTCCATTATCTCGCTGAAGTGACCTTCAACACACACTCAGGGGCTTTCCAAGAGTACCTGGCAGGCAGTGAAGCCCCCCAAATAGTCTGCAAGCCTTGTAATTCCCCGTTATATAAATGATAAAACTGATCATTTATCTGGGTATAGTGGTGCACACCTGTAATCCCAACTACTTGTCAGGCTGAGGCAGGAAGATGACAAGTTCAAGGCCACCCTAGACAATTTAGTGAGATCCTGTTTCAGAAAAATTAAAAGGACTGAGGACGTACCTCAGCACTCCCTGGGTTCAATCCCCAGGGCTGGGTGATCGTTTATGGAAATGGATCCCATATTCTGAAGCAAATGGGAAGGCTGAAGCAGATCACCTGGAAATCTAGTGCTTCTCTTATTTGCAATCTTTGGGTTTTATTCTATCAATTTTATCATTTTAAAATAGAAAGTTAAAAAAAGAAGGGAGCAAAAAAGAAAGAGAAAATAAACACTGGATTCTAAAGCAGTGCTTGATATTACGTTAAATATTCCCTAACATTCAAGATCCTCCTCGCTCCTTGAAAAACCAAGTCGTTTTCCACTGGAAGCTGAAAGCGCATCAGGCTGAGTCTCTAGGTTCTGCCCTTTCCAGTGTGAGATGGAACTGGTCACTTTACGAAGAAGACCTTAACCTTTGGACTGGGATCCGCCTTGGTGCCCATCAGAAATCTCCCTCGGCAGACGGGAGAGGCCAGTCAAGACCTCCGGCTGATGGAAAAGCAGAGGTCTCTTCCTGTGCTGACACAAAACCTGCCCGATTAAGGAGAGGCCCTGGAGTGGCTGAAGATGTAAACATTCTCAGCGCTTTTTGCCCAAATCCAAACACCCTTTCCTGCCTTGCCCAGTGCAGCCCTGGACAGAGCCCAGGTGTGGCCTTTGCCCAGCACCCGCAGCAGGAGTTGCAGTAGGTCCTAACTTCACTTTGCCCATGGCAGCCATTCAGATACCCACAGAGACCAATGTCCCATTATTCACTCATGAAAAAGACTTCAAAGGAAGCTGTCAGGTTCATTTTCTTTTTTATTATGCATTCTATTTTTAAAGCAAGGGTGCACATAAAGCAACAAGTAGCTTCTAAATGCCATTACCTGTTTCCTAGGAACCTTAAGATTTGCCACAGGACAGCCTTGATACACAAAAACCTTCCAAAGGAAAACTTTAAAATCACTGTTAGTGTTTAGATTGAGATGTTCCCCCAAAGGCTCAGGCACTCATTGATGGGACTCTGGGGAGGTGTTTGGGTCATGGGGGTGTGGTACTCATCAGTGGATTAGACTTTAGAGCTGACTTACTGTTAGGAGGTACAATCTGGGAGGAAGAGGAGGGTCACTGGGGACCTGGAAGGTTTCTCTCCCTCCCCCCTTCCCTCCCTCTCTCCCTCCTTCTCTCCATCCCTGTACCCTCCCTCGCCCCCTCCCTAACTCCCTCTCTTTCTGCTTCCCGCAGCCATACCATGGACTGTTTTTCCTCTGCCATGCCCATCTGCCGTGCCGCCCTACCTTGGAGCCAGCTGACTATGGATCGAAACTGCTACAAAGTGTGAGCTAAAATAAGCCTCTTCTCCTTTAATTTACAGTTGTTGGGTATTCTGCCCCAGTAACAAGAAAAGTGATTGAGGCAATTACTCTCTGTTCCTTCTCCTCTACTCTCTTTGCCCACCCAGAATTCTGCAAAGACACTTCTGATCTCTCCATATACAGTCATAAAAGTCACAGAGGCCCATTTACACCTGAGCAAGGGAGCACGAGGTGAATGGAGCCGCCCAAGAGGTGCTGGGAGATAAATAAAATAGCAATTTTGCATGCAAGACATCAGAGGCCCACTTGTCTTACATGTGGGCTTCCACAAAGCCCAACTGTTATTAAGGGAGACCTTAAAGCAGAGATTCCTAACTTGGCTGCAGGTTAGAACTACCCGGGGAGATTTTTGTAAAACTGCTGCCTGAGGTCCCACCCCTAGAAATATTGATCCATGTGGCTTAAGTTGGTGCCCGGGCAGCCGAAAACTCCCCAGGTGGAAGCTGGAAGTATCTCACTTTCACTAATCAGCATGGCCCTTTTGGTGCCTGTACACAGAACACTGGGTTGGCCTCTGGGTCAGGTAGCTTTGCTCTAGCCTACAGAGACCAGCAAGTAAGAGAAGGAAGAAGAGGGACAGGTAGAAGGCGATATAGTGATAAAATGGCTAATTTTTCAAAAGAAGACAGAAATTTGGATTTTTATGTAGAGCTTCCCAATTTTAAAATGTTGACAGCAATTTAAAATGAAACTCTTGGAAGCTGCACAAGACAACCATATTTGTTCCTAACCACAGTATTTCCAATGCTGGGTCCCCAGATTACCCGGGTATCTTTCTCTCCAGGATAAACCAGCAAGGGGGTGAGGGGCTGCAGAGCTGAACCACATGACCTGGCAAAAGTTGACCCCCACCAGTTCCAGGGGACCAGCAGGGATGGCAACTCTCACTTGTACATGTGTCTTCAACAAGACTTTGATTGCAAAGAGGGTGAAGGAATAGCCCTATGACCAAAATGGGGGGCCCTGATGCTAAAGAGCTTCCCTGGGCTTTTTAGGGATGTGCCCTTGGGTCCCAGGCCTGAGAGGAAATCCAACAAAAATAAGGAGGGATTAACTGAACCCCACAAAAATCATTATCGGGTCTTTTTGTTAAGATCAATCAGAGAATGTGGTGCACAGACTAAAGCACAACCACTGAAGCCAACCTTTTACCCTCTGAATGGGACAGAGACAAACCATCATCCTGAGCCTCTAGCGCCACATGCACAAAATGAGCGTAAAGTACCTGCCAGAGAGTTGCAATCATAGATATAATGAGTACAATGCCAGGCACATAGAATACACGCTGTAAAAGAAAACCATTTTCTTCCCTGGAGAATCTAATTAAAGGCTTGCAGAACACTTGCGGTTTGAAAGTTCTTCCCAAATATCTAACGTGCTTCTAAATTCCTTCTGTTTATCTGCCACATGCCTTCCATATATGTGTGACAAAAGTAATAAATGTTGCCTTTAGTAAGTAGCTCTCTCTTCCTTCTGTGATTTTGCCAAGGCTGTTGCAATTCCTGCTGCCCCTAAATTCTGCCCACTGTCCCACAGTATTCCTACCTGCCACTTAGTACACCAGGATTTGAAAACACTACTTCCTTTGAAACCACCTCTCTCTGTGTGGTCCCCTGACATAATGTCTTGTAGGGAAGAGACTGTGTGTTCATCTTTTCATCCTCTTCAGATACAAGAATGTCACCGAGGAAACCAGACTGTCACCTAAAGTCCTTTCTCCCAGACTCCAGCTTTTATCCTGGTATCACCTCGAAGAGGTCTTCTCCATTGCCCTTTGTCATCCTTTATCACAGCATTTCATTTCCTCCAGAGTATTTGTCACTGTCTGTAATTGAATCATTTGCTTAATTACTAAATGTTAATCTTCCCCCTTGGGCTATAGGTCTGACTATGCCAGCCATGAGCAAGGTGCAGTGCATGCATAGAGTGAACAGTTCTGAAAGAGCTCTCGAGCGGGTCAGCCTTCCAGACAGGTACCAATTCACACTCCTGCCCGGTCACAGATGTTCCCATGGTCTCTGGCCCATCCAGTAAGATGTCAGATTCCTCTGCAGGATTCCAGGCTCCTCTCCTTCCCCAGGGAAGCCTGTAAAAGCTGCTTGATATAAACAAGGGCCTCTTTTCTGGACACTTCTTCACCCCATCTGCTACGTGGGCAGACTCAGTGGAGGAGAACCCCTGGATGCCACAGAGACAGATGCAAATCTCTGCACGCACAGTAGCATCTCCCAGGAGGCTCAATTTGGGTTTATTCTAAGATCTTAAACTCCTGGTCCTTCGCTTCCAGGTTGTTTCCTCCAGGAAGCCAGTGCAGGGCTTTGTCCTAAGACTCCTGTATAAGCTCACAGTGAGTGAGACAGCCAGAGGTGGCCTTGCCGCTGCACCCAGGACATTAGGTATGAGAAGAACTAGTTATCTGGACCTAGGGAGTTGCTGTGGACCACTGGATGGCATCATACATGATCTGTGACCATTATGTGAGATGTCAACTTAACTGGGATGGTAAAGCACACTTCTGAGTGCCTCTGGGTGGGTCATGGAGATATGACCTTGGGGACTATATCTAGCCCCTGACCCCTTTCTCCCTAGCACTGTTCCCCTGCTCTGCTTCCCAGCCATCATGAACTAAGCATTTTTGTTCCACCATGCCCTTCTGCCATGATGTTCCTTCCTTGGAGCCAGCCCATCATAGAATGAATCCCCTTAAAAAGGGAGCTAAATTCAACCTCTCCTCCTTTAAGTTGTGGGTGTTGAGTACTGTGTCCAAACGACAGGAAAGCTGACTAATACATGATATAAACACTGACTTTCAATGTCATCCAGGAGGGACTTCATCATAAGATCCAGCAAACGCCAATTTGATGTTCCTGGAATGAAATGGCTAATATCTCTCTTTCCAGGGCTCAGCCATAACTGAGCTGAAATGGATGTTGCTAATACCCACTATTGCATCTCAAGAACCATTTCCCTGAACTGAGCTTGGGTCTTTCTGTCAGAGAGCTTATTCTTTTATAACTGCATCCATTGGGAAAATTTAGTTCTAAAATACATGCATTACAGAAATAGAAAAGGAAAAAGAAACGCTTTCACAATTGTATAGAGGTAAAGAGGGAGTAATATCCTAATTAATTTTTAGGATGGCATAGAGCTTCTTACTAAGCAGCAGCCCTGAAGGAAAGATGTGCAATCACTGTTAGGATAAACACACACAAAGATGTTACCAGAAGCCCATCGTGTGTGCTGATACCAGTGAGCCCTCACTCTCGGCCAGGCACTGAGCAAAGCACTTTATAGGCATTTCACACTTAAACCAAAGAATAGGAGTTATTCTCCCATCTTCAGACGAGGAAACTAAGGGTCAGAGAGGTTAAATAATCACACAGCATATGAGTGGTTCCATCAGCTCTTCTTGTGACCATCTCTGTGCTTTTGAAATAGGTCAGTGAGAAAGCTAGGGGAGGTGACAGCTTGAAGTGACCCATTGCCATCCTACCCTCTCTGCCCCCATCCAGGCAGCCTCATTCTTAACTGCCTGGGTAGAAGGTTCTTAGGCTGCTACTTTAGGCAGGCATGGCGGTGCACACCTGTAATCCCAGCACCCTGGGAGGCTGAGGCAGAAGGATCACAAAAGAGCTCAGCCTGGGCAATTTAACAAGACCCTGTCTCAAAATTTTAAAAAAACAAAAGGGCTAGGGATATAGTGCAATGTAGAAATTCTGGGTTCAACCCCCAGTACCAGAAAAAAAAAATCCTGCTACTTTGCTCCAACTTAGGAGCTGTAGAAGCAGAGAGGGGAACAAAGAGTGGGAGGACATAAGCCCCCAGACCTTCCCTCTGCCCACTTGCCCCACTCCAAGCAGCCACATCCAACTCCTCCCACGATGCAGAACACCTGAGGACAAAGCTTTAAAACATCAGTCGTCCTAAGCATGAGATACCACGTGTTTACTGAGCCAGAAAATACGGTACTCTTGTTAAAATTCCCCCTTACAAAACTCCATAGACAGCTGAACCTAATTGGAGCTTTTTAAATATAATCTAGCATAGGTTCTTTCCTAATAGAATTACTAAAGCAAAAATAATAAATACCTACACTACTTGAATATCTCTTATGTGTCAGATACTTTACATGCATACTTTTCTCAAATAGCTATATCAGGAACAATGTACACTATACTAATATTTAATAGCTACTAATCTAATAGTTATTGCAAATGTCAATAGTTATGAGTACATAATAAAATATCTTACTTATCCATTCTTAATCACTGGCAAAATTAATTTTATTTTTTCAGACTTTAATACCAATTACAGTTTAGAACAGAGCCACACCCAATAAAAATTAATACATTAGTCCTTTGAACAATGCCATATGTTATCTCCCTCCTCAGTTCCTCCCTCCTTCTTCCTCAATCCCTCCCTTCACTGTCTACCTCCTGGCCACCATGACATGAACAATTTTCCTCCATTAGACCCTTCCACTATCCATTTTTGCACTGGAGCTTGCCAACCATGGACTGAAACTATGATCCAACATAAACCACTCCTCCTTTAAGTTGCAGGTGCCAGATATTGTGTCACAGCAATGAGAAAGTGACTAAAACTGTTTGGGGTAGGAGAAATGGGGTTATTGCTATTATATGACCATGACATTTAGAAGCCTTTAGAACTGGTTCACAGGAGCAGTTTGGAAAGGTTTGGAGATACCAGCTAGAGAAGGCCTTGAATGCTACAAGCAGAGCCTGATGGGAGATTCTTGTTGGAGCTCAACAGACCAAAATGCTGACAAATATTCAGATAGTAAAGGTCAACCTCCAGAGGTTTTAGTTGGAAACAAGGAATCCATGGCAGTTGGACTTGAGACCATGAGTGTTATGGTCTGGCAGAAAATTTGTCTTCATTTTCCTCATATCCTGAGACTTTGTGGAAGACTGATATTAAAATCATTGGACTAATCAATATGGCAAAGAAAATTTCAAGGCAGCCCAACATTCAGGCTGTGGCATGAGTACTGCTTTCTGCTTTTAGTGAGAGCTATAAGAACCTGAAGCAAAAAGCCCATTTAAAAAGTTTTCAGTTTCACCAGAAAAGAATCCCTACAAAGTTGGAACATAGGAGAGCTTGGTTGCTGAAAAGATTGGCATTAAAAAGAAGCCAAGCACTTTGCATCTGGACAATAGAAAAAATAGCTTGAGGGTATCTCAGGAATCAACAACATCCCACCCTCCATTGGGTATAGAAATGAAAGACTTTGCTTTGAGAAGAGAACCCTAGGAAACCCAGATCATTCGGGGTCAAATAGGAGTTTCTAGGAGGTTTCAGAAGCATCTGCAGCCATTATGTATAGGTGCCTAGCTACTGCTCAAGCTGGCAGTAGAACTTGGCATCATCCCTGTGGCACAGATTTTATGGGCATGCCGAAGGCAAGTGATATAGGGCCATGAAAGCTTCCACCCAAACTACAGAAGGAGGCCTGGGAGGCCAGGTAGTGTGCTCCTAAAAGGGTAGTATGTGAAACTGTGAGAGCAAAACCAAAAGTGCAGTACAAACCTCAGGAAGTTGCAGATGCAAAGAACATGGATTGCCAGCTGAGGAGAGCTGCAGGGAATAAGCAAAGCCAGCCCACTCAGCTACCTCATCTTTGACAAAGGAGCTGACTATCCTCAGTGGAGGAAAGATAGCCTCTTTAATAAATGGTGTTGGAAAAACTGGATGTCAACCTGCCACAGATTAAAATTAGACCCTTATCTTTCGCCATGCACTAAATTAAAATCCAAATGGATTAAAGATCTAAATATTAAAACAGAAACATTAAGCTTGCTGGAAGGTAAGTTAGGCAGAACTCTGGAAGACATTGGTATAGGAAAAGACTTTATGAACAAATCCTCAGTAGCACGGGAACTAGCAGAAAGAATCAACAACTGGGATCTCATATTACTAAAAAGCTTCTGTACTTCAAAAGAAACCATTAGCAGAACTAAGAGACAATCTACAATGTGGGAAAAAATTTTTACCAGCTGTACCTCAGACAAAGGACTATTATCAAGGATATATAAAGAACTCAAAACAATCAGTCCCCCCAAATATAAAGACCCGATCCAAAAATGGGCATCCGAAATGAACAGACATTTCTCATACAAAGAAGTAAAAGCAGCAAGAAAATATATGAAAAAATGTTCCACATCACTGGTCATTCGAGAGATGCAGATGAAAACAACACTGAGATTCCACCTCACCCCACAAAGAATGGCTGCTATCAAGAAATCACACAATAACAAATGTTGGCGGGGTTGTGGGGAGAAAGGAACCCTCCTCCATTGTTGGTGGGAGTGCAGACTAGTGCAACCACTATGGAAATCAATATGGAGATACCTCAAAGAGCTTGGACTGGAGGTTCCATTTGACCCAGCCATCCCTCTGTTGGGTATATTTCCAAGAGAACTAAAAGAATCATATCACAGAGAAGTATGCGCACCCATGTTTATAGCAGCACAGTTTGTAATAGCTAAATCTTGGAAACAGTCCATTTGCCCATCCGTTGGAAACTGGATAAAGAAGATGTGGTTTTTCTATAAAATGGAGTATTACTCAGCCACAAAGAACGAGAAAATAGATTCATTCATAGGAAAATGGATACATATTGAAGATATACTCCTAAGTGAAATAAATAAGGCACACATGTGTAAATACTGAATAGTTTCCCTGGTGTGAATAATCTGCCATAAAACATAAGATCCTAATAAGATTACTGTCATTTAGAAATGAGAAGAAAGGAGCTAAAGGTGTAGGGAAGGTGGGATGGGTAGGGGAAGGGTAATAAGGGAAAAGAAAAAATGTGAGATAATGAAAAGATGAAAACAAAGTGTTTGTAGATGGGGAGGGGAGGGCGGGTGCCGGGAGGGCAGGGGTAAGGGGAAAAAATGAGAATCAAGACTTGTCATGTAGAGGTACAGGATCCCAACAATGAATGTAACTGTTCTGTATCCCTAAAATGTACCAATAAACTCAATTAAAGCTGAAGAAAAAAAAAAAAGCAAAGCCAGCCCAAGACAGAGGGATTCAAGGGTCAATGCCATGGGTACAAAGCCACCCAAGCCCTTTGGAGCTTACACCTTACCATAGTTTGCCCCAAGTGTTGTACAAAGCTACAGGATTTAATGTTTACTTCTCTGGGTTTCAGTCTTGCTCTGGACCATCCTTTCAATCCCCTTATTTCTCCCTTCAGAGAGAAGGGAGTATCAGAGAGAATTGAGTATCAGACGCAATTTTGAACTTGGAATTCAGCAATGCTGGAACTGTTAAAAATTTCATGAGTCTTAGAGATGGACTAAATGCATTTTACATAAAGAGATAAACATGAATCTTTGGGGGGTCAAGGGTGGAATGCTATGGTTTGGATCTGAAATGTCTCATCTGTTTGGAAGATAATTGGATAATCAGGGCACTGTAGTCATTGGTGGATTGATCTACTGATGGATCTATAACTGACATGCTGTTAAGAGAGGGGGCCTGGTTGAAGAAGGCAGGTCACTGAGGCCTGACACGGAAAGGTATGTCACCTTCCTTGGCACCTTTCATTCTCTGTTTCCTGGCAACCATGACGTGAGCAGTTGTCATCTGCAGCAGGCATTTCTACCATGCCATGCCTGAGTTTGAACCTGACAATCAAGGGCTGAAATTTCTGAAACTGTGAGTCCAATTAAACCTCTCTTCTTCTAAGTTGTGGGTGTCAGGTATTATGTCTCAGTGATGAGAAAGCGACTAAGACACTGTTATGCCGTTTTTGCAGATGAGAAAATGAGGCCCAGAAAGGATAAGTTACTTGTTCAACATCACACAGATTGCTGGTAACAGTATGATTGCAAAGTCCAAACAATCTGATTACAGAGTTCAGCGACTGAACTCTTCTGTCAGCAAATGATTAAGTGCATAACAATTATGTAATTGTGAAAAGGAATAAAAGCATGGCTTGATTCCACATGACTGTAATTTCATCACTTGGGAGGCTGAAGCAGGAGGATCACTGTGAGTTTTAGGCCAGCCTGGATTAAATAGTGAGTTCAAGGCCAGCTTAGTCTACATAGAGAGACTGTCTCAAAGAAAAGAAAACCACAAAAGAAGGGAGCAAGGAAGGAAAGACAGAAAGAAAAAAGAGACAGAGGAAAAGAGGAAGGGGATTAGAACATTCAGGTAAAAGTTAGGCCTGCAACAGAGACAGAGTGACAATTATATATAATTCACAAAGCAGTTTTACACACTGTGTTGAGATCAAAATAAATGTGTTTAATATCACACACTATACAGGTTCAAATGTTTAAAAGTGTAAAGACAGAAATGCTTATGGCACTTATAAATATTCCTGACTGTAATTTGCTGTGTCACCATTTATTAGTTAACAGGAATAGTTGGTGATGCATTTAATGGATATATGTGCAATTAATGGGTGATCAGCTAAAGCCCACGTGTAGATGAATCTTGAGAAAGCGACCTAGTCTAGTGTGTGTGTGTGTGTGAGAGAGAGAGAGAGAGAGAGAGGGAGAGAGAGAGAGATCCAATGTTTGCTGCTGAGAAATAGGAACACTAGGGTAGGATACTGTGTGTACTATGTCCACTGTCACATAGTTACAGGAGTGGTAGAGCTAAAAGATTTATAGCAGGTCTAATCTAAAGTCCACATACTTTCCACTCACTACCTTGCCTTTCTGAAAGAACAGGATGAGAAGGGATTTCAATGATGGCTTCATCAAAAACCCTGAATTTACGTTAAATCCTATTTATCAAAAAGGGATATACAGGTCTAAGACTTGTATGTATAGTTTATTTGATATTCTTTGGTCTATTAATCTTCCCCCATGAATTTTGTACCCTAGGTCTTTCACAAATCATAACGGTCATCATAAAAGAGGTGTTTAACTGATTGCTTTCAGTGCGGAACTCTGAAAAGTTTGCTAAGGCTTATAGAATTCTCCAATATTCCCCTTTAGTTTCTCACAAACTAACTTATTTCTTCCTTTTCTTGAACTGACTACTTTTTTTTTTTTTTTTTTTTTTGTACCGGGGATCGAACTCGGGTCCTTGCGCTTGTGAGGCAAGCCACCGAACCGCTGAACTAAATCCCCGGCCCTGACTTCTTTTAAAATAAAGTATACAACAAAAGAAACCAAGTAATTTTGTAGGAAGCATACCTATGGATATTGTTATTAACTTATTGTCCGTTGTTAATCATCAGACTCATGATCCTTCTCACAACAGTGACTGAAAGGATAATTCTGGACACAGAATAAATAGGCAAGAGAGAAATGGGAAGGAGGGAAATAGACCTAAATATAACTGGATAACATAGGACAAAATGCCTATGGAGCTGTGTTCCTTCCTTAAAATACTTTATTTTTAAAAAGGCACAATTTGCTTTTCTTTATCCTTAACTGTACCTTTGAGGCAAGTTTCTACACTGTCCCCTGTGCTCCAACTGACTAATCCTGCAGTCATCCAAGATAACTTCCCAAATGTCACTGCACATGCAGAAAAGATTAATGGTTGTAAGGTTAAAGATTCATGCTGCCCTTGAGCAGAACCAACTTCCCTGGAGCTGGGATCTGGCTCCCCTAACTCACCACCAACTCATTAAAGTAAGGGCTCTCAGACTACTTCAGAGATTAGGAGTTAAGACCAGGGTTAAGCAATGCTCTCAGTTTTCAGAGGCCAATTCCCCGCTTTCTCTGAAATCACACTGCAATGCTCTTCCTGCTGTCTTAGTGTCTCTGTTAATTCATATGTCAACTGAATGGATTAAGAACCACCTAACCCATTAGTAAAGCAGAGTTCTGGATGTGTCTGTGGATGATCTACACATAGGCCAGCAGACTGAGGGGGAAGATCCACCCTAATTGTGGGGGGCACCAACCAATAGGTTTGTAGCTTGGACAGAATCAGAGGGAAAAGAAGAAGAAAATGTCCCTATTTTAGAAGAGCTCCAAACTTCACCACTGCCTTTGGACATCAGTCTCTACTTTCTTCTGCCTTCCGATGTTGACTTGCACCAGTGACTCTATAGCAAGCTCCCAGCCCTTCGACCCTGCATCCTTGATCCCTCTTGTTCTGTAGTTTCCATCTTTTTGGGCTAAGCAGCTGCTGGGTCCTCTAGTTTTCCAGCATACAGACAGCCATTGTGAACTCTCCCACCTCTGATCCCACCTAGTCAATCCCTTTGCATGATTATATGGACATTTACTATTGCTTCTGTTCCTCTAGAGAACCTTAATACACTTAGAGACTGTAGCAGCACTTACTTGCTGGATACTGCCAAACTCTTTACCACATTATATAGCACATCTAGGAATCAGTGTACTCAGGCTGGGACTTCAAAACCATGCCACCTGGCTCCAGAGCCCACTACCAAGGACACACCTCTTCCAGAAGGGCACCAACACTGCTGCAGAGCATTGGGTAGGACAGTGGGAGGTAGGAAGGCTAAGGACTTGGGGACAGAAAGGCCAAAGAAAAGGCTCCCCATTTATACCCCTTCTCCATCTCCAGGACTTTCTGCTCTCATCCTATCCCTATCCTCAGTGAAATCCTCTTTTCTCCTATCTTTCTGTTTTCTTTCTCATCCTCTACAATTCTTCACTGATTTGACATTTTGAAATACTTCACCACTTGTCTAAAACTTATCACATCATCCAATAATCATTGAGCTCTTTGATATACAGACAATTAAATCATTTTGGACTAAGTAGCAAGACTCACTATGTCAGATGGAAAAAGAAGTACCGTTACCACTCGTGCCCCCCACAAATAATAACTCTTTCAAGTCTGCAGTACATGTCTATGATTAAATGTCCACTGAATTAAAAATTATTTTAATTTTTTAATAAAATCTAATTCTTGGAGCAATAAAAACTGTTCACGTTGAAAACATTGCTATAAATCCTTTTTTCCTGTTTGTCTTCCTATGTATCAAATTCCATTAAATGCTCAATGTGGATTCATTTCCAAAGTGAAGAGACTTTCAATGTCTCCCTTGCCAAAGACCCCTCAGGCTGATTTATCTCTAAGGGACAATGTGCATCTCAGAGGAATTTTTCCATTAGCCTTGCATCATCCCCACACTCAAAATTGATTGTCTCTACCTACCTAGGACTACGTCAGGGACAGGAGCTGAACCCAGTGTTCTGGCATTAAACAGGCCTGCGTACAACCCCAACCCCCCAATTTCAGACTCCCCCTTGGGTAAAGAGTCATGCATATGGGTGGAAATTGCAGCACTTCTGATAGTAGAAAAATATAGGACAACCTAAATGCCCATCCCTGGGCCAGGGATTTAGCTCAGCGGTTCGGTGGCCTGCCTTGCAAGCACAAGGATCTGAGTTCAATCCCTGGTACCAAAATAAATAAATAAATAAGTGAATGCCCATCCCTGTGGAAGTGTTTGAATGTGATGAAATATTATATGAAACTTGACAGTAGAGACCTAGGTAATGACAGTTCGTCAGATATCCACAATGGAATAACCGGACACTCCTCTGATGTCTGTTCTCCAGTGGGAAATCTCAAATCCATCCCGACACAACAAGTTCGATCATGCTCACTTGAGGACACAAGAAAAGTGCAGTGGAAACGCACTGGGCCAATGGGTGTAAACAATTCAATCTTCTCATGAGAGATGAGCATCCCGAGGCATCTTTAATAGCAGTTACTGAGTAATTCCTGTCTCAGGTATGGCCCTCGGTGCTTCACATGTTTCAACTAAATTAATTCTCCCAACAACCGCATAAAGTAGAGGATACGAGAATCCACATATCAAGGATAAAGAAATGAAGACCCAGAGAGCCTTGCCCGAGGTCACACAAGTATGTGTGGCCAGGATTCAACCCAGGCAGTCTGGCTCCAGGTCCTGTGATCTTTTAACCAACATAGGTGTATGTCAAATAAAGTAAGCAAGGAGAAAAACAGTTGCAGAATTTTGTATGCCATCATTTGTGGAAACTTTAAGAGCACGTATAGATTGTAATAATATTACACATTGACAATTTAATTGTCAATTTAATTGACTATTTAATATATTACTAATATATAAGTAAAAGTATTATGTAGACTTGAAGAAGCTACATCTAACTCCTGAGCAGGGTTCATTAGGGAAAGAAGAAAAGGGAAGAATAAAGGAGACTTAATTGTCTCTCTCTAATGCTTTGTCTCTTTAAAAAGAAAAGCTTAGGCATGGTAGCACATGGCTATTATCCTAGCTACTCAGGGGGCTGAGGCAGGAGGATCACTTAAGCCCAGGAGTTCAAGACCCTAGCTCAAAAAAAGGTCTCTAAAAATTATAAATTTCTAGCATAGTTAATTCTTTATTTAAATTTAAATTTTATTAAGTAGGGAAGTGTTTACACTGAATACTTTTTTTCTACTAACAATTATGTCTATAGTATTTGATTATGTAGTTATTTCTACCTATATAAACACCAAAGTATAAACACATGGACTTTGTAATTTGACCAAATGATCCTGCCAGGAAGAACTAAAATGGAAAATAAGATGGATTTATAAGCATAAATAACGGGATTGGAATGGGCACAAATAATAATAACTGGGTAGAAGATGGCCTTAGTCATACACAATAGCTAAGGAAGAGAGACAAGTGAACACGATACTTTAAAATGTGAATTACTAAAAGTCCTACAGCAATGTTACCTACAAAAATTAATTCTCTCATTACTAAAGAAATGAAACCACTATAATCAAAATTTCTAATAAAAATATAAACATTTTAAATAATGATGATGATGATAGAACAGATCAAAATATGTCAAACCTAATACACCATTTGTATAAAAGATACCAATTTTCAAAGCCAAAAATTCATAAGAAAGGAATTTAAAAGTTTGCCATTAAAAAACAGCCCCAAGCCTGTGGCCCAGATTTGAAAGATACTTGTCTATGTAATCAGATCACATCCAAACCAAGATTCACTGGCCAAAAATCCACATCCTTCCCTACTCACTTTATTTCTAGTAAGAATACTGAAACTCAAAAAATATACTGAACGATTATAAACTATTTAATCCTTATTGATAGAAATACAGGTTTTTGTTCTATTATTCCCTGAATTTTTCTTATTTTTTAAATTTCTCCAAAGAAACAAAATGAAAAAAAATGCCCAGAAATTCTAGCTGTGCTGTTTGAGAGCTGGGATCTTGAGCAAGCTACTGATCTGTGTCTCGGGGCCCTGATCTATAAAAAAGGGATGTTAGGCCGGCGACTCAGCTCAGTGGTTCCGCCGCCTACCTCGAAAGTGTGAGGTCCCTACTTCAATTCCCCATACCAAAAAATAAAAAAATAAAAGAGGAATGCTAATGATGTTAACGCCTCACCCTCCAGGGCCGCTGCAAACACTAAAGCAGGCCATGTGTGTAAAGTGCTTCGTTGGTGCTGTGGAAATGGTCACTTTGGAGGCTGAGTCAGGGCAGATCTACTGTGGTAACATACTAGGGACAAATGTGAGGATTGTGGCATTAAGGGTTTCAGTTTCCTACAATTGTACAACATGAGAGGTTGTGGGAGAAGTTCAAACTTGGCTGGGTCAGATGCGCGGCACTCCTGTCTCCTGAGCTAACTCCTCCGGAGACCTTGCTAAGGCTGAGCTAACTCGCTTAAGTACATAGATGCTGGGTCCAACAGGCTACACCTCCGCCCCTAGTCCATGACTCCTTCACCTCGTCCAAGAAAAATCACTCCACTGTGCCTCTAATAAGATATTGCCAAATGTTAAATGCTCCTCCCATGGGAGGTTGTCCCTATATAAGCCTGTGCATTTCCTGAATAAAGCGGAAGCATTCCAGAAACCTCCCTGGAGTCTGCCTGGTGATTCTGCGTCTTACCCTCCCAGTTGGAGCTCCTGAACCTTGTTCCTCGAGCGGGCTCACGGACGACAAGAAATACTTTAAAGAGAAGAGGAAAAGCCGGGCATGTAATCCCAGCACTCAGGAGGCTGAGGCAGGAGGATCGCCGTGAGTTCGAGACCAGCCTGTGCTACATAGTGAGTTCTAGGTCAGTCTCAACTACATAGTGAGACCCTGTCTCAAAAAAAAAGAAAAAGAAAAAGAAGAGGGATACGAGTGAAGGGCTAGCATTGTTAGAAAATCCTAAAAATACTTTGTCTTCGTTGTAACTCTAGAAGAGAAGCTAATCTCAAACTGGTCATTACAAATATGTGGCCCTTGAAGTTCCCCAGACTGTATTTTCAGCCACGCAGTATCTAAACTCCTTTCCTGTGCCTGTGAAATCCACCCTAGTAGAAGTCTTGGTGGAAGGCAAGGCCCCAACTCCCTCCCCAGAAGCCATAAAAACTGGTTGCTTGCTCCCTGTAATTCCTGGCCCCTGGGCCACAGGCAGAAAACCCGAATGGGGTCAACTGGGGCCTTAGCTATAGATGTAGAGTTGTAAAGAATTTGATCCGTTCAGTCTGCTCTGTCAGTGGCACCCACTGGTGTGCAAGTGACCACACCACATGTACAAGGGCAACAACACCTGCCTGGACGCTACAGGAGCAGGGCCCTGAGGCCACCCTGTCATCCAGCTGCCCTTGGCTCCTGCTCACATTTCGGGCTTGTTTCTCCTGGCTCTTCATAACACTAGGAACAAACGGATATATTTGGCTTTCAACATTTGCAGTCAAGAATCCTGATAGGACCTCATGACGACCGTAGTTAATAATGTGTTGTATGCTTGAAAGTTACAAAGAAAAGAGTCTTTGAGTGTTCTCCTACAAAAAGAGATCGGGATGTGAGGTAGTGTGTGTTAATTAGCTTGATTTAGCCTTTCCACTATATATCATGCTATATACCACAAATGGATACAATTCTTGTCTATTAAAAAATGAATGAGTGAGTGATTTCTGAAGAGCCCTACTGAGAATATCCTACTATATGTAATATCCCGTGGTCAGTGAATGAGAGAGAGCTATTAGTATAACCAGTATGGCTTTGGAATCAAAAAGTCCTGGGTTTGACTTTCAGCTCTTTACATATTGCAATGAGACCTTGAGAAAGTTACTGACCATATTTGAGACTTGAGTCCTTTATTAAACCATATTTGAGACTTGTAGGAATGTTATGAAAATTAAATGAAATAGCGTGCAAAACTGTGACCAGTTTACAGAGAGATCTGCATCAGTGATCAGGGTGAAGATAATAATGAAGGAGAGGGAGAAGAAGTAGGAAAGGAAGAGCAGAGGACAGGGTCTTGAGAAATACTTTTTAAATAAGCATATAAAAATTTATGCCATAAAGACTTTGCTTATGGCCACCATAGAGGTACTGATATTGGATTGTATTCAATGGAAACAACTACAGCACAACTTTTAGACACTAGAACATCATAGGATAAAGCTGTGATCCCAGGGAGAAGAAAACCTAAGAGATGAGCCCTCTACTAGACCCACAGAGGAAGGGGAAGCTAAGCAGTGTGCAGAGGCCACCCTGAGTGGGAGATGAGGGCTCAAATATGGGAGGGTGAAGCTCCTGACATCTGTGGGACAGAGTCCTGAGAGGGAGGAGCTAAGCAGACAAGGAGCTACAGATACAGCCTAAAGAAGCCTGAGTCTTTGGATGAAAGTGCATGGGATAAAACTTCATAAAGGGCTGGGGATTTAGCTCAGTGGTTCTGGTGCCTGCTTTGCAAGTGCAGGGACCCAAGTTCAATTCCCAGTACCAAAAAAAAATTTTTTTTCATACAGGGAGGCAAAGAATGGTCTCTAGGGAAAAGCAAATATAGTGAGCAGAAACAAACTGAACAAATACACAAAAACACAAACATTATATAGTTGCACTTACATGAAGTAGCTAGTAGTCAAATTCAGAGAAACAGAAGCACAATGTTGGCTACCAGAAGCTAGGACAGGAGGAAATAGGGAGTTGTTCAATAGACGTTCTGCAAGATGAGGAAGTTCTGGAGACTGGTTGCCCAATAGTGTACATACAGCACTACTCAACTCACACTTGAAAATGGTCAAGATGGTGAACTTTAATGTTACCCGTGTTTTACCACATTTTTTTTAAAAATGAACAAATAAAATAGCTTGCACAAGATTAGGGGAAGTTTGAGTATCAGCTGCCGGTAGAGCTTTCAATTCATAGTCAGCTGGTTCCAAGGTAGGGCAGCACAGCAGAGGGCCATGCCAGAGAAGAAACAGCTCATGGCAGGGCAAGCAGAAGGCGGCAGTGGCAGCAAGCCCCCCTTTCCCTTTACAGTCCATCCAGGTTACAAGCTTATCGGTTGGTGCCACCCACATGTGGCGGGACTTCCCTGTTCTTCAAACCTATTCAGCCACATCCAGAACTACACTAAACCAATTAGTGGGCTAATCCAGTATCACACACCCTTAATCCCAGTACCACACACTCATGGTCTAGCCACCTTCAAAAGCCCCACCTATTAACACATGAGGCTTTGGGAGGACGTTAGATACATGCTATAACAACTGAAGAACTATGAAAGTGGCCTAATACACATACAATTAAAGACTCAGGAAAAAAATGGGCACAAAAATATCTAAAGAAATAATAGCCAGCTGAGGATGATGTTACACACCCGTGATCCCCATTTTTCAGGAGGCTATGGGAGGAGGATCACAAGTTTTAGGCCTGCTTGGGCAAGAAAGAGACACCTTATCTCAAATTAAAACATCTGGGGATGTAGTTCAATAGCAGAGCATTTGCCTGGCCTGCTAGACGCCCTGGGTTCAGTACCCAGTACTGAAAAAACAATTCCAGTTGAATAAAACTGGTAACTTGAATGGACAGAAACCTGAAGAATATATATAAAATAGGAAATAAGCCCCTATTCTGGTGGCAGATTTTCTGAAGGAACAAGAAAGTGCTTTATCTGTCTTCCTAATACCAATTATACATTGAAAGAACTGAGTGTTTACTAATGACAATAGTGCTTTGGAAACAATGTAGAGCTCTCCTGTGGAGAAACTGGCCTGAACACACAAGTCATGCATTTCATTGTTACACGTTTTAGGCTTTAATAAATAAGATCTTGCTATGTAATGCAGGCAGGCCTTGCACTTGTGGCGATCTTCCTGCCTCTCCCTTCCTTCCCTCTCCCAAGTGCTGGGATTACAGGTATGCACCACTACATCTGGCTTTCAGCTGAAGCTCCTACAGAGCACAGTTTCCTAAAGCGAAGCAACAATTTCAATGAGTGCAGAAAGTCAGTGCACAGTCCTTCTGGTCTATTTACATTGTTAAATAATTTGCTCCTTTTCATCATAATTCACATTTTCAAAGCTAAGAATCCAGAAATACGTGCTAATTTTAACTGCATGAGTCAATACTTGCATGATTAGGAGAAAGTTGAAATGACATTGTAAAATTTACCCATCTTTTCCCTACAAATCCAGAATCATGCCTTACTCTTAACCCTATTAATTAACATTTGAATTATTAGGAGAAATCTTAAATGACACTTTTAAACTAATTGCTATGCCATCGTGTGAAAGGATCAGAAGGAAAAAGTCAAGTAGGCTAAAATAAACAAATTAAACCTTCTTATGCTAAAAGTGGCACAGATTCATTTTAGAAACTTCAGAAAACTCCAATAAGCAAAAGGAAATATCATTAATAAACCACTGCTTCCACTCTCATGTATGTTGCTGTAGGATCATTCTAAGATTAAATGCACATATATAATTTCTATAGAAAAATAGGATTGTACTATATTCACAGTTCCATAAACTTTCCACTTTCAGCAAATATCTTTAAATATATTTTTCATTATTTTAAACAGACGCATATACAGTATTTTATTATAAGTATGTACATAATTAACTGTTTTGCCCTTTCTTTTTTCAGGAAAATGAAAGACAAAAGAAGGTGTTGGTACCAGATGTATATTACCAAAAAAAAAAAAAGATGTAAAAACTGTTCTTCTAAAAAAATAATAAATAAATAAATACTAACACTTCTTCTAGCTGAAGAAAAATTATTCCAGATTTCAGATCTACACAAAGGAATGAAGAGTATCAAATGATAAGTATTTATGTAAATAAAAAATGCTTGTCATTTCACATTTTTATAAGATAATTCATAATTTAAAGCCAATAATAATAATTCACTGTGGAAGCCTGACAACCAATATAAACAATATAATGATAAAAGCACAAAAGATGGCAGAAAAATCGAAGCAAACTCTTGTAAATGCTTCTGTTATTCATGAAATGGTTTAACATTATTTAAGGAAGAGATAAGATACACATATAACCAATTAAATCAAAAGCAACCTAAGCAACAACTAAATAAAGCAAAAAATATGATAAGATGATTAATCCATAATTCAAAGCAATATCTAGTATTTAAAGAAAGGAAGGCTCATTGAGAGGCTACTATACTTCTACAGTATTTCCATGGGCTACTCTCCCAGAAATAAAAACATCCTCTAATAGTTTGGCTCTTGTGATTACTTGATCTCACCTTTCAGTTCAAAATATGTCAGTAAGCAAGCCCATCTGATCAAGCTCCTAAAGAAACTGGGCAAGGGCCAGTTAGCTCAGTGGTGGTACTGCTGCCTGTCTCGAAAGCAGAAGGATCCGAGTTCAATCCCCAGTACAAAAAAACAAAGAAACTGGGCATAGACAGATAACACAGAAGGGTCCAGAGAGAGAACTGTATGAAGTCCGAGTAGCTCATCAATCATAGACCCATGATCTCACTGAAGCAGCTTGGGTTCTGAAGCTTTGGTCTTGATTGCCTTTATTTGCACTTAAATAACATTGTCACCAGTGAAGAAACGTTTTTAGAGTGAACTGTCACTACAGTTTGATATGTCAAAACCAAAGGAAACACACTGGTCAATTTTCCCTTTGTGCATCCCTGTGTCCATAGATACAAAGCAAAGGCTTGAATGATCCCTTCTGAGACATGCATTTTTTGATGCCAAACACACATCAGTGCTCCAGTGATGGAAATCAGACTTTCTGAATCATCCCATCCTGTCATTTGGATCCAGGCACAGTGCTGAGTCTGTAACTAGTCCCTGTGCTGTGAGCTGCAGCCAGACCATGAGGGTTTTTGAAATGGTCTTTGAATCTCAAAATATGTAGATTATTACGTACACCCACCAGAAATTCCTTGCTGGCTTTGGACAAGCTCTTTGACCTAAAAAGCTTGCATTAATCACCTGGTAATTACTATTTTAACAACAGCTCACCTCTACATAGTGTTTAGTATACATCGTCCTGGTTTCACAGTGATTATATATAATACATATACATAAATATATAATACAGGGCCAGAGGTCTAGCTCAGTGGTGCCAGCACCTGCCTGACAAGTGCAAGGTCCTGAGTTTGATCCCCAGTTCTGCCCCCCCAAAAAAATATATAATACAATTATAATCATATATATCATAACAGATAAGGAAATTGGAATAAAGAAAGTTTGGGCAACTTGCCCCAAAATTACAAAACTAGCAAGTAGGATTTAAACCCGAGATTCATTCCAGCTCTCACCTTGCACACCAGATGGCCTCTGATAAAGGCATGATGGGAAACTGAGATGTCACAAAATCCATTCACTTCTAGCAACAGGATGACAATAGACACCACAGGAACAGAATTCCATAACCCTTTCTTCTTGCTCATATCTTACCACAACATCTGCTGCCACCACAGCCTCTGCCTATCTCAAATGTCCACCTGCTAATCACTTTCCCCAAAGGTACTGGAGACAGACAGCCCCCTGAAGAATGATGAGAGTTGATTCTGTGTACCAGATCTGCTCTAGGTACTGCCATGCCAATATACATCTACTTTCACACCTTTAAGGAATGCATTCATTGGTTCAATCAATAAATTGAGCATCTATTTATGAGCCAGCTACTTGGCATACAGTGATATACAAATAGGTAGAGACCTTGTCCTTGCATAACATACAAATAAGGAGACAGACATTGAACTTGTAGTTAATAACCACTTGAAAAGGAGAGGAAATTGGGGTAAATCCTAAATAAGAGCTGACATGTCAGCATAACTTTGAGGAAAAAGTGAGAGTACATCAGTCAGGTGAAGAGAATGAAATTCCAGGCAGGGTGTTATGACTTGTGTCTAGATGTCCCCCTCAAGTCTCAAGTGGTCATAGATGGGGATTTTCAGAGGTGGCTGGATATAGGATGGGTGATGATGAGATTAACTGTGTGACGTTGGGATCAAGGGTATGTGATTATTAAATCAGTCCACTGATTGGATTGGCATCATACTGGATGTGAGTGCTACCCACCCTAAGCATGTGCAGCCTGGAGGAACAGAAAGAGGGCTACTGTCATTGTTGCCTGCCACTTGCTGCTTGCTGCTTTTGCTGCCTTCTGCCTGCCATGAAATATTTCTCCACTACAATGCCCCTCTGCCATGCTACCCTGCTTGGAGCCTTCTGATTATGGACTGAAACCTACAAACTGTAAGCTGAAGTAAGCCTTTCGTCCTTTAACTTTGGGTGTCAGATATTTTGTCTAAGCAAGAAGAAAAGTAACCAAGACACAGGGGAAGCGTGCATTCAAAGGCTTGAAGGAGGGAAGCAGATCTGTGAGTTTCATGACTGTACAGCTGTGAGCAAATGGTGGCAGAATAGGAAACTGGATGAAAGAGAGAAGGCAGACTTTGACGAAAGGCCAAACATGCTACAATGTATGTCTTCCTCTCCTTCTTTACACCCTGATAAAATAACAGGAAAGAGAGCAAAATGAATAAGCCAAAGGAACCAAGAATTAGGGAGGAGGTCTTTCATGCACACACAAAAAACTTGGTCAAGGAAGAAAGCACCAGGAAGGGTGTGGATCCTTCGAGCAGTGGAGAAGAGGCCACAGCCTGTACCAGAGGTCCTGACAGGACACTAAGCTTGGGTTCCCAAAGGCAGAACCCAAGACACCATAACAAGTATTTACTACCTCCTGCCATTTTCTCTCATTAACATAGTCACTGTAACAGTGGTCCATTGTAATGTTGCATGGGGTGTCAAAATGTCCAAGGCTTGGGTAGAATATACAATAACAGAGAAGGACAGGTGACATGAAACTGGGGTAAGAAAAACAGGAGTCTAGAGGGTAAAATAAAGTTCATGTGCAACTTATGTGGGTAAAATCAAGTTTGTTTGCAACACATGGCTCAAGTGACTCTGTGGAAGACTAATGTAAGAGGCTGCCTCAAGAAATGTTCATGTTGGTTTTTTTTTAATGAGTTAGTGGAATAATGGCTGATGACTGATAACCAAGGAGCCTGGTTCGGTGACTCTGATACAGATCCAGGTAAGCATGAGGGCCTAGGTTGGGGTTGGTTCCTTGATAAGGAAGGTGGACTTAAGGAGCTTTTTGAGAGGTAGAATCTATAAGCTGTATTGGTAAATTAATGTGAGGGTAAGGAAGAGAGATGCTTCACAATGATACCACATTTCTGGACTGAGCAAGTAGGAGAATGCAGTTTCTAAGAACATGACTAAATGCACATTGCCATGCCTATGTTCTTACCAAAAGCAATCTCCAGCTGGCCTTGAAGACCTGCTAAGTGAAATAAGCCAGACATGACAGGACAGATGCTATGTGATTAAATTTGCATGAGGTGGCTAGAACTGACAGATCCACAGAGAGAGACAAAATAGCAGTTACCAGGGGCTGGGAGATGGGAGTTTTCACTTTTAATGGATACAGAGTCACAGTTTAGGAAGATAAGTAAGTTCTTGAGATGGAGAGTGGTGATGGCTACACAACACTGCGAACATACTTACCAACTATACACAAGTGTACGGTGAACCAACTGTGAACCAACTATACACAAAAGTGGTTACAATGGTCAGTTTTATGTTACAAATATTTTTCCATAATAAAAAACCCTTGATAATAATCTCAAGTTATCAACCATCCATGTAGGTGGTGAATATTCTTTTTTTTAAGACCATAGTCATGGTTGGTTGGAAATGAGGACTGACAGGAGTCCTTGGAGACCTAAACCTCTGTTCAGCCCACGGAGAAGTTGGAGCACAGGCAACAGGGCAGAAAGAAATGATTCAGAAAGAGCCATGGAAGCAAAATATCAGCTGCTGTTAGGGCCTGTTATGTAAGATCCTTGCTTCTGTTTGTATATGTTTGCTCTCATCTTCTACCACCAGGGATAAATTTTGCTAGAGACTTCTAGCTCTTGGTACCCACTTTTAACAGTGCCTGAAGTGAGGTAGAGTCAAAATTAAGGCAAGCTTTTCTCTGGACTACGTGAGCTACCTAGAAAATTTATATACAATCTAAAATGAACAATATATATACAATTTTTTTTCCAGTACCGGAGATCGAACTCAGGACTTTGTGCCTGTGAGACAGGCACAGCAATATATACAATCTTAAAGTGAACAGTTGACCCATTTTGAAATCTCCTGCTGTAGCTGCCCCCTGTGAAATGACTCTCAGCTTTGGCTGCATATTGCAGTCACTTAAGAGAGCTTTAAAATTTACCCCACCAGGGCCTAGGGATTTAGCTCAGTGGCACCTCACCTGCCTGGCAAGAACAAAGCCCTGAGTTTGACTCCTGGTACAAAACAAAAAATTTTTTTTTACCCCTACCAGGATCCTAGCCTAAAAATTCTGATTAATCCACCAGGAGTCCTAAGGTGCTAGAATGCTCACTAAAGTTCTTCAGGTGATTCTAATATGCAGCCAGGGATGTGAGTTTCTGACCTTAAAAAACACACAAGACAGATTCACCCTTTCCCAAATGACAGAAATGTACAATAACTTAACAAAAAAACACATAAAGGTGATAATATATCCAAAGCCGGAATTTATCTTAGAACCCTAAAATTAGAGTTAGGATGGAATTTTGAGATCATCTAGGGCAGTGGTTGTCAAAATGTGGTCTCCAGGCCAGCAACGTCAGTGTTGGCAGGAAACTTGTTAGAAATGCACACTCTGAAGCCAGGTGTGGTGGCGCAAGCATGTGATCCCAGCACTCGGAGGCTGAGGCAGGAGGATTGCTATGAGTTCAAGACGTGCCTGGGCTACATAGTGAGTTCCAGGTCAGGCTCAACTACAAGGTGAGACCCTGTCTCCAAAAACCCCCCCCAAAAAAATGCACACTCTGGGGCACACTGCAGACTCACAGAGCAAAAACACTGGGCACAGCCTAACATCTGTGTAGCCAGGCATGGTGGCACATGCTGAAATCCTAGCACTCAGGACCAGGGATTTAGCTCAGTGGCACTGTGCCTGCCTCAAAATTGCAAGGTCCTTGAGTTTGATCCCCAGTACCAAAAAAAAAAAAAAAAAAAAAAAAAAAAAAAAAAAAAATCCTAGCACTCTGAGAGGCTAAGGCAGGAAGATCACAAGTTTAAGCCCAGAACAGGCAACTGAGTGATTCAGTGAGACCCCGTCTCAAAAAATAAAAAATTGTTTTTAAATTATAAAAGGGCTTGGCATGTAGCTCAGTCCAAAGGACATGGGTCCAACCCCCCGCACTGCAAAAACCAAAAAACTTTTCAGGGAAAGAAATGCAAGCTGAAGTGTGCAAACCATTGTTTCAAAGAGTTACGGGGGACTTTAAAAAATATTCCAGCACTCCCCAAAGATTCTTATTCAAACACTGTTAAACCTCTTTGGCTACTTTAATGTGAAACCAAGGTAGAAAAATCACTGTATCTAGCTCCCCCCATCATGAAATGAGGAGAGGCTCACCCAAGATCACACCATTAGTTAGAACCAACACCTGGACAAGAACCTAGACCCTGGGACTCGGAATTGAGCTCTCTCCCTCCTGGAAGTACTTCTAATGTTCATTCTCAGGGATGCTAAATCCATTCTACTATAGGCTAGTGACTCCCCACCAAAAAACTCCATTAGTTCCTTTATTACAGTGCTCAGTCTTAGGGACCTGATATTTAGTTACTTTACCCATGGTGAAAAGAGAGGTTAAAAGACAGGCACATTAAAATCAAAACAAAGTTAAAAAAAAAAATTAAGATCACTCCAGAGCCCAGAAGGTAGCCTGGGCCCAGATCCACCGCGGGAAGGAGAGCCACACCTTCTCCCGGCCCAGCCGCCATCCCTCCAGCGCCAGGAAGGTAGCCAGGTGGGCGCCCCTGAACTCCCATAACTCCCCCTCCACACACTCTCAAACTTCCTGATTGTGCCAGTCTTTGGACCCCCTCTGCAGAGGCAGAGGTGGTCATCAAGGGTATTTTTCTGAGTTCCCAACTTTGAACATCTTTAAAGAAAGGGCATGGGAAACCTGTAATAGAACATTGTGGAGTTCAACCATTCAGAAGGTTGGGGAACTCAATCTGGGCCTTGCAGCCCGAGGTCAGTCTGCATCATGGGGTTCAGCCATCAGCTAACTGAGATCAGGAGTCTTGTGTCCTCGCTCTGAGCCATTAAATGGTAAATATACTATATTGAAAAGTTTGTTCACTGCAGACATATTCTGGACTGCTTCTTGATTTCAATTTAATTCAAATGATTTAAGGGTGATAGACTAGTGACTACCACAGGTGGTCAGTATCCAAGTTGTGCTTGATCTTAATGTGTTGCTGATTGTATCAGTTGGGATAAAGCCTTGCGGTTGATTTGATGAGCTGTTTTCTCTGATGTTATGAAGATGAGAATGTCTGTGGGTCGTTAGAGACACAGAAGCTAGGGCGCAACTACATCAGGAAGATTTGGGTGATAATCCAGAGATTAAACCAAAGACAGTCCAACAACATAAATAAAAATGAGAAAACACTTAAGCAAGACACAAAGACAGACTTCCAGTTCACCAATGGCAAACAGTAGGGCAAATGAGGATGAAAAGGCCGATAGTGAACCACCAGGACACCCTGAACTCAAAGCATAGGAAGTAACAAAACAGATCAATCAAGCTCTAGAAAAATTCAAAACAGAAATAATTTCCCAGATGACCATACAGATAGTGAGCAAAATAGAAGTCACAATTCGAGGCTCTAGAGCAGAAACTGACAAAAAAAATAGATGAGCTCAGGACCATGATAGAAGCCATGAAGGCCCAGCATAAGAAAGAAATGGAAAAAATAAACGCCCAACATAGGAAAGAAATGGAATCCATAAAACAGATTCAAACAGATATCCAGGAGATTAAACACTCCATTGAAAGTGTATGCAACAGAATAAAAGAATGTGAAGATAGACTCTCAGATATAGAAGATAAGATTGCAGTCAGTGACCATGAAAAGAGAGGTCTCTTAAAAACAGTAAGGGATCATGAGAAATGAATCCAACAACTCCTAGATGATGCAAAGAAGAATAACATAAGACTGATAGGAATACATGAAGGAGCAGGAGAAAATACAAATGGCTTAAAAAAGCTGTTCACAGAATTAATGACAGAAAACTTCTCAAACAGAGGGGAAAAATTTGACATTCAGATAACTGAGGCATATAGTACCTCAACTAGCCACAATAAAAAAAAAATCTACACCTACACATATAATATTCAAGATCCCAGAAACCCAACAGAAGAACAAAATACTAAAAGCAGTAAGAGAAAAGAAACAAATCACATGCAAAGGAAAGCCCATCAGAATCACAGCAGACTTTTCAACACAAACCCTTGGGGCAAGGAGAGCCTGGAATGAGATATTTCAAGTACTAAAAGAGAACAAACTCCAACCTAGACTGATGAATCCTGCAAAACTCTTTCAAAATGGAAGGGGAAATAAGGCACTTCCACAACAAAGAACACCTGAGAAACTACATGAATACCAAACCAGCACTACAAGCAATTCTAAACAAGATCCTAGAAAAAGACAATGAAGGCAACAACGCCATGAGGTCCAACAGAGCAAATCAAATAGGCAAGGCAAGAAATTAAAAGGAGAAGGTGAAAAAGTAAAAAGAGTCAACAAAAGGCCAATAACATGTCAATAATAAGTC
The DNA here is from genome assembly GCF_012274545.1 of Fukomys damarensis. Classification (NCBI taxonomy): domain Eukaryota; kingdom Metazoa; phylum Chordata; class Mammalia; order Rodentia; family Bathyergidae; genus Fukomys; species Fukomys damarensis. The sequence continues at coordinate 54,265,425 of NW_022900913.1, read as the reverse complement.
AGTACATATCAGTTATAACCAGCAATGTCAATGGCCTCAACTCACCAATCAAGAGAAATAGACTGGCAAAATGGAATAAGAAGCAAAAATCCAACAATATGTTGTATACAAGAAACACACCTAGTGCAAAAAGAAACCCATAGACTGAAAGTGAAAGGACAGAAAACAATTATCCATGTGACAGGAGCCCAGAAAAAAACAGGGGTAGCAATCTTATTTGCAGACAAAGCAAATTTCAAACCAAAACTGATTCTAGTATTATTGATGTAGGACGGTACTATCTCATACCTCTGTGAATGTAAAATATCTTGTACCTGCTTTATGATACATAGTAGTGACCGTGCTTTATCAGAGCTATAGCTAATGATATTATTCTAGAATGTCTCCTTTCCAGATGATGATTAAGATGCTTAAAAAAAAAAATGGTGCCAGGTACAACAGCAACAGAACTTTGCCGTTTTCTGGATATTATTCTTTTTTTTGTTTTTAATGGAATGTGTAAAATATCTTGTACCTGCTTTATGATACATAGTAGTGACCGTGCTTTATCAGAGCTATAGCTAATGATATTATTCTAGAATGTCTCCTTTCCAGATGATGATTAAGATGCTTAAAAAAAAAAATGGTGCCAGGTACAACAGCAACAGAACTTTGCCGTTTTCTGGATATTATTCTTTTTTTTGTTTTTAATGGAATGTGCTGATTGTCTATAATTCTGTTCAGATGACTGCAGAACCTGGAAAAGCTATTGCTGCTATCAATGGATAACATACTGCTATTATGTCTTTTTATATAAATATAAATATAGATATATACATATATATATAAATTGAATTTTGGGAAACTAACGGTGCTGTCAACTTAGGAAAAAGTTATCCCAATTTACTATGTTGAGTTGGCATTGTACAGAAATGGACAGCCACACTGGTCTAGAAATGTTAATTTTTTTTTCCATTTGTACAGGGGTAACGCACTGTACTAAATATGTAAGGTCATATCTATATGGGTTTGATTACAGAAACTAATAAAGTATTCTCTAAATAATGAAAAAAGAATAAGATAAGACTACAAGAGCAAGAAGCAATTTAAATATATTCAGGGACCATTTTCATCTCCAGAATTAAGGATTATTTTAATCTTACATCATTGCCTTTTCTCTTTTACTTTCCTTTTTAGTTTTATTTTAGGATTCCCTATTTTTAATGTTCATACAGAGATTTCTTTAACTGAAATAGTGAATAGTTTCTTTGGTGTGAAAAACTATTATAGTACACAGGATCCTAATGAGATAATTAATAATGTGAAATAGGAAATAAAGGGCTAAAGGTGTAGGGAAAGTGGGAAGGGTGGGGGAAAGGTAATAAGGGAGAAGAAAAAAATATGAGAAACTGAAAAAACAGAAATAAAGTATTTGTAAATGGGGAGGGGAGGAAGGGGTGAAGGGTGGGCAGGGACAAGGGGAAAAAAATGAGAACCAGACCTATTATGTAAAGGTACAGGATCCCAATGATGAATGTAACTGTATTGTATACCTAGATTGTACTAATAAACTCAATAAAAAGAAAAAAGAAAAAAATTAAAATACCAGTAGTTGTAAAATAAAAACAAAAGTCTCCCAAGTATTTGCAAAGTTCATACAATAAATGCTAAATGTAAACATTTCAAAAGGGATTGTGAGCAATTTGTTTACCATTCATGTAAGAGTTCACTGTGGCTTTAAGGCTACCCAAAGTCACTTAAGTCTACCAGGAAGTCACTTAGTTCTACTTCCTGTCTCTTGGTCACTTTTAAATTTTGTCCAATGGAAGATTTTTCAGATATCTAAAGATTTTTCAGATATCTAAAGCTAGACTTCCAACTAAAAGTAACCTAAAACCTTGCCTAGAGACATAATGTCCCTCATGAAAACTTAAGCCCTCAATCCACCCTCATTGGTGATATAGTACAAAGTGTCAGCCCTCATCTTTTGAACCCTCCATATACTTGAGGACAAGTGCCCTCAGTTTGCTCTTCTAACATATTTTGATCATATCCACCGAGCTCAGAAATTTTAGTTGGGCACAACAGCAAATCATTGCTCCATACTTAATTTCGGTGTCCCAGTGGTTCCTTTCAGAGTCATTTTAAAACAGATAAACCTTGTTTTGGCTCACAGTATTCCAGGATGCAGTCCATGGCTCCAAGGCAGAAGGGGAACAGAGGAAAGCTGCTCATGCCATGGCAGCAGGAAGAGAATCACAGACAGGGAGTACAGAGTTGGGACAACACACCCTGCCAGGTCACAGCCCCGGCAACCTGCCTCCTGCAACCAGGGTCCCTACAGCACTCAGCTATGAACCCGTCAGTGGATTAATGGTGTCCCCCATGGTCCGATCACCATCCACACCTGTGAGTCTTTGGGGACTATTCTAGGTCCAAACCGTATGAGAGAGGAAAAGGGAACCTGGGGTGCCGGAGAAAAGACAACCTCTGGGCCAAGCGGGTGGATTTGCATCCCTTCCCACCTTTCTGAGATTCCCACAACTTTTTGGAAGAAAAACCAAGGCTGAACTGATCTTACCCCAGCCACAGCTCTTTCCACGACCATAACTTCATCCCATGCATTTATGCTGAGTCTTAACCTGTAGGTCACTCACACAGCTTTCAACCATTTGGAAACACTCGTTTATATAAAACAATTTTATTCTGCAAGGTTAGTATTTCAGTATCTGAAAGCGTCAGGGTCATCATATCCAGCGATATTTGGACCACAAAAATACACTTAGCAACATGTCTTACTAGTCTGTGCACTTTGATCCAACTATACCACTTCTAGAAATTTATCCTAATAATCACATACATCTATCTATCTAGATAGATAGATAGATAGATAGACAGATAGATAGATAGATTAGAATAATGTTCATTGCAGGATTTCTGTAATACTGAATGGGAAACCAGAAATAATCCAAATGTCCAATAATAGGGACACAAGTTAAATGAAATGGCATCCATATATCATGCAACATCAAAATTATAACAGAATAGTAAATGTCATTAAAATGTCAATACATTCACAATATACTAAGTGAAGATGCAGACGCCAGAGTAAGATGAACTATACCATTTCTGCAAAGGAAATTCTTAGAAAAAGAACCCAGGAAAGCCTTATGAGTGGTAGTTATTTCTGGGTGGTAAGACTATGCTTTTTTTGGTTTGGATTTTGTTGCAGGAATCTGGAATACTGGCTTTACCAGAACTTATCAAAAACTGATGGGCAGCAAAATACTTGGTCCACTGTAAGCCTAAATTCCAGAGAGCGACCACACACTCCAGTCTGCTGAGGACAGGCCCAGTTCACATCTGCTTCCCAGTGAGACTACTGCAGAGTTCCTGTCACTCCAGTGTCCAGCACAGATAAATGACAGAGCTACCTCATAATGGGACCCATCATCTGGAAGCTATGTTTGCCTAGAAAGGTACAAGATGCCCAGAAATTTCATTTGGCTCTAACATGATTCCACATCCAAGGGAATGTGAGGCACATTAAGTAAAAATAAACTGATTGTGCTTTGTGGAAAGGCTTTTGTCAAAACAATACAAATCCATATCCTCATTAGGTATTACTTCATTTGTAACTTTTTAGAGAAATGTTATAAATGTCACTAAGCTATGATTATCTAGTTCATCCTATTTAAATGAATTCTAATTTAGAAACATCTCTTGAAAACTGAAGAAAACTTGTCTTTAGGGACTGTGAGGCAAATTTAGAGGCTATTTCTCAAAAATCTATGGAATTATGGAGCTATCGAATAGTTAAAATACAAAAAACAAAAGTCCTACTTTAAATTTTTAAATTATGTTTCTTATTGGATAAATTATTTTCTTTAAAGTCTAGTTCAAAAGTGGTTTTAGTGGTGGCTATAACGCTTAAAAGGCAAAAATATTCCTAAAACATCCAGGACTTTGAGTTGCTAAGGGTTCCAACCAAAGGAGTATCACTTCATCTCGATAAAGAAAATAATTTTGGGGCCAGGGATTTAGCTCAGTAGTTTCGCCACCTGCCTTGCAAGCTTAAGGGCCCAAGTTTGATCCCTTTACCAAAAGAAAAAGATAAAATTTTTGTTTTCTGACACTGATGCAAATATTAATTGAAAATATGATTTTAAAATACTGTGATTTTTCCTTCTAGGAGCCTGTGAAGGTCCCTTGGGAGGAAGACTCCAACATAGGCAGAAAAGTATGGTAGGCTGCGGTACAAGGCTATTATTGATGCTGGTCTGGAGCTGGGCTCTCAAAACGCAAGGGTACATGCAGCCCTTAAAGCGCAAGGCATCTATGCCTAAGATGAGACTCGAGTCTATTTGGTCAAGCGATGTGCTTCTGAGTACAAAGCAAAGAACGACACCATGACTCCTGACAGAAAACTGGACAAACCCAGCGTCATCTGGGGAGAGGTGACACAGGCCAGCAGGAGCATCAACAGGACGGGTCATGGGAAAGTCCAAAGCCATCTTCCTACAAAGGCCTGGACACAGAACCTTTTTGATGTAGACCCACTCAAGGATTTAAACTAGTGAAAAGCAGATACATAAAAGTGGACCTGTGCCTTTGTAAAAAATTTAAAAATGAACATGTTCCTTCTAATAATACCAGCTACCTCAGAATTATGATCTTCTTGTCTGTCCCTCTCCCACAAAAAATGAAGTAACTGATACAGAAATACATCCTAAACTGAATATCACAGAAATGTTTGAAACACTAATTTTATGAGCAAAACATCTGATGTCACATGAAGTCATATAATCAATCACCTAACTTTAAAACTTTGTGGCATAAGGACAGCAATTACAATTTACAATTTTTTTCATTCATTTATTCACTCAACAAACACTACACATCTACAAGTGACAGGCATTGGAGACGCAGGCTAAAATTCTAGAGATGGATGGTGGTGACAGTTGCACAATATGAAGGTATTTAATGATACTGAGCTTAAAAATAGTCAAATGGGGTTGGGGATTTAACTCAGTGGTTCTGCTGGCTGCCTTACACGCGCAAGGACCCGAGTTCGATCTCAGGTACCAAAAAAAATTTTTTTAATTAAAAAATGGTCAAATGGAGTACTCTTCAGGGATAAGAAAAATAAATTTCAGTCATCTGTAGGCAAATGGGTGCATCTTGAGACCATAATGCTAAGTGAAATAAATCAGACACAGAAGTGTAAATATTGCATGCTTTCTCTTCCACAAGAAACCCAAAGTATAAATAAATGTAAACAGCAAAATAAACGACAGATAGGGAACTGAAGGACCGTGAGGAGATGAGAAGGGGTCTAGTGATGGGAGGAGACAAAGGGGAGGGGAGGAAAGGGGAAAGCAGAAATGACCAAGATGTGAGATATAAATGCATGGTGAACACATTCATTATGCATTGCAAACATATACCAACAAAAAGGGAAAAGATAAAAATACATTGTGGAGATTTTATATTATATGGATCTTACCACAATTTTTTTTAATTTTTTTTTATTTATTAATTTTATTGAGTTTATTGGTACATTTTAGGGATACAGTACAGTTACATTCATTGTTGGGATCTTGTACCTCTACATGGGAATTTTTAAAAAAACAGGTGTTTGTGTGTTATTTGTATCTTTTCAAATGTGCTCATGTTTACCAGTGAAAATCAAGACACAGTGCCGATGATCAGAATGCCCTTGACCTCCCTCTGCGAAGGTCAGGGATGGCCCGACTGGCTTTCACAGCAGGGACATCAGACACTGATGGCGACCCTGGGGACGACTGCTGGCCGTGGACGCCAGAGGGGGCTGGAGGGAGGAGAGAATGGGTAGAAAAGAGAGGCCAAGCTGTTTCAATGCCATGGGAAGCGGAAAGTGGCTCAAGGGAAAAGTAATAGATGATTCTCAAAAATAAGTGTCAAAATATCATGAAGCAAAACGAACATTTCAGTAGAAATACAACTTTATATTAATGATCTCAATAATAGCAGGAATTTACAGATTATAGGATTCTTCATACTTCTTATGGGATAAAAACAATAATGGTAAAAATTTTCTTTATTTCATAGTTAGTAAAACTGAGCCATAAAGAAATTTCTCTAAGAAAATTTAAAAGGAACTGATGCTTATCAAATAAACACACTCTATGACTTTTTTAAGGTTGAAAAGTACAATGCACTGTGTTTAGCAAAAAAAAGTATTGTAACAGCCACACGTTAAAAAAAAACAAACCCTAAAACTTTAAGGCTATCACATGTGTTAGTTTTTGGTACATGTCCGATTCCAGTTACATCCTCAAGATGCCAAAGTTAGTCTTCTGGATCGGTGCATTGAGTGCTGCACTAATACTGAGACCCAGGACCAGTCTGGTGTCCGCCGGATCAATGATGCCATCATCCCACAGCCTGCCAAAAAACCAAAATGGGTTATCATGCACTTAACCCCAAACCACCACCAAGACAAGCCAGACCAAGAAACACCAAGGAGAGCCTTCTTCAGGTAAGATATGGATCACCAGTGAGCACCTGTGTCCCAGAGTCTCACAACAAAAACATCTTCAAGAGTGGGAAGGAAAATTAAGCTATAATTAAGGTACCATTTTTCACCTGCTAGATGTTCAAAGATCAGAAAATGTGGTGCACTGTTTTCATGAGTGGAACTCAAAGAAGCATTTTTGTTTTTAGTTTTTGGGTTTTTTTGAAACAAGGGCTCACTATGCAGTTCAGTCAGGCCTTGAATTCACTATGTAGCCCAGGCTGGCCTAGAACTCATGCCCAGCCTCCTGCCTCAGCCTCCTAAGTGCTGGGATTACAGGTGTGTGCCACCATGCCCTGCTTGAAAGAGGCATTTTTACACAATGGTGCTATGTATAACTGCTGTGGGAGGTGATCTGACAATAGCTATGAAATTGTTAATATATACATTTTAACTCAGGCCATTCCATGAATTTATACTAAAAATACTACTCTCTCAGGGACAGCCTAGGCTACATAGTGAGACCCTGTCTCAAAAGACCCAAATAAATAAATACATACAAATAACACTCTCAAGCATGTAAAAATAATCCTATTTGCATTATCATTATTTATGATAAACTACATGATAGCAAAGTATGAGAAATAATGTTAGCTAATAATGTGGTAGTTAAATCATTTCTAGCACATCTATCCCATGTAATATTTTCTGCACATATTAAGAAAAAGTTTGTGTAAGGTCTTTGAAGACTGGTCAAAAATTACTTCCAATAGAACTTATTAAGGCAAAAGAAGAAAAGCGGTGGAGGGATAACATGACTTTTCCCCAGCAACCACAGAATGTCACACTGAGTTTAAGGCTAAAATCTGAAAATAGTCCCTGGTTTAAATATATTTTTACATATTCTACAAAAAAATGTCTGGTCCTTTTTTTGTCCACACAAATGTACAAATCAATCTATTACATTTCTGTCATTAATACAAAAAAGGCTCCATAAGCCCAGGTAATAATCTCAAGCCAATGTCTTTACTCCCCCAAATTCCCCAAAATTCTTAACAAACTATAAAAGTTACTCAGTGTGATTCAATACGTTTTACTAATAAAATACTTCCAAATACAGTTATTTTTTGCTACATTCCCAGCCCTTTTGTTTTTGTACTTTGAGACATGGTCTAACTAAACTGTCCTTCAACTAGCAAGCCTCCTGCCTCAGCCTCCCAAATAGGTGAGATTAGGTATGCACCACCACACCAGACTCAGCCAAAATTTAAGTAGAAATTTTAGTTTGCTTTTCATTGACAACTTCAGATTTATAAAGAAAAATGAATGAGAAATATTACTTTTTAAAGGTTACAATTTTAAAGTTATACATTTAAAGCTTTGCTTTCTTTAAACAAACTGCCTTCAGTATCTGAACATCAATTACTAAACCATTCTTCCATGGACAGACAGGAATCAAATCTTTGCTTCTAAAACATTCATCATAGGGATCCTAAAGTATCACTGTAATTTGTACACAGGTGAACTGACCGCTTCCCTTTCTGAGGTGTGCAGCAGTGTAATCCTCCAAGTGGGATGATGGAAGGGCTCGTTAATGACGTTCATTAAAGACTGCTCCAGGTAAAAGGCTCTAATCAAATGCCCAATAAAGTTGGACTGTAAAAACAGTTAGCAGAAGCAAACTGACAAGTTACATATGAAGCATGTAAGGATTAAAAAAACACTGGAGGATTGGGGCTGGGGCGGGGGCTTGGAGGTACAGCACTTGCCTAGCATGTGTGAGGGCCTGGGATCCATCCCCAGCACCACAGTGCAAAAACACTGGCAGTTCCGGTAGCAGGTGATGACCCAGCTTAGCGAAGCACAGGCAAGCCAGGGAAAATTGTTAATCTAAGACTTACTAAACTAAGGATGGTACCCTGAGCCAGCCTGAAAATCCCTCCATCTTTGAGAAAAAAATGCTGTCTCCCCGCACCATTTCAACAGAAAGGTTCAGCACCTACAGATTAGTAGAGAAACCTTTCCGTCTTTGAATATTTATTTCAGAAGCTAAGTCTATATGGGTCATTTGCTCTCCTGCCTTACACGCCACCCGTTAAAAATAATAACAGTATTTGTATGAAAATAAAGGATGCAACCTTGCTCTTAACACATCACTTATTGTAGCTGTGCTGAAAAGCAAGCTAATGGCTCACATAAGGTCGTCTATTTTTCAGTTTAATATTTCAACAGGCTTTGTGCAATTCAGTAAAAATCCTACGTGAGAAAAACTGTCAGTGAGCTTACAATGTGTGTTTTACCTTAAATTCTCACACAGCTTTCTATTGCTTCCTTGCCCCTACCAGCTTAAAACAGAAGTCTGTTTGTATGATGGCAAAATGAAAATCAAAGACTATCAAATATACTATTTTTAATTAAATGAACCAATGAGCCAACACAAAATACATCTGTAGATGTTTGTAAAAAAAAAAATACGCATTAGAGAGGGGACAGAGAGACATGTAAAAAATCTCCAGTGTTATTATTTGAACTCAAACTCATTATGATCTGGGAAACAAGTACGTTTAGTCATCATACCTCAGTGCTAAGAGTAGTGCTGGCCACAAATGATGTGTTCAAATGATTTAAATGGATTCTCACTTTTGATTTTCTTTTCTCCCTTCTCTACAATTTGCCTGCACCAGTGAATGGTAATAAACGCAGCATAACCTAATTTTAAGACATGAACTGCCATTTTTTTCCCATCTGCCCAAAGATGAAAGAGACATGAAGTTTAGATTAGTCTTCAGATTGAAGCTGAAAGCACATGACAGCAAGTCTCAGCTGGGGCAGGCAGGGAAAATTTATTACCTCATTAAGTGGCATCAAAAACAAACACCAACAGCTGCGATGGTGTGAGCTAATTACTTGGCACTGACACGTGGGCCCTGGCTGTGACTAATCACCTCCTGAGTGCACAAAGCACACTTGTTAACAAGCACCAGTTCTTGTTCAACAAATCTCACACTTAACACGGAGTAAAAACAAAGTAATGAGAAGCATCTGCGTTTTTAAGTACAAATTAGAATTCACTTCCCGAAGATGACACAGCCAAGACTGTACTCCTAGCATGGTCCACCTCTGGCTACAGGGCCCCTCCTGTCCCTGGAAACCACAACTGATGGCAGGATGAGGGGTGCAGAATCAAACTAATGCAAAGCTGGGGAGGAGGGGCAGCAGTTTAAAGATACAAAACCAAGGGTACCCAGATATTATCTCTGATCCCTACATAAGCCAACCATCCCGCGTACTCAGTCCCGACAACCAAGAGGCAGCCTTCGGGGAGTGAGGGGTCCCCGACTCATACCTTGCACTGGAATAGTAAGGGTTTCCTTCCTCTTCGAACCTCTTAATGATGGGTTCTTTCAAAGCTGCCTCTTCAGCACTGGAGAACTGAAAGAAAAGGGGCCATGACTAGGTCAGTTTCACTGGAACAATGGAGACTGCTCAGAAAACCTCAAAAAAGAGAACAAATTTCATGGATAATAATGTTAAAAACTGCCTCAGTGATATACAGCATATAAGAGATGCTTCAACATACTTGATCTCACCAAAGACATAAATATCAAAGTAGTGCACCATTGTATCTCCCCTATCAGAAGCAACATCCTGTGGCCACGAAGGAAAAATTGGAAACAAAACTTTTGTAAATGAGGAGAGTCAAAGGGGGGGGAATGGGAAAAAAGAAGCAAGATACATCATGCACAAGTACAAATTCCCTATGATGAATGTTATCATTATGAATATCTAAAACATACCAAGAGCCGGATGTGGCTCACTGGCACTGTGCCTGCCTGGCAAGTGCAAAGTCCCCAGTACCAAAAAAAAGAAAAATAAACAAGAACTATAAAATGTACCAATAAATGTTTTGCTTAAAAAAATGTAAGGGCTAGGGATTTAGCTCAGTGGTTTCACCACCTGCCTAACAAGTGCAAGGTCCCAAGTTCAATCCCCAGTACCAAAAAAAATGTTATTAGTTTTTTAAAAAAAGAGTTAAGCCCAGCATGGTGGTGCATGCCTATAATCCCAGCATTCAGAAGGCTGAACCAGGAGGACTGCCACAAATTCAAGGCCAGCCTGAACTATACACTGAGTTCAAGACCAAGCTGAACTACATAGTGATATCCTGCCTCAAAACAAAACAAGCAAAGAATTTTTAAAAAGTTAATGGCTTTCCTATAAGTATTATCAGGATCGAATGATAATTCAAACATAAAAATCTTCAGAACTTATTTTGAAATCCGGAAAACTATTTTCAACTTACAAAAACATTTCACAACCAGTTACGGCTCATTTCAAATAAATTCTATCTTATTTTATGTAAACAGTTTAGCATTTTAAAATCATTTTACAGATCAAGAATTTGTATGGAGCACCTGTAATATATTGTAGTTTCCCTTCATAAATAAAAAAAATTTGAATATATATCAATCAAAGAACAACTATTTATTTTTAATCTACAGTTTTAAGACATGTCTTCAAACTATCAGGTAGAATTTCATACCCTAACTCCCCCAATGCTACTACCAACCCTCCCAATCCCAACACACCCCCACACACAAAAGCTTTGATAGTAGGTGGTGCTAAAGCGAATATAAAAGCTTAATTTAAGTCCGCAGAGCTCCTGCTGCTTGGCAAAGACAATCAAGGATGTGAGGCTCAGGTAGTGCTTGATGTAAACTCAACTCGCGAAGCCAACTGGTAGACCAGATGACCAGAAGGACGCTGCCTGAAAAGGCTGTGCCTCTCCCACCTTATGCTTTCCTATAGCAGCAACTTCAGAAACACATGACTATCATTTAAGGCTTGGGGCTTACACAAAGCAGTTACAAAGTTACAACTAGTAAAAAATTTAAAAGAAAATTAAGGCAAAATTTCAGGAGCATCTCCTACAGGCAAAAAAAGTGGCCACTTGCTGATCTGCCTTTCCTGTAGCATCCACTGCCCTTCCTGTGTTTCTTCATGCTTTCCCCAGACAGTGATGCTACTCAGTTCTCGGCAGGTGGCTGAGCCCTCCCACTCAAGGCAGACTTCACCACAGTTTAAAGTAAAATGGAGAAAACAGAATTCTGCTGCTGCTTTTAGTCAGAAGATCAAGGAAATAAACTGAATTTATTTAGTTGCACTAATTGGAAATGACTAAGAAACAAATATTCATGCCTTAGGCACTCACAATTTCTGAAAAATGTGTAAACAACCATAAAAACACCTCAATGAAATGGCTTTGAAAAAGACAGACAGAAAGACTGTCTTCCTTCTAGCTCGTGGCAGAGCCCTTGCCTAGCATGGATGAAGGAAGCCCTGGACTCAGTTCCCAGCATCACAAAAAACTACGTAAGTAAATTAACAAGAAAACAGAGAGACTAGACGCAAATGCATAAGTCCCAGGTCAGCATCTCCTACCAGGAATGGCGAACTTTTTGGCTTTTCATATAACAAGCAAGCTGAAGCATAGGTTTGCCACTCCTGTGAGCCCTCTGTGGACACAGAAGGATTCTGGGTGCTCTGCTCCAGGACTCTCAGTGTTCCTTGGTGAAAGCCAAACCCCAGAGGAGCAGAAATGTCCCTTACCTGTTTCCCCTCCCGTGCTCTTTGGTCCTTGGCTATGGTGGCTAACACGTTGGCTGCCTGCTCTCCTCCCATCACTGAGATGCGAGCATTTGGCCACATGTAGAGAAATCTTGGGCTGGGAGGAAAAAAGAACAATCACATTCATGCAATACACTGTACAGAGATTTTCAGAAGCCGTGTCTTTCTTTTAAATTAGTGGTTTTTATTTCCTATTGTACATTATATCATCTGAAGAATCTTTCTTTAAACCCATGCCCAAGCCAGGTGTGATGATGCCCATCTGTGACCGCAGCACTTGGGAAGCTGAGGCAGGAGGATCGCAAGTTTGAGCCCAACCCGGGCAATTTAGCAAGACCCTGTCTCAAAATGAAAAATAATAAATGGGCTGCAGATATAGCTCCAGTGCAAATGCCTTGGGTTCATTTTTCAGTAGTGGGAAAAATAAAGGTGCCTAGAACTCACTACAGACCAATTTCTATTGCCTGTACATGAAACATGATTTCCAAGCTCTGCAGGTAGCTCATTCTGGGTCTAAAAGTGTTCATAATATCCTGTTATCTGTAGCCTTGTCTTGTTTTCTCTCCTGATACTGGCTCATATGCACCTTCTTTTTTATGATTTGTACCACAAAGAGGTTATCAAGTATAGTAATCTTTTAAAACAATGTTGGAATTTCCTTATTCTTCTATCTTATGTTTTCTATTTAACATGTCCTTTCTATTGTTCTTGGGTTTAATCTGCTGTTTTTCCTGAACTAGATGTTTAGCTCAATGATTTTCAGGCTTATTTCCTTTCCAGCACAGTATATACCCTTAAGGGTATAGACCTTTCTCAAAACAATATTTTAGTTGTATCACATACATTGTACTGGGTACTAATTTCATTATTGGCAATTTCTGGTATTTCCTGAGTCCCACTGTAGATTTTTCCAAATAGTATCATTAGCATTAGATTTAATCTTACCCCCAAAAGATATAAATTATCAAGATTTGTGAATGCCATTCTATACCTCAGTCCTGACACAACTGACCACTTTGTAATTATACTTGAAGCATGTTTTTCTTTCAGAGAAAATCATGAGAACCACCCACCTGTAAGCTCTGCCACACATCCCATAGTTTCCAGCCCCATAGGACCCCCCAATGATGACGGTTATCTTAGGTACTTTGGCACAAGCTACAGCAGCCACCATCTTGGCACCATCTTTGGCAATTCCTTCAGCCTCATAGTCTTTACCAACCATGAATCCTAGGACAGAGAACAAAAATGGAACTTCGAGGTGGTAAGATTAATGAATAGAATTCAGCTCCACCAAAGTACTCAAACAACATCTTGTCTTTCACATTATCACAAGCCTCTTGCACAAAAAAGAATTCACATGTGAAATATACCCAAAAACTTTGCTTTAGAAAGTAAATTTTTCTCTCAACACCTTTTTTGTTTGAGTGTTTGTTTTGGGTACTGGGGATCAAACTCGCGACCTTGTGCTTGCGAGGCCGGCAGGGGCACCAGTGAGCTAAATCCCCGGCCCCTTCTTTCAACACTTTTTAAATTTCCTTAAAACAGTTCACCGAGGCGGACAAGAACTTCAGACTACAAAAGGAAGCAGCCTATCTTCAAGCAATCACCTCAAAGCAATGGCTTGATGATGAGAGCTTGTGACAGGGACAGTTAAGGAAAAAGTACTATGGCAAGCCCAACTGTGAAGGCTTCAGTATCTACTGACCTGGTTTAAAAATACCAGTTCTTCCAAGGCACTGCTTTAAAACTTTGATGAAGTGAGGATTAATGTTTCATGGAGACACACAGAGTCCCTGCTAGTGACTCAATAGCAAGACTGAAAGGTTTTTTCCAGCACTGTGATTACCAAATCCTTCTGCTTCTTCCCTCCAGCTCTGCTGAAACCACTCTTCAGCTGCACTGTGCCATTCGGACTTGGATGGTGCCCTCGTCACTGTAGCGGCACCAAGACACACTGCACTTGTCTCCCTCCCCATCTACAGGGCAGGCATTCCTCTCATCTGGGCATCTGAGCTCACTGCCTTGGTTTGTTCTGCACCTCGCCTTCATCTTGCCATCCAGTTCAGTTCAGCCAATTCCGACGGCGGCCTATGCTCACTGCCCTGGCGCAGGGATGACAGTGCGGCCCCAGCTCGAGCTGCACACCCTCTGCATCCTTCTCAGCCAGCCCTCAGAGCAGCTCAGCACTCCTGCAGCTAGTGCTTCTAGACTCCCCAGGACATCTGCACCCTAGACACCCCAAATCTTGGTTTTATTCAGTTCCTACTCTACCCCACAACCCCGCTCCTCTCTCTGCAGATGTTCTACCTTCAAAGAAAAAGTGGTAGAGGCCAGTCAATGGCTTTCTCACCATAAGAGCAACTGCATAATCGTGTTACTATTTTTCTTCCTTTATTCTTACCGCTGTGGAAAAACCCCACAATTTCACAGTGACCACCCTTAAGGCTTCTCTTCTCTCTGGGATGTTCCTATCTACTCCCACAGCTTTAAATACCACCTGCACAGTCTGGTGATGCCTACATTTTCATCCCCAGCTAAGATACCTCTTCTATGCCCAACATTTATTCTGGGGCGAGTGGATATCTCACAGGTCCCTCAAATGCAGTCTTGCAATACTAAGCTCAGCTCTCTGGCCCCAACATAGTCAAAACAAAACAAAATGAAAAAGTAAGTATTTTCCATGTTTAACTTACTGGAGATGAGTGATTATTAAAAACTGGATCCCTGGATTAGTTAAATTTCAGAGTTCTTTTAATCCACCCTTGTACATGGGCTGCCACCTGGATTTAACCACTCTTAAAATTCATCTGGTCAAGTACCTTAAACCTGAGCAGACACAGGGGGAAGATGTTCTTGCACCAGTACTATCCAAAGCCCCGCTCACTGGCAAGAGCTGACTCCTCCACCTCAGGAAGGCCCGACAGATCCCACTACTGACTGTAGGCCTCTCATTCTCTGAACATCAGGTAACTACGTATGACTTAGAAGACAGGGGGAAAAAAGAATCTTCTGCTTGCTGACATATCTGACAGAACGCCTCTCTATGTCACACACAGTGCAAAACCCAGAGAGACAGAGCAAACAATCACAGGACTCAGGAAAGAGAGCTCTAGAGCTGGAAGAGACCTTAAGAAATCACTCCACCACCATGAAAATGTCTTTGGGACATGACATCCACAGAGGTGACAGAACTCACATGGATCATTACACTCCTTAGGGTCAAAAAGCACAACTAGCTCAATGGTGCATGTCACCAGGCTGATTATGTTACTTTCTCACCAGTAATATTCTGAAGGAACAGCAGAGGAATATTTCTTTGGCAGCACAGCTGGATGAAGTGAGCACCCTATAAACAAATAACATACAAATCTTTCTTTAAAAAGGAGGATTTAGTCCACAATCATTATGCATCTTACAAAAACCATAATTTGGGTCACAAACTAAGAAGGAATAACCTTTGTCTGATCAGTCTGACCATCTACCAACAGTAACAGTACAGCACTGCCCCACTGTGAGCAGGACATGTGTGAT
Source organism: Fukomys damarensis (assembly GCF_012274545.1). NCBI lineage: Eukaryota > Metazoa > Chordata > Mammalia > Rodentia > Bathyergidae > Fukomys > Fukomys damarensis. The sequence continues at coordinate 54,249,788 of NW_022900913.1, read as the reverse complement.
TGTGGTTTGCACTACACTTATTTTGCCCAAACCCTTGTGTAACCACAGCACATGGCTGTCAACAGCTGTTGTGTCAAAGATGAAGTCAATTTCTAATGTTCCAAACAGTAAGTGAAATGACAGAAAAATGCTGCCAATGAGAATGGCCCGACTTTGCCATATTCATTCTTTAGCCGGGCGTGGTAGTGCATGCCTGTAATCCCAGCACTCGGGAGGCTGAGGCAGGAGGATCGCTGTGAGTTCGAGACCAGCCTGGGCTACATAGTGAGTTCCAGGTCAGTCTCAACTACATAGTGAGACCCTGTCTCAAAACAAAACAAACAAAAGAAAACAAAAAAAATTAAAAAGAAAGGGTAGAGTAAAACTATTGTAGGATATCAAGGATGACATTTACATTTTGATGACCACTTGAAATTCCTTCATGCGTTAAGATTATAGTAATAAGTCTTACCTATGAGCACACGCACCAAGAAATATGATTTTTACAGTAGGTGAGTATTAGAGGTCTTCTAGTTTTGAGTTTAGAAAAGTATTTATCATCCAAAAATGTAACTGTTCTTTCCCTATCCTCTAAAGATCAGGTGAGCAAGAAATTCTTATAAACCATTTGCTTTAGGATTATTCTGTTTGCAGATGCCTTCACCTAGAAATGCCTTGGCAGCTACAAAATTGCAAAGTAATCGTTCAACCTCAATGTGACTATGTTTACAGGAGTAAGGAAATCCCATAGAGCTTTGGGGTTTATATCAACAAATGAAATGTCAGAGTCAGGCCAAACATAAATCTTCCTGGGTTTATTTTCACTAAGCCTACAGATAAAATCATGGAGTTTGTCTGGCCTCAGCCTGACATTACCTCTATTGAAATATGTATACTACATATTCATTGAAAGTTATTTCAGAGCCAGGTGTGGTGGCACATGCCTGTAAGCCTAGCACTGGGAAGCTGAGGCAGAAGGACTGCCAGGAGTTCAAGGTCAGACTGGGCTACATAGTAAGTTCAAGGTCAGCCTCAACTACACAATGAGATCCTACCTCAAAAAACAAAAAAAAATTATTTCTGAAATATTTAATATTCTGAGAAACCCTCACTATATACTATTAGATGAAAATAAGCAAAGGTTCTCTATATAGTGGTACCTCAGTTCATGAATTTAATTCTTTCCATGATTCTGGTCACAAACCAAATTGGATGAGAATGGAATCAAATTTCCCCATAAGGTCAATATTGAACCTAACCATTGAAGTTGATCCCATTCTCACCCAATCTGGTTTGTGACCAGAATCATGGAAAGAATTCAGTTTGTAAATCGAGATACCACTGTATATGGCAATATCTATTTCTTTTTTTAAAGAAAAAAACTAAAGACTCAAAACAAATTGTTACTGAAGATTCTTTGTAACATGATTATAGGTGATTTTTATTTTTTACTTCCTTGTTTTCACTTTATAATTGTACTGACAGAACTGATAACAAACACCAGAATATAGAAACTAGTTTTATTGATAAAATAGTTCACAAAAGACAAATTCTTCCTCAATTAGAGTATAAAAAAGCTTAACACCCGTTACCTGTATCAATAAGAGACCCCTTTACCTTATGCATTGAAAAGGAAAGACAGGACTAAACTTTTTTTTTTTCTTTTTTTCCCCAGTACTTGAGATCAAACTCAGGACCTTGCATTTGTAAGGCAGGCACGCCACTACTGAGATAAATCCACAGCCCTAAACATTTGTTTCTTAAGACAACATTTTATCAAAGTAGTATATGAAGGGAATGGAATATGAGAAAATGAAAACAAAGTCTTTGCAGACAGAGAGGGAGAGAGGGGTGTAAGGGAGGGTAGTGGAATCGGGGGGGAGAATCAAAATGGATTATGTAAAGGTGCAAATTTCCAATGATGAATGTCATTACATTGTATGCCTTAAATGTGCCAATACAATTAATTAAAAATAAAATTAAAAGAAGTATATGAACTACACTTACTCAAGGTCTCCTTAAGAGCTAACCTAGTGAGAGAAGCGGAATATTCAGGAACTCCCTCTTTTAAAGCCAGAACACTAGTAACAAAGATCTACTATCTTCCTGTTTCCAGAAAGTAAAGATAATGTTAACAGGTGACAGGATGGAAGGGAACAAACAGCTCACATCCCAAAGGACCTAAACGAAAAGGCTGAACCACACTGGTTCAGCGCGCACCAAAGGAGGAGGCCCTTTTGGGACAAGGATTCCCCCACCTGCTCAGAACATGAGCACGTCCTCTCAAGTAACTGCAACTCAGGTCTCTTGTAAGAATTTCCCTAAAGCAAGAGTATCCGGCTTTTCAATAGTGCTGCAGCTAGTTCATCACTGCAAACTACCACAGAAACTCTCCCACACTGACATAGGCACACAGTGCTCCAGGAAGGCATCTGGTTCAACATGATAAAGTTTTCGTGCAATAAATTTTAATTCATTATTTGACTTTCCAAAAGTAATGTCAAATTAAACCTGAACATCTTGAAACATTTTAACAGTACTTGCCTTTTTTGCAGATTCAGAAAACAGAACTCCATTGTTTCCGATGACACCTACCAGATATCCAAATATTCGAGCAAATCCTCCAAAAAAAAAAATTTCAAAATGAAAAATTTTACAACAGAGGCATATTTACACATTAATTTCAGATCAAAGTTTGGAATGTAAAGATTTTATCCATTGTATAAAATGGCTCATGTCACAATTTTTTTATTCCTAAAGTATCAGACCTTGATTGGGTTCCTTTAGATTTCTTTTCATTCATCTGACTTATATCTGAGTCTGGCACACACCAGACACCAAGGCACCAAACCATTTAGAGGTCAGGTCAGAGTTAGTGACCAACTTGACCAAAAATGCCTGTGTCACAATGGGCCTTTAAGATAAAAAAAAAGATTAATTCAGCAAAATTAATTTTTAAAAAATAGGCAAGAACAGTCAAGCCTAGAGGTAACAAGGGATAAAGCAAGAAATCCAGCTAAGCTAGAAGAATGGACAACTCCTCTTTCATTCTCTGTGCATTTGGATCTTTTTCTTTCTCCTTTCACAAATGTCATTTACGTGTTGTCTCCACCTTCATTACCACCCAAACACCTGCCCTCCACAGAGAGGCTTGGAAAGAAGGGGAGGGGAAGGGAGGAACAAGGAGGAAGAAGAGAGGAAAATGTTACTTTGTGAGGCAGATATCTGGATAATTTCAGAGAACATACTTATTTTACAAATCAGAAGAACTTGACTAAGGAGAACTTCTCCAGAGGGCTTCGCCACAAGCCTACTCCTACCTAAGAACATGCATCAGACACTTGAATTCCAAGCCTCCCCATGCCTGCCAGTGGGCTCAAGACAGCCTCCTAGCCTTGCTCCAGAGCCCCCGCCTCCAGTGCCAGGTGCACCTGCAGCACGGCAGGAGGGAGTGAACAGCAGAGAGCCGACAGGACAAGCCACGACACTGTTTAAAGATGTGCTTTGGTTCTTCACTCCAGTGTCATCCTGTGATATTCTTTCTTTAAATCATAGTGTTTATGTACTAAGGTGGTAAAACAGAGCACTGACTAGATGGCCACCTAGATTTCTCTTTTTCCTTCAGGCCTGAGGTTCCAGCCCAAGCCTATGGGCCACATCCACTCACAGCAGCAACTCAAGTTCCTACAGTCCTGCCTCCCCACAGAGCCAGGATCCAGTCCTCAACCAGGCCTGACCCATCCTAAGGCCGCCCCTGTGAGGCACACTCCCTACCAACCACTCAGACATCCCAGCCACCCCAGCCCTGCCCTGGGGGCACGAGGCACAGACTTGCTGAGGAGGGCACTGCCCCCACTTGACTAAGGACCCATGGAGGGGAGGTCTTCACCAGCGGCTGGCTCCAAACATGAAAGCACCCTTCCAAGAAAGCACGAGGGCCTACAGAAAGCCAGAGCAGAGGCAGCAGGAAATTCTCTCAAACCTGAGGGGCCCTGGAGATGTCGGAATTCCACCCCATCACCCTTCCTGCCTTTTCCTCCTCGCTTCCCACCCTCTGCCCCAATCTTATTTGAATTCCAGGACAGGCAAGCAGAGCTGGAGGACAATGGATATGTTCCTGGTATTCTAGGGGACATGGATGTCACAGGTCTTTTAGCTGACAGCCCATCCGTCTTTAGAGAAAGCAGAAAAGCTTTGACTTGTTTTAAACCGCCACATAATAAGGGTTACATCCTGCACTGTTTGGTGACAAATCCTATCTATATATCAACCAAAAAACTTTTTAATCACTTAAACACCTAAATACAAAAGCATAAATTGCACTCCCAGTGTGAACCTTTCTCCTGCTCACAAATCAAGCTAGGAGAAAGTGCTGAGCTTTATCTGGAGCCTCAGTGTATATTTGTAACTTGGACTTTCAGAGCTACCCTCTTTTTTTCCTATTGTGATGTGTTTACCTTCAAAATAACTACTGTATTTTAAAGATTTTTATGACCAAGTAAAATTCATAGTATTTGTTCTGCCTTTTGCCCAAGAACATTACATTGAGTCTAACATCTGTTTTAAACCTTTTTCAGCAGAGGCCTACACACTTAACCCCTTAGACAAAAGAAATGACTTGTATAAACATCGTTTTGTTTTCCCAGATATGGCATTCTGTCCCGTGTTCTTAATTTGGCATTTGCTTGGACCAGCCTAAGACTGACGGAGACTGTGAGCAGGCTCAACTCACCATGCATCCTTCAGGAAAGTTTAAACAACAATAAAATTTCCCAGGTGTAGTGGAGACTAAAGAACAAAGGAGACAATGCCGAAATTTTCAAAGTAATTAGTTACCAGAGAAAGAAAAGGAACTATAAATATTCTCCACCAACTGTACCAAGGACTTTTTTATATAATGCCACAGATTAGGACCCTTAACATAGCATCTAGCTCACCTCATTTTAAATTCTCATGCATGAAGACATTTGGCTGTAAAGTTTTTACAAAACAGCTCCTTTAGAAAACTGACTCATATATTTGTAATGCTCTGAATAACAAAGCTCGTGCCAAGTGTATCAAAGCCTTGAGACAAAAGATCACTTATTTGCAAAGCAGCAGAAAAAAGTTCATATTTTTAATTTTTCACTTTCATACCTGTGACTAATGTATCTCCATAAAAGGCTTTGAACTCATTGAATCTACTTCCATCCACGATTCTAGCAATGACCTAAGAGGTAGAATAAAACGTCCCTGAGAAATTATATTACAAAAGAATTTTCACATTAAAAAATTATTTACAAGACGGAACTACACCTGCTCCTGACCCAGCAGCCATCACTCAAGTGCTGGGAAGGTAGCCGCGCGGGCACCCATGAACTCCCATAAGCTCCCCCCTTCAGACCTCCTGACTGTGCAAGTCTTTGGACCCACTCTGCAAAGACAGAGGTGGTCATCAAGGGTATTTTTCTGAGTTCCCAACTTTGAACATCTTTAAAGAAAGGGTGGGGAAACCTGTAAAAGAACATTGTGGAGTTCAACCATTCAGAAGGATGGGGAACTCAATCTGGGCTTTGTGGCCCGAGGTCAGTCAGCATCATGGGGTTCAGCCATCGGCTAACTGAGATCAGGGGTCTTCCATCCTCGATCTGTCTGAGCCATTAAATGGTTAATATACTATATTGAAAAGTTTGTTCACTGCAGACATGTTCTGGACTGCTTCTTGATTTCAATTTAATTCAAATGATTTAAGGGTGATAGACTAGTGACTACCACAGGTGGTCAGTGTCCAAGTTGTGCTTGATCTTAATGTGTTGCTGATTGTATCAGTTGGGGTAAAGCATTGCCGTTGATTTGATGAGTTGTTTTCTCTGATGTTATGAAGATGAGAATGTCTGTGGGTCGTTAGAGACACAGAAGCTAGGGTGCAACTATATCAGGAAGATTTGGCTGATAATCCAGAGATTAAACCAAGGACAGTCCAACAACAAAAATTAAAATGAGAAAACACTTAAGCAAGACACAAGGACAGACTTCCAGTTCACCAATGGCAAACAGTAGGGCAAATGAGGATGAAAAGGCCGATAGTGAACCACCAGGACACCCTGAACTCAAAGCACAGGAAGTAACAAAACAGATCAATCAGGCTCTAGAAAAATTCAAAACAGAAATAATTTCCCAGATAACCATAGAGATAGGGAGCAAAATGGAAGTCATGATTCGAGACTCTAGAGCAGAAACTGACAGAAAAATAGATGAGCTCAGGACCATGATAGAAGCCATGAAGGCCCAGCATAAGGAAGAAATGGAAAAAATAAATGCCCAACATAGGAAAGAAATGGAATCCATAAAACAGATTCAAACAGATATCCAGGAGATTAAACACTCCATTGAAAGTGTATGCAACAGAATAAAAGAATGCGAAGATAGACTCTCAGATATAGAAGATAAGATTGCAGTGAGTAACCAGGAAAAGAGAGGTCTCTTAAAAACAGTAAGAGATCATGAGAAATGGATCCAACAACTCCTAGATGATGCAAAGAAGAAAAACATAAGACTGGTAGGAATACATGAAGTAGCAGGAGAAAATACAAATGACTTAAAAAAGCTGTTTGCAGAATTAATGACAGAAAACTTCTCAAACAGAGGGGAAGAATTTGACATTCAGATAACTGAGGCATATAGGACCCCAA